>NC_091833.1:54555801-55755801 GCF_037783145.1 Equus przewalskii
TCTAGTTTCCTTCCAAACTTGCACAGAATTGAAAAATTCTCCCTTTATACAAATCCATTTATCAGCTTCATGTTTTTCTTAGGTCTTGTATATTCAAATCTGAACTCATTGCCCTTTAGAATTGTTCAGTAACTTGAGTTGGGACTTGCCTTTATTTTCTTGAATCCCCGGGTTTTCTTATTTTTGTGCAGTCCGTCTTTCTGCTTCTGAGACCTTCCTGTCTAAAAAGGTCAATTCCACCCTTTTAACTGGATTACTAGTTTGGCTAGAGGTAGAATTCTAGGTTTAGTGAAGAAATTTGATGCTGTTTTGATTCTTGATCATTCATATGAAATATTTTTACTTTAAAATCACTTAGGGTTTTGCATTTATCACCAGTGTTCTCAAATTTCCTGACTGTCTTGGGTTTATTTCATCTGTTGTGCTGGGCGCTCAGAGGGTCCTGTCATTGTGTAAACTTGCTCTTCAATTCTGGGAAATATTGCTGAGCTGATTGTTTCCTTATCCCCTTCTCTATCACCCCAATCTTTTGTTCTCTAGAATTCTTATTTGAGAGTGAGCCTTGGACATCTAATTCCTATTTGTCCTTGCAGTTTGTTATACTTTCTGAGCAATTTTTATAACTTAATCCCTCAACTTTTTTTTAAGGTTTAAATTTCAGTCATCTATAATTTCTAAGACCTCCCCCCTCCAACTTGTGTTATAAACAGCAACCTGTTCTTACATGGATGCATTATCTTTTTCTCATCTCTTAAGGTTAACAGTAACTTTAAAATTTTGTTTTCTCCAAGATGTTTTACTTTCCTATTGCTTCAACTTCTGCCTTTCATATTAGAGATTTTCCTCAAATGTTTGGTGATCCTTGGCTCATACTTGGGTGGAGCATTGTAAAAGCAAATTGGATGTTGTGAATCTGGGGCTGGGAGGTGGGGGCTTCTCAACCATGGGGTTCAGTATTGGGTGATCTGGCTGTGTCATTTATTGAGGGAAACCCTTGATACATCTTTTTTGGTTTTTTTTTTTTTTTTTTTCTCCCTTGAGCTGGTCAGGTTCACCAGAGAAGTCTTTTCCCACTCTGCTGCCTGATGGGTAAAAAACCTGGCTGCCAGTGTTCTGGGATCTCGGTGCAGGAAGAATGCTGAGGGATCTGAACAAGTAAACTATTTTAATTCCTTTATTTTCATCATTGTATGCCTATTGAGTTCAAAGACCACTCTCTCACCACTTCAGATAATCTGTAGTTTTCTGCCAGGATGGGGGAGTTCACTTGTCCAGCAGTGTAGAAAGGATCTGGGTGTTTAACTGCTTGTCAGACTTTTCAACTAATCTTTTCGTCCCTTTTACCTCTATTTCTAGAGGTACCTGGGCTGCCAACTGCTTAACCTTTGGGGGTTCTGTGGTATAATCTGCGTTATCTTCACTGCTGACGGAATAGTCAGTTTTTTTGTCTGCTTAGTCAATATTTGTTCATAAGCTTTGCAGCTTCTGAAATTTTGTTGCTGTTGTCTCCTGTGCCATTCTTTGTCCTTGCAGTTTTCTTATGTTGTCCCTCACCCCACCTTTTGTTTTAAAGTATTGGTCAGAAGGGCCTAGAAGTGATGGTCTGTTTTTAGTAGCTGCTTAATTTTTGTGTGGGGTGGTGGTTGATGGAAAATTTAGGGGAACTAAAAGGGGCAGATAAAATACAGGTAGCTCAGACCCCTTCTAGAATTTGGCCAACAAAGTAAAGTTCACAAGTAGTTTGCTACTTTATTATAGAATCAACTTTTTTTTACTGATGGACAGTGTTAGGTGGCTTTGCTTTCAGTTCTTCGTCAGTTTTGTAGACTCATTAGAACTAGTAATCCCACTTCTTTTTCAAGTGATGTTTGAGCTTTCTGGGTTTGCTGTCCTAATTCAAATTTCGATACCTTTTGGTTTACTAGATATCTGCCACCAGGTGAGTTACTCTTCCTGGGGTTCTGGGTTTCCTCTTAGTCATTTCCTAACCTTCAGTGTGTATTATAAGGTTGCAAGTCTTGTTACCACATTACTCTTTCCATACTGGGATGGTAATTGCTTCGTTGTTCTTTGTTGTGCACAAGTTAGAATACAGTGTGTGGAACATGTCAGGGTGCCATTCATACTGAGATAATTTTGAAAAGTAGTCTCACTAATTACGTTAGGATCCAATTATTAGGCCTTTGCATTCTATACTTAGTCTCTGTGCTTTTATTGATTTACTGCTTGGAAAAGTTCTTTGAAGTTATCTTGTACTTTAAAAGTACTTTATGTCTAGTGCCCCGAGATAGTGGAAATTTTAAAAACCAGGACTGAACCCACTGTCCTCCACAGTATTTTGTTGGTCTTGAAATGTATAATGAGTTTATTTGGTTTTGGGGTCAGATTAACCTGAAATGTCAAAATCTAGATCCATGCATAATATATTGACACATCTTAGTAAATTTCTTTGAGAGCCGTTTACTTAATACTGAAATGTATCAGTGCACTAATAGTTAATAATTAAGAATGACCCGAAACTATTCCTAAAAAGTAGTTTTTACTACCTACTTCTGATGAAGTTGAAAAGGGTGCATACTTTATCCTTTCTTCAATACTGGCCATACTTAGTTCAGGAGTCTAGCCTGAAATTTTCCATAAAACAATTCTAGCAAGATGAATAATCCAGTTGTACAAATTGAGTCTGCTTGGCCTGTTAACTGCTGTCAATTACCTATAATCTGGAAAATTGAGGAGGGGTTGATTATAATCTGGCATTTCAAAGAGGACTGTAGGCCATTTACATCTGAATCAATAAATCAGAATTGTTTGGTGTTTTCTGGGATTTTGTATTTCACACATCCCAAGTGATCTTAGCTAAAGTTTTAAGGACTGTTGCTTTAAGATGATTAAACATGCTGTTTCATAAGGATTTTTTTGTTTCTACTTTTACCTCTTGTAAAGACAGACAAAGGTGCCGTCTTTCATAAAACTTACACCACTTGAGCATGTTAGTCATGGACCCTAAGTCTGTCTTGAAAAACAAGTCAGAAAGACAGCATTCTTAGTACATCTTTGAGTGTACAAAATGGCAGTGAGCAATAGTTTACCTAGTGGGGGAAGGGAGGAAGTAGAGGTGGCCGTAGGCTGGGGACATGGTGAGTTAGTTTTATTATTGTTTTTTAATTCTGTACAGGCAACCACTCCCTTTGTTGCCTGCATATGTCCCCTGTGGTTTGTCACTGATCTCACTCGTCCATTCCATTATTAGGAATTGGAAGTCAGCAACTGATTGAAATTGACTTGCTGTTGTCTTCAGTTGGGCTAGTTGTATATTACCCTATTGCGGTTAGCACCTTTTAGATTCTCAAGAAGAATATGTAATTTCAGAAGCTTCCCATTATAAATGGCTATAGTATAGTAGCCTTAGGAAAGACTGGGATCCAAGGGACAGTGTAATTTAGGTAGACAGGAGTGGGGTAACTGCTAAATGTTAGTTTTCCCTGCTAAGCCCTGTAAAGGCAGATAATTGTAGGGGACAGAGGGTGCTCTAAGGGTATGAAACAAGGACTTTACAAAATCGTTGTACTACCTAAAAAAGGTGAAATCCTCCTTAGGAATTAGGTCTTAGGAGCAAGCTGCTCCTTGTTACAGCAGTCCAAATCAGTTATTTTTGTTGTCATGGGAGGAATTCTTTAAAGTCGTCAAAGAAAATACAGATAGGCATTAGGAAAGGCAGTAATTCATTAAACAGGGAATAGAAGTTATTGGGTTCTATTTTGAGACATTTAACTAGCTTAGTTGGTGATGGGAAGATAGTTTACTTCAAGGTTAATTGTTATACATTTTATTTTGTAATCGGATAGGCTATATTCTGTTCATACTTTAGAATATGAAATGGAGGTTACTTTCCTGGCTGTTTTATATCAGCAAAATACTGAAAGAAACTTAAGAAATCTGTTACTGCCAGTACCTAAATGTGACATTTAACATGTCGTGGAAGCTATGCTTTGAATAAATATTTGAGAAAAGGAATTATATAATTGCCCTTTTTTTGTTGTATGGATGGCCTTGTATTAAACAGGGCTTAATCACGTTTTTAGAAACACACTTGCCAATCTCAGACCGAGGAAGTGGAATCCTTCTAAAAATAAAAATTGGAAGATGGCTCTTTGATTATTAATTACAGTGTAGTTGAGATTGGCTAAGGCAATAAAGAAAACTTTGAAATGCTCAGAAATTTGTTGTAAACTGCTTTTACAATCATTGATATATAAAGCATGCTACTACTGATCAATTAGTTATGTATTAAGACCTATCAGCATGTCTTTTTTTAGTACCTGGTTGACTTGATTTTAAGCTAACATGATGTTCTCTGTACCATTTGACATTTTCAAGACATATTCTCCCCAAACAAATTCTGTTGGAACCAAGTGTTTCCAGTTCTAGAAGCCTACTTCTAGAGTATTCATATGAAGTTTATAGTGGGCTTTAATGGGGTTTTAATTTGCACTAAGTTTTCTTCTGAAAGATTACTTATGTTCAAATTATAATGTAGTGCTTTTGTCTTACAATTAAACTCTTACGGCACTCATGCATTTTTTGCACTGTCTTGTCTTTTTTTTTTTTTTTTTTTTAATTTAAGCTTTCCCCTCTTGGATGAATACTTTGAAATAACATAGGTTTTATTTTCTTAGTTGAAAAGGTAAGGCAACTACTATCGTGTGAAATCACCATTTTAAATGATGAGATTGTTTTAAAAGTTAGCTTATGCATAATTGGTCAAATAGTATTACATGTTGAAGAGTCATTGAATTTGATGGAAGGAAAAGGCAATTTCTGGTTTTCTCCAGAATGTTCATGAGGAAGGATATTGAGAGTAGGAAGATGCTGGATGGGGGATGCTTAGTCTTTGTTCCCTACTGTGTTTGCTATCAAACGTAGTAAGACCACTTAAAAGCGCTGGTAGGCCTTTAGTATTTACACAGACTTCTATAAATTTTTCAGAAAATGGCAAGCTGAATTAGATGTGTGTAACAGCAATGATGTTAACCAAGGTACCTGATGCTCACTGTAAATATAGAGAAAGCCTAACAGTGTTGCTTCACTATTCCATTTCCTACATTTTTGTCCCTTGAGAACTCTTGAAGGAATGTGAGTCACTCAGTGCTGGCCTGATGAGAGAGGTGGCCGTTACGGCGTGTCATGGTGTGGTGCTGAGCAGGTCTTCTGCTCCCCCACGAATGACCTCCTCCTGTGTTACCAGCTTGTAATTTGCCTTTTTCTAAAAACCAGAGACCGGAATTAAATAATAGGTCTTGTTATTCTAGGTTCTGCCATGATAATGAGATAATATGAACTTTCAAAACAGTTAAAATAATCATTTTCAGATAAATTAAAATGTATGGGACATTCTATTTAGCAGATTTAAAAAATTTCTAGTTTGGTGTATTCAATGGGATAGATTATTTCAAATGATGGATTCAAGGTCTGGGTCTGTCATTTGCCCTGTGATGTTGGGCACATAAAGTTTAACTTCTCTGAGCATCACTTTTTGCAACTGGAAAATAACTTCCTCAGATACGGACACTAAATGATAGGTATGTGAAAATGTTTTGAGGTTAGTAGTTCTCAAGTTCATCATGGGATTAAACACTTTGAGGCCCCATCCCAGCCTTAAGCAGAATCTTCAGGGGTGGAGCCCAGGCATCTGTGTTACTAAGATCCCTCAGGGATACTGATGCTAAGAGGTGAAAACCAAAGCTTCACGTTTATTGCTGTGGCCATGTTTAACAGCTGTGGAAATCACGCACATGAAAAAAGATCAAATGTTAATGCCTATATGTGCTGGGCAGTCTGAATACAAAGAGTGTGTTGTGGCCAGGTTTGTGGGGTGTAGATACACATAGCCGTCCACCATGATGGGACGAGTGCCCTTTTCAAAGCTTGCCTGGGCACCTGCAGGGACTCCCTCCTTTTGTTTCTGTAACTCTCTGGGCCTCCCTGGCTATGAACTTTGAGGAGATTTGACGTAGAAGCTCCGTGATTTTGCTGAGTAATTTGGGAAGATGAGATGAGCAGAAGGGAGGAGTCAAGGCAGGATAAGACAGTTCTAGGTTATAGAATAGCTGTGATCCCCTTTATAGAGGTGGGAAGTAAGGTCAAATAAACAGTTTTGTGGGGAAAGGAAGAGTGTTGAGTTTTGGGAATTAAGATGAGGTGTTTGCATGATACCCAAATGGGTGTATTCATTATGGGAAATGAGAGCCAGAGGCTGAGTTCTGCTGCAGAGTGAACGAATGAAAGGTTCCAAGGTCTAGTCCACCTGCACCCCCACAGCAAGCAGTGTCTTCATTTGTTGATCCTCTTTCCTCTTAGGACCCCAGAGGACTGAGGCAAGTGACATAATTTGTGTTTCAGTTTTTTCATCTCTAAAATGGAAATAATAGTACCTACCTTGGGGTGGTTGTGAGGATTAAATAAGAATCTCTGAAGTACTTAGCTACTGGCACATAATCAGTGCTCAGTAACTTAATCATTACTGTTAACTGCCTTTACCTATTGAGAGAAATTCGATTTCTTATTAGATGCAATTCCCATCCCACTTATAACCCATCTTCCTCAGTGACTGGAGGCAGTGTTGACCATTATCTTTCCTGAATTTATTCTCTGCCATGAGGTGCACCACTTAAGCAGAGGTTGTTTTAACAAGTTTATGATTTTCATTGGTCTTGACTCCTCAACTGGAACGTAAGCTTCCCTTAGGATTAGGATCATTTCTTACACTTCTGTATTCATCCATTAATTTCTCAAAACATTGGTTATTTCTATCAATCTGGTAACTAGGAACAAATCCTAATGTTTTGCAACTGTTGTGATGCAGAGAGGTGCTCAACAATATTTGAATGCATGAATATGAATGAAGGAAAAAATCCAAGATTGCCTTAATATTTGTTTCTTTCTACTCAGGTGTGCTCTGACAGATGTAGCACAAACAGCAAGGAAACAGTCCTTACTAAATGAGTGCTCTTCTTCCTGGCAGCTTTGAACAGTTCATAAAAACGCAAGTCATCTTGAAAACTCTTAAACTCTATTTAAGACTGCCTAGGAAAACAGGCATTACATGGGACTTGTTGCCTGGAAGCAGGGTGATCGCCTGTGTTGTAAACATGCTGCAAGTAGAGAGGAGCTTGCAAAGGCACATTGTTCACTTTTAGGCTTCGGGGTCTCCACATCGTAATATGTACAATTGTTGGGAGGGGCTAGATTAGGTGACCTTTAAGTTCCATGTCTTCTAGCAATAAATACGCTAGTACTCACTGGCAATCAGGATACAAATACTTTGTTTTTATACATAATAAAAATTACAGAAATGTTAGGAGGCAAATTTTATAGGGCTTCAAAAGTCATGGCAGCAAAATACATGACAATTCCTCTTCTCACAGTACTCCTCTTCACATTCCTGTCTGTCCCCCAGAAACAACATACTAACCTGGCAAAAAGCAAAACAGTATTGATATGTCTTGTCTGGCCCATAATTACGGGGTCAGATGATAGACTCTTGAGTTTAACATACGGGTTTCATGACTATATACCAGAGTCAGGACTTGAATCAGTAAGATGAACTAACATTTATGTAGCACTTAGAATGTGGCGGCCACTGTTTTCTGTGCTTTGCATTATACTAACTTAATAGTTTTTACCTCTTCATGTCTTGTAAAATTAAATGAGACACCCCTCCCCCAAAGCATTTAGTACATTGTATCAGAGTAAGTATTCAATACATCACTTACTTGTTTCCTGGGTATAAATTATAGAAACTCCAAAGTTTCTAACATTTAAAATCCTTTAAAAAATATTTTGTGAATGGAAAGGTGATATTGTGCTGGAGGAATTGGTACCGGTTTAAAATACTGTTATGTCACCATTATCAGAATTAAAATGAGTTATCTAGGAGCCAGGAACCCCAGTTCTAATCTTTTATTCTTCCCCATGGATCACTAAATGATTTTTAAAACTGACTTTAGACCTCAAGTTCCCACTTAGGAAATAGAATTCATGAAACCTTGTTTCCAACTGCAGAGCGAAGTTAGATGCTTTGGCTATTGGAAATCTTAGTGATTTGAGGTTATTGGGTGAAGTGTTTCACTCAAAACAAAACAAAAGGCTGTTGGAGTGGTAAGAGAGGAAGACAGGACCTGTGATCTATTAGATTTCCTGATCCAAGGAAATGCCTAGTATAAAATACAATGGTTTGAATTTTCATTTCCAATGAAAGAATATGTGGAATAGGTGAATGTGTATTTCTGGACTGTACTCATGTTAAGATTCTCATATTTCTAAGGGAATTTTAAGGTCATGGTCGTTTCTGAGTAAGGAGTAAGATGACAGGGATTTAATCAATGCCATAATGCTGTCATCTTTTTCTATTAAGTAATAGTTAACACTTAAGTAGCATTTACTATGTGACAGACATATAACAACAACTCTGCAGTATATTGTTAGCTCCATTTTACAGATGAGGAAACGGGCACAGGTTAACTAACTTGTCCAACGTCTCGTAGATGGTACTCGGCAGAGCAGAGAGTTGAACCTTGGCAGTCTGATTCTAGGGTTTGGGTTCTTAAACTTAACAAAGGGAAGAGAGGCTGGGGAAGTGGTGGAGCAGTGGAAAAAAATGAGATGACAGAAATGGAAGAGGTATAAAGACAAGAGTCAAGGGACTCTGAAGGGACAAGGAAATACTTCCAACCCCTCTTTCTCCAGTCTTCCTACCACTAGAGAATGCTTTCATAATTGCTTGCTGTAGAACTCTATAATTACATATAACAATTTATTGGTACCTGCTGGGGATGGGGAGAAGAAAGGTCAGATTGGTATTACATTTGTAGTTAAAAGAATGATGATGATTGAAAGGAGAATTGCCACAGTGATGATTATAATCTTTTTGAAGTGTTTCCACCATATCCTCCTAAGAATCTGTCTTGTTTTTTGGGATTCTTTGACCTGAAATAAAAATAAACACAAATTTAATGTTTTCTTTCCATTTCTGGATTAAGGGGCACACTCCAATACTTATTAGAGCTATCTAAAACAACTGATTTAGTTTGGTTTTGACCAATCCCAAGAAATATCAATTTGAACGGTTTTTGTAAAATGATGCACCAAGATTCCAGGTGCCTTCCTTATTGTGTTCAGGTGCACTCTTATTAGCTTTCCTTTGAGCCTCAGTTTCCTCATCTTCACTTCCTGATTTTACTTAAATGCCACTTTCCCTTACAACCTATTGGAAATTGTTCCCCCATTTCCATCCCAGAAGCCCTATTCCCCTTCAATACATTATTTTTCTCCACAGTACTTATCTCTTGTCTAACTGTGTAAATTTTACTTATTATTTGTCAAGAATGTAAGCTCCATGAAGGCAGGGATTTTTGTCTGTTTCATTCACTGCTATATTCCCAGCAGTGGATGATATAGAGCAGATTTTCAGTTAATACTTTTTGAATGAATGAACAAATAAATCTGTATATTAAATGGAGATAATACTATCTGCCACATAGTAGCCCAGATTGTGAGGATTAACCGAGACAGTGGATATAGTATATTTAGACTGCCATATAAGAATAAATTATGCCATTATTATAATTAATATTTTTGATGAATAAAGAGATGGATTTTGTTAAGTACTTTATGATACAAAAAGTTTCATATCTTAACCTAATTCAACCTAAATAAAATAGCTCACTTTTATTAACTTGCAAAAAATTACTGAGAGAAATCAAGGAGCAGTGTGGAGAAATGAAACAAGGCCACACAAAATAGTAAAATTCTTTTTTTTTTTGCTGCCAAAAGTTTTATTGTTTTCATTTGGTCCACTCCTTTTTTGTTCTCTAAATATGTATAAGTGATTCTCATATAGCTATGTTACAAATAAATTACTTGGTGCTTACATGGACTTCTGCTGTCTGCCACCTGGAAAAGAAGTAAAACTAACATTTCAATTAATTTTCTTCATGTATCAGATAACCTTCGTTACTCTCAGTATATAAGGTGACTTTCCAAAAGCCAAGCCAAGGGCCAGGATTACAGTGCATACTATAGATGTCCTGGGTCCTGGTGTACTACTCAGATGGCCTCATGACTCTAATGTATGACAAGTTATGAGAGCCCCAGGTTTACGTATCCAAGATGCTCTTGGTTATTCCCAAGGATCTGGCATATGGAAGCTAGTGACTGGGTGTACTTTACAGGATGTTATAATTTATTGACTGCTTTAAATGCAGGTACTATATGACATACATTATATGTATTTTTGCATAATAATATGCAATACTCATAAAAATCCTGTGTGAGCATTCCTATTTTACAGCATTGAGGAAAATGAAGCTCAGAAAGGTTTAAGTTATGTGCCTAAGGTCATGTAGCTAGTAAGTGGTGGAGGTGGAACCCAAATCTAGAATTACATGGTTATACTGCCTTGTGTAGAAATATTTAACTAAGGTATAAACAGACTTTACATTCTTCTCTTAGATTATTTTCTGTCTCTTTTATTAATGTAATATGCATATGTAGTTTGAAAAGTCAGAATTCTACCAAGCTTATTAGTAAAAACATTCTCCTGCCTTACTCCTTCCTACCCCTGATCCTGTTTTTCAGAGGTAATCACTTTCAGCTCTTTTTGTCCATTTTGTTTCTTGCTGTATCTTTATCACCTGGAAGAGCAGTTCTCAACTGGGGCGATTTTGCCCTCCAGGGGACATTTGGCAATGTCTGGAAACACTGATTTTCATGACTGGAGGGGTGCTACTGGCATCTAATGGATATCAGCCAGGGATGCTGTTAAACATCCTACAATGCATAGGGCAGTCCCTGCCACCCTCCAAACAAGTAATTACCCAGTGCAAAATGTGCCAGCGTTGAGAAACACTGATCTAGAACAGCGTCTGACACATAGTGGGTGCTCAATAAATAATTGTTGAATGTACCTCATTTAGCTGTTTATTTTTTTCCTGGTGTTTGTTTTCTTCTGCATTACTAGAAAGCATATATATTTCTTGATTTTTCTATTTCCAACTATGGAAAAGAAGATAGAACTCTCACCATACTCCCCAAACCCCACCTTCCCCCAACACACGCCTTTCCCTTCATTCCTATCCTCTCTTTTTGTTTAATTAAAACTTTGTAAATATTTGCTGAGCCATGCAGTATATTTGATCACATTGACTTTAATGTATAACCTTTTGGTTTCTCTAGAGCTAATAATAGGTAGATAGTTAAATAAAATGTTTTCATTTGTTAGTTTTTAATCTACCAACCAATAATTCATTCCCAGACTCTCCAAAGGAGCTGAAAAATATCCTTCCTTTGATGGCTCCTGTGTCATTTCCTCCTGCTTTATTTTGAAGAAGTTTCTCACAGAGTCTTTTGACCTGTTCCAGTCTGGTTTGGTTGGGTTCTAGGTTTGCTATATAGTTTTAATCTTGGGCTGTTTCATTAATTTACTGGGAATGCCCCGCTCTTGTATTGGGCCTTCTGTTTTCTCAATCTCATGTCTTTCCTTTTCTTGAGTTATTCCCTCCTATTGGTGAAAAAGATCTGCCAAAAAGTTCCTTAGAATGGGTGAGTGGGAAGTGTGTTTCTGAGAAACTGCATGCCTAGAAATGTCTTATTCTACCCTTACTTTGAGTTGGTAGTTTGATTGGGTATAGAAATCTAGTGTGGAAGTCATTTTCCCTCAGAGTTTTGAAAGCTTTCCTCCATTTTTCTTTAGCATCCATAAATTGCTATTGCAAAATCTGATGGTATTCTAATTGCCAAGTCTCTGGTTTTTTTCTCTCTCTGAAAGCCTTTAGAATCTTCTCTTTTTGAATGTTCTCTAATTTCAAGATTACATGCCCTGCTATGGTCCTTGTTTTTGTTCACTGAATCTGCAAACTCATGTTATTTGGTTCTAGAAATTCTTCTTGTATTAGTCTGATTTTCTGCCCTCTGATTCCTTTATTTTCTTTGCCTGAAATTCCTGTTATTCATATGTTGGATCTCTTAGACTGATTCTGTGTCTTTCTTACTTTTCTCTCTTTTTGCTCTACTTTCTGAGAGAATATCTCAACTTTATAAGTATTGAATTTTAATTTTTTACCATTATTTTAATTTCCAAAAGATCTTTTTTGTCCTATAAATAAGCTTTTAATGGCTTTCCATTCTTGTTTTGGCGATGTATTATTTTCTATTATTTTCTCAAGATATTAGAGAGTTTTTTCTTAATGAGGCTTTCTTTTGCTTCTGTGTGACCTATTTTGTCTGAGTTCCCTTTCTTCCATTTCTTTTCATTTTTTTTTTATTATAGAGACTTTCCTCACATATCTCCTGATCTGTGTTGTTGATTTACTGAAATGATGATTGCACACTCAGTGTCAGTGAGAGCTGTCATTTGATGGGCTTCACTGTAGGATAATCTGGGTGTGGACCTGACCGTTTCACTGGGGGAATGCCTCAATATCAGTAGGTTTTTTTCCCCCTGGTCTAGTCAGTTTTCCTAGAGAGGAATCCTCTAATCTCCTGCCTGGGTGAAAATGACTGGGAGAGAGGTTGGGGAGTGGTCACCATGTGCAGGATGCAGATTTTTACTTAGTCCATCTGATTTTAATGTGATGGCCACTCTGGCCTCAACTGTACCTGGTGTCGGAGTTTAGAACCTCTCTGGTCTATTGTCTTTAGATAATAAAATTTATTTTTCTTTGTCAGGGATAAGGAGAGGAAGTAATGTAACTGTAAAAAGTAGGGAAAGGCCTACGGATTATATGCTTCTTTTAAAGACTTTAATAGAGGAAGATTGGCACAGATAGCTTAGGGACAATCTTCCTCAAGCAAAAAGGGGAAGATTGGCAACAGGGCCAATCTTTCTCACCAAAAAAACCCAACTAACCAAAACAAAAAAACCAAAAAAGAGTTTAGACCCAGTCTCTTCTTTCTAGACTGCACTGCAGGTCTACTTTTAGAAGTCCCAGGTGGCTCCAATTTCGGGTCCTCTCCAAGGTGCCATGGCTTGGATCAGGTTGCATCTTAATATCTTCTCCCGCCACAAGCTTAGGTTTCGAGCTTTCACAGCTCTGCCGAGGCTAATAAGTACTCATAATCCCTTTTCTAGTTTCGAGAATTGTTGATATTTCTTACCTGTTGTCTTTTCTCTTGTTTTTTATCCTAGTGGTTTATACATTAAAATCTCTGATTATTGTTTTACGTATCATTTTTTTGGAGTTTTGAGAGGATACCAAGATAAATGTGTATGTTTAAGCTGCCAAGTTAAAATCCACGACCCGTATTTATCTGTAGGCAGACTAACAGAAAGCTTATTGGCCTACTTTTTGTTAAAAAACCAAATCTGCTTTTTAAGAACATTCAGTAGAGTCTTGTACAAAAAGACCAAGGGAAAAGAGAGAGGGAAAACTAATTTAGCTAGGCAAACATAGAGGGTTTAGTGAGAGGGATTATGTGCCATGTGAAAATGATGTGAGGAAAATTATAAAATACTTCAATCATTCCATCTTTTACTGAGCTGCTTCCACTCAGCTGGCTTCAAAGAAGAAGTCATTTTTCCCTCCATGTAATCATGAAAATACAATGTATACATAAAAGTGGGATTTGTTTGGAAGGTAAGGCAGTAAAGTGAAATAAAATCTCTTAAAATTTCTTTTTGCTATAATTTTTTGGGATTTAGATGTTGCCTCTTTTGCCATAAGAAAGACACATAATATAATCTAAAAAAAAAGGAAAGATCTGGTGGATTATGTAAACCCATAACCCTGCCACTATTACTACTGAAAAATGCCAGATAAAATTTAAGAAGCAAACTTTTTTTTGAGATTTTATTTTTTTTTCCCCTTTTTCTCCCCAAAGCCCCCTGGTACATAGTTGTATATTCTTAGTTGTGGGTCCTTCTAGTTGTGGCATGTGGGATACCGCCTCAGCATGGCTTGATGAGCGGTGCCATGTCCGCATCCAGGATCCGAACCGGTGAGACCCTGGGCCTCCACAGCGGAGCCCGTGAACTTAACCACTTGGCCACGGGGCCGGCCCCAAAGAAGCAAACTTCTTTTTTTAAAGATTTTATTTTTTTCCTTTTTCTCCCCAAAGCCCCCCCAGTACATAGTTGTATATTCTTCATTGTGGGTCCTTCTAGTTGTGGTATGTGGGACGCTGCCTCAGCATGGTTTGATGAGCAGTGCCATGTCTGCTCCCAGGATTCAAACCAACGAAACACTGGGCCGCTTGCAGCAGAGTGCACAAACTTAACCACTTGGCCACAGGGCCAGCCCCCAAAGAAGCAAACTTTTAAATGCATAGCTGAACTTGGAAGAAAGTAAGAGTAAGGCCAGGTGCAGGAATCTAGGAATGCAGTGAGAAATTGTACTAATGGTGCCTTTCTGGATTTGGGAGGGTGATGATATTGGCCTCTGTCATCCAGGGCTTAGGAGTTTAGTGCTCACAGGAGGCTAGGCCTTGGGCTCACATGAGGAGAGCAATGGAACTATACTGAATTTCCAGGCTTCCTGTTAACTAGGCTCAAAGGTTTGTCTTCCTTGATTCTCCCTCACTGCACATACAATGTCAGCAACTCCAATTCGCTCCACCTTCAAAATATATCCAGAACATACGGCATTGGCATAACCATCAGGTGGTAGGCAGTGAAAAAACTATTAGAGGCTGGAAAGATAAAGACCTATGCTATGCAGAGTAAGATATATAAGATATATACTATCACCTGTGATAACTTGGAAGGCAGACAAAATGCCTACTGTGTCTGTCACTTTAGAAGAAACGGTTGGAAAATAGAATGGTAGAAGTGTGGGTTCTTGTTACTGGTGCATTGAGCAAGGCAACAATTGGCTGGTTTGTAGGAAGAAATGAAAAGGAATAGAGAGGAAGCAGAAATGTGGGACATTGAAAGATTGGGTAAGCTGATGGTTTGTTTGGCCCAAACGATAGGAAATAAGATTGAAAGGATCTTTTAATTACAAATACCTATTGAGATTCTTCCCTTCCTCAATAACAAAAAAACCCTAAACCTGTTAAAAAAAAAAAAAACAAGAGCAAACGACTTGAATTGACTTTCTCCACTAAGCAAATGCAAATCAAAATGAGATAACCACTTCAAACTGAGTAAGATGTCTATAATTTTTAAAAAAATGGAAAATAACAAGTGTTGGGACAGGATGTGGTGAAATTGTAACCCTTTTACGTTACTGGTGGGAAGGTAAAATGGTTCAACCCCTGTGGAAAAGAGTTTGGACATTCCTCAAAAAGTTAAATATAGAATTATGATACAATCCAGCAAGTCCATTCCTATGTATATATGCAAAAGAATTGAAAGCAAGTATTCAAACAAAAAATTGTACACAAACGTTCATAGGAGCATAATTCACAGTAGCCAAAAGGCAGAAACAACCCAAATGTCCATCAACCAATGAATGGATAAACAAATTGTGATATATTCATACAATGGAATATTATTCAGCCGTAAAAAGAAATGAAATACTGATACATGCTATAAAATGGATAAACCTTGAAAACACCATGCTAAGTGAAAGAAGCCAGGCACAAAAGATCACCTATGATTACATTTATATGAAATATCCAGGATAGGGTAAATCCGTAAAGACAGAAAGCAAATCAGTGGTTGGTTGGAGAGTAATTGCTTAATGGATATGAGATTTCTTTTTGGGGTGCTGAAAATGTTTTGGAGCTAGAGAGGTGATGGGTACAACATTGTGAATGTACTAAATGCGACTGAATTGTATACTTTATAATGTTAATTTTGTGTGAATTTCACTTCGTTAAAGAAAAAAAAAAGATTCTGCCCTGCAGTACAGATCAGACTAAGGGTGTAAGCTTCCTATCCAAACCTAATGGCCACAAGGTAGTTGCCTTTAAATTGAGAGGGTGGCATGAGGGTAAGGAAGCAAAGAAATAACCGGGCTTCAGAAATATTGTCTAGAAAAGAACTTTACATGTGGCCACAGTCACTTGGAAATGATTAGAAGCAAAGAGATTAGAAATTAAATTTTGAATGGAATTATAAATGAATCAAAATCTGGTCCTTTGAAAAGACCAAAAACAAGTAAACAAACAAAAACAGCTTGATTAAAAAATAAAGAGAGGTTAGGAATGAGAAAATAAAGCTAACCGTAGGCACAGGATAGACTAAAAGAATTATATGAGAATACACCACACATGGCATATCGTATATAGTTATTATACATTGCTAGAGTCAGTCTTTTGAGACAATAGTGATAAAACTGTAACATACTGAACCCAACCAAACATAAAAACATTTAATGTGCAATTCATCATATTAATGTTAAAGAAAAAAAATCATTACCTCAGTTAATACAGAAAAAGCATTTGATAAAATTCACCTCGTTTCATGGTAAAATTTCTTAGCAAATGGGGAATGGAAGGGAACTTTTATAACTTGTTAGAAGGTATGTATCAAAATCTGGATGTAAATTTAATACTTAATTGGGAAGCATTAGACGTATTCATTTTCAATCAAGAACAAAACAAGTATTTCAGACATTACTACTTCTATTCAGTATTTTACTGGAGGTTCTAACTAATGTTGTAAAGACAAGCAAAATAAACAAACAAATAAAAGAAATGTAAAGGATGAAAAAAATCCAGTCATTATTTGTATATGATAGAATTCCTATGTAGAAAATTCAAAGAAATCCATAGACAAACAATATTACCATAAAAGATTTCAGCAAGATTTGGGATGCAAAATCAGTACGCAAAAATTGATTGTCATCCTATTAACCTAAAAATTCTTTTGAAAATACAGTTTAAAAATATCATTTACACTAACAGCAAAAATGGTAAGATATCATGAATTAAATCTCACAAAAGGTGTACAAGACCTATATGGGCAAAATTATAAAGCTCTGTTGAAAGATACTGAGAGACCTAGAAAAAGGAAGAGAAATACCATGTTCAGAGATGGGAAAATAACGTTTTAAAGATGTCAATTCTCCCCATATTCATGTAATTCCAACTAACATCCCAACAGTTTTTTTATGTGTGTAGAACTTGAGAAGATGTAGATTCTAAAATTCACTGAGAGAGAAAGAAGCAAACCTTGCCAATTCTACAATTTTCAAAAAGTTGAAAGTAGACGAACTTGCCCTACAAGATATTAAGACTTGTTATAAAACTACAAAACTAAAACAGTGTAGTATTGGCCCAAGGATATAGAAATAGATCAGTAGAATAGAATATATAAAAATCAAAAGAATCAAAACCGTTCACATATATAAAATGCAAACATTATATATGACAAGGTTGGCATTACAACCAAATGGGAAAGGCTGAGCTATTCAATAAATGGTGTTTTGACAGCTGGTTATTTATACAGAAAATAATAAAATTTGATTCCTACCTCATACATGAAAGTTAAAGACTTCTGTCCTAAAAAAGATACTATACACAGGCTAAAAGTCAATCCACATACTGGGAGAACATGTTTAGACTTTACACAACTAAGTTTTAGGATGAGGAATTGTAGGTATAGTCATTGTTCATCTTAATAGTTATAAATTAGTATTTTTTATATAGCCTACAAATTATTAAAAAAGACTCCATTAGCAAAATGGGCAAAGGATATCAACAAGCAATTCAAAGAAGAAACTCAAATGGTTAACAGACATAAAAATTGCTCACTGTCATTCAAAATTAGGGAAATGCAAATTAAAACAATAATTATTTTCTTTCCCCCACCAGATTGTTAAAAATTATAATCTTGTAAACCCAAGTATTGGCTAGAATGCAAAGCAACAGGAACTCTCATATACTGTTGATGGACGTATAAACTGGCACAACACTTTGGAGAGCAACTTTGCAATAATTGGTTAATTTTAAGATACACATATTTTAAGATCCAACAATTCCATTTCTAGGTATATATTGTAGTGTGAGAGTCCAAAAATGGGATCAAGCACCCCAGGGGGTTGCATAAGATGATCCAGTGGAGAGCAAGAAAGTAATATTAGAACCTCTAATTGTTTATTTTAATCTAAAAAATAAGAAAGAAATGAAGGAAATGAAAATGTATTAATGTTTAACATGTGGCTAGGCACTCACCTCTTCCTTGATGTGTATGTAAAATAGTACATCATTAAAGTTAAGGTGTTTTGGGGGTAGAGTGGAAATTCCACAGCGATGAAGAGTTGACCCCTGCATACTCCTTTATCCATTTGTTTGTAGTGTATTGCAATTTACATGCATCTGGGTAAGTGAATTTATGGGTAATATTATTCACTTTTAAATGAACTAAAAAGTAGACAGTGGCTTAAAAATTAGACTAATAAAGCAAACATAAACAACAGGAAAATGGCAAAGAGGATATATCTGCTTCTAGTTTAAGTACTCCATCTGTCATATTTGGACATAAAAAAATAGTGATTTGTAATCAGATCTGACTTTTAATCACATTACTATCGTTAAAATACATTATATTATTAATATTTTTCTTAATGAGAGGGAAATAGTTTTCATCTTCCTAAGAAAATAAATTAACATTTTATTCATCATTATCTCATTCTTTTAATTTCTATTTTTGTCTGTTTTATAATATATAACATTATTATAGAAGAATATATAATTTATATTTAAATAATTTATAATTATATGTATTTATGATTTATGAATTAATGTATTCATGATTTATAAGTAATTTTTAATAATATATAACATTATTGTAGAAGAATATATATAATTTATACATACATTTAAATGCATTCTCAAGAATATTTTACGAATAACTATGTATGATCAAAAAACTCTATAGACCACGTCTTAGAAACATTTTTGCAAAAGTGTACCAAGAGAAATGTACAAGGGTACTTAGTGTAGTACTGTTCATAATAAAGAAAAGTTCATAAAAGAAAAATAAACATTAGTGTTTATCAAAAGGAGAAAGGATAAGTACATTGTGTTTTTTTAAGTAGTAATGATATACTTTCAGAAGTTAAATTGATAAATTAGAGCTAAGTGTATCAAAATAAATCCATTTCAAAAACATAATGTTGAACTGAAAACTCAGGTTTCAGAAGGATATGTACATTATAATGTCATAAATATAAAGGTAAAAAATGCAAACCAATAATACAGATAGATACATAACTATACATACAGAGCAGAGGAATAAAACGTGCAAATGATTCATATCAAGTTCACAGTGGCAGTTCTTCTGGTGAGCGAGTGGAATGGGCTTGGAAAAAGTACACAGGGGACTTTAATTATAATTTTATTTCTTTAAAAAACAAAGGCCCAAATCAAGTGCGGCAAAATATTAAGGTCAGATAAAGCACGCTGATGATTACAAGAGTATTAAATATATTATTCTCAAAAGTTTTGCGTATGCTTGAAATAAATATTTCGTAATAAAATAGTTTACTTTTCTCAGGATTCCTAACTATGTCCTCTGAGGCACATAGTATTTAAATATCATACATGCTTCCTAATATAACAGAATGAGGTAATATTGACTGTGGGATTTTGTGACCCCAATTTCAAAATGCTTTGTAAGAATGTAGATACTAGCACTTCTCCACTGCTTGGCTGTAATGCTTTAGCCATCTCTTATAACACTGAAGCCTACTTTATATTGCAATAAGGTTTATACAAATCTGTCTCCTGCAGTAGATTAAGCTGTGGCAGGTATCTTATTTTATTCTTTTATTCCTGAAGATGACCAGCATATCTTGTATACAATAAGATCTCAAGGAATGTTTATTAATGAATATTGAATGAATCTAACTGGCTTGGACAGTATTATCTGAATTCTTGTGTTATAAATTCTCACAAAGTACAACTTCAATCCTAGATAATGATTTACTTTCTTAATTCTCCTTTGTAGATTATATGAACTGATGTAACCTTATCTTTGTCTTGCTATAAAAAAATGTAAAGGATTGCTTTGTTCAAATAAATAGTATTTAATTTAACTAACATTGAGTGCTTGTTTGCTGGGCTTGTGGTTATCACATTTATCATTATGTTCTTAGTGCCTCATATAGAGCCTGGCAGACAGTAGATCCTCAAGAGATATTAATTGAATGAATCAATAAATAAAAGGAGCAGAGATGAGAGAGTGATAAACTCAGCCTGGGCAATGAGAAGATGATACTTGAGTTGTGTTTTGATGGATGAATAGAAGTTTTCCGGGACAAGGACAAAGAGAGGGGACAGTATGTGTAAAGATGGGAAATAATGCAATGTGTATTTTGGAGAAATACAATAGTTTGGTATTTTTTGAGATTTGTAAACTGCAAGACTGTGCCCTCTGGGTGATACAACTGGAAATATAGTCAGAACAAAGCTCATTATGTTAGGGAGGTTGGACTCTACCCTGCATGGACTGGAGGGTTTTAAGAAGGCTATGGATAATGCTCATGCTTGCATTTTAAAAGAATACTGTAGTGTCAGTGTGGAGGATAGCTGGAGTGGAGTAGAACTAAAAAGAGGTAGAAAAAGTAAATCTGGAGATTACCATAGTTAGACAAAAGATAACAGAACTTGGAGTGAGACTGTGAGTGACGTTGGGATGGGCAGAAGGTGGATTTAAAAGAGATTTAGCCATTCTGTGGAATACTATTCAGCAATAAAAAGGGATAAAATAGGGGCTGACCCCGTGGCTGAGTGGTTAAGTTTGTGCGCTCTGCTGCAGGCAGCCCATTGTTTCATTGGTTCAAATCCTGGGCGCGGACATGGCACTGCTCATCAAAGCATGCTGAGGTGGCATCCCACCTGCCACAACTAGAAGGACCCACAACGAAGAATATACAACTATGTACTGGAGGGCTTTGGGGAGAAAAAGGAAAAAAATAAAATCTTTTAAAAAAAAAAGGAATAAAATATTAACACACGACAACATGAATTAATATAAAACTATTAAGCTAAGTGAAAGAAGTCAAACACAAAGGACTATGTACTGTATAATTCTATTTATATGGAATTCTAGAAAAGGCAGCACTGTAGTGACAGAAAGCAGAGCAGTAGTTGGCTGGGGTCAGGGGTAGGGGGGGAGTCAACTGCAAAGGGCATGAGGAAGATTTTAGGAAGAAAGAACTATTCTATAACTTGATTGTGGTTACACAGTTGTACACAATTACGACAATTCATCAAACTCTATACTTAAATTGGGTGAATATTATTTTATGTAAATAAAATCTTAATAAATTATTTTTAAAAGTGAAAAAGTAAGGCTAAAACCAAAAAAAGATTTAGGAGGTGGAATCAATAGAACTTGGTGAGTACGAAGAATGTGTGTTCTTTGCTTTATATGGTGGCTGTGTTTCCAGAAAAGATCTGTAAAAAGAAAATTTAAAATGCTCTAAGGGAACTATTCAACCTTTAGTGATTGTTTTAACACTATTTTCTTACAGAGAATTTTGAACATAAATAAAAGTTGAGAGAATAGTATAATGAAGCCCTGTCCACTCCACATCCACTTTTAACCACCATCAATTTATGTCCAATTTCGTTTCATTTATACCCCATTCTACTCCCTTAATCCTGAACTATTCTAAAGGAAATCTCAGACATTATATAATTTCATTCATAAATATTTTAGTATTTATCTTTAATAAGTCATGACTCTTTTCAAAACATAACCACAATACCATCATCACACCTAAAAATTAATAACATTTCTTAATGCCATCTAATATCCTGCCAGACTTCAAATATCTAATTGTCTCACGAAGTTGTAAATTTTCATTTTTATAGCTTGTTTGAATCAAAATCCAAATAAGGATCACACATTGCAATTGATACACCTTCTAAGTCTATTTTTGGCTAAGTTGTCCCTTTTTTTCCCCTTGCAATTTATGTGTTGAATAACCTGTGTATTTCTTAATGTAAGAAATCTTTCTGTTATTCAAATGACTACCTCCTACTTTTTAATAAGTTTTAAATTTGGATTGTTTTCTAATTTCTCTTTTAATATTTTAGTTGCATTCCAATAATTTTTCGATAAAGCCATAGTCTGGTGACAGGATTATCTCACAGTATCCCTGGGTATGTTCTTGCTTTTGGCACTCTGTCTCAAGGGCAGTGATCCTGTGGCTTAGTGCACTGTGTGGGTACCGAGACAGGTGTGCATCACTTACAGCTGTTTGAAGATCATCTGTACCGTCAGGGAAGATATTTGATCTTTCTTCGCTCTCCAAAATTTTATCAATATTTTGGGTCATAGCATTTTTTACATCAGTTACTTGACTCCTCAGGGTGGATATAGAGCTGTTATCTTGGTTTTTATTGTATTTTACCTGTATAGAAGTGAAATATAATACAAGTTTTATTTTCTAGAAATGAAATCTATTAAAATATGTTGTACAAATTAGAACAAGAGTGTCAAGGGCACATCTCATTTGTATTTCAGTATAAAGAATCCACTAAGCCTCAGATTGTGCCATCTTCATCTTGCAAAAAAAAAAAGGGGGGGTGGCAGAGGGAGATATCAATGTATTCAATCAGCAGTCGAAGTGTTCTTTTAAAATAAAAATTGTCTATTTATTTATATAGACTCTTTTAAAAGACAAGTTTTAGGTTCACAGTAAAATTAAGTGGAAAGGACAGAGTTCCCACATAAACATTATCCCCCCACATGCACAGCCTCCATCACTATCAGCATCCCACACTAGAGTGGTACATTTGCTACAATGGATGACCCTACACTGATGCATCATTATTCACCCAAAGTCCATAGTTTACATTAGGGTTCACTGTTGGTATTGTACATTCAGTGAGTTTGGACAAATGTATGATGACATGTATCGACCATTAGAGTATAATACAGAACAGTTTCACTGGGCTCCACCTATTCATGCCTCCCTTCTCCCTAAGCCCTGGCAACAATTGGTCTTTTTTTTTTTCTTGCTGAGGAAGATTCACCCTGAGCTAACATCTGCTGCCAATGCTCCTCTTTTTTTGCTTGAGGAAGATTAGCCCTGAGCTAACATCTGTGCCAGTCGTCCTCTGTTTGTTTGTATGTGGGACACCTCCACAGCCTGGCTGGTGAGTGGAGTAGGTCTGTGCCCAGGATCTGAACCTGCAAACCCCAGTCACTGAAGCGGAGCACGCAGAAACTTAACCACGTGGCCACCTACCAGGCCAGGCCCAATAATTGCTCTTTTTACTGTCTCTGTAGCTTTGCCTTTTCCCGAATATCATATAGTTGGAATCATACGGTATATAGCCTTTTCAGATTGGCTTCTTTCCCTTAGTAATATGCATTTAAGGATCCTCCACGTCTTTTCTTAGGCTGATACCTCACTTGTTTTTAGTGCTGAATAATAGTCCATTGTTTGGATGTACCACCGTTTATTTACCATTCACCTATGGAAAGACATCTTGGTTGCTCCCATGCTTTGGCAGTTATGACTAAAGCTGCTATAACGTCTGTATGTAGGTTTTTGTGTGGACGTGTTTTCAGCTCCTTTGGGTAAATACGAAGGAGTGCGACTGCTGGATTGTATGGTAAGGGTATGTTTAGTTTTGTAAGAAACCATCAAACTGTCTTCCAAAGTGGCTGCACCATTTTGCATTCCCACCAGCAGTGAATAAGAATTCCTACTGCTCTCCACATGCTTCTCAGCATTTGGTGTTGTCAGTGTTTTGAATTTTGGCCATTCTAATAGGTATGCAGGGGTTTCTCATTGTTGCTTTAATTTGTGATTCCTTGATGACATATATGTTGAGCAAATTCTCATATGTTTATTTGCCATATGTATTTTTTTTGGTGAGGTATCTATTCAGATTTTTGGCCCTTTTTTTATTGTGTTGTTTATTTTCTTATAGTTCAGTTTTAAGAGTTCTTTGTAGATTTTGGATAAAAGTCCTTTATTAGATATACATTTTGCAAATATTTTCTCTCATTCTCTGGCTTGTCTTCTCATTCTCTTGACAGTTTTTTTTTTTTTAGCGCAATCTGACAATCTCTCTCTCTCTCTTTTTTTGGTGAGGAAGATTGGCCCTGAGCTAACATTTGTGCCATTCTTCCTCTACATTGTATGTGGGATGCCACCACAGCATAGCTCGATGAGCAGTGTGTAGGTCTGTGCCCAGGATCTGAACTGGTGAACCTCAGGCCACTGAAGCAGAGTGTGTGAACTTAACCACTATGCCATCAGGCTGGCCCCCAGTCTCTGTCTTTTAATTGGTGTATTTAGACCATTAAATTTTAAAGTAATTATTGATATAGTTGGATTAATATCTACCATATTTGTTACTGTTTTCTATTCATTGCTCTTGTTCTTTTTCCCATTTTTGTCTTCCACTCTATCCATATTAACAAAAAATAATCTCTAAGATATAGTGCTATATTAAAAAATGAAGCTGCAGCTGCAGAACAATATGAAATAACTTATTGAATGCTCAGTATGTGCCAGACACTGTTTTAAGCACTTCACATGTATTAACTCATTTAATTCCCAAACCACCAAAGTAGTACTCATCATCTTTTATTTTCTAAATAAGAAAACTGAGACTGAGAGAAGTTAATAAGTTGCCCAATGTTGCACAGCAAGAGGCAAAACAAGGATTCAGGCTCAAGAAGCTCCAGAGATTAAGCCTTTAATCATTGCATTAACGGTTCCATCTTGTGAATTTAAAAAGTATGTATAAACTTATATATATTACAAACATATATATGCATATATAAATGTGTATGTACACATATTTGTATGTACATATTTGTATGTATGTACATATTTGTGTATATATATATATATTAGTATATATATATATATATATATATATATATATATACAAATAATTCTGGAAGGTTACATACCAAACTGTTAAGAGCGCTCATCTCAGGGGGTTTTGATTGAAATTATAGGAGATATTCATATTTCATTTTATACATTTTTGTATTATCTCATTTCATTAATGAGCATTACCTTTTAAATGAAAAATGATATTAAAAACCCCTGTTCTGAGGCTGGCCCGGTGGCACAGTGGTTAAGTTCGCACGTTCTGCTTCTCGGCGGTCTGGGGTTCGCAGGTTCGGATCCCGGGTGCAGACATGGCACCACTTGGCACGCCCTGCTGTGGTAGGCATCCCACATATAAAGTAGAGGAATATGGGCACGATGTTAGCTCAGGGCCAAGATTCCTCAGCAAAAAGAGGAGGATTGGCAGTAGTTAGCTCAGGGCTAATCTTCCTCAAAACAAACAAACAAACAAAAAAAGCCTGTTCTTTGGTGAATGATCAAATCCACCTTAAGCAGAATTCTGATCTTGCTGGTTACTGGACCATGCAACTTACAACTGATGTTCTGGGAGGAGCTCACTAGATAAATGTAGAAAAGAGGAGGTTGCTAGTTGAATTCTGTCCCCCTGAAAAGATATGTTCAGATCCTAGCTCTGGATGCCTGTGGCTGTGACCTTATGTGGAAATCACGTGTCTGCAGATGTCATCAAGTTCAGATGGATGGTTAATCTTTGATTGTTCTTTTTGTTCCTTTCTCTTCTTTTTAAAATGCTTAATCTTTTTTAATGTAAGAAAATTATCTGAGTTTTGTTAAGATAATGTATTCATAGTCCATTCAATGACATTTGGTACATTTATATATATTTTTTGAAATCTCTCTAAACTACTTTTTTCATTTTGTTAATTATAGTAGAAGAAATTCAACAACTTTTATAAAATTTTCTACAGATTGAAAGCTTACCAGGTTAGTTTATAAATGTTAAACAGAAATTTCTTTGATGTTAGATGTGTTAACTGCTTAAAATGTGCATATTTTCGCACTATAACTAGTTTTCAGGGAGCTATGTTAATATATTTTGGCTGTGTTGATATATGCAGAATTTTTCATAAGAAAATGTCTGCATTTAATATAAAAACATCTATCTGTAGTTATTTTGTCAGGCATGGTGGAGGACACACAATAGGATGATCCCCACTGAGCCACATCCTTGTAAAACGCCCTGCCCTTAAGTGTGACTTGCTTCTAACTAACAGAAGCAAAGGTGATGGGATGTCACTCCTGTGATTGTCACATTATACAAAATTCAGCAGATTAGAGTGAGAAATATTCCTCTGGGGCCTTGAAGAAACAAGCAGCCACGCTGAGGACGCCCATGTGGCAAAGAACCGCTATCAGTCTCGAGGACGTGCGGGCGGGGTGGCCTCCAGCTAACCCCAAACAGCTGCATCCCTGGCGCCGCCAGAAGCAGGTGAATCCTGCAGCAGCCTGAGTGAGCCGGGAAGCGATTGTCCTCGGAGCCTCCAGAGCAGGACACAGCCTGGCTGCCACACTCCCTGCAGCCTTGAGAGACCCTGAGAGAACCCACTTAAGCTGTGACTCTCGATTCCTCACCCTTGGGAACTGTGAGATAATAAATGTGTGCTGTTTTAGGCCGCTGACTTGTGGTAAATTGTTACACAAATAGAAAACGAATACAGGTATACTTAAAATATTTTATTATGGAGAAGTTCAAACACATACAAAAGCAGAATGAACAGTGTAATCAACCCTATGTACCTGTCACCTAGTCTCAGCAATTATCAACACATACCAATCTTGTTTCCTCCATACCAACTGACTGCCCCTTCCCCAAAAGTATTATTTTAAAGCAAATCCCAGACATTCTATTATTTTAATCTGTAAAGCTTCAGTGTGTATCTCTAAAAGATATGACCTTATTTATTTATTTTTTTTGAGGAAGATTAGCCCTGAGCTAAGCTCTTTTTTGCTGAGGAAGACTGGCCCTGAGCTAACATCCGTGCCCATCTTCCTCTATTTTATACGTGGGACACCTACCACAGCATGGCTGTTGCCAAGTGGTGCGATGTCCACACCCGGCATCCAAACTGGGAAACCCTGGGGCCGCTGAGAAGCTGAATGTGTAAACTTAACCGCTGCGCCACCCGGCCAGCCCCAGATATGACCTTATTTTTTAAAAAACAAATCCACAACATGATTATTACATCTAAAAAACTCCTTATTAGCATCAAACATCCAGTTTGTGTATAAATTTATCAAAAACATAGTTTTTTTGACATTTGCTTTGTCGATTCAGGATCCAAAGTCCACACGTTGCATTTAGTTGATACGTGTTGTCTTTTTTAATCTATGGGTTCTTAGCTTTTTCCCCCTTGCAATTTATTTGTTGAGGAAACTGGGTCATTTGTCTTGTAGGGTTTCTCACATTCTGGATTTTGCTGATTGCATTGGTGTGGAATCATTTAACATGGTCATTGATCTATTTCCTGTAAACTGGGCATTAGAGCTAGAGGCTCAGTCACACGCAGGTTTGATGTTTTCGGCAAGCTTACTTCAGATGTGTGCTCATACTACTCATCATGTGACATCAGGAAACACATAACTGCTGACTGACTGTCTCCCTTATTGTGATTTTAGGAATAATCAATGAGTTTAGGGGTTTTGAGCCTGTTTCATCCATTATGAAATTTCTCATAGCTTTTCACCTAATTTTTTTATCATTGGTGATGACTGCCTAGACTCATTATTTCATTAGGGATTGCAAAATAGTGATATTTTATCACTTCTTCTTCATTTATTAGCTGGAATATTTCTATAAAGACCAAAAAACCCCACCAAAAACCCCTTTTCCCACCAACTATTTGGTTCCTTTGAGGTACAGTTCATATAAGAAAGTCAGAATGAATGCTTGACCCTTTTCTTTTATTTATTTGTTTTCAGAGTGATGCGGTGGGTCCTTAGTATCTTCCAAAGTTGACGGGTGAGGCATTTTCCCCCTCTTGCAGTATCTAGGAACTCATGGAGTTTAACATATTTGGTGTGTCACAGTCCACTGCAGTTATTTTTTTATTGTTCAAATTATTCCATCACTGGCCAGTGGCAGCCTTTTCAAGGCTCCTCAAGTCTTTTGACATGAGCACAGTAGACTTTGAAAGCTTCCTTGTTTCTTGTATGACAAAATGTTTCTGATTTATGTTTCCTGCTCCATATGCAGAATCAGGCCCGGTTCTTTTTAGTGTAAAATGGTATTTAGAAACTATAATCTCGACCCTGAGGGGGCACACTGCTACTGGGTTGGTCATCGTTTCTAGGGTTTTTCAGTGGATAGGCTAGGAGATAACTTTTTTTTTCTTAAGAGAAAATATATCATGAAATATATTTTCAATGAAATATTTTTCATTATTTAACTTTCAGTCAAAATGTAAGATTATAAGGTTTTACTTAATTCTTTGACTTTATATTTGTAACTTTTTGTTGAAAATCTTGATTCCTAACAACATTAACTTGATTACTCAAAGTAATATATCTATATCTACATAAGCCAATTTCAGAATACCAACACCAATGTTATTACTAATAATGTTGACACATGAAAATATTTTAAAATTTATTTTTAGTTCTCTTTCCATTAAGGTATAATGTCACTAGGAATATACAATAAAATTACTGTGTTTTAAAGTCACTTGAAACAAATTTTCACTGTGCTTTAAGGCATCAACTCAAGACACAGGTTCTTTTTATTTTTGCTTTTAAGTTTTAGAATTTTTTAAAATGAAATTTTTTTTATTATGGTAAAATATACATAAAATTTATAATTTTAACAATTTTTAACTGTATAGTTCAGTAGCATTAAGTATATTCATATTGTTGTGCAACTATCACCACTATCCTTCTCCAGAACTTTTTTCATTTTCCAAACTGAAACTCTGTGTCCATTAAGCAGTAAGTGCTCCTCCTCCCTTCGCCACCCCCAGGTTCTGGCAACCAGCATTCTACTTTCTGTCTTTATAAATCTGACTACTCTAGGTACCTCATATAAATGGAATCACACAGTATTTGTCCTCTTGTGACTGTCTTATTTCACTTAGTAGGGATTACTTTTTAAATATCTAATTTAATAGTATTTATTTTTATTTTTATTTTATTTTTTTGTGTGTGGAAGATTAGCCCTGAGCTAACTGCTGCCAATCCTCCTCTTTTTGCTGAGGAAGACTGGCCCTGAGCTCACATCCGTGCCCATCTTCCTCCACTTTATATCTGGGATGCCTACCACAGCATGGCTTTTGCCAAGCGGTGCCATGTCTGCACCCGGGATCCGAACTGGCAAACCCCGGGCTGTGGAGAAGCGGAACTGCACACTTAACCACTGTGCCACTGGGCCAGCCCCGGCATTTTTTTTTTTAAAGATTTTATTTTTTTCCTTTTTCTCCCCAAAGCCCCCCGGTACATAGTTGTATATTCTTCGTTGTGGGTCCTTCTAGTTGTGGCATGTGGGACGCTGCCTCAGCGTGGTTTGATGAGCAGTGCCATGTCTGTGCCCCGGATTCGAACCAATGAAACACTGGGCCGCCTGCAGTGGAGCGCGCGAACTTAACCACTCAGCCACGGGGCCAGCCCCAGCATTTTTTTTTTTTTAAAGATTTTATTTTTCCTTTTTCTCCCAAAGCCCACCGGTCCATAGTTGTGTATTTTTAGTTGTGGGTTCTTCCAGCTGTGGCATGCAGGATGCTGCCCCAGCATGGCCAAATGAGCAGCGCAGTATCGTCGCCCAGGACCCAAACCGGGAAACCCTGGGCTGCTGAAGCAGAGCGCGAGAACCCAACCACTCAGCCATGGGGCTGGCCCCTTAATAGCATTTTATAATTTTGTAAAATATTTACATGCTTCCAAAGTCAAATTTGCAAAACAAGTTTCCTTCAGAGAGGTCTAGTTTCTATTCCTGTTCCCCATCCCCACATAGGCAACCACTGAAATGTTTTTGGTTTATCTTTCCCTTGCTCCTCCTCCTTTTTTTTTTAACTGTAGGCAAACAAATACATATATTTGTGTTTATTCCCTCTTTCTTAAATGGTTGCATATAAGAATGGTAAATAAATAATAGTATAACATACTTACTTTATTTTGCTTTCTCCACTTATCAGTATACCATGGACATCATTCCTTATCATTATACAGAGAGAAGTTCTCAGTTCGCCTTCATCTTTACAGCTCTTAACTCATAATTCCTCACTGATTTGTCAGCTGTAATACTGACGATATTTAGGAATACAGTTGGAGGTTACATACCATATACTTTCCTAATACTTGTTGAAAATCTGCAGCAACTGCATTTGAAGGAGAAAAATATTCTTCTGACAGCAAAGGATTTCTCAGAAAAGTATCACTAACCTGGGGAAATTAATGGAAATATTTAAACTATATAGGTAATTTCAACTGGAGAATTACAGGGTAAATGTTTATTTAAGCAGAATCGGGCAGAAACCTGAAATAAAGAAACCAGAACATGTCTAGATTTTTGGTGGCAGGCTGTCCTTCCTATTTAAAGATGCAGTACTTATGAGAACTGTGCTTGCCCTGTCTCCACTGCTGCAGTGAAGATCACAACCTCACACTGAGACTGCGGGTACTATCTTGACATAGCTGAGGACTTGAGGGGAAGAGCAGATGTTTATGTCTGGCAGACAAGGAAAGATGGGAGTCCGTGATATTTTCTAAATAAGTGCTTTTCACTTTCCCCTCCTGCCCCTACCCTCAAAATCCATCCAATGATAACAAAACAATCCCAAGTAAATGTCATGAGTCCATCTTTCAACCCCTATAGGGTTGTTATAGGATACTTGAGTCTCAAGAAGGAATTCTGACAATTGTCTGTCCTTAATGTTCTACTCTCCAGAAGTAGTGGTAAAAATTATGTGGTTATCAATTTTGTGTCATCTGGTTTTGGAAAGGTGGTAGAGTTGGGACGTTTTGTCATAATGGCAGAGAGAAAAAATTTATAGTACAGTCAGTTAGATGGCTAACAGGGTTTACCATCTAGAGTCTCACAATTGTCTAGGCATAACTCTAGAGTGAATTACAATATTAGGTCTTCTAATCCTTGATTCTATGTATGGTTACAGTTTGAGCTGTGTTAAAGCAAGTTGGTACACTCAACGAATAAAATATATGCATGATACACGAATGTGACTGGAGAAAAACTATTAGTAACTATGGTATAGCTGATTTTCCCATTAATAATTTTTCTTAGAGTATGTATTCTGAATTACATATTTATGAATAAAATTGAAGACTAGTATTATTTACTTTTGAAAACAAGAGACAAACATACTATCTGGACCATAAAGTTACCAGCATAATGGTTTAGCCCTAGTCTGTTTCTGAGACTGCCTTTCACCAAGTGTCCTTATTCTGGCTGGAGCTCAGTCTGGGTGATAGTCAGCAACAGGTGATATCTGTTGAGAAGGTTCGTTACCCTCTAAGAAATTTATAAAATCTCATGTATCCACCTTAGTACATACACATAAGTACTCTATTTACCATCTTTTGTATTTGCTGGCAATTTTCTGGTAAAACTTTCCTTAAAGATAGTATGTCTTGATTAAAAAAAATACTTCTTTTCATCTAACTCTTACAATTGATTCAAATTTTCTACCAGAAGTGTCTTGTATATAATTATTTGTAAATTAAATGTATATGCTATTGAAAAAGCATATTAAATATTAGCAAAGCTTAATTTCATTCTTATTTTTAAAGAACAAAATAAACATAAAGAGAAACTCTAATAGATCTGAGTGGGTCATCTTTGCAGACCTTGCTTTCGATTTGGGGGAAGTGTGGAAGCAGGAGACACACAAGGGACGAGGGTAAGAAATCTCTGAAGGTCATTAATGGCTCTGCTTTATAGCCAGATGAGTGATCTGCTTTTGGTTATTTGTTATTACTAATAAACTATAAAACAGAGACCTCAAAATTTCAGAAACTGAAAAAGTCCTTAAAGCAATATAACAAATTACTTACATTTTTGAGAAATGCAGATGGTGTTACAGTATCCAGGGCATTGTCTGAGGCACATAGGTAAGTGATTCCATCAATAAAGAGAGTATGGTAGACGAAGCTTTGAAAAGAATACATTCATTTACATGATAATATTGAAGAAATCAAGTACCTACGCAGAGAATTGAATTTCGTTTTCAAGCTCTCATTAATAGGATAAAAGCTATAGAGATAACTTTTTATAATCAGATCAGAAAACCTTTCATATATTTGAAAAATTAAAGTAATTTGTAGTAAATAGAAATTCTATAAAATTTGAATATGTATTTAAAATTGCATCAATAAATCACAATAAAGAGGAAATGATAATAACCTAATACAGATATATTTGAAATGGCTTTGATAGAATTCACTCACATTCCAAGACAGAATCAAGATTCTGACCAAATAGAAAACGCTGTGTGCACTGATTTTCACTATCCCTATATTCTTAGGTAGACATATTTAATGTTGGCACTTCTTGGCTTTCTATTATGATACATTAGATTTAAAAGTTGTAAACTGCCAAAACCAAATATTCTGGGGAGCAGGATGAGTTGGGGAGGGGAATTAAACTCCCCTACAGTATGCAAAAGCGTGCCTTATCCTGACCACGCCAATTTCTACACCTTTTGTGCCTTCTTGGAGTCACATATTAGGAAGCTGGAAGACTCTTGGAAAGTGCCTGCATCTATACTGCCCAACAATCCAAAAAATTTAGGAATGTGGCAACAAAAATAGTTGCCTGGTGCCTGGGCTTTAATCTAGTTATTTTGAACACTCTATATCCACATGGTTAACAGGTAATAGACCTGGTCACATGCTATATTGGATATACATGAGAATGAGGAAACTCAGAAAGAGGTGGAAAAGATAATCCCGGAGGTAGAAAATTTAAAGTATGTGCCTTTTCAACATAAATCTGTCATGTCATATCAGGAATACAATATGCTACAAATATTTTTAATTGATGATACACAAAATCTCTGGTTGGAAAATATTTTTATTTCTAAATTGAGAGGAGTCTTTGCTGAAAAAAGAGTTGCTAAGTCTATCATCTCTCTAAAAGTTATATATGTGATTTGAAAGAAATTGATACTGGATGTGAAAGGAGAGATATTTTAAATTTATGCTTAGTATGTTATTAGTTAGTAACATTCAGAAACCATCTTTAAATGTTAAAAACCCTGAATACCTGGTGTCCAGGATACACTGTTAACTGACAAAAGCAACGTGGAGAAAAGTGTGTATGGTGAAATACCATTTGTCTATTATTCTCATATGCTACCATAAGGGAGATACAAATATATGTATGCACCTCTTATAGAAAAAGAAGAAAAGAAAAAGAAAATTATAAACTAAAAACTTATTCAAAATGGTTACATATGGGGGAGAGAGAGTAATGTGGAGAGTAAAGGAATGAAAATTAGACTTCTCAGTTTCTGTAGATTTGACTTTGGAATCCTATAAGTGTTTTGCATAATTATAAAATGTTATTAAACCAAATTTTCAGAGAGCAATCCTTAAAAATAAAAAACAAAATAAAACAAATGAATCTAATTTTATATAGAGTAACTCAGGCAAGAAATGATGGTGGCGTGGTTCCTATGGCAGTGGTGAAGGTGGTCAGATTCTGGATATATTTTGTACAGTAAAGGCAATGGGATTTTCTGATGAGTTGGATTTGAATGTAAAAGAGACAAAAGTCAAGGATCATAAAGGTTTTAGGCCTGAGGAACTGGAAAGGGGGTATATGGAAGACTGCAGGAGGCGGCTTGGTTTTGGACACAAGTTTGAGATGCCTATCAGACATCCAACAGAGATGTGGAATAAGCAGTTGGATATATAAGTCTGGAGTTCAGGGATTCAAAAGAGTAAATCCCTGAAGCTCAAAAGATTCAAATTAGAGTGTACAATATAGGTAAGCAAATAGTAGATGAAGAAAGTGTCTTTTTTTGGAAATGGTTCTGGCTAATAAGTGAAAACTAAACTAGAATACCACTATTTTTTTTTTGATTTAAAATTTTTATTAAAAATTTCAGAATTTATTTAATGTTACCAGCCTCAAGAGAACAAAATGTATAAAAAATAAGTATCTTTTGAACCTGTGAATATCCCAGCAAAAGAAATAATTTTCAAAGTAGGGAATTAGGCAAACGATGGCAACATCTTTTTATAAACACACAGTGGTAGACTGAGCTGTTAAATATACATGAGGTGATTGGCAACCCTTTCAGAAAGTGATCTGAATCTATCAGGAACCTGCTATGTCTATATCTGCAGCCCAGGGACTTCCCTGTAAGCTCAAGATCCACATATAGGACCTTCCCCTCAGACCCATTGCTTCTTCTGAATTCCCTGTCACTTATAGTACCATGATGCAGCCACTCTTCTAAATCAGAGACCCAAGCATCAATTTAGACTCTGCTCTCCCTCACTGCCACGCCTCCACCCATTTAGACACTAAGTCAGCATAGAATACCACTATTTTGCAACCCCTGATAAATAATGGCTCTAGGCTGTAGGCAATGAATATCAATGGCTGTTAACATGTCAAAAGGAGATACAAGCAGACTTCAGAAACCATCTGATGAAAAACATCTGTCATCTTGCCAAAGGTATCACAGCCTCTGGATCCAGCTTCTTGTAACATGGTGCATTTTGAGTATGCAATCAGCAAACCCAGATTTGTGGGAAACTCTATGGGTTCTTCAACAATAAACTGTAAGGAAAGGAAAGGGATTGAGGGGGTATATATAGATTAAAGAGATTTAAAAGACATCAAATTAAAAAATGGGCAGGATTGAGCTCTCACATCTGAGGATGCACATTTACATGCTGAGGCAATAAAGAAACAGGGTAAGTGACTGCTATAGAAGCTGGAAAGGTAGTTGATTTGGGGAAGAGAGAGAGGAAGCTGTGAATTGGAGAGGACACATGGTGGGGAGTTTTTGGGGTGGCTGGCAGTGTTCTATTTTTTTGGCTTAGGTGGAGTTGCAGTTGGTGGGGGGGTTCCCTTGTAAAACTTCATAAAGCTATTCATAGGCTTGATGAGGTTTTTGTATTTTGTTTTATTTTACAATATAAAGGTTAAAATGAACCTACTCTTAAAAAAATAATGAGGGGCCTGCCCGGTGACAGGGTAGTGGTTAAGTTCAGTGCACTCTGCTTCAGTGGCCTGGGTTTCGTGAGTTTGGATCCCGGGTGCGGATCTACACCACTCATCAAGCTGTGCTGTGGTGGTGACCCACATACAAAACAGAGGAAGACTGGTACAGATGTTAGCTCAGGGCCACTCTTCCTCAAGCAAAAAGAGGAAGATTGGCAACAGGTGTTAGCTCAGGGTCAATTTTCCTGACCAGAAAAAACAAAAAAGCAACAAAAAAAAGATGATTCTAAAAAAATATAGAAGCTCTCTTATTCCTACTTGTTGCTTTCCTAGCAAAATGTTTTCAAGACTGGTTTAGGCCATACCATGTAATACCCAAGTAAAACTTAGAGTGATCTTATTAAAGATATTTTCAAGTGGGAGTTTCCTTTTTATTAATGAAATATTTTGGGTTTACCAAAAACGTATGCAGAATAACATTACCAGAACACTTGTAGACCCACCATCCAGTTAAAATGTTACAGATACAATTACTGCACCCTGTATACCCTTCCTCAATTTCTTCTCCTATCACAGAGGTAACTACTATCTTGAATTTGGTGTTTATCCTTCCCATTCATGATTTTATACTTTTACATATAGAAGTTCTCCTTTCTGAGGGTTCAATCAAGAGTATGCACAACTAATATTCTTTTTTCCTCGTGACATTGTCATTGGCATTATCTGCTGGTAATTGTTAAAAAGTAGACTTTTGTCAGAATATGCCTTACCTTCCCATTTGAATTACGGTCTTTGGTTCAGCTCTAAGAAGCACTAGTCTAAGCACTGTTGACGCTGCTTCCTAAAAACAAATTGTTAGCATTTACTTTATAGAAGATTGTGGTGTCTTTCATTATTCCTCTCCTAAATTTACCAATGTTCTGATTAGTTTAATAGTAGGAACAACTGTTTATTAGGAGAACTAATGGGTGGTTATTCATAATGCATGGTAATTATAGACCAGGTCTATAAAGATGGTTTCTGAATGTTATTAGGAATGTGGCTATTTGAGTCTTCTTAGGTAACTTTCGGGTTCCTGCCTTCAGGCTCCTTCAGGACAGGGAATGTCTTCATCCCTGACTTTCCAGTGTACAATGCTTAGTAAATTAATGGGGTTCCATACAACTAGCTATATTTAAGGTATTCTGGATAATCACAATACCTTGCAAATTTTCCTGCAAAGAATAAGCCTTTTAAGAAACAGGTATAAAAGGTCTTAGCAATTATTGGTTTTGTAGAAAGAGATCAGTGAATAATAGTGAATAGAAACTTTTATCTTAAGCAAAAAAAAAAAAAAGGTAGACAACTTCATAGAGTATTCAGAGAATAGTAGCTGAATACTTTTAATCCATTAACACTTTATGTAGTTTCAGTGACCAGTGGTCATTGAAAAGATAATTTGATTAGATAGTGTTTCCCAGCCTTGAAGCCATATATAAGATGTGACTGTAAAAATAAGACTGATTAGTGCAACCTATATTTGCACACTTACATCTATATACACAAAAAGTATATGTATATTTATGTGTAATTTTAATAACGCTCCCATTTTCACATAATGACACTTGAAATATAAACTTTTTGGGAGGGCAAAGTTTATTATTAGTGGTAGAGAGTAAAACTTGAAATTCTTGGTATTGCCTGAAAAATCCAGGCGGTTCTCTAGGAAAGGATTTCCTAAGAAATATGAAAAATCAAGGGAATACATAAACTTTCAGTTACTCTATTGTCATCACTGGAATGTTCCCCTAGCTTTCCCCCAGTTTCTCTTTTAGAGTATATAAACTGAAATCATAGCAAAATTTGAAACAAAGCAAATGGCAATAAGAACAGTAAAATAAGTGACAAACTGGGCTTCAGTTCTGTTTCTGACATTAATGTGCTGCACAACTTAAAAAAGTGACTTGTCTGGATGTGTTTCCTTGTGTGCAGAATGAAGGGATTGGGCAAGATGATCTCTAGGATCCTGTCCAGCCCCAGGACCCTAAAATGGCAGTTGATTTGATCTCATGATTAAGCTTTGGTAGTTACCAATATTTTTCTAAGGAATATAAAGTATTTGTGACATTAATATTTAGCACTGAGGAAAGACATAATAGAACTGTTCCTTAAAGTGCCTGTCATCCTTTTCTTCTCCCTGGTCAGCCTTCTGACAGCCGTCATTCCAAACCTTTAATCCTTTCCTCCAATTGCATACTGCTCCACCCTCTTCCACTTTCTTACCTTCCTGCATGCTTCATAAAGAGAGGCCACTGGGCTTATGAACTCCTTCAACTGTCTGTCTCTCTCCTTTCTTAATTAATTGTTTATTGAGAACCCGCTATGTACTAGGCATTGTACACTGGAAAGACAAGACAAGTCCCTGTCTTGAAGGAGTCTGAAGGCAGAGCAGAGAAAAAAAATGATTCCAATTCAGCCTGCTCAGGAGTTTGGTATAGACACGTAAATTAGCCTGGGTATAGAGAAAGCTTCAAGGAGGAATTGAGAAAAGCCTCAAAGCAAAGAAGAGGTTATACTGCTTAAAAGTGGAGAAAAGTGGGTTCCAGGGAGAGGGAACAGGAGATGCAAAGGGAGACCGTGGTAAGACTGGAGAACAGCATGAAGTTCAGGATAGCTGGAACACAGGGATAAGTGGGGAAGAGAAGGAGATAATCATGGAAAAGCCCCACCAGGGAGGGCCTTGAATGCCAGGCTAAGGAGTACGGGCTTTACTCTGAATGTAATCAGATGCCACCAAATGAGTTTAAGCGGAGGAGTTACAGAATCATAGTTGCTGTTGGGAACAACCCCTTGCGCAGCGGTGTGGAGGCTGGTTTTGAGAGGGACAAGGCTACCTCTGGGAGCTCAGGTATGGGACATTTTCAACAATCCTAGTGAGAAGTAATGAGGGCCTAGAAGACAAGGTCCAGAAACAAGGATTCAAGGCATATTCAAGAGAGAACTGATAGACCCTGGTGTCAAAGAATAAATGTGAAGGTGAAGAAGAGAGAAAACTTGAAGGTGACTCTGAGTTTCCAGCTTGAACGACTCAGTAGAGATACTCAGCAAGATTAGAAATACATGAGGAGGAATCTGTTAGGAAAGAATTAATTTAGTTCTGGACATGATATGTCTGAACTTCTACTAGGCAATCTAACTGTGGAGAGAGATTATTTTGGAAGTGGATTTGGCAGAGATCAAAGTAAAAGTGTCCACGGGTGTGAAGAATGTGTCAAGTTAAAAGGGGACTGAAGTTAGAATGCTGAGGAAGGCAGTACTTAAGGTATTGGCAATGAGGAGAGCCCCAGGGGGAGACTAAGTTCTGCGTCTACATCCACACCCCTCCTTTCTCCATGAGAAAGGCATTCCTCTAGGCCAAGGCTCACACCTCTACCACCACACTGGATTCCCTTCCTTTGTGCTCCTTCAGGTCTCGCCCCGCCAACAGCCCACTCCTCTCCTATATCTTACTCTTCTCCTGCTCCACTAACCCATATACATGCGAAAGTTGCCCCTGCGCTAGAAAATGAGGCCCCCTCCTGGACCACGCTTCTTCTAGCTTTCACCCTCTCTCAGTCCCTTCCTAAATTCTTGAAAGAACAGTCTAACTTCACTTTCCCTGCTTCCTCATCTCCCATTCACGGCCTACAGCAGTCTGGCTTCTGCCTCTACCACTTTTTTCAAACCGCTGACATAAGATCACCTAGTATCCTCTCATTGTTGAGTCCAAGGAACACCTTTTAGATTTTGTTCAACTTCTTTGGGACATGAGACATTCTTATGATTTTTTCTCTTGGCTTTCAGGACACCACTGCTGTCATTTGGCGACCCACCTCTCTACTCTATTCCTAAACAGTGTTCTGCCTTTTGGGCCTCTTCTCTTCTCACTCTCTATACTTTTCTTGGGCAATCTTACCCATTTCTATTCTCTTTAACTGTTAGCTCTGACCTTTTGGACATTTTTAGGACTTAAATATTTTCGGAATAAGGTGGAGGGATAAATACACAAATGGATTGGCCATTTCCAATTGGCAACAAAATTCAACCTGTCCCCAACTGTACTATCCTCCCTTGCATTCCCTCTGACTCCCTTCCCCACAACCCTCCTTCACCCATAGTTCCTATCTTTCTTTCTTTCTTTTTTTGTTTTAGAGGAAGATTAGCCCTGAGCTACCATCTGCTGCCAATCCTCCTCTTCTTTGCTGAGGAAGACTGGCCCTGAGCTAACATCTGTGCCCGTTTTCCTCTACTTTATATGTGGGATGCCTGCCACAGCATGGCTTGATAAGCAGTGCATAGGTCCACACCTGGGATCTGGACCTGCGAACCCCAGGCTGACAAAGGGGAACCTGCGAACTTGCTGGCCCCGATAGTTCCTATCTTGTTTAATGCGACTGAAGAAAAAAATCTGGCAAATCATCACACTGCACCTTAAACTTACACAATGTTATATGTCAACTATATCTCAATACAGTTGGGGAAAGATTTAAAAAACAGAAAAAATTGAGAATCATCCTAGGCATGACCCTGTCCCTTATCCCATATATTCAACCTGTCACTAACTTCTGAGGATTAGTTTTACAAAGTCTCTTTAGATCTGCCCCTTCTTTTCTATCTGCACTGTCATTGTCTTAGCCTAGGCCCTTAGCTCTCCCACACAAACTATAACACCACCATCATATCTAGTTCTCCCCACTCTAATCCACCCTCCATATTGTAACGAGACCAAATTCTCCAGATGAATCAGATCTTGTTATTCCTCTATTTACAATCTTTAATTGCTCCCCAGTGTCTCTAGGATAAGAAAAACTAAAGACCCTTCATTAACTATCCTCTGCCCACTTTTCTGACCTCATCTTTAGCCCCTATATACTGCAACTCTGTGCTCTAGCCAAACTGAGGTTCTTGAGGTTCCCCAAGCACACCGCCCTGTTCCCTCTGCATGGAATCCTCATTACCCTTTCGGGTTCTAAGCTAGGACTAACTCTTAGAAGGCTTCGAAGCCGAGCTCTCTAACATCACCTCCTCTGTGGTGGACAAGCAGCCACCTATCTTGAGCGCTCCCGGAGCAATCTCGACCTACTTCCGCTGAAATACTTTTTACCCTGTAGGACAACTATATATAGCGCTTGCGCGTAAAGGGACAATGAGCTCCTCAAGGGACAAATCCAGGCGCCGTCTTCTCTTCATTGCATCCCCCACACCTTTACCCTGGGATTTTGCAACTAACGCATGCTCAATAAATGTGTGTTGAACTGCAGCCCACTTCTCTGTGGGGGAGAGAAAATCTGTAAGGGTCCCCGGAATTAAACGTGGCCGTAGATCACTGCCAAACGAGTCGCATGCAGCACCCACGCTAACCCCTGGGCGGCGCACGTGCGGCCCCGCAGGCCGGGAGCGCGCAGGGTTTCCGCCGGGGATTCACCACCTCGTGGGCTCGGCCGCGCGCGGGGGCGTGGGCCTCACGCTCCCACAGCCCGCTCGGGCCCGCCCCTCAGCGCCGCGCCCTGAGGGGCGGGCACACTGGGCGCCACCCTCGAAAAGCCGAGCCCTGGAAGGCGGAGGTGCCGACCCAGGGGTACCTGATAGGAGCCGCCGGTCAGGGCCAACTCCGCTAAGACCATTCGGCCATTAGCAATGCAGCTGTAGGTGATCGTCATAGTGGGCGCGCCAGTGAAACAGAAGCTCCCGCCGGACCTAACCGCCCGCGACAGCCTCGGGGCGGGGACTGGGGCGGGGCTCCGGGGAGGGCGGTGCCTGCGCAGGCGCGAGGAACGATTGATTGGCAGGGAGGGAGGCGGGGCTCTCTCCTGCCTGGGCTGAGCGGGTGTTGAGACCCGGGGAGGTCTCTGGAAAAACTGGCTTTGGGTGAGTGAAGCCCTTCTTCGTGGTCGGCCTTATAATAATTTGAGCCACTTTACTTCACAGTGCTTACTTGCATATGATTCCTCCACAGTCCAGAACATGTGAAATATAGACCTTGATTTAAAGTAAAATTCATTTATTAACTCAACAGGCATTTGTTGAACTCCCGCTAAGCGCCGAGTGCCTTAGATTAACGGGTGTGCAAAGATATAGGCCCTATACCCGGACTTTGAGGATTTCATATTCTAGTAGTGGTTACAGAGGCGTGTGCAGACAAACGCCTGTGTCAAGTGATATGTGTGTGCTGTGATGGAAAGATCACCAAGTTGCAGAAGCTGAAGTGGCGGCAGCTAGTTCTCCTTGGGAGAGAGAGCAAAGCTTTCAAAGTCACTGTCCGACTTAGAGGATGGGTTGGAATTCTCTAAGTGAGGAGGAAAGATAGGACAGTCGAAGCAGAGGAAGAGGTCTGTAAAGGCTTGAAAGGAGGCAGGTGGGTTCAGGAATGGATGTGAGTGAGTGTGGCCGAGGAAGGTGTATGACAGAGTGGGTAGGAGGTGAGAGTGGTAGGGGTGGTAGAATGACTTTTGGTATCCCAGACCTTGAGTTCCGTGACAGGAATTTTAAAGTATGAGCTTAGGATAGGCTCATGTATTTTCATTAGTGAGGCATTCTGGTAGAGTAGGAAGAAGTCAGATAAACTTGGATTCAAATATAGCCATTGCCATTTACTCTGTGCCTTTCTTGTAATGTAACCTTTCTGAGACTCAGTTTCCTAATCTATAACATGGGGATATTTGTCAAGTTTAAATTAAGTAATTATGCAGACTACTTAGCATACAGTAGATATGCAATTGCAATCCTTATTATGATACATACAATAATGAGAATTACTTTCTTGCTCCCAATCGTATCTCTCTAAAGAATAAACAATTGATGTCCTTCTGGGGTGCCTGGCAGGAGGTGAAGACAGGTAGTCAACTGAGTTTATTTTCACCCAGTGTAATCAAATTGGATTTGACAAGCAAGCAGCAAAACTGATCTGGATTGTAGCTCCTAAGAAAAATGCCTTGTGGAATCATGTATCCTCCTATATAAAGGAAATTTTGAATCAATGTGTCTTACCAGCTTAGAGAGAATGTCTTGTGTTACAGGCGGCATGACTGAATTAAAAGCGCAGGTCACATCACTTGTATGTGGGAAAATGAAATATGTTAATTCTGAGGTAATGCCTTGGTATATTCTTGCTTACAGCAAAAATGAGCTGAATAAACTTGGCCACATTGCAGTGCCCCTTCTGCTTAGTAAGTAGTGGAGCTGAAAGCTACTGGGCAATGAAATCGTGAGCTGTGGTAATGACAGCAAGCATCTGATAGTTGCAGAGGTGTGTATGGGACCTTCCTCATCTTGGTCTCACTTTGTCATATTGAAACAATCCTGTAAAGCAGGTTTGGTGGGTTCACTTTGCACAACCCACAAATTCAGGCCAACAGCAATGTAAAACATAATTTATAGCGTAACTGCCTTTCTCGGGAACCTGATGTTACCTGATATCTGGGGCTTAATCCAGCCAGTGCCAGGTTTCCTCAGTTAGCTCGGGATTTCCCTGTTTCCCTTCTTTCTACACAAGGTGGCATCTGTTTGTGTGAGGATCTTGGTGGGGGGTGGGGGGGGGGGCGGACTTCTGATTTGCAGCCTTCCTCTCTCTAAGGCAGCCTCTGCTAATGTTTGTTTTCTGTCTGTTTCTGGTCATCAGTTTACATAATCCACTTGGAACCTCCAGGCTCCTTTGGGTGCTCTGGTTCTCTCTCAGCCACCTTTGTGGCCCTCTTGGGGTGAGGAAGACTTTCGGCTGCTCCCTCAAGCTGTCCTGAGGCTTTGGGAGGCTCTAAAGGCTGTCTCAGGCCTCGAGCCAACACACTATGCTGTTACCCCTTCTGTCGTGCTGTCACTCTGTTGTCAAGCGAGGAGCGGCTCTTGGACCTTACCTCACCTGGGAAGCGAACCCGTGGATCCCCAGTTTACTGAGAGTCTTTTCATCACCACACTCCATCACCCCTCACCTCCCAGCCAGGACTCTGTGGCTCATTGTATTGCTTCCTTCAGATTCTCTGCCCTCCTCCAGCCTGTGGAAACGAGAGCAAGTCTAGGTGGGACACCTCCTACACCCCAGGCATTCTTCCCCATTTATGGCATTAATGTTGGCTTCTGCTGTCCCAAACCTTTTCTTTCCTTGGAGTCTCTCTTTAGGGAGTTTCCAAAATCTATTTTGAAACATTAAGAGCTGAAAATCTTTTCATTCTTTCCCTGCCCTTCCTCCTTTGTCCCTCCGCCTCCTCCTTCATTTTCTTCGTTCTCTGTTTTTATGCAAAAGGAATAACTGAGAATAAAAAGCACAGCAGGTAATATAAAACATCACAGGTATTTCTGTCTTTCCCTTGATAATTTCACAAAACCTTGGGTTGAGCAGAAAGAGTGGTGAGAAGCTGGATTCCTGGGAAGGAGAAATGGGACATTTCACTATTATGCATTTTTTAAAAAACAAGCTTTTAGACTTTATAACTACTTTCATCAACTAGCAAATCTACTGTCACTGCTTTTTAGAGATTAGCTTCTCAGGAGGAATTTTCGAATCATTTGCTAATTTTTGAATCATTCAATTTCTTAGGTCTCGAGAGAGTTTGTAAATATTCCACAAGCTGGGAGCTGGCCCTGTGGCAGAGTGGTTAAGTTCACGTGCTCCGCTGCACGTGGCCCAGTGTTTCGTTGGTTTGAATCCTGGGCGCAGACATGGCACTGCTCATCAAACCACGCTGAGGCGGCATCCCACATGCCACAACTAGAAGGACCCACAACTAAGAATATACAACTATGTACTGGAGGGGGCTTTGGGAAGAAAAAGGAAAAAAAAAAAAATTCCACAAGGTGGAAACTTTCAAGCACTAATTCAGGATGCTTCTTATTAAGTATTGAAGTTCTCCTGTAAATAAGTAAAAGTTCTCTTTTACTTATAGTTCAAATGGAAATATTTTTATAGTCTTTTTTCTTATAGTGTGTGATTACTGTAGAAATATAAACAATATACCAGTAAAAGCCTGTTTTTTTTACCATCTCATAAAAATAACTATTGCTGTAATCTAATTTATGTTTGCCTTTTCTTTAATGTATTTTTATATGTAACATTAATGAATACATGCGTACACATTTTTCTGAAATTTGTTTTTTGTTTTTTATTTTATTTTTGCTGAGGAGGATTTGCCCTGAGCTAACATCCGTGCCAGTCTTCCTCTATGTTTTAGTATGTGGGCTGCCAGCACAGCATGGCTACTAACTGGGAAGTGTAGTTCTGTGCCCGGGAACCAAACTGGGGCTGCTGAAGTGGAGCACGCTGAACTTAACCACTAGGCCACTGGGGCTGGCCCTGTTTTTTGTTTTTTAAATTAATATGTTGTTTTCTTTTACTATCATGTATTTTTCAAATATTTCCTCTGAAATTTCTAATTTTTATTTTTCTTCCTGGTGTCTATTCTTTTGCAGACATTTTTGTTTCTTACCTAGTCAAACTCAGCAGTATTTTTTCCTATAATGTTGGACCTTGGTGGCATGTTAGGCGAGGCTTCCTTTCCTATTCCCATATAAAAATATCCCTTTATTTTTCTTCTGTTACTTTTGTTTGTTTTAATGTTTACATCTTTAATCCACCTGGAATTTGTTTTTGCGTCTCTTGTGAGGTAGGACTTTGTGTTTTCCCAAATGCACAGCCAGCTGTTTCATACCACTAATTCACTACTCTGTCCTTCCCCACTAATTTGAAATGCCACTTTTTCTGTACACTAAATTCCCCCATATACATTGTTAATTGGATTTTAGAGTTGATTTATATGCCCATTTCTGTGCTGATATTGCAATGATTCAGTAACTGTGGCTCAAATTGTTTTCAATTTAACAAATTGGAGAAAATTTTATATTTACAATATTGAGTCATCCCATGCAGGATTCTATTCATTCCTTATGGTGTCTTCCTGTAAAAGCTCTATAAGTTTCTTCATAAAAGCTTAACAAATGTTTCTTACATTTATTCTGGGGTATTTTGGCTGCACTTGTTAATGAAATTTGTTCCCCATTATGTTTTCAAACTAGCTGTTCCTGACATGTAGAAAATCTATTGGCTATGTTTAATTTATTTTGCATATAGCCCCTGACCCGTTATACTGTAAACTCCTTAAGGCCAGGGGCTTTGCATAGAGTGCGTAGTGCTTTGTTCAGTTTGAACAGATGTAAGATACTATTGTTGGTTGTTATATTAGGCTTTTCTATTATACTCAGCAACCAAGTGGAGGGGAACCTCAGGTAGCAATGATATTTGTGGAAATTGGGTAATGATTGAGAGTAGTGTAGTGGGAAGAGATTGAAGGGACTTTGGAGTCAAGCCAACCTGGACTTGAATGCTGACTTTGTCACTTTCTAGTTGAGTAATCTTGGCATCTCTGAACCTCAGTGTCTTCCTTAGGCTTATCTCTGAACCTAATTCACAAAATGAACTAACATACATAAAGCGTATTGTGACTAGTCCACAGTAGGTGTTCCATAATGGATGGCTGTTAAGATCATTATGAGTTCATATTTTCATGTAACCAAATCTATCCAGTAAGATGTACATTTAAGAAAGCACGGCCTGGCCTACGTGACATGCCTCTTTATAGATTCAGTGAACATATTTGAATCATCATTGAAGGCACATGTTACAGAAATTTTCTAAAACTCTTCTATTTGAGAAATGTATTATATTATTGGTCTCCTCTCTCTAACTTGTAAGTTTCCTGAGTGCAGAGATCGAGTATTACCAATCTTTTTATCCCTAGCATCTCATATAGTGGTGGACACAACTTTGGTGGCTGTGTTTCATAGTATGAAGTACAATAATTTATTTAACCATTTCTTCATACCTCCCTTTTTTGTTGTTTTTGCTAATACAAAAGAAGTTGAATTCTCATCTTTGCTAGGGAGTGTAGCCAAGTTTAAGAGAGGATGTGTAGACGGCAAACATCACTGAAGGCCACCATATGTAACTGCTATACTACAGTTGGTTTTAAATCTAATTGCTATGTCAGGGCCACCAGAGGGAGCACAGAGCACAGCTTTGAAGGAGCAAGCCTACCACAGCTGTGCTGGGGAAGAATTAAAAGGGCCACTGAGAGCTTTTGAAGAAGAAGGAAATGAGAGCTAGGAAGGTCATTCCTCATTTTCATTTTCGTCTGTGTTGTTCTATTTTGTAGTTCATTCAGGCCCAGACAGGCCTGTTTTTCTCTTTTCTCTTGTCCCTTGCTCAGCAGCTTTTCATGTTTCAGGAAGACCCACAAGTGCCATCATGTTTCCCTGTTAGCCAGCTCAGTTACTTAGCTCAGATTCAGGGGATGAACCTTGGTGAGGGTCCCAGAAAAACATGAGGAACCCAGGAGCCTTGATTCACCATCCCCACTGAATAAAGCCATTTGTAGGGACTTAAGGGTGGGAGAGAGGGCTGGGGTGGGGTTCTTCTCTGCATGGGGAACTGAAGAGGCAAATGAGAGCTGGACAGGAAGGGCTGTGGGGAGTGGGGTTTCTAGAGTGGAGGGAACACCACTTCCTGCTTTATTTTCTTGCATAAACAGATCGCTGGCAGGCGGAGAACCACATCTGATGTGTCCCCAACCACAAAGAAGCTAATATAGCCAGTTTTTCTCAATTTTTCTGTGGAACACTAGGATGTTAATAGATATGTGAGAATAAGCTTGTGGAAACTCTGGGTTAAAAAAATTGAACGGGGGGCTGGCCCTGTGGCCGAGTGGTTAAATTTGCATGCTCCTCTTCGGCAGCCGAGGGTTTCCTGATTTGGATCCTGGGCGCGGACATGGCACCACTCATTAGGCCACGCTGAGGCGACATCCCACATGCCATAACTAGAAAGATCTACAACTAAGATATAAAACTATGTACTGGGGGGATTTGGGGAGAAAAAGCAGGAAAAAAAAGGATTGGCAACAGTTGTTAGCTCAGATGCCAATCTTTAAAAAAAAAACAAGTGAACAGGTTTCTCCACTGTGGGAATTCTTAGATCCTTTAGTAGGCTAACTAATAAGGTTTGTGAATCTCTAATAGAAGGGGGTATAATTTGTGGGATTTCCCAAACTGAATAGAAGGGGATATGGTGTGTGGGATTTCCCAAACTTATGTGAACTAGTGGCATCTTTTTAACAGATGGCATCTATGGGATGAGTATTCTATGAATTACATTTTGGAAAGTGCTGAAATAGACTTGTCTAATGTTTAGGAAATTAGACAATTACTCCATGAAATAGAGTCCTGAAGCATTTTCCGAAGGCAGAGTTTTCTTCATGGGTCTTCTGTGACTTTCCATTTCCATTGAGGGAGGTGCAGAGCGATGAGTGAAGGAAGGAAGAATATCAGAATCTCAAGTGGAGCTTTTTGAAATCTCTCATGTCCTTCATTACTGCCCCCGACCCCGAGATTCTGATACCATTCTCTCTATCTCATCCCCATATTTCAGGATCTCTTGAATTGTGAGCCATTGTTGTTACTGGGAGTGATTGCATCTCTCACGTGGATTGAAGGAGAGAAAATGATTGTGAACCATTGTCCCACAAGTCAAGTCCAAAATTCTCTGCCTGTTCTTGAAGATTTTCTGTTGTTTTCCTCAACCTCAATGTCCCCTTAACTTTAACCTTCTCCTCCGCACATTAATGACCACTATAACCAGTTAGTCTGCTCACTGATCGTAGATCATATTATGCCGATTCCAGGCTGGAATCTTGGAATTATTCTTTCCCCTGTTCTCCTAATTCCTCTTCCATCCTTCAAAATCCAGCTTAAGTATTACTTCCTTCAGAGATCTCCAGTAATCCACCAGCCTATATCACTTATTTTTTACACAATTGGTTTCAGCCATTAGTTGCATATAGTCAGTTCTTTGTTAACAAATCTGTTGGGTTTAAAAAGTTTATAAGGTGACTGGCATGTAGAGCACATTTCTCTGCAGAAATGTTGTAACTGAGTCAAGGTGTATTTGAAATAGAGATAGTAGAAAACAATCTATAGTAATTAAAACAGTAACTCTAGTGATTAAACAAAACAGGGAATCAATAAGATTGAATTATCTTACTCTCATTTATCTTGGTGCTGGTGTTTAAGGAAGAGCAGGTTTAATTAAAGGAGCATGAAGAGGTGTTGGAAATTAGTGGATATTCTGAATGGGCCTTATGGGGCAATTACACAGAAGACTCAGGCTCTTTGTTATGTCTTCATTACCTCATGACTCCTAACTCTCCATTTCTATGATGCTGGTGTCTGATACTAGTGCATTTGTACTCAGCCATGGTGTAGATTATTTTTGGCTTGAAAAAGGTTATGGGAGAATGTCAGTAAAAATGACAGAAAAGGGCCCTCCAAAGATTTTCCCCTCAATAAGAGCAATGAAAAAACTGGCAAAAAGTTGCAGAATTAACTTTTTCAGCATTCTAGAAGTTAACCAAAGGCTTGCAGTAACCTGGGGATTGTTTATTCAAGAAAAGTGGCTGAATCTTAGTAAGAATAGTAAGCTCTCTGACATTTTAACTTGCCCTAGTCCCACTCCCTGCTTTCCAGCTATGCAATAGCCTTAAAAAATAACAGCGCACATTCCTGGGGCAGCTTAGTAGCTACCAAAGAGAGCAGAATGTGTTTGGGACTCTTTCAAAGCCTCATTCTTATGGAATTGTCATTATCTGGCCTATCTGGTGGTTCCCTGGGAGACTTCACTTACAAGGCTGACTCAGAGCTCACTCAATGCTGAAAACCTTCTCCCCCCATAGCAGGCATTGTCAAAAACAATTATAGGCAAGGGTTTAAACTTTGCACTTGGCTTAGATGGTGGATAAAAAGTTGGAGCAAACAATAGACTAAGAAAAAACTTAGAAGAATGGGCCTGCCCTGTGGCCGAGTGGTTAAGTTCGCATGCTCCGCTGCAGGCGGCCCAGTGTTTCGTCGGTTCAGATCCTGGGTGTGGACATGGTGCTGCTCATCCAGCCACGCTGAGGTGGCATCCCACATGCCACAACTGGAAGGACCCACAACTAAGAATATACAACTATGTACTGGGGGGCTTTGGGGAGAAAAAGGAAAAAATAAAATCTTTGGGAAAAAAAAAAAGAAAAAGCTTAGAAGGAATAGCTAGATTGTACTGTCCATAGGGCCTTTGAAAAGCTCTGACATATTCCTGGTACTCTAGAGGGTCAGGTAAATGGAAGGGCTGTGAGAATGCTTAGGAAAGGCCTGAGAAGGCCTTAAGCTCTCCCTCTGGTTAATCTTGAGATTCTATGCAAGTAGGAAATAAAGGCTAAGGTGAAGTTATAAACTGAGTTTTAAAGGCATGCCCCAACACCTACACAGAGACACTCACAGCAAAGTCTGAGAGATTTATTGGTTCCAGGTGTTTAAGGAAATTTCAGTCTAATCATTAGCGACCAATAAGCTAACCAAGTAGAGACGCTAACATGACAAAGAAGGTAAACTTTACAGAATTAGTTCAAAAAAGTCACTGAGTAAGCAAACAACAAATACAAGTGGCAACAACAACAAATCCTGTAGGTGAGAGGATTTGATCTGATCTGATTGCCAGAGTTGTCACATTATATTACTTTAAATGTCTAGTTTTTAACCAAAAATTATGAGGGCATATACAGAAACAAGAAAATATTCTCTGTACAAGGAAAAAAGCAATCAGTAGAAATTGTTTTTATGGAACGCTGGATGTTGGGCTTCACAAAAACTTTAAATCAGCTGTTTAAAATATTCCGGAGAGCTAAAGGAAACCAATCTAAAGAATTAATGTATGATAATGATGTCTGACCAAGTAGAGAATATCAATAAAGAGGTGGGAATTATGAAGAGGAAATAAATAGAAATTCTGGAGTTTAAAAATACAAAAACTGAAATGAAAAAAATCACTAGAGGAGCTTAACAACAGATTTCAATAGGCAGACAAAAGAATCAGGGATTTTGAAGATGGATACATTGATGTTGTTTAGTCTTGGGAACAGAAAGAACAGAAAAATGAAGAAAAATGAACAAAGTGGGACACTAAAAAAATGTGCCACCATAAGCATAATGGAAGTCCCAGAGGAGAGGGGAGTGTGAAAAGGGAAGAAAAGATACATGAAGAAATGGCTGAAAATTTCACAAATTTGATGGAAAACACTCATGTATACATCCAACAAATTCAAAAAACTCCCTCCACATAAGGTATAAACTCAAAGAGATTCACACCTAGACACGTAGTAATCAAGCTGTTGAAAGCCAAAAGCAAAGATTGAATCTTGATAGCAAGAGAGAGGGGATTCATCACATATATGGGAACCTCAATGACATTCACAGCTGATTGCTCATCAAAAGCCATGGAAGCCAGAAGAGAGTTGGTTGACATGTTCAAAGTGCTGAAAGAAAAAACTACCAACCAAGAATTCTATATCTGGCAAGGAGAAATTAAGACATTACCAGATAAACAAGAACTGAGAGAGTTCATCCCTAGCAGATCTGCCCTGTAAGAAAACCTAAATGAAAGGACACTATACAGTAACTCAAATCCACATGAATAAAGAAAGAACACTGGTAAAGTAACCACATAGGTAAATATAAAAGATAATAGAAATGTAGCTTTTGTTACTCCTTTATCCCTGTCATATCTGATTGAAAAGACGACTGCATAAATCAATAACCATAAATGTATGTTGATGAATGGGCAATGTATACAGATGCAATTTGTGATAATAACACCATAGAGGAATGGTGGGGAATGGAGCTATTTAGAGCAATTTTTTTTTTACATATTATTGAAATTAAGTTGGTATTAATCAGAACCAAATTGTTATAAATTAATATATTAATGGTAATCACCAGAGCAACCAGTAGGAAAATAACTCAAAAATATATAATAAAAGAATTGATAAGGTAATTAAAATAGTACACTGGAAAATATCTATTTAACACAAAAGAAGGCAGTATTGGAGGAATTGAGGACCAAAAATACATCAGTTATGTAGAAAACAGATAGCAAAATGGCAGACATAAATCCTACCTTATCAGTAATTAAATTAAATATAAATGGATTATACTGTCTAATGAAAAGGCAGAGATTGATAGGATGAATTAAAAAATATGATCAAACTGTGTGCTGTTTGCAAGAGACTCACCTTATTAAAAGACAAAAATAGTTTGAAGGTAAAAGGATGGGAAAAGATATACTATGCAAATAGTAACCAAAGAGCTAGCATAGCTTTACGAATATGAGACAAATATAGTTTTTGCTTTTTTAGTGAGTTCATTGTGAAATTTCAGTTGTACATTATTTCTTGTCTTTCACCACATAAGTGCTCCGCTTCACCCTCTGTGCCCACCCCCCACTCTCCTTCCCCTGGTAACCACTGAACTGTTTTCTTTGTCCATGTGTTTGTTTATATTCCACGTATGAGTGAAATCATATGGTGTTTGTCTTTCTCAGTCTGACTTATTTTGCTTAGCATAATTCCCTCCAGGGCCATCCATGTTGTTGCAAATGGGATGATTTTGTCTTTTTTTTATGACTGAGTAGTATTTCATTGTATATTATGTATATACGACATCTTCTTTATCCAACCATCAGTTGATGGGCATTTGGATAGTTTCCATGTCTTGGCTATTGTGAATAGTGCTGCAATGAACATAGGGTACATATGTTACTTTGGATTGTTGATTTCAAGTTGTTTGGATAGATACCCAGTAGTGGGATAGCTGGGTCATATGGTATTTCTATTTATAGTTTTTTGAGGCTTCTCCATATCGTTTTCCATAGTGGCTGCATCAGTTTGTATTCCCACCAGCAGTGTATGAGGGTTCCCTTTTCTCCACACCTTCTCCAACATTTATTATTTTTAGTCTTAGTGATTATAGCCATTTTAACAAGTGAAAGGTGATATCTTAGTATAGTTTTGATTTGCGTTTCCCTGATGACTAGTGATGTTGAACGTCTTTCATGTGATTATTGGCCATATGTATATCTTCTTTGGAAAACTGTCTGTTCATATCCTCTGCCCATTTTTTGTTTGGGCTGTTTGTTTTTTTGTTGTTCAGTTGTGTGAGTTCCCTATATATTACGGAGATTAACCCCTTGTCAGATATATGATTTGCAAATATTTTCTCCCTACTGGAGGCTTGTGTTTTTGTTTTGATCCTAGTTTCTTTTGCCTTGCAGAAGCTCCAAGGTCTGATGAACTTCCACTAGTTTATTTTTTCATTTGTTTCCCTTGTCTGAGAAGACTTGGTATTTGAAAAGATCCTTTTAAGTTCAGTGTCAAAGAGTGTACTACCTATATTATCTTCCAGGAGTTTTATGGTTACAGGACTTATCTTCAAGTCTTTGATCCATTGTGAGTTTATTTTTGTGTATGGTATGAGATAATGGGCTACTTTCATTCTTTTGCATGTGGCTGTCCAGTTTTCCCAACACCATTTATTGAAGAGACTATCTTTTCTTCATTGTATGTTCTTGGCACCTTTGTCAAAGATTAGCTGTCTGTAGATGTGCAGTTTTATTTCTGGGCTTTCAGTTCTGTTCCATTGATCTGTGTGCGTGTTTTTGTATCAGTACCATGCTGTTTTGATCACTATGGCTTTGTAGTACATTTTGAAGTCAGGGATCGTGATGCCTCCAGCTTTGTTCTTTTTTCACAGGATTGCCTTAGCAATTTGGGGTCTTTGGTTGCCCCATATGGATTTTAGGATTCTTTGTTCTGTTCCTGTGTATAATGTCATTGGGATTCTGATTGGGATTGCATTGACTCTGTAGGTTGCTTTGGGTAGTATGGACATTTTAACTATGTTTATTCTTCCAATCATGTGCATGAAATCTCTTTCTGTCTCTTTCTGTCATCATGTATTTCTTTCAGTAATGTCTTATAGTTTTCCTTGTATAAGTCCTTCACCTCCTTGGTTAGATTTATTCCTAGATACTTTATTCTTTTTGTTGTGATTATAAGTGGAATTGTATTCTTGAGTTCTCTTTCTGTAAGTTTGTTATTAGACTAGAGAAATGCAACTGATTTTTGTAAGTTGGTTTTGTACCCTGCAACTTTACTGTAGTTGTTAATTGTTTCTAATAGTTTTCTGATGGATTCTCTAGGGTTTTCTATATATAAGATCATGTTGTCTGCAAATAGCAGGAGTTTCACTTCTTCACTCCATATTTGGATTCCTTTTATTCCTTTCTCTTGCTTAATTGCTCTGGCCAGGACCTCCAGTACTATGTTGAATAAGAGTGGTGATAGTGGGCATCCTTGTCTTGTTCCTGTTTGCAGAGGGATGGCATTTAGCTTTTGCCCATTGAGTATGATGTTGGCTGTGGGTTTGTCATATATGGCCTGTATTATGTTGAGGTAATTTCCTTCTATCTCTATTTTGTTCAGAGTTTTTATCATAAATGGCTGTTGGATCCTGTCAAATCCTTTCTCTGCATCTATTGAGATGATCATGTGGTTTTTATTCCTCATTTTGTTAATGTGGTGTATCACATTGATTGATTTGTGGATATTGAACCATCTCTGTGTCCCTGGTATAAATCCCACTTGATCATGATGTATGATCTTTTTGATGTATTGCTATATTTGGGTTGCTAATATTTTGTTGAGGATTTTTGCATCTATGTTCGTCAGCAATACTGGCCTGTCATTTTCCTTTATTGTGTTGTCCTTGTCAGGCTTTGGTATCAGAGTGATATTGGCCTCACAGAATGTGTTAGGAAGCATTCCATCTTCCCTAATTTTTTGGAATAGCTTGAGAAGGGTAGGTATTAAATCCTCTCTGAAAGTTTGGTAGAATTCTACAGGGAAGCCATCTGGTCCTGGACTTTTATTTTTTGGGAGGCTTTTGGTTACTGTTTCAATCTCTTTACTTGTGATTGGTCTATTCATATTGTCTATTTCTTCTTGATTCAGCTTTGGCAGGTTGTAATAGTCTAAGAATTTATCCATTTCCTCTAGATTGTCCATTTTGTGGGCATATAGCTTTTTGTAGTATTCTCTTATAATCCATTGTATTTCTGTGGTATCCATTGTTATTTCTCTTTCATTTCTAATTTTATTTATCTGAGCTTTCTCTCTCTTTTTCTTTGTAAGTCTTGCTAGGGTTTTATAAATTTTGTTTATCTTCTGAAAGAACCAGCTCTTTGTTTCATTGATCCTTTCTACTGCCTTTTTTGTTTCAACAGCATTTATTTTTGCTCTGATTTTTATTATTTCTCTCCTTCTTCTGACTTTGGGCTTTGTTTCTTCTTTTTTAGTTCAGTTAGGTGTTATTTGAGATTGCTTACTTGGGATTTTTCTTGTTTGTTAAGGTGAACCTGTATTGCAATGAATTTCTCTCTTAATATGGCTTTTGCTGCATCCTATATGAGTTGATATGGTATGTTTTCATTTTCATTTGCCTCCAGATATTTTTTGATTTCTCCTTTGATTTCTTCAGTGATCCATTGGTTGTTCAATAGCATGTTGTTTAGTCTCCACATCTTTGTCCCTTTTTCAGCTTTTTTCTTGTAATTTCTAGCTTCATAGCATTGTGATCAGAAAAGATGCTTGTTATTATTTCAATCTTAAATTTATTGAGGCTGAACTTGTTTCCTAACATATGGTCTGTCCTTGAGAATGTTCTGTATGCACTTGAGAAGAATGTGTATTCTGCTGTTTTTGGATGGAGCGTTCTATATATGTCTAAGTCCAACTGGTCTAGCTTTTCATGTAATTCCACTGTTTCCTTGTTGATTTTCTGTCTAGATGATCTATCCATTGATGTGAGTGGAGTGTTGAGATCCCCTACTATTATTGTGTTATTATTAATATCTTCTTTTAGCTTTGTTAATAGTTGCTTTATGTACTTTGCTGCTCCTGTGTTGAGTGCCTAGATATTTACAAGTGTTATGTCTTCTTGGTGGAGTGTCCCTTTAATCATTATATACTGCCCCTTTTTGTCTCTCTTTCCTTGAAGTCTACTTTGTCTGATATAAGTATTGCAGCAGCTGTTTTCTTTTGATGATCATTAGCTTGGAGTATCATTTTCCATCCCTTCACTCTGAGGCTGTTTGTCTTTGGAGCTGAGATGTGTTTCCTGGAGGCAACATATTGTTGGGTCTTGTTCTTTAATCCATCTTGCCACTGTGTGTTCTTTTACTGGAGAATTCAATCCGTTTACATCAGGGTGATTATCGATGTATGAGGGCTTAATGCTGCCATTTTATCACTTGTTTTCCGGTTCTCCTGTATTTCCTTTGTTTCTCGTCCTGTGTGTTTTGGTCTACCAATTGAGTTACGTAATTTTTTATGTTGTGTTTCTTTGTTTTCTTCTTATTTATTATTTGTGTCTCTGCTCTGCTTTTTTGTTTAGTGGTTACCATGAAGTTTGTATTCAAAATCTCATAGAGAAGATAGTCCCTTTTCTGGTGGCCTCTTATTTCCTTAGACTAAACCGAGTCTGTCCCTTTCCTCTTCTCCTCCTAAGTTTTTTTTCTCACATCTTATTCCACCTTATGTTGTGAGTTTGTTATTAAAATGACAAGATTATCTTTGTTTCTGGTATTTTCCTTCCCTTTATCTTTAATGCTGTTCTAGAGTATTTGCTACCCTGTTCTGATGTATGGCTACAATTTTCTGATTTTGTCTACCTATTTATCTCCTTACTCTGTGCTTTGTAATCCCTATCACTCCTTTTGTTTTTCAGGTATGAGGGCCTTCTTGAGGATTTCTGGTAGGGGAGTCTCCTGGCTACTAACTCTCCTAGCTTTTGTTTATCTAGGAAAGTTTTTATTTCTCCATCATATCTGAAAGATATTTTCACTGGATAGAGTATTCTTGGTTGAAAGTTTTTGTCCTTCAAAGATTTGAATATGTCATTTCAGTCTCTCCTAACCTATAAGATTTCTGCAGAGAAATCCGCTGAAAGCCTGATTAGGGTTTCCTTTGTAGGTTATTTTCTTCTGCCGTGCTGCCCTTAGTATTTTTTCTTTGTCAATCACTTTTGCCAGTTTCACTACTTTATACCTTGCAGTAGGTCTTTTTATATTGACATAGTTAGGAGTTCTGATAGCTTCTTCCACATGGATTTCCATCTCCTTACCTAGGTTTGGGAAGTTCTCTGCTATTATTTCTTTGAACAAGCTTTCTGCTCCATTCCCCTTCTCTTCTCCCTCTGGAATACCTATAATTCTTATGTTGCATTTCCTAATTGAGTTGGATATTTCTTGGAGACTTTCTTCATTTCTTTTTAGTCTTAGTTCTCTCTCCTCCTCTATGTGGAGCATTTCAACATGTCTATCCTTGATTATGCTGATTTGCTCCTCTATGATGTACGTTTGAGCATTCAGGGAATCTGTATGTTGTTTTGTCTCTTCCGTTGTATCTTTCATGTCCAATATTTCTGATTGATTCTTTTTTATAGTTCCAATCTCTTTTGTAAAGTAGCTCCTGAATTCATTGAATTGTTTCTCTACTTTCTCTTTTAACTCGTTGAGTTTTTTGATGATGGCTATTTTGAATTCTCTGTCATTTAGATTACATATTTCTGTGTCCTCAGGACTAATTTCTGGGTACTTGTCGTCTTCTCTCTGGTCTGGAGATTTAATATAATTTTTGATACAGCTAGGGGGTGTGGCTCTGATTTTGTGCATTGTGGTATTATTTGGTCAGTTACCACCTATCGCCACTGGGTGGGGGTCAAGAGCCATGTATTCTGAGCCTTCTGTGTTCTGCCGAGATCCCAGGCCCTGGAGCTGGCACTGGGTGGGTTGTCGGGAGAGGCGCTTTCTTCTGTGTGCTCTCGGGGTCTTTCTTGCTCTGCCCTCAATATCTGCTCCCCTGGAGTATTGACTTGATGAGGTCACCCCTGCATTAGCTTTCACCTTGGTAGCTTTGGCTTTCCCCTAGGCTACGAGGGCCGTTGGGGATTTTTGATGTTCCCAGGAATGAAGCTCCCCTCCCCTGTTCCTTCTCACTTGGATGCCGCCCATGGCCCCAGATCCCAGTCTTTTGGAGAGGGAGTGAAGTTTTCTCTTACCCTGTTCCACCTCCTCTGAGGGGGACTCCAGCCTCTCTGCCCTCTGTCGTATGGCTGCATGGGTCTCTCAGAAGTCTTTTGTGTTGTGTTTGGATGTCCTCTGTTGGAGTATGAATGTCTTTTTCATTGTATGTTGGAGGGGAGAGATTACCAGGAAAGCTCACGCTGCCATGATGCTGACATCACTCTCGAGACAAATATACTTTAAGGCAAAAAATGTGGGGCTGGCCCAGTGGCATAGTGGTTAAGTTCACATGCTCTGCTTTGGCAGCCTGGGGTTCGCCGGTTCAGATCTCCTGGGCACAGACCTACACACTGCTCATCAAGCCACATTCTGTCGGCATCCCACGTAGAAGAATTAGAAAGACTTACAACTAGGATATACAACTATGTACTGGGGCTTTGGGGAGGAAAAAAAAAAGACAAAAAATGTTACTAGAGATAAAGAGGACATTTTATAATGATTAAAGGGTCAATTTGTCAGGAAGACATACTTATAAACATCTATGCACCTAACAACAGAGCCCTCCATTACATAAACTAAACACTGACAGAATTGGAAGAGAAAATAGAAAATTCAAAAGTAAAAGTCGTGGCGGGGAGGGGGGCGGTGTGGCTCACTGGTGTAGTGGTTAAGTCCATCTGCTGCACTTTGGTGGCCTGGGGTTTGCTGGTTCGGATCCCCAGCACGGACCTACACACCACTCATCAAGTCATTGTGTGGTGGTGTCCCATATACAAAATAGAGAAAGATTGGCACAGATGTTAGCTCAGGGCCAATCTTCCTCACCAAAAAAAGAAAAAGTTGGGGCTTCAATGCCTCACTTTTGATAATAGATAGAACAAGTAGGCAGAAAACAAACAAGGAAATAGAAAAATTGTATAATACTATACACCAGCTAGAATAATAGAGAAGTATAAAATATTCCATCCCAACAGCAGAATACACATTTTTCTCAAGTGCACATGGAGCATTCTACAGGATAGAACATACATTGGGCCATAAAACAAGCCTCAATAAATTTAAAAAGATTGAAATTATCACAAAATATGTTCTCTATCCACAATTCAGTAAAATTAGAAATCAATAACAGAAGGAATTTTGGGAAATTCAAAATCTGTGCAAATTAAATAATATATTCCTAAAATAACTAATAGGTCAAAGAAGAAGTCATAAGAGAAATTCATTCATACCCTGAGATGAAAGAAAATGAAAATACAACATGCCAAAATATAGGATGCAGCTAACACAGTCCTTAGAGGGAAATTTATAGAAATAAAAATCCTAAATACAAATTTCTATAAACAAATTAATAAATACAGAAGGCTCTCCACGGTATGTTCTCATGGTGATAGCAGAGGAGCAAGAACAGAGAAACTCAATCAAGCAAGTGCTTTCCAAGCCTCTGCTTGTGTTATGTTTGCTAATATCCTGTTGACCAAAATAAATTACATGACTGAACCCGAGTCAAGGGGAAGCTCACAACACATTCCCCACAGTTGAAGGGTCCTGTGCTCTCATTGTATTGTACTTCTCTGTAATGTTGCTTGTTTCTGTTTCCCTGAATAGGCATAGAATTATAAAAACCTAAGGTAAAAGCAGTGAAAACCATGTTGCTTTCATTGTTCAAGATCTGTGGTTGTGAATTAATACTTAGCATAAGTTCACTTGTTAAAGAACTGCTTTAACCATGTGTTGTTTTTTTTTTTAAAGATTGGTCCTGAGCTAATATCTGTTGTCAATCTTTTTTTTTTCAAAGCCCCCCAGTACATAGCTGTATATTTTTTAGTTGTGGGTCCTTCTAGTTGTGGCATGTGGGATGCCGCCTCAGTGTGGCCTGACGAGTCGTGCCATGTCTGCGCCCAGGATCTGAACCAGCAAAACCCCAGGCCACTGAAGCAGAGCATGTGAACTTAACCACTCGGCCAAGGGGCTGGCCCCTAACCGTGTGTTCTAATCATTGGTGTCCATGGAGGAAATATTTACCTGTTGTTATACATTCTGTGATCAACGTTGTCAGATCTGCCATTGTTTAAAAGGTACTGGAAAATGATTCTTTAATATGGCTTATCTTTTGAGGTTGTCCATCTTCAAGTGGTGAGTCCTGCTAGGGCCATATTAATTAGCCCAGAATTAATAACCCTTCACTAACCTGTGAAGCTGGGAAGATGGAATTGGAAACAGCCTGAATGTTGTACCATATAAACTAATTTTTGCATTGTCCACTTGGTGGTAGAGTTGTTTTTAGAAAGCAGTGTGAAGAGTAATGAGCCAAGTAAGAGAGAAATAGAATCTCATGAATTCTTGGCCATGAGAAAAATGCAGCATACATTTTTAGTAGGTATTCTTCTAAACAGCAGCATTACTTTTATTAAAGTATAAAAGATAATGTAATCCAGGGTGACTGTGTTCATATAATGGTTTTTTTTTTTTTTTTTTTGCTGAAGAGGCGTGATAATTCCATTTCCTAACACATCAGATGAAACTACTAGCTTACTGTTAGAGTTCAGTGCTCAGAAATATGGATTTTAGAGATTGTCTTCATTTGGGTAATCCTAAACACTGTCTAATCTTTCTCTCTTTTTTTAAACTTAGTAGAGCCCTTGTACAGAGTAACACTCCTCATACGATGTTGTCTAAGTCTTTCCTACTGCAAGAGTGTTCTGCTGATTAGCAACACTGGCATCATCTGGGAGCTTGCTGAAACTGCAGACTCTTGCTCTTCACCTCAGACCTCCTGAATCAGACTGCAATTTGACAAGACCCCCAGGTTTTTTGTATGCACTCTGAGATGGACTGTTCTCCGTTGGTAAAATGCAAACAGTGGATGATGAGGCACGAAGGGAAGAGAAGTAAGGCAGGAAACAGGATACCATCATTTAACAGATATTCATAGATTTATTCTGAACCTTTAATTGCTTATTTGAAACCATCCTGAAACGCCCCTGCTCCAGCACTGGAGATGGTATACACGAAACCACCTCAAGTTCTTTTAGAGTCTAAAAGAAAGAAAGCAGAGTTGTGTCAGTCGTTCACACACTCATCAATCAATCATTGAAATATAGGAGATTCTGGAGACTGGTGTTTTATTCTGGCCCAGCCAGTAACTGATGGTGTGACAATTGGCAGGGCGTTAATCTCTTAGTCTTTAGCTTCTTTATCTGAAAAATGAGGTGGTTGGGCAGGTTTATCCTTTTCAGCTTTTCTAGAAATGCTGTGGTTGTAGGTATAGCAGCCAGTGCTGATATTCAACTGGTAAACCCAGGTAGTCCTGTACCCATCTTTAGGCTGGCATCTGTTTGGAGAGGCTGGTGCTGGTACCCCACTGGTTGTCACATAGTTTGACCACTCCTGTCAACTGATGATTGTAGGAGAACTAAGTACCCGAGACTGTTAGGAACTAAGTATTATCACTGTAGGTTCCAGAATACTTGCATGTCATGGATTCAGATCTGTGTAAATACAGGCTTGAGGTATAACAAAGGTGAATCAAGCAGCACAGGAAGTGGAAAGTACACAGGCTTTGGTGTCAAACAGTTTTGGTTTTGGATCCTAGGTGGCTGCAGACTAGCTGTATGAGTTTAGGTACATTACCTAAACTCACTTGGTATTGATTTTGTATTTTAGCTGAAAAATGGGATTAAGATAATAATACATACCTCAAAGTGTAATTATCAGAAATTAAATAAGATAATTTATGTAGAGAATCTGGCAAATAATAGATGCTCAATAAATGTTAGTTTCCTCTTCACTTAAGTATCTGTACTCTGAATAACTTGTACCATAGACCTTTACTTCTGGAAACCTCTATAATGTGATATACTGAATGAATAGACACCATGTGCCTTAATAATTAAAAAAAAAGGTAGCCAATTAATATCCATAGTATATAAAGAACTCACACAACTCAACAACAAAAAATCAAACAACCTGATGAAAAAATGGGCAGGAGATGTGAACAGACATTTCTCCAAAGAAGATACGGATGGCCAATAGGCACATGAAAAGATGTTCATCATCGCTGATCATCAGGGAAATGCAAATCAAAACTACACTAAGATATCACCTTACACCTGTTAGAATGACAAAAATATCTAAAACTAATAGTAACAAATGTTGGAGAGGTTGTGGAGAAAAAGGAACCCTCATACACTGCTGGTGGGAATGCAAACTGGTGCAGCCACTATGGAAAACAGTACGGAGATTCCTCAAAAAATTAAAAATAGAACTACCGTATGACCCAGCTATCCCACTACTGGGTATCTATCCAAAGAGCTTGAAGTCAGCAATTCCAAAAGTCCTATGCACCCCAATGTTCATTGCAGCATTATTTACAATAGCCAAGACATGGAAGCAACCTAAGTGCCTATCAACAGATGAATAGATAAAGAAGATGTGGTATATATATATAATGGAATACTACTCAGCCGTAAAAAAGAACAAAATCGTCCCATTTGCAACAACATGGATAGAACTTGAGGGAATTATGTTAAGTGAGATAAGCCAGATAGAGAAGGACAATCTCTGTATGACTCCACTCATATGAGGAATTTAAAAATATACAGATTAGTGGCTACCAGGGGAAAGGTGGGGTGGGGGGGTGGGCACAAAGGGTGAAGGGGTGCACCTACAACACGAATGACAAACAATAATGTACAACTGAAATTTCACAAGATTGTAACCTATCATTAACTCAATTAAACTTAAAAAAAAAGGTAGCCAACTTTTAGGGCAATTCTAATAATTCTAATTAGGGAGGGGAGGTTATACATCCATCTGTGGCTCTTGCTAAAATCAAAGATGACTTTCTTCTTTAAGCCAGGTTTCTTCAAACATTTTTGCTTCCATGCCCTAAGAATTTTGAAAACAAACAAAAAGAGTCATGTATTTCACATACGTTTTTAAGTTGACGTCTGAAATTTTTCATGATAAATTTAAATAGTTGCAAAGGGTGCAATTTCTGGTACACTACAAATAGTGCCATTTAAAATAAAACTATTGTGTATCTGTCTTAGATTTAGAATACTTAAAGTTTCTAAGAAGCACGCTTGGAAGTTCCAATCTGCAAGATGGACTATTCTGTGTGTTTACAATTCTTGTTAGTGAGAAACAGCTTGGTGAGGGCTGGCTTTCGCCACTGTCTCATTCTGCGCCCTGACTGCTTATTTCAGCTTCATTTCAAGGAAGACAAAATGAAAAGTTGCCTGTTTATTTCTGACAGTTCAACCCTGGATCTTTGAATAAAAAGGGAGTTGGCAAACTTTTTCTTAGAGGGCCAGATAGTAAATATTTTAGACTTTGAGAATCATACAGTCTCTGTCGCAACTCCTCAGCTGTCCTTTGTGGTGCGAGAGCAGCCACAGACAGTGCATGAATGGACAGGGCTGTGTTCCAGTGAAACTTACCCTATGAGCAGTTACTCCACACTCCCCACCCCCAACCCCAGCTCTAGGAAACTACTATTTACTTTCTATTTCTATAGATTTGTCTAGGCTGGACTTTTGGAAGCCTACTTAGAACTTGTTCTGGTGATTTTCTAGGAACCTAATTCTCTGTATTAAATTCCTTTCTGCTTAAAATGCCTTGAGTGGTTTCTATTTCTTGCACTGAGCCTGGACTGATTCAGTCAGAGTTCAAGGAGAAAGATGAATGATGTAGCATTTTCAACTTTTAAAGAGGAGCTTGTTGATTAATGTGTTATGATGGGTAACCACTTGCTATGATATTTAGATTCAATTGTAGATATTTAGAAATGTCAATATTTAAAGCATGCCCAAAATTATATCCTTCAAAAGGATTTATATTTATGATGAAAAAATTTAGATGTTTCACTTAATGTTATGCAAGAGAAATAGTTTTCAAAGTTCTTTCAGGTGAGATGCAAGCAAAGGAGTCTGAAGTCTTGCTGTAGGCTGGGCATTCTTATCTTGAGAATGTCCTTTGAAACTAAGACTTTGACTATACTGTTTGGCTTTGCTCTTTAACAAAGGTTTACTACCTTTTACAAATCACTTTTGTTTGATTCCTTCAATGACAAAGCAACATGTATTTATTATTTAAAACTTTCAAACAATATAGACGTGATGGTCCCACCTTTAACCACACTTTCTAGAGGTAAGCATGATAGATTTTTATCCTTCGAGATATTTCTCTGACATGGGAGCTGTAAGAGAAACGTTAGATGACCTCTTGAGGTGCCTCCTAGCATCTAAGAGTTAAATACAAATTCTGTGCGTTTCACTGGGCTGTGTTTGAATTCCTGGCACAGTGCCCTACCTCTGGTACTTAATGAATGTTGTTGATAGTGACCTCTCATTTAAATGATTCAACCTTGACAAAGAGCTATAAAGTAGATCATCTAAGATGTGAGTCTGAAGTGCACATCCTCATGTGTAGTAAAGATCCCCTGCAAAGCCAGTGGTTTTTTTTTTTTTGTTAATTAAATATTTTATTCACTTTTAAAAAAAGTAGATATCTGTCATACAGAAATAACAAATGTCTTTTTTTTGGTCAAGTAGTACCTTCTTGATCTGAGCAAAATAAAGTTATTCCTCATGCTATATCATTTCAGTAAAGATCATACTAATAATACCTGACATTTATAATTGCTTTATATTTTACAAAGTACTTTGAGATGTGTCCCATTGTCTAGTGAGGCAGACTTAGTAGGGATTATACCCATCTTAGAGATGAGTAAATGGAGGCAGGGGGAGGTTCATTGACTTACTCAAGGTCACATAGTGGTAGAGCTTGAACTAAAACATTTCAACTGTAGTATTCTTTTCCCTTCCTACACACAAAGCAATGCCCAGCAATTGCCTTTATTAAATGGGAATTTGCGTAAGATTACTTTGGGGGGAAATTATGGGATGGCTGGCATATGCTTCTGCACGTTTTGCTTATTGTTGCACAAAGTTCTCATCTTGGAAGCTAAGCGACAGTTTAATAATGTTGATGTAACTCAATAAATTAGTTATGGCCTGATGAGGGTGCTCTTATTCAATGCATGGTTTGAGAATTTTGTTAAATCTAGTTTATAACTTCACATATTGGTTAAATAAATGAGTGTGAGTTTGAGTCTATTTATCTTGGACCAAATAGAGTATTTCAATTCAGTTTCACTTATTATTGTTATTATTTTTTACCTATTTAGATAACTGAAATCTTGTCTTTTTACTTACTCTGAATATACCATAGTATAGATTTAAAACAATTAAGGACCTCCCAACTATTGGATTGATCTAACTCTGTTCTGGAGGGAAGGTGTGGAGGGGGAAAGGAGGCTGGATCTGTCCAGCGCTGAGAAGATGGTCAGCAACTGGTGAAACTCCTAAAGGAGCTCCTCTGACCCACTTTCCCAACCCAGTCCTAGCATCACATGAATAGATTCCCTTGTATGGGCATGCACTTTTTACATTAGTTTGTCTGTACTTTTGGCTAACACCAAAAGTTATGAAGTTTACATTTGTCTTTCTTGATTTACTGATGGAAAAATTAGCCTTAGATTCTGCTTTTATATTGGAGCTGCCCATTTACGGATTGACTTGGGTAACACCTTCCTCACTGGTCCCATTCTCCTTCCCTTACCTGCCACCATCGCACACACACACACACTCAGTTCTCTCTTGAGCGGCTGCTTTCCCATCCACCTAAGCCTGGACAGTATAGGAACATCACGTGGTCTGTCAGCCCAATAATCATTCTCACTGGCTAGCCTGTGGGCAATACATAAATTTATTGAAACCTATTATACCGTGGTGCATTTAATTCCTTAAATTAGTGTCAGACAGCAGTGACTCTGCCACTTTCTAGCCTGGAAGCTCTGGGCAAGTTACCTAACTTCTTTAGGTTTCAGTTTCAGTGAGGAGTTAATAATAGTGCCTACCTTAAAGTGTGGTTGTGGGGATTTAAAGATACTGTAGGAAAACTGCTTAGCATATGGCCTGGTAAATACTCAGTTTTATTAACCATCCTTGATCATAGGCCCCAACCTTGGGGGGTAAGGAGAGGGATACAGAACTAGAAAGAATAATTTTGGGAACAATAACATGAAACAGAGACCAAAGAAAAATTCTTATAAACTCAAAAGCAGGAAGTTAATGATAGGAACTTAAGGGGTAGATGTTCAGTGTCCACACAGGAAATTAGTGGTCATTTGGGGATATCTTGGGTATGAATGACAGGAAAGGGGCTCAGGTTGCAATCGGAGATCCCAGCAACGCCTTCCCTTAGGCAGTCTAACAGGAAGGAGGAGTCAGCACTGAATGAGGGCTGGAGCGGCTCCAGTTAAGTCACGTCAGTGCCTGCATTATTCCCAGGAGGACAGCGATGGAAAAATGTACAGACTGGTACCTGAAACGACAAAATGCAACAGCACTTCATTGTGTGTCTAACTCCCCCCCTCTTTTTCCCCTCAGTGTTTTGCTTTTTCAAAGCCTATTTTATATGGTTGAAATAATGTATTTTTTAGTCCAGAAAGTGCACCTTTAGAGATCTCAAATACTTTTGATTTGGCATACTTTTTATAGTATGAATTATTGAATTATTACCAGAGCATTTGAAATGATTTGATTGATATGATATGATTTTTAATTGATTAATTAATTATTTTTGGTGAGGAAGATTGGCCCTGAGCTACCATCTGTGCCAGTCTTCCTCTATTTTGTGTGTGGGACGCTGCCACAGCACAGCTTGACGAGAAGTGTGTAGGTCTGCGCCTGGGATCCACACCCATGAATCCCAGGCTGCTGAAGCGGAGTGTGCAAACTTCACCACTTACACCACCAGGCCAGCCCCATGATAGGATTTCTAATGCTGAAAAACAGAGGACTCTCCCAGTATATATAAAACCGTCTGATGATATTCTATTTCTTACTCTCATTTAAATTTGTGTTTTAAACTTATCCTTGTCTTCTTTCTCTATTTTCAACTTCCTAAAATGCTGTAGAGAAAGGATGAATTAGAATTGATGTGCACAAGACTTCCCTGAGAAAGGAGCTCTATTTGAGGGGTAGGATATCTAGTGGACTCAAGAAAACATATCAAATAGTAGTGTGTATTTCTTGTATGTTTGGGAGATGGGCCGATGATGGTTATGTAAAAGGAAGAATGTGATCAACTTAGAAGAATTAAACCTCGGTCATCTGTCTATTCTACACTTAAAATCTTAAGTAGAATGTAAAGGCACTGATGGAGACTGCGGTAGTCAGGCTAGGCTAAACTATTCTGTGGAACAGATAAACCTGAAAATCTCAGTGACTTAACACAACAGAGGTTTATTTCTCTTTTGTGTCACAGTCTAGTGTAGGTTGGATGGCTCCCCTGCTTGGCTCTCTTCCACGTGGTGACTCAGGGATTCAAGTTGCTTTTATCTTGCAGCTCTGCTGTCTTGGAGAACTTTGTTTTCAGCTCCATGGACAGGAGGTGGTACAACAAAATCATAGAGGACCATGTATACTCTCTTTTTCTGCTCTACAAACCTGTATTTGGGCCTCCTTGTCATGAATAGCTTAGTAGTTCTAGATGTCACATGCCACAGTGGACCTTGGTCGGGCCTGGGCCTTGTGATATAGGAGACAATTGATGCTCACAGACTGGTCATCATGACATGGTTGCAATGTAGTGCCACCAGGCATGCATCATGTCTAGTTGTTATATAATATCATATTATGTAACTTGTGGAAAATGTTCAAAATAATACTGGTGGCAGTGTAAGAAATGGTATCCAGAGTTGGATGTTAGATCCAGGCAGAGAACTTGTTGAAAAAAGCTTTTGCAACCATATAAAGAAATCATCAGGTGACTTGTTCGGTGAGGAGTAAGGGGCTGCTTTGACAGCATGGTAGTAATAGAAATGGTGAGAAGCAGCTCGATTCTGGATATAGTTGGAAGGATTTGCTGATGAATTGAATTGGAGGAGTGAGAGAGACAGATATTGAGAATGGCTCCAAGTTTTGGGGTTCAACTATTATCAGGGAATAATGGGGTTGCTGTTATGGGGGAATACTGGAAGAGCTTGGTGTTGTTCCATAAAATAAAATGTGTTAGGTTATTAACAGTGACTGGATGTAAGACATTGCAAGGAGTCTGGACTGGGGCTGAGAGCAAGAGCTGATGTGGGGAGCTGATATCAGAGTACCACCCCAGATTCTGGGAGCCAGACAGGTAGAGAAGATACCTGGCATGGGCAAGGACTCCTGTATGCTGCAGCCCTTCCTCCTGTCCCAGGCCATGTTCATTGCCAAGCATCATTGGCTACAAGGGTCAAATTTACAAAAAGCCCTGATACCCATTATCCAACTCAGCCCTCAGGAGGGTTGACTATAATGTGGAGACTGCTCTTATGTCTGTGACCAAAGACTTGAAAACAATCTCAGAAAAATTGTTATTCATGCATTCACTTAACAAACATTTATTAAGTGCTTGCTGTGTGTCAGGAAATAAACTCCAGCTCTCCAGATTCAAGGCTGGTGTTCTTCCCATGCATCTACTTCAATACATCGATTCCTGCTCCCTCTCCTAAATTTACCTCCCAAATATTCCCCTTCTGTTGTGGTTATGAAATGTCTACGAATTCATTAATATTCCTTCCTTCAAGAAGGGGAGCCTAATTCCCCTCTCCATAAATGTGGGCTGGTTCACTTCTAACAAATAGAATAAAGCAGACGTGATGGTGTGTAACTTCAGAGGCGATGTCATAAAAGCTACTGCAACTTTCTGGTTGTCCTCTTGCTCTCTCTCTTGAATCACTTGCTTTTGGAGAAGCTAGCTACCATACTGTGATCAGACTTATAAAGAAGATAATAGAGTGAAGAACTGAGACCTCTGGCCAGAGATACATCAGTGACCTTGCAATCAGATCCTCTGGCCCCAGCCAAGCCTTCAGATGAGACTGCATACATCTTGACTGCAACCTTGTGAGAGCTCTGAGCTAGAACAACCTCAATAAGCTCCTCTTGGATTTCTGACTCTCGGAAACTGTGTGAGATAATAAATACTTTTTTTTTTTAAAAAAATTAGGTTTTAAAAAATACTGAAAAAGAAGAACAAAAGGTAATTTATAATCTCATTAAAAAGAATAATATCTATCCACAGAAAAATTCCAATGGTATAAAAAGGAAAAATTAAAATAAAACTCTCCCTCTCCCATCCCTGATCCCTACTTCATCCCAAGGTGACCAAGTTATTTCCAGAAAATTTTCAGGTACCTGCAATATATGTGTAAATCCATTTAAGAGGGTCACGAAAGTCATATTATACTGTTTTGAAAAACTTAATAATCTTGAAGTTGTCTTCATAACGGTACATACACATCTATCTTATTCTTTTCAATGGATTTTCCTTTATTTGAATGTATTGTATTTCTTTTAATCAATCCCCATATATGGATATTCAGGATATTTCCAGTGTTTTTTTCCATTATAAAAATGTTGTGATGAACATTTTCATGCTTTTGTGAGTACCGTCAGGTAAATTCCTAGTGGTGGAATTCTGACATCAAAAGGTATGTACATTTAAAGTTGATACTATCCACCTACTCCACAATCTTTCCCCTCAATTTGCACTGATAAAGTATGAGAATGTCATTTTCTCACAAACCTGTGCATATCTTTGATAGTAATCATCTTTTACTATATTTTTGACCATTTATTTTTCTTCTTCTGAGAATTGCTAGTGTCTGGTAGAGTGCCTGTCTTATAATATGTAACATAATAGTAGTAATAGCTAGCATTTTCTGAGCCTTCTTGTGCTTTGCATACATTTACTCATTTAATGCTTACAAAGACCCTGTGTTATCTGCCTATGGCTGGTGGGAAAACTGAGTCATATAGAGGTTGAATAAACTGCTCAAGATCACATAACTAGAAAGGGTAGAACCAGGATGCGAATGATACTGAATCTAAAAAAACAAATAGTTGTTGAATGAATGATCTGTTTGCATCCTTTGCTCATTTTCTATTGAGTTGTTTTTCTTTTTTATTGGTAGAAGCTCTTTATATATTATGAATATTAACTCCTTTCCTGTTATATGTGTTGCAGATATTCTTCCAGTCTGTTACTTGTCTTTAACCTACTTATTTGCCACATTTTGGTATTCATTTTTTGTTTGCATTAGAAAACTTCAAAGCAGTAGTTAAAAATATGGCCCCAGATATTGTTAAAAGTTATATCAGCCATTTGAGAAACGTAATAATAATTTAAGTATACAGAGGAACTACGATGTGGATAATATAAGGTCTCACTAAGTTAATCTAAATATGAAAAATAACCTCAAGGGAATTAGTTGCTTTGTTCACACTGAGGTACTTTAAAATTACAATTTTCCTTTAGGCAGAGTTATAATTGAAAAAGAAGGGGTTGAGGGTTTTCATATGTATTAGATTGACATTTGGGGAAATGAATTTTTACTTCATCTACAACAAATGAATCCTAATCAGTTAAGTGGCTCTGGGCTAGGGGAACTATAGTGACTTCCTTCGCTCATTTTGTTTCCACTTTTTTGAAATGCCCTTTTTGGTCCTATGAAACTCTCCCAACCTGCTGGCCAAGTCACATATCACTTCCCTTGAGGCCTGTAACCCTTCTCTGATCCCCTGAAGCATTTTTCACGGAGACTCTGTGGCAGGCATCTTTCTTGCTGTCAGAGCCCCGAATTTGTTGGTGTTCACTTTCCATCTTGTGTCCCCAGGGATGTGATCATGTGTCTAGCTTCGGAGGTCAAATCAGAATTGACTGAAGCCTGAGTCGGTGTTCTCAAACTTTAGCATGCATCACCTTCACCTGGGGGGCTTGTTAAGACAGGTGGGTGAGCCCCACCCCCGGAGTAACTGATTCAATAGGTCTGGGGTGGGGCATGCCTAACAAGTTTTGAGGTGACACTGATGCTGATGGTTCAAGGACTGTCCTTTGAGAATCACCAATCTAAGCTTGTCATGATGATCCAATATCCTTTGCCCATGAGTGGTTTAGGTATGGACATATGCCCCAATCCTGGCAATGGGACTTGAGAGGAAGTCTTCTGTGGTGCTTCTGTAAAAGGGTTGTCTCACTAATAAAAATAAATGCATGAATAGTGACACTTCTTTACTGGATGTATGCTTGTCTCTGGTTTTTTCTTTTTTTGTATAACATGTAATTTTATTTATTTTTTTCCAGCTTTATTGAGGTATAATTGACAAATAAAAATTGTGTATGTTTAAGGTGTATAATGTATTTTGATATATGTATACATTGTGAAATGATTACCACAATCAAGCTAATATACATATACATAATCTCACATAGCTACCGTTTTTTTTTTTTTGTAGTGAGAACACTTAAGATCTACTCTCTGAGCAAATTTCAAGCATACAACACAATATTATTAACTAGAGTCATCATGCTATTCCTGTCTTCTTGTAACATCTGGAAGTGCTGTAGTTGTTTGGTGAGCAGAAGGAAAAACACTGCTGATATATTGACAATAGCAGAGTGAGCGGAAGAGTGGAGAGGATCTTTGTCCTTGATGATGTTATTGTGCCATTAAAGTTGGAATTCTGGAACCAGCTTACCTCTGGGCTTTGTTCTAGGGCTATCGTAAGCACCTTGTTGAGTTTTATAGATAGTGTGTATTAAGCATTGAATAGCATAAAATCTATAAAATATGGAGAATAACAGTATATGAATAACCATTCACGCAAAGCCCAGCTAAAAAAAAAAATCACCATTACCTTTGGGGCCTACCACGTGCCTCGTTAGCCCCTCCCTGGTCTCCAACCCAGTGGACAAAATTCTCTTCACCCTAATTTTGTGTATCATTCTCTGACATTTTTTTAAAATATTTTTTTTTTTTACCACATTTATTTGTATTCTTAAACAATGTATTCTTTAGTTTTGCCTGGTCTTCAATTTAATGCAATTTAATGCTGCGTGTTTTCTTTTTTAACTTGGTTATGATAACATTATGTTCCTCAGATCCATTCATGTTATGGTTATAATTTATTCACTTTCACTGCTGTAGAATATTCCTTACATGACTATTCTAGTGTTATTGGGTATTTTTATTGTTTCTAGGGTTTTCTGTTATTTCTCATGGTGTGCAAATGAGAGTGTTTCTCTAGGGCACCACTTTTCACCTGAGTGCTTTGCGCATTGTCCTGTCGCCTCTGGGTGACAGGGGTCTGGCAATACTGACTCCCCTTGGCCTTCGGAGTGGGTAGGCAGTGCCTGGGACAGCTCAAGCCCGGAATCCTGTCACCCACAGCCCCGTCAACTCTGGTTCAGAGCAAGGAAGCCTGCTCTAAGGAGGGGAATTGCTGGGCTGTGTGAGGCACTTTTCACCCTTGCTAGATAAAGATGAAGACATTCTCAAAATGTTCATATTTGTTTATATTGTCTCCACGGAAAGTAAGTGTTCTCTTGCTCCACATCCTTGAGTATATATGCTTGCTACTGTCAGACTTAAGTTTTTGACAATTTGCTTGTTCTGAAATATCTCATTGACATTTTAATTTGCATTTATATGATTATTAATGATGGTGAGCATAGTTTCATGTTTATTGGCTATTTGGTTTTCTTCTCTGTGAAGTACTTGTTCAATTTTTTGGTCTATTTTTTCCCACTGGATTATGTAAATTTTACTTATTGCTATTTCAGAGTTTTTTAGATATTTCAGATGTGAAACCTTTCATAGTTATATTGAGATACGCGTATCTTTTAGTTTAGGCTTGATTTTTGACTCATTTTATTGTTTCTTTTGATGCATAGAATTTCTTAATTTTAAGCTACTCGAATTTATTATTCTTTTCCTTTATGGCTTCTGCTTGTTTAGTCCATTTAAAGAAATCCTTACCAACTTGGAGTTCACATTGACTTCTAATTGTTTTATAGTTGTGCTTTTTCACAATTAAATCCTTAATCCACCTGGAATTGGTGTGAGGCAGGAAGTCCAATTTATTATTATATTTAATATGGTTAACTAATTATCCCAAGAGTATTTATTGGCAAGTCTGTCCTTTCCTTTGATCTTTAATACGAGCTCCATCATATCAGGTTTCTGTATATGTGGGAATCTGTTTATCCCCACACCGATACTGGTATCTTAAAGCCTTATAATAATTTTTTATGTCTGGTAAGATAAGCTTCGTTGCTCCCCACTTGTTCTTCTTTATTGGTTTCTGGGCTATTCTTAGCCTTTTGCTCTTCCATATATATTTTAGGATCAGATTCTCAAGTGTAAAAAAAATTATCTGTTGGGAATTTAATTAGAATTACACTGAATCCATGACTCAAGTTGATGAGAATTAACATCTTTATGATATTGAGTCTTCTAATACATGAATATGATATTTAGCCATATTTTGTTTTTTTTAGTGAAGTTATAACATTTTCTCCAAAAAGGTATTGCACATCTTCTAATAGATTAATTATTAGGGACTTTATATGTTTTGATGCTATTATAAGTGGTATCTATTTATTACCTATTTTCTATTTGTTGCTAGTGAATGGAAATGCAATAGAGTTTTGTAGCTTAATTTTGTATTGTTCAATCTTGCTAAACTCATTAATTCTATAGAGTATTTCATATTTTTTACGTAGACACTCATATCATGTGTGAACACGACCATTTGTTTCTTCCTTTTGATTCTTAAACATTTTATTTGTTTTTCTTGCTTTATTACACTGGTTAGGATATCCAACCGAGGTTGATTGGAGTGGAAATGGCAGGCACTCCTATCTCGTTCCTCATCTTAAAGTGAATGCTTTCAGTGTTTACCATTAAGTTAAATGTTTGCTATAGGTTTTGATAGATATCCTTTACTAAGTTAAGAATTTCTAGTTTACTAAGAGTTGTGATGAGCTTTATCAAACACTTTCCTGCACCAATTGATATAATCATATAATTTCTTTTATTAATTGTTAATGCGACGAATCATATTTCTTTATTTTCTAATGTTAAACCAACTCTTCACTCCTGGGGCAAAACCAACTTTTTTGTGATATATTTTCTTTTTTTCTGCATTACTTGATTGTTCACTAATATTTCTTTTAGGATATTTGCATCTGTGTCCTGAGCAATATTGGGCTACAATTTCTTTTCTTGTTCTGCCCTTGACAAGCTTTGGAATCAAGGTTTTGTTAGTCTAATAATAAAATGAGTTGAGAGTATTCTCTCTTTTTCTATGTTTTGAAATGATGTTCTATAAAATTAGCTTTATTTTTTCCTTGAATATTTGATAGAACTTTCTGTTAAAATTGTGTGTTTGATATTTTCTTTACAGAAATATTTTTTCCCCAATATCTTATTATGGAAAATTTCTAAGAAACAATCAGACTTGAGGAATTTTATAGTAAACATTCATATACCTGTCACCTAGATTATACCATTAACATTTTACTATATACTGTCTTTATATCTATCCATCTATCTGCCTGTGGAATTATTGTTGACTGTTGATTTAATTTTTATAGTGCTTTTTGGGCTATTTGGATTAAAAAAATTCTTATTGGATCATTTTGGACAATTTGTGTTTTTCTAAGAATTTTTCCATTCCATAAAAGTTTTCTATCTTTTGCCATAATTTTTTCCACAGTATTCTCTAATCTTGTTAATGTCTCTACCATCATAGTTTTGACACTCTCTATATTCCTAGTATTATTTATATCTTCCCTTTTTTCCCCCTTGATCCATTTTGGTTTTATATTTTATTGTTTTTTTGAAAGCATTAACTTTTAGCTTTCTTGATCTTCTTTATTATATACTTGTGTACTGTTTCATTAATGTATCCTCTTATCTTTATTATTTTTTTCCTTCTGCTATGTTTAAGTTTGTTCTGTTGGCTTATTCTGTTTTTTTTCTAATTTCTTAAGTTGAATCCTGACTAAGTTTCTGCTTTCTGTTTTTAATATAAGAAAATTTAAGGTTATAAATTTACCTCTAGGTATACTTTTATCTGCATACCATACATTTTGATATGTAGTATTTTATTATCATTCAGTTAAATATTTTTTAGTTTCTATTATACTCTCTTCTTTGATCATGAATTATTTTGAAGTTTCTTATTTTCCAAACATATTTTTTTTCTGCTCATATTTTGTTATTGATTTCTGTCTTATTTGCACTGTTTTCAGGGAACATGAATTGTATGATACCAATCCAGTTTAAATGATATTAATATAGTTTCACCACCTTTCTTCTCATTGGTATTTATCTGGTGTATCTTTTTCCATCCTTTTACTTTCAACCTTTCTGAATCTTTATATTTGAGAAATTTATTTTATAGATAGTATATAACTGGATTAAAAAATCCAGGTTGAGACTGTATTTTAATTTAAATATTTAGTCCATTCTTATTTAATGTAGTTATTGATATATTTATCTCTGCCACCTTCTTTGTGCTTTCTGTTTTTCCTTCCTTCTCTGTTTTCCTTTTTCTTTTTCCTTATCTTCTTTTGGATGGATTGATTACTTTTTCTTATTTCCTTTTGCCTTCTGCTAATTGGAAGTTTAGACTCTATTTGTCTTCTTTCAGTGGTTATCTTAGTGTGTTAGTTTGCTATGGCTGCTATTAACAAAGTGCCACAAACTGGACTTTAAAACAACAGAAATTTATTGTCTCACAGTTCTAGAGGATAGAAATTGACATCAGCAGGGTTAGTTCCTTCTGCAGGCTCTGAAGGAGAATCTGTTCCATCCTTTCTTCTAGGAACTGGTGGTTGCCAGCAATCCTTGACATTCCTTGGCTTGTAGATGTATCATTCCAGTCTCTGCCTCCATTGTCAGATGTTCTCTCCCTGTCTATGTCTGTGTCCAAGTTTCCTTTTTCTTGTAAGGACACCAGTCATTGGATTAGGGCCCACTCTAATCCAGCAGGACACCATCTTAACTTGATTACGTTTGCAAAGACTCAATTTCCAAATAAGGTCACATTCACAGGTATCAGTGGTTAGGACTTGAACATATCTTTCCAGGGGACACAATTCAACCCACAACACTGAGAAATATGTATATTTAAGTCATCAAAGTTGAAAATTAGTCAATATCTTTATTCTCCTTTAGACAACATAAGGACCTTAGGACATTTTGCTCCTTTCAGTCTCCCTAACTTATACCATTGCTGGGTATTTTTTAACCATACATGCCATTTTTATTATTGTGCTTGAAGTCTGCATTTGTTTAGATTTAAGCATGCATTTGACACATTTTTGCTCATCGGTCCTCTATGTTCTTGTCCACATTATTGCTGTTGAGAACTCAGCTCACAGTGTAATTGCCATTCCTTTGCAGATAATCTGCTTTTCCGCTATGGTTTTGTTTTGTTTTTGAAGATCTTTACTTTCTAATTGGTGTTCTATAGATTCAGTATAACTTATTTATCTGTGTTTTATATACCCTGTTTGTAATTCATTGGAATCCTTGAATCTTTGGATTGATATGTTTTATCAATTCTGGAAAATTCTTAGCTATTATATCTTTAAATATTACCTCTGTGTGTTCTCTCTCCTCTCCCTTAATAAAAAACCAAACTCCTATTAGATGTATATTATTGGTCCTTTCCTCTCTCTCTTCCATGACTCTTAACTTTAGATCGTATTTTCCATCTCTTTGACTCTCTATTTTCTATTCTGGATAATTTTTTCAGATTCATCTTCTAGTTCTTTTGTCAGCTATAATTGATCTTTTCAAATCTGTTTGTATGTTTTTATGGTGTCTGGTTCTTTACTCATATTTCCAGTGTCTTTATTTCTTTATGTTATATTATCTGATACTATATTACCCTTATACCTATGATGCAGCAGAGTATTCATCAGATGCCTCTGAAGTGTTGCAGTTCTGATTCTGCTGTTATTTCTGCCTCTTTCCTATTCTGGTATATTGTTTCTGTATGTGTTCTGTTTGTTTGAATTACGAACTTGTATTTCTTGGAACTTTGTGATCATTTGTTGCAGCTGGGTTGAAGGTAGATCACTTCAGAGAGAATTTGCCTTCGTATGAGGTACTTGCAGGTACCACCAGCCTGAGTTCTGAAATTCTACGTGAGGATGAATTTTTTTGACCACTCAAGTAGTAGGATTTTGGGTGCTGTGAAGGCCAATTGGTGGATACAAAAATTCTCAGGGTTAATATTTTCCTCTTTTACTTAGCACCAGGATTGAAATGGGCCATTTTTCTTTTAGAGGCCTGTTATTTTTTTTCTTTTCCATTCCACATGAATTCCAAGGGTGTAATTTTGTTTGAGGGGTGGTTTCCTGCTCTATGTGGGGTTGTCTCCTATGTTCATAACCTCTGGAGATGGCTTTGACTTCTATTCCCCATGACCTCTGAGGCCTTGAGAACCTCATGGTTCAAGTTCACACAGCTCCCTGAATCCCAAGGTGAAAGTCAGCTTCCATGCTCCTTCCTGTCTGGGCTCCATTTTCTCTGTTTTCCTTCTGAGTATTTATTACTAACTGGAATGCTTAGCATTTAACTTAAAAGACTAAACGATATTTTAAAGTATTTCTTGTTGCAGTGGGAAGATTAGTCATAGTATTTAGTTACCCGTGTTGCCAGAATTGGAAATTCAAAACCTTAGTTAAATTGACTCTTAGTTAATTGGTTACCTTTAGTTGGCTCTTATATATAACAGCAGTTAAAAGCATCTGACTCATACAGATGTATTTTATACTTACACATATGCTATTTGGTATTTGTTACTTAATTCTTTTATGCCTTTCCCCCTCAGTGTGAAAGTATTTTACAAGCGGAATTCTACCTCATGGTTATTCAAATATATCCTTGATTTTCTGGAATGATTTAAAAGTCGTCTGTAGTTCCTACGAACTATTGAAGTGCACCAAAAATTCCAGTATGCTCGGTAATCCATATTATTTGATGCAGGCTGACTATCACACCTGTAAAGTGACACAAAAATAATTTCCTAGATGCTGGTCTCAATATCTTCTATGTAAAATATGGTCACCATTTAATATGATTTCTGTGCTTTTTTTTTTTTTTTGAGGAAGATTAGCCCTGAGCTAACTACTGCCAGTCCCCTCTTTTTGCTGAGGAAGCCTGGACCTGAGCTAACATCCGTGCCCATCTTCCTCTACTTTTTTTTTTTTTTTTATATATGGGATGGCTACCACAGCATGGCATGCCAAGTGGTGCCATGTTCTCACCCAGGATCTGAACTGGTGAACCCTGGGCCGCTGGGAAGCGGAACGTGCGAACTTAACCACTGCGCCACTGGGCTGGCTCCACTGTGCTTTTGTTTCTAAAGACTGTAAACATAACACAGACCCAAGTATATAGATACGCAGGGATGTGTAAAGACGCATTTGCAGCTCCACAATTCAGGTTAACTGGGTTTGTGAGGAAGCCTGGTCCGTGGACTTGGATGTCAGAGTAGCCTGTGTTTGACTTATGCTTGTTCTGCACAGTACTAGCTACAGGAACTTGAGCAAATGACTGAATTTCTTGGTCTTCTATTTTCTCATTTGTAAAATGGGGATAATCATTCTGATCTTGTGGAGTTGTGAATATTAATAATAATGTTTACAATGTGCTTGTCATATAGTAGACACCCAAGAAAAGGTGATAAGTATTATTGTTACAGTATTTGGACATTTTCCAGGGCTTCTAGCTAGTAGCCACTTGCTTCTTAGGTATCAAGGCCCTACCCATAGGCTCCTAATAGTTGCATTCTTAGTTAAGACTATCTGTATGCCTCCTGGATTACTCTGGTCCCAACTGTCATTCTTATGGCACCTACCTATTTTATGGACCAGCACCCTAATTGGGAATAGAAAACAAAATGGAGTTGCGGCAGGTGTCTTTGTCCCTCACTCTCTGGGCCCCTGTGTCTTGGTGAATGTGGCTACTGATAAATGGTGAAAATATCACTAAGTGGCAATAATCCCTGGTTCCTTTTTAGTCAATCAAACGAAAGATACTCTAAATTACTTAGTGAGGCCAAACCATTCAATATTACTTCTAGTTACTTGTGAAATTTATTCATGAATATAGGGAAATGTTGCTAAAGGGTAGACTTCATAAGTCTTTCTTTTTCTTTCTCAATACAGACTCAATGAGGCCTGCTGAGAATAACCTGGAAGTCAAAGGCTATACCCAAAGGCTATAGACCTTATTCCTCAAGGCACTTAGACCTTAATCACATATTAAGAAAATTGAAAATAAAATAAGCTGTGATGTCACCATTTTTCCTAATGTGCTTCTACGTTTGATACATGCAATCAGTAATGTTTGGTAATATTCATGTGACTACTTCATGCATCGTTACTAGGTATTCGTTTAAAATCCAATTTATCTGTAGGGCAAGGGTATACTCTTGTCTGTTTTTGTGAAAATTGACTCCACAAGCCATTAGAACTTTTCAAATGCAGCTTTTCACCACACTTGAAACCAGCTTCATGGTTGGCTTCCAAATCTGGTCTAGTGGTACTATGGAAACCTTTTAGAGTTGTGGATGGATCACTTAACTATAAATTATACGTCTTGCTCCTTTTGATATTTTCAGAATTCTTTTAAAAAAAACTTGAAAGGCCAAACAATGCAGTAATTTTATTTTCTCTTAATTGGATCAATGCGATTTATCTTTATCTTTTAAAGTGTAAATTGCTCAAATTACCAGCCCCCCAAAAAACCCAGTTTTGAAGTAGACAACAATATAGAATTCCAAAATTGGCCTTTGCTCCAGTTTTTCTAAGGATAATCAGCTTGTAAGTATAGTTTCTAATCAATTTACACATCCTTAGATGCCACACTCATCAAACCAGTTTGAATTTTCTGTGATTATCTCTCAAACTTATTTACTAATTATTTTTCTAAATAGCAAGATAAATCTCCACTCCTTCTTTCCCCCTCCGATAGTCCCATAAGAAATCATTTTGCTATTAGCCTGGAAAGCTTCCAAAAATAGAACAGTGTGGTGGCAGTCTGCAGCCCGGCCTCGAGGGAGACATCAGATGTTGGTTCAAATATGACTTTTATGCTCTTGATCCTGAATCTGAAAGTAAAGATGCAGTGTGTCTCTATAAAGGGGTGCTGAATAGGAGTGTTCTATCTCTGTCAGCTCATCAGCCTCTGGGGAAGCACAATCTAAAGCCCATCAGTGGACTCCTGGGCATTGCCTTTAATCTGGGTCTTTTTTGGGGTCTTGAAATATGGCAGGAGTAACCAATTTAAAGCAAGCAAATGCTAATCATGCAGCAGCCAGCTGTATGAGTGGCTCTCATCTGGGGATTTGAAAACACTTTGCAAAACATAAGTCATTAATCTTCACAGTGGCCCTCTGGAGTCATAAACATCCATCACCACCCATCTTTGCCACTGGGAAATCTGGGATTCAAAGGCGCAATGCAGGGCTGCACCCAGGGTCCCAGGTGGGTCCTGTGATACAAACTGTGATCTGACCATCAGGCTTTGGAATGGGTCTCATGAGCAAGACACAGTGGGCCTGTGGGAAGATGTGGTTGACATTATGGGGACACGCTTTGGTCTGTGGAAGTGCTGGCTCTTTCTGGACCCCCTTCAAATGATATGTATTATCTGAGGAAGTGTTATTAGGAACAGATTGAGCTGTTACTTCTGGTTTTGGTCTTTTCCTTTCACTGATTATTTCTCGCTCTACAGGTCTCTCTTTCCTATAAGTACTCTCTTAATTTGATTTCTCACATCTGAAGTCATAGATTCACAGCCTTTTACAACACAAAGAAACCTCAGAATTGATCGCTTTTAATCTCTTCAATGAAATTTTGATAATCTGGGCAGGGGTATAAAGTTATTGACAGCAAAGACCTACGCATTAGGGAAGAACTCTGTTCCTGTTGCTTTATCTTTGGCCCTGAAAATTTTTAGCCTGTGGCAGGTGCTTCCTAAACGTTTCCTGAATGAACATATGAATGTAAAGCTGTGTCAGGGTAGGGGTTGGAAGATATTGAATGTTGGCAGTGGTAATTGTTCACATTTTACTCAGGTAAAGATATTTACTAGATCGTCTTTTCTGGTTGCTGTACTGGTGGTTGGGACCCTTTAATCTGTTAAACACCCTAATTTTGTAGAGCAAAATACTACAGACCGCAGAGAGTTTGTGACATGTCTAAAGCCTCATAATGCTTAAAAATATAGTCATATAGTAAAATATGAGAAATCACTGGGTTCTTTCCTCCTTGTATAGAACCTGAAAGTAATTGGTATAATGTCTCAACAAGTGGGTTAAAGTCCTATTCTGTCACTTATTATCTGTGACTGGCCAAGGGCCCCTAATTCTGGTGAGCAGTTGTTTCTTCATTTATAAAATGCTAATAATGATAGTAACCTTAATGATACTAACCTTAACCCAGTGAAACTTACAGGATCATTGTGAGGATTAATAAGATAATGAGTATGAGAGTGTATAGAAGATGGTGGAGTATTATATTTTAATAAATAGGTACTTTGTAGTTTTATTTGAGTATAAAGTTCTTATTGGAATTCTTTTCCTGAATTACATATAGTAGCTCATACAGGATGACTCATTAGACTTCCAGACAAGTTTGGTAGTTATTAAGCAGAAGGGTATATCATCTAGAGATGAAATGTTGTAAATATCTGTGGCTAATGTCAGCCATTCCAAACAAAGAACAATTAGATATTGCATCACTGACAATGTTGAAATGAAAATATTAGGCAATATATTACAGGAAGCTTGCTGTCTCTCTCTCCTGAGAGAGAAAGGAGAGCGGTCAAGGCAAGAGCCATGTGATACATAGTTAAATAGAAACCTTGAAGGCAAAAATTTGGGCCTTAAAGTGTTAAAAACAGGCTTTATCTTTAAGTAGATATGTATACATAAATCCACCCATCTGCTCACCACCAACCGCATCCATCCATCTTGTGTCTACAGCAGACTCCTCTTGGCTGATGTGGGTATCCAAAGGCCTACTCCCTTGCCTCAGTTTGGAGTGACTCTGAAGGGCCATCCCAGCTCCAGAGGGATTATGATTGGCTAAGATCTCAGTTGCAACCACATTGTAGTCATCTCCTCCCTGTGCCCAGTCCTGCCTTCTTTACTTCCTTACAGATGAAGTATCTCCAGAGAATACTTTTCAACATCCTCCTGAGCACAGCTCTCCACCTCAGACTCTATTTGGGAACCCAATCTAAGACAGATTCGAAGTCCCCTAGAGAAATTATTCAATGGCCTGCTAAAGACATCTGTGTTTTAACTGGTATGGTGGATGTATATTTTATTTTTTCCTGGCAAGCCTTCTCTTTTCCAGAATTGTTCTTCTTTCTTTTGGAAACTCATCTCCTGACACTCCAGTCACATTGTTTCTTATAGGATCTGCCATATTCTTCTTTTTTTCTTTTTAAGAAGAAAGGAATTTTTTTTAAAAGATTGGCACCTGAGCTAACATCTGTTGCCAATCTTCTTTTTTGTTCCTTCTCCCTAAAGCCCCCCAGTACATAGTTGTATATTGTAGTTGTGAGTGCCTCTGGTTGATGCTATGTAGGATGCCACCTCAGCATGGCCGGATGAGCGGTGCCATGTCTGCGCCCAGGATCTGAACTGGCAAAACCCTGGGCCGCCGAAGTGGAGTGCGCAAACCTAACCATTCAGCCGGATCTGCCATATTCTTATGTGACCCTACTTTTTATAATTCCTCTTTTGGTTTAACCTAGTTTAAACTGGAATTTCTACTTCTTGCAACCAAGTGTTCTAAACTAGTTCACTAGTTTAAAGAATTATTTTATAAACCAACAAAGTAATAGGCCTGGTTTATTAGGTTAACCTACTACAGCCCAGCAAAGGGCAGGTTTTCAGACAGGATAGATGAATTGAAAAATATAATATTTGTTATTTTTCCCTTAACATGAAAAGTAGTATATAGTCATTGTAGAAAACTTTGAAAGTAGGAGGGGGGAAAAAAAGCTCATACTCCACTGCCTAGAAATAATTACTATTTATTGCTAGTTTTTGTTTGTCCTTCTAGTCTTTTATTTAGGGTTATATGTTTATGTAAACATATTTCCTTTTAGAACAATGGGATCATACTGTTGATAAGCTGCTTAAATTTTTTTTTTTGTGGCTAAATCTTTATTTTTTTATTAAGGTAACAGTTTATAACATTATATAAATTTCAGGTGTACATCATATTCAATTTCTGTGTTGACTGCGTCCTGTTTACCACCCAAAGCCATCCATCACCATACACATGTGCCCAGTTACCCCTTTTGCTGTCCTCTCTCCCCTTCCCTTCTGATAAACACCAGTCTTATCTTTGTATCTGTCTGTTTGTTTGTTGTTGTTTTTATCTTCTACTTATGAGTGAGACCATACCATATGGTATTTAACTTTCTCCGTGTGACTTATTTTACTTAGCATAATACCCTCAAGGTCCATCCATGTTGTTGCAAATGGCAAGATTTCATCTTTTTTTTTTAATTTAATAGCTGAGTAGTATTCCATTGTGTATATATACCACATCTTCTTTATCCATTCATCCTTTCATGGGCACTTAGGTTGTTTCCAAGTCTAGGCTATTGTGAATAATGCCACAATAGGGGTGCATATATCTTTACACATTCATGTTTTCATGTTCTTTGGATAAATACCCAGTAGTAGAATAGCTGGATCATATGGTAGTTCTATTCTTAATTTTTTGAAGAATCTCTATTCTGTTTTCCATAGTGGCTGCACCAGTTTACATTCCCACCAGCAGTGTATGAGAGCTCCCTTCTCTCCACATCCTCTCCAACACTTGTTATTTCTTGTCTTGTTAATTATAGACATTCTGATAGGCATGAGGTGATAGCTCATTGTAGTTTTGATTTGTGTTTCCCTAATGATTAGTGATGTTGAACATCTTTTCATGTGCTTGTTGGCCATCTGTATATCTTCTTTGAAAAAATGTCTGTTCAGATCTTTTGCTCATTTTTTAATTGGGTTATTTGTTTCTTTGTTGTTGAGACGTATGAGTTCTTTATATATTTTGGATGTTAACCCCTTATCAGATACATGGTTTGCAAATATCTTCTCCCAATTCTTAGGCTGTCTTTTCGTTTTGTTGATGGTTTCCTTTGCTGTGCCGAAGCTTTTTAGTTTGATGTCATCCTATTTGTTTATTTTTTTCTTTTGTTTCCCTTGCCGGAGACATGGTATTCAAAAAAGATGCAGGTAAGACCGATGTCTAAGAGTGTACTGCCTGTGTTTTCTTCTACTGGTTTTATGGTTTCAGGTCTTACATTCAAATCTTTAATCTATTTTGAGTTAATTTTTGTGTATCAAAATGTTTTTAGTATATTGTGAACATATTTCATGTCACTAAGTACACACTTTTAAATAGCCACATCGTATTCCACTCTATGGCTGTATCATAATTTATTGACTCAAACCTAAATTTAGGTTCTTTCCAAATTATTGCTGTCACCAGTGATATAGTGAATGAGGTCTTAAGGCAAATCTTTGAACACAATTCCCAGAAGTGTAATTGCTGAATCAAAACATTTGTAGATTTTAATGCCTTTAATATGAATTACTAAATTGATTTCTAAAATGATTGTATCATATTACACAGTTGCCAGCAGAGTATGAGAGTGCATTTTTTAAATATTAGGTAGTTTTCTTAAAAGATAGGGAAAATGGTACTTTCTTTCATATATCTTTAATTACCAATGGATTAAACATGTTTTCATATGTTTATTATCTCTGTTTTTATGTGTGTACTTCTATATAAGTGTATGTATACACACACACGCACTCATACATTTAGTGTGCATGTGTGTGTGTGTGTGTCTGTGTGTATAAGTGGGTAAATTGCCTGTTATGTCTTTCGCCCACATTTTTCTTGGCATGGTCCAATTTTTTTTTTAGGATTTTATTTTTCCTTTTTCTCCCCAAAGTCCCCCAGTACATAGTTGTGTATTTTTAATTGTGGGTCCTTCCAGCTGTGGCATGGGGGACGCCACCTCAGCGTGGCCTGATGAGCGGTGCCGTGTCCACGCCCAGGACCCGAACCCGAGAAACCCTGGGCCTCCGAAGTGGAGCACACGAACTTAACCACTGGGCCATGGGGCCGGCGCTGGCATGGTACAGTTTTTTCATATTGTATAATGCAATACTTTTTCCAGTGTGTCATTTGCCTTTTAATTTTGTTCATGGAGTCTTTTGATGTATTCAGTCAAATTTAATAATTGTTTCTTTGTGGTGTTTCTTCTCCCAAGTCTAGGGAGGAGGAACGGTGACGGGAGGTGAGGTCATCTGTGCGAAGAGGCAGAAGGGGGTAGACAGAGAAAGGCTGATTAAGCCTGCGGCTAACTCCGGAATCCTGACAAAGGCCCTGGAATTGTGCCTTCTACCTCCTTCATTTTACAGATGAAGGAGCAGAGGTCCAGGGAGAATAAGAAATAAGATTAAAGTAACAGATTACAAAGTCTCCTAATAACAGCATTATCCATAAAGGGATATATTACATTTTTATAAAAAATAGTTTAGTGTTGGTAAAAAGAAAAAAAAAATCCTTTTGTATTCTTCCTCTATTCTTATGTTTGTCACACCATTGAAATAAAGAATTTAAAATGCCCCTGAAAGCTGATTACATCTTTACACGTAGAATTGATGGTTCTAATTTCTTTTTATTGATTGTGTAGCATTTTATAAAAGCTGTATGGATGTCATGGTGCTTACCCAAAGCAAACTCACCGCAGCAGTCATCCATCCATAATTGTTAACAGTGTCTACAAATTAAACTGGAGCCACTTAAACTGAAGAGGAACAACAGGCTATATAGTATTCACTATATGGTAGTTTGTCTTATAGCTCAAGGACTAGAAGCAAATGGCAAATGATGGAATATTCTAGAAGCAGAACTTGCGTCTATGAGGTGGGATGTAAAACTGCCTGATTTAACAAAAATATAGGACACCCAGTTAAATTTGAGTTTCAGATAAATGATGAATAAATTTATAGTAAGTATGTCCCAAATAATGCATAGGACATACTTAACTAAAAAGTTATTCACTGTTGGTTTGAAATTCAAATTTAATGAGGCATCCTGCATTTTATCTGGCAACCCTAGCAAGCGAGACCTTTTGTTATACATATTAAAATACGAAACCCATTACATGCGTTATCAGAGGCTGGTTCTTTATCACTCCAATTACAGTAGTTGAATGAACAAGGTATTTTCAAGGAAAAGTCCACCAAGGATCTCACACTGATGTGAAAATTATCACTAAGAAGCAGAGATATTGTATTAGTTTCTCAGGGCTGCCATAACAAAGTCCCACAAACTGGTGGCTCAAAACAACAGAAATGTATTGTGTCACAGTTCTGGAGTCTGGAAGTCTGAAATCGTGGTGTCAGCTGGGCCATGCTCCCTCTGAAATCTGTAGGGGAATCCTTATTTGCATCTTCCCAGCTTCTGATGGCTTGCTGGTCCTCCTTGGTGTTCCCTGTTGCAGCTACAGCACTGCAATCTCTGCCTCTGTGGTCACATGGCATTCTCTTTTTGTGTCTCTGTCTTTACACGGCATTTTCCTTTTATAAAGACGCCAGTCATATTGGGTTAGAACCCACCTCCATGACCTCCTCTTAACTTAATCACATCTGTAAATCTGATCTATTTCCAGATTAGATCATATTCACAGGTACTGGGGGTTAAAGCTTCGACATATCTTTACAGGGGACACAATTTAATCTATAAGAGATATGATCACCTAATATCCTTGATTATCTATTAAAAATATAAAAGCAACTTTAACTGTCATCATTTTATTATTTGCCAGTTCTAAGTACAGATATTGATGGGGCAGGCAGCTCCTATTCAGTTGTTCTCTACTGGAAAGATTTTCATTTTTAAAAGAACTAATAAAAATTTTTATGTGAGATCCTAGAATTTAAGCTTATACTTTTGGCCTGGGGCCCAAACTTGATGTTGGAAGGAGGAAGCTCTGGAGAGTGTGGAGGTTTATATTTCCCTGAACATGAGTTGAAATGGTTTTTTTTTTTTTTTTTTTAAGATTTTATTTTTCCTTTTTCTCCCCAAAGCCCCCCAGTACATAGTTGTATATTCTTTGTTGTGGGTCCTTCTAGTTGTGGCATGTGGGATGCTGCCTCAGCGTGGTTTGATGAGCAGAGTCATGTCCGCGCCCAGGATTCGAACCAACGAAACACTGGGCTGCCTGCAGCAGAGCGCGCGAACTTAACCGCTCGGCCACGGGGCCAGCCCCGAAATGTGCTTTTAAACAAAAATAATAGTCATTGCCGTGGGCTCTCAGATGTGATGATCAAGTGAAGGCTCCCTCTACAGTCACAGTGGGACCCCTCATAGCTCCTTCCATGACTTCTAGTTCAATGTCCCAAGCAAGAAGGAAGGGGGAGATGTTATAAAACCTTCAGGAACTTTCACTTTAAAAACTTGTAAAAGATTTTTACTTTAAGGTGATTTGGAGGAGCCTTTAGATAACAAAGTCAGAGCAACTCCTTAGTGGTGGACACGTTATAAAGGAGCCGGAGCAAGCAGCAGGGGTGGCCAAATATCACTTGGAGTTAAGTTATGATATCAGCAACACAGGGTGTAGCTCATCAAACGCTAGAACAGTTCGATTTTCTAATTCAGAGTAAGTCAAGGAAAGGAGGGTATTTGAATATATTTATTCTTGGAAATATGATATAACAGCATTAAAGGAAAATTTGAAAAAAATTTAAATTACCATAATCTCAGAAACCTTATACAAATACGTTCATTTCTGCTACTTGCCATTCCTTTTGTAATACAGTGACATACCATTTTAAGGTTGGTGTTTCCCTGTGACAAAGTAAAGCATATTTTTATAACTTAAACATATGTCCTTTTTTGAAAATAAAGGCCACCCAACTTTAAAAGACACCTTCTACTTGGGCCTGTTATGTAAAATGTTTACAATAAAAATTTTAAGAAATTGTTTGACATTGTAAATAAGGTAGGTTGATCATGACAGGGTATTTTGGTTGTCCTGGGGGAGGGTTGTAGACTGAGTGTCTTAAGTAGAAACTTGTGATTCAGGTTTACAAATGTAACAAATTTAAGTCTAGATATAAGGACTTATTTTATTTCCCAAGATTTTTTGTGCTAATTTAGAGTAGGAAGAACTGGTTTTTGAAGTGGATTCATCTATGATATGTTAATATTTTTCACACTGTGTTCTTAGGCAACATCCTAGACACTAACATAGAGTTTCTCTGACAGCTTTTACTCTGTAATCAGGGTAATGAATTTTCTTGGCAAATCCTGACCCAGTAGACCTTTAGGTGCAAGACTATTTAGGGCCTTGACTGGGATTAGGTGGACTTGCAAAGTGATCGGTGGGGGAAGGGCCTCATCTGTATCTTTTCTTGGGCACAGTTTGAAGTTGAACTACTGGTTGGCTCAACCCCCTCACATCATTCACTTCCTCTGCTTCACCTTTTCTGGTGCCCCTGAAGCCTCCTATATGTCCACCCCATCCTGGGGCAGGCTCAGAGCCAGGCTTCACTGAGGCAGGACATGTGTGGTCTCAGGTCCCTCACTCTCTGCTTAGCACTAGGGATTTTCCTAAATCTGGGATTTGGGTACCCTTGGAGGCTCCTGCCCTACTCCCTAGCCCTCCTTTCTTGTCAGTCAGTCGGGTTTCACGCTCCAGTGACTACTGGGCTCCAACACTCTCCCTGTGCCACATCCTGTCCATCCCTGTGTTTGTCAGCGACCTGCTCTGGGCATTTGCTCTGATGCCTGTTAACTTGTCTTACTCTTGCCAAGCCTTCTCTCCAGAGCCAGACCTTGCCGCTGCTTCCAGGATGGGTGATGTAGGCTCTGCTTTGCCCTGGACAAATGTTATAATGTCACTCTGGAATCTTTCTTGACCCTGGAATTATAGCTGCATTCTCCACCCACATGCTGATTACCCTCTCCCGATCTTCTCTTGGACTTCCTTGGGGGACCTTTGTTTCAACCACTGACGTTCTTTCTGTTGGGCCTAGCCCACGTTCCTATGCTGGCTGGGTCTGTCTTCAGGCAAGTGTCCTAACCTGGTTCTGAGGCATCTCTGCAGTGTCTTTAATCTCCTTCCTCCCTACCTGCCCTGTGCTGCTGGGAAACCCATCTGTCTGATCCTGAATTCTGAGACTTAACCAGATGGGCCCACAATTTCTGAAACATTTGTGGGTTTTTGTCTTGAGAGTGTTTACACATCTTGATATTGAGTTTCCCCAAATTCCTTCCATTTCTGCATTATTTATTCAGAACTGTGGTAGAGACAGCTTATACCACGTGCTCAAAAAGTATTTGTTGATTGTGTAAATGAATGAGTGAATGAAAAAACATCCAAAGCTCAGAAAGGATATCTGTCTGAGGTCACTCACAGATAGCAGGAGAGCTGGAATTCAAAACCAGTTCTGGTTGACTTCAGTGTCCATAGGAAAACACCAGAAGTGACAGCTAATTGATGTAGTAGAAGAAATACTCATAATTTTCTCTTAAGCTACGGAGGGTTTCAATAGTTAAAGAGGAAATGTTGATAGGTTTTAACCTTTTTATGTGGCTTCTGGTTGTATTGATTGCGTCTTGGAATGTTGACTATGAACTATTGTACTGCCGCAGTGTCTGTGATTATGTCGGAGAAATGGCAATTGCTTCGTGTGTGACCCAGACCATGTGTGATGCTCCCTGATAGGCAGTGAAGGTAGAGTGTTCTCTTGAGAGACCCCTGGGAGGAGAAATGAATCAAATGGGATCTGAGACTTGACTTGTCATATGATTATGTTGTTACGGGAGGCAAACATGTACCCAGAGCAATGGGTCTGATGTTTTGTGGTTATACATCAGGGCAGACTTGGAACAAGGATTTTTTTTCTTATCCTGGGAAGGTCTTAGGAAGGTGTTCGGAGGCTCCTACAGATGCCCCAGTGCTGCAGATACTCTATGCAGAGGTTCTTAATCTGTTGTGTGTGTGTGGTTTTTTCTTCTTTGTGCCATGGATGCTTTTGGCAGTCAGAAGAATGTTTTTGAATGCATAAAATGAAATATATAGGATTACAAAGAAATTAAATTTTATTGAAATCCAGTTATCACGATATAGTAAGTAGGTCTAATAACCGCTGTAATTTCGAAGCAGTGATGCGTATAAATGATATGGCTTGTAACCAGCAGCAATGTGATGTGATAGGAAAATATCCGACAAGTTCATAGGTGCTGCCAGGATGACTGTAGTTTGTGCCTTATATTATAATGGAAAAAACCCTAAGTTAGAGGTTTGTGAAAAAAAAAAAGTAATTTTTTCCAATCTAAGTTCACAATGCCCTAGATGAAGAACCCCTTCTCTTTGGGTAGGACAGCAACAGCCACAACAAACGCAGTCACCCAGGCCTCCTGATAGGTGGCAGAGGGATCTATAAGGCAATTACTATGTGACAATTGAGCCCAGATTCATCACTTCACCTCTTTATGCCTCAGTTTCTTCTGTGTCACTGAATGAGATATGCTGGCTCCCTCCTTACCCAAAGGTTAAATGTGGTGATCTATGTCAAATAAAATATGTCACATGCCTTCGGGTCCTTAGAAGCAAAGTCAATAGTTAGTAGGTGTAATTTCATCTAGACAGATGTAGGGAAAATTAAATGGGGGAGATTAGTTTTCATTATTCATGATTCTTTCTTTATCCAGTTTTTTTTCTTTGCTGCCCTTCCTAATAAATATTGCCTCATGATGTTAATTTCCAGGATCATAATGAAAAAAAAAAACTGGATTAGTCGCATTTCTTCCTTTAGTAAAATGTGGTTTGTTATCATATTATTATTAATAATTAAAAAATTTCTTTGTTGAAAGATACTGACAAAAGCAAAAAAACCCCCAAAAAGGAAAAACCACTGTCAATTCCTCAACTATTTTTGGGAGCTGCGTAAAGTTAAAAATGAAAGCCATGTTCTTCTCTGCACCACTCCCTGACAACATCAACACAGCTAACAGTGTGGGTTTTAAAATTTTTTTCAACTTTTTCCAGCCTGATATCTGTGTGTGTGTGCATATATGTACTTGTGTTTTTGCATGTGTTTGTATGTGTGTGTTTGTGTATGTGTGCAGACGTGTGTTCTTGTGTGTTTGTGTATGTGTGTTTTTCTTTGTGTGCATGCACGTGTGTGTATTTTATTGATCATTGTAATCGACTGACTCTATTGCTTTCTGTCTGGGATGCTTTTCCATTCCCTTTCTTTGGCAAGATCAGTGTTTTTAGAGGCAGTGCTTCCTCTGTTCCAGGTGTCCTCGACTTTGATCACAGAGCACTGCTCTCCCCTGACGCAGGGATGAAAATTGAGCCTGAAGCCTGGCTGCCTGTAGGGATTGATTAGTCAGGAATGGGTATTTGTAGGATATTATCTAAGTTGGTTCACTTGACAGTCTTTCAACATCTGCTTCCTTCGCTCTCCTTTGCTATGGAGTTTGGAATGCTAAATTTTCCCAGGTACCTTTGCAGGGGGGTGGCCATGTGATACTGTTCTGCCAGTAAACAGTAAAAAGAAGTCTGCTGAGGATTTGGGAGAAGGCTTTGCTTTCCTGATACAGATGCTGCTGCTGCTTTCTTCTCATCTGTACCCAGAGATGTGTTAGCTGGAGCATCAGTGGCCGCCTTTGGACCACAGGGAAGACTGAGAGAACTGCAGTGCCTGTGGGCCAAGGGTGGCAATTGCCTCCTTTAGCGATTTATTGTGGTGTGAGGGAAAAAAACCCCAAACTCTTATGTGTTGAAACTCATATTAGTTGGGTTTCCTGTCACTTGCCTCTAAATGTAAACCTGCCTAATTCAACCTGTGTCTCAAGCTGGGACAGTCAGTTCCTCCTCAGACTTGTCTGTGGAGCTGAAGGGGAAGAGAGCCTCTCGCTTCTGGTGTTGCTCAGTTGGAAGGATGGGAGTGACCACTTAGCTACCCTGAGGGTGATTTTTAGTATGTTTCTCTCACTTGCAACCGACAGACTTCTAGCTAATAGAGTCGACCCTGGCCTCATTCTCCTACCCTCCCATGTTTGCCTCCATCCCACAGGGACTTCTGTGGTTAGTAGTTTGATGTGTCTTCCAAGATGTTTGGGAGAAACACACCCACACACACATACATGCATATATACGTATGCATGTGTATATATATATATATATATATATCACACACGTAGTTAGTTTTTATTTAAACATAAATGGGATCATACTTTGTGTATCTTTTCTTAACAACACATTTTGAATATTTTTCCATTTTAGCACATACAGATCTACCACATTCTTTTTAACAGATGCATAGTATTTCATGGAACAGTTTTACCAAAAATTTGTTTAATCATATATCTCTTGATGGACATTTAGGTTATTTTCATATTTCTTTGACTATAATCAATACTACAGTGAACTTTTGTGCAAGAAATTCTTGTGCAAATGCGCAAGTATTTTCTAGGATGGATTTCTATAAGTGGAACTGAGGGTGTCAAAGAATTTGTATGTTTTGAAATTTTAATAGATACTGGGCAATTTATTTTCACAAAAATTTTCACTCTCACTTGCCCCCATGAGCAATAAATTGATTTAAAATTTTTGTCAAGCTCATAGGCAAAAAAATCATCTCATTATTGTCTTAATTAGCGTTCTCTGGGTGTTGATGAAGTTGAGCTTATTTTAAGATATTTACTGACCCTTTATTGTTGTTTTTTGAATTGCTTTTTCATATTCTTTGCACATTTTTTTCCTATGAGGTTGTTTGTCTTATTTTTTATTACTTTGTAGGATCTCTTTGTGCATTTAAGGAATATATTAATTTTTTAATGGCTATGAGCATTGCAAATACTTTCAGGTATTTTTTTGGAGAGGTGTCTTTTATTTTCATTTCATATTTTGGAAAAATTAGGCCTAAAATGATTTTTCATAGCTTTATAGTAATTTTTTTAGAGCAATTTATTGCACTAGCACCAGTGCAGATGTCCCACTTGTGTATTTCATAACAATAAGCATTAATTGATTATCTACTATGTTCAAGAGTAGTTTTTAATTAGCATTGAAAAATTTTTATTATGTTCTTGTGATAATATATACAATACAAAATTTACCATTTTAACCATTTTTAAGTGTATAGTTCAGTGGCATTAAGTACATTTGCAGTGTTGTGCGACCATCCATCTCCAGAAATTTTTCATCTTCCCAAAGTGAAACTCTGTACCCATTAACAATAACTCCCTATGCCCCTCTCCCCCCCAGCCCCTGGCAACCACCATTCTGCTTTCTGTCTCTATGATTTTGACTATTCTGGGTACCTCATATAAGTGGAATCATACAATCTTTGTCCTTTTGTGACTGCCTTATTACTTAGTATTATGTCTTTAAATTTTATTCGTGTTGTAGCATATGTCAGAATTTCTTTCCTTTTTAAGGCTGAATGATATTCCATTGTCTCACCACAAAAACAAAAAGGTGGGGCAGGCCCCATGGCACAGTGGTTATTTTGCGCACTCTGCTTCGGTGGCCCAGCGTTCGCTGGTTTGGATCCCCGGCATGGACCTACCCACCGCTTATCAAGCCATGCTGTGGCAGGCATCCAATATGTAAAGTAAAGGAAGATGGGCACAGATGTTAGCTCAGGGCCAATCTTCCTCAGCAAAAAGAGGAGGGTTGGTGGTGGATGTTAGCTCAGGGCTAATCTTTCTCAAAAATACCCAAAAACCCCCAAGAAGATAACTATATGAGGTGATGGATGTGTTAATTAACTTGTGATAATCATTTCACAATATATATCAAATCATCACATTGTATGCTTTAAATATGTTACAACTTTGTCAATTATACCTCAATAAACCTGGAAAAAATTAAAGCACTGTTGAAAGACACATATAAAAAACTATTCCATTGTATGTATAAACCTCATTTTGCTTATCCATTCATCTATCAATGGACGTTTGAGTTGCTTCCACCCTTTGGCTATTGTGAATAATGCTATGAACATGGGTGTACAAATATCTGTTTGAGTCCCTGCCTGCAATTCTTTTGAGTATATACCTAGCAGTGGAATTACTGGATCATATGGTAATTCTATGTTTAATTTTTTGAGGAACCACCGTATTGTCTTCCACAGTGGCTCTACCATTTTACATTCCACCAGCAAAGCACAAGGGTCCCAATATCTCCACATCCTCATCAACACTTGTTATTTTCTATTTTGTTTTTAAAAAATTTTTTTATGATAGCCATCCTAATGGATGTGAAGTGGTGTCTCATAGTAGTTTTTATTTATTTTTTTTGAGGAAGATTAGCCCGGAGCTAACATCTGCTGCCAATCCTCTTTTTGCTGAGGAAGACTGGCCCTGAGCTCACATCCATGCCCATCTTCCTCTAGTTTACATGTGGGATGCCTACCACAGCATGGCTTGACAAGCGGTGCCATGTCTGCTCCCGGGATCCCAACTGGCAAACCCTGGGCTGTCAAAGCAGAACGTGTGAACTTTCTGGGTCACTGGGCCAGCTCTCATAGTGTTTTTTAATCAACATTTTTGTCTGTGTGTGTTGATTTTTTTTTTATAGAGGTTATGATAGTTTACAACCTTGTGAAATTTCGGTTGTACGTTATTACTTGTCAGTCATATTATAGGTGCACCACTTCACCCTTTGTGCATACCCCCCACCCTTCCTTTCTCCTGGTAACCACTAATCTGCTTCTTTGTCCACGTGTTTGTTTATCTTCCACATGTGAGTGGAGTTATACAGAGATTGTCTCTATCTGGCTTATTTTGCTTAACATAATACCCTCAAGGTCCATCCCTGTTGTTGTGAATGGGATGGTTTTATCCTTTTTTATGGCTGAGTAGTATTCCATTGTATATATGTACCATATCTTATTTATCCAGTCATCAGTCGATGGGCACTTAGGTTGCTTCCATGTCTTGGCTATTGTGAATAATGCTGCAGTGAACATAGGGGTGCATGGGTCTCTTTGAATTTAATCAGCATTTCTTAATACGAGGTGTAGTGGTCAGTCGTGAGGTAAGTTACAAGTAATTTTTTTAAAACTCAAAAGCGCTGAAATTTGTAAATGGTTTACTTTAAAAAACTAGAGTGGATTTAACATAATATCTTTAATAACATCAGCTTCATCTATTTGCATTCCAGGATGCTTTCCTGAGTGGGAAAGTAAAGAGTAGAAGTATATTTGTGTGCCAGGAATTAGGTATAACCTGTAGTCAGTAATCTGAGCATATCTGTTTCATGTGCATGTGAATATTTTGCCAGATGTTAGTGATGCAGATGAATAAAACAAGGTTCCTTTGGTCTATTGTATGTTTACAGATGTGGTGAAAGTTTTTAATTATTAATGCTCTTCATGGAATTTGGTGTAATAAAATGGCTGGCTATTTCCAAGATATAGCAGGACATTTCTAGTGGACATAAGCCTTTATAGCTCTTCTTAGGGTCTTTGAGTCACCTCCTTCTTCCAAAGGAGCTGCCTTCCTCCTGATGCTGCCACCTTTGCTGGTTCCTTTGCTTTCTGGAGTCTGAGTTGAGGCCCTGGATCTGTCTGGCATCCACAGCCCAAATGCTGAGCCCCACCTGCATGAAGTTAGCCCTTTACTTCTGCACTTGGATCCTCAGGGCATGGGCTCCGGCCTCCTGAGTAAGTACCTAGGGCCTGGATGGTGGGCTCCGAGGAACCTTGATCAAGGTGCACTGGAGATTGTAGGGAACTGGGCAAATACGCCCTCCTCCTTTTTCCCTTTCCTGGACTGCTCCAGGCTGCTTACCTCTTGTAGCCAATTACAGAGAAGCCCCCGTGTGCCAGGTGAACACTCCTGTTGAGTGAGCCGCTGTTCTCTGCAGACTGTTACGAGGCTCTGTGGTCAGGAAGGGGGTGCTGCAGCTCACTGCTTTGCTGCTTTCCTTGCCTCTCTTTCCTTTCTTCTCATCTAAACCATCATGGGCTTGCAACTTCCAAAGAAAGTGTCAGCACTTTAATCCTTACCACAAGTTCTGCTTCCTGGAGGGTTTGGGCTGAGACATCATTCAATGTATATTTTGTGCTGAATTGTCCTGACCTAGCAGCCCATATAACTATGGATAATTAGAAGACTGAGTGAATTCTGATATTTCCAAAAATGCCTTTTCTAAAAGCAATTCAAACTAAGGTCTCATTTCTCCTTGGTATTAAGCTGTAATTATTGAAGTTTACTCAAAAATTCTTATTAAAAAAATAAGATGACCACTCCTTTCATCATGTATGCTAATTTTTTGCTGACCATACGTGTAGTATATGTTTATTGCAGAAATATCAGAAAATAAAATAGAGAAAAGATAGTAATCACAACACAGAAACCACAGTTGGTTGATATCTTTCTCGCCTCTTTTCTAAATCTATGTGTGTATGTATATATGTATGCATGTATGTATCTTTTTATAAAAATGGGACCAAACAATCCCTTCTGTTTTGAAAACAGCATTTTATACACAATATATTATGAATATATTTCCATGACATTAGTTCTACCACATAAGTTTTCTTGCCTGGCTGCATAGTATTCCATTCTTGTTGTAGTACGCTCTAGTATTGTTTTAAGTAGGCTGTTGTGAGAATCAGATATGAAATAACATATTTAAAAGTTTTTAGTAAAGTGTAAACTACTATACTAAAGTAAATTATAATTATTCTTATTTGCTGAACTAGAAAGTTGAAGATCTTTTGTCTGTGGTTATGTTTTTCTGTCTAATCTATCATGTTAGCCTTCGTCTTTTCTGAGTCATCTATTCAGAAGAAGTTAAAATAATAGAACTGAAGTCAGTGAAACTTTTCCTGCTCCAGGGCATGGAATTTGAATTCTGCTGCCCTGAAGAACACTCACGGAGGGGATTATGCGGGTTTAAGTCATCTTGTCTCTTTGGAGGGCTGGTGAAGCTAATTAAAAAATAGCTCCCTCTGTATAACTTCTTTATGCATGTTCATCTTCTTACATTCCTAATAAGAAATGTGGGAGCACTACACACTATTAGTGGGCAAATGTGCAGTGTAATTTCAGACATGTCAACCTTTTCTGACACTGCCTAATGACTTTTGCTGTGCAAAGAAGAACGTCACCTGGAGGGGCTGTAATAACGAGCAATTTCTTTATCAATAATAGAACTAGTAAGTGCCAAGGTCCAAGTTGTTAGTTAAATTGCACACAAGTCCCTAGTGGTCACTGGTGTTTTTCCATGATTATCAGAGAATAGTTTCACTTACTGGATGAATAGAAAGCTGGGCAGGTAACTTAGGCATGTCTCTTAAGGGATATCCTCTGCCTGATAGTGAATGCCTGGGTTTGGGTAGGAATTGGTAGACCATTGGGACTTGTGTGGAAATAATCTTTAGTTGAAGTTATTAAACATTTGCATCTTTGGGGCCAGCCCAGTGGCACAGTGGTTAAGTTCACACATTCCGCTTTGGTGGCCCGGGGTCCGCTGGTTCGGATCCCGAGTACAGACCTACACACCACTTGGCAAGCCATGCTGTGGCAGGCATCCCACATATAAAGCAGAGGAAGATGGGCATGGATGTGAGCTCAGGGCCAGTCTTCCTCAGCAAAAAGAGGAGGATTGGCAGCAGATGTTAGCTCAGGGCTAATCTTCCTCAAAAAAACAGACAAACAAAAACAAACAAACAAACAAATTTGCATCCTTACATCACTCAGAAAGAAGCTAAGGCATACACACAGGCCAAATAGTACAAGACACTCTTTTGGTTGACAGTAAAGACAAGGTTCGTTTTACTCAATCTTTGATTATGGTGTTCGTGATACTCAAGGCATTTTCCAACCTTCAGGATTCTTTGGGGGTTTTACCTGAGTCAGAAAAATCTTAGTCAAAGGAACAAAGAGTTTTCCTCAAGAGTAAACACTTTTGAATTTGGCCCAGAAAAGTGCGGATTGGGCTCTAGCAGAGCATTCTTTTTTTCAGGCAGGGTTAATAATGATTAATGTTTTATTTAGAATAGTAGTCAGAGAAAAAGCAAAGCTGTTGCTTCAAAAATCTGCCTGAGGAATCAAAGAGAGGATTTCCCCCTTTTCTGGGAAAGACACTGTTCATTGTCGTAGCTGAAGGAGGCTTAGGAACACCTCTGGGTGCTCTGGGCTGACCTCACTTTCCAGGCTGCTTGTGAAATGGTCTTGTTCTGCCCTCCCCTCCTCCCCACCTAGCCCTGAAGCCTTAATTAGATTACATACTGGAGAAATATGTTTAACTGCAATTAAATATCTAGAAATTTATTGGCATTAAAAAACATATATAGTAGTCCCCTAATCAACTTACGATGTAGTAATAAAGCAAGGGAGTCATGAAACAGGCACAAATTGTTTAGATATTTCTAGTGGTACTGTTTAGAGTTTTGGTTTCTATTCCTGTTGCCTGTAAAAACACACACACATCTACCTCCTGTGGTGCTGATCATAATGTTTACTTTTCTTGTTCATCAATTAAGCAATTTTGTATTTACCTTATTAGAAGGTTATTTTTTTGAAGAAAGGTGGTAGCTATTTATTTGTTGGTGGTTAAGATATCGAACTTGACTCTAGATCCGCTTCCTCTCAGAAAATAGATTCTATGATTTGTGTTTATTCTTCTGTGACATTTGACATAGTTTTCATTAGCAAAGCTGTCCTTTGTTCAGTTCCAGTAGCTGTTTGTAAGTGATTTCTTTATATTCCTTTTCTTCTGAGTCTTGGAGAATGCCATGGCCCTGCTGTGAGATGTCGCTCAGCCATTAGCATGTGTCATTGTGGAGACAGTCCTAGGAGAGCTCAATAGGAGATTAAAAGCTAGACGAGGGGGCCAGCCCTGTGGCGCAGCGGTTAAGTGCGCATGTTCCACCTCGGTGCTCCCGGGTTCGCAGGCCCGCATCCCGGGTGCGGACGTGGTACCTCTTGGCAAAAGCCATGCTGTGGAGGGCATCCCACATATAATGTAGAGGAAGATGGGCATGGATGTTAGCTCAGGGCCAGTCTTCCTCAGCAAAAAGAGGAAGATTGGCAGCAGTTAGCTCAGGGCTAATCTCCCTCAAAAAAAAAAAAAAAAAGCGAGAATGGTCTGTGCAGACGCAACATCAACTCTGTCATCATTGCCCCCTCATATTTCATCCAATGAACACCCATATTATTTCCAGAGACTTCACCATCCTTCTCTATTACCACCTTGACTTTTATATATGTGTTCCCTGGCTACCCGTTTTTGCTTCAACTGTGGACAGGTAATAACCCCACCAAGAACCTACTCGTTTCAGGAGACACAGAGGAAAGACATTACTTCTCTACTCTCTTCAATGGTGTGAACATTTTGCCCCCGTTCTGTGATTGATCATGGAGGTCTGGTGTGGACCCAGGAAGATGCTGAAGGGAAAAGGATTTCCTGTTTTTCAGAGCTGCTCTTTTTCGTCTATGTGACTGTGCTTTATTTAATAGTAGCAGCATCAGGCCAGGCACATAGTAGTTGCTCAAAAATATTTGTTAAATTGTTTAAAATAAAATTCAACTTTTGTGGAGTGCTTACTATATGCTGGGCACAATTTTAAGTGCTTTGTATGCATTAACTCATTTAATTTAACAAATAAATGAATGTTATGAAAGATAGAAGAAATTTCCTCTGAATTGGACAGACATTAATGTGATCACTACTTTATTGAAATTTCTGGACACGTTCAAACTCACTTTTGAGATTAGTGGGAAATATTTACTAAATGTAGCTACTCAGCATTGCAAAATTTTCACTCTCAATTTCTGTGCTACGAGCAGGTGTTTAAATAATCTTCTCAGGGATCCGAGAAAACAGAAAAGAAATTTCTCTCTCTCTTCTCTCATATTTGATAGAGTGGTTGGACTTTGGAAGTTTGGACGTTGTTATTGTAAACCAAAGTTATTATTATCGTAACAGCATTTTCTGCTACGTTTGAAAGTGGATATTATAGTTTTACACAACAAAAACTTATGTAATAATAAACTCTTAGCAAATTGTTTTGTGATGCATCGTACTATCTTCCCTGAGAATTCTTTTGCAGGGAGAAAATGACTGTCCTGAATATTATAAAAATAACTCATGTGCATTAGTAAACAGCATGGCAGTGCGTTATATATCTTTGTCCTCCGTCAGGGCCTTTAACTGAGGATCTCAACAAATGTTTGTTGAACTCAATAAAGATAATTTGGAAATTAGGCAAAAAATAATTCCAGTCTCATCAATAAACACATCCGCTATTAGCATTTATGGGTATTTCATTCCAGATCTTTTTCTTCTCTGAGGATAATGAGTACATTTCCATGTTATTATTGTAATCATTGCAACCATCATTTCAACTATTTTTTTCCAAATGGAAATATCTTCATAACTTTTTCTCATTATAACAGGAAAGATATAACAAATTTAAACCTTTAGAAATGCATTAAGTACAAAATGAAAATTCTTTATAACTTTCCTTCCCAGAGATAGTGTGTTTAGCGGCTTTATCCATCATTTGAAATATCTACTTATTATTCCATTCAGTGGGTATAATCATAGTTTACTTAGGTTTTTCATTATTATTAGATATTTAAGATTTTTCTTCCAGTTTTTGCTATTATAAATAATACTCCAATGAATACCTTTGCACATAAGCTTTTCCCATGTTTATTTGTGTAAGATACATTTCTCAAAATGGACTTACTTGGTTAAAAGCCATGAATGAACTTACCACCTTTGAGAAATGTTTTCAAATTGCTTTCAAAATGGTTGTACCAATTTACATTTTCAACAGGGGTGATTCACAACACTGGTGCCAGTATAGAATAATACAATTCAACAAAGCACTTACATAATTTCCTGAGAAAAATAGCACTTTCTTATGGTTTTATTTTGCATTTCTTTAATTTCTATTGGAATGTTTTCCCACGTTTGTTTATTAGTTGTATTTTCTTTTGTGGATTGTTTATTTATATTATTAGGCTATCAGAATTGTGAGGTTCTCCTTATTGTCTATATGAACCCTGTAAGTTGTAAAGAGAATAATCCTTTATCTACTACGTAAGCTAAATTTTTTCTCAGTTAATGCCTTTTAATTTTGACTTTTCTTTTTAAAATTTAGAGAAGTTTCCAAGTTTTAGGGAGTAAGGCAATGGATCTTTTGTTTCTTTTATTGCTTTTGTGCTTAGAATCCCTTCTCCCTCCAGAGGTTATTTTTTTCAGGGAAAGATTCACCCAGAGCTAAATATGTTGCCAATCTTCCTCTTTTGTTTTTTTCCCCCTTCCTCAAAGCTCCAGTGCATGGTTGCATATCCTAATTGTAAGTCCTTCCAGTTCTCTGTGAGCTGCCACCACAGCATGGCTACTGATAGACTAATGGCCTATCTGGGGAACTGGGAACGACCAGGGAATGAATCCAGGCCACCAAAGTGGTGAGAGGACTGAACTTTAACCACTAGGCCATCAGGGCTGGCTCCCTTCAAAGGTTTTATAATTTTTCTATGCTGTGAGTTTTAACTGCTTAACTTTTTGATCCATCTAGTGATTATTTTAGTTACGGTAAGAAAGAAAGTTGTGTATTGCTGTTTTTCAAAATTTTATCTCATCTTCTCAGCACCGTTTATCAAATGATTCTTTCCCTCTTTGTTGATTGATGATGATTCCAATATCATACTTTCAATTTTTAGGTAGCAAAAATTGGTACCAAAAATTAGGCAGGGTCTAATTCTGAGTTATTTATTTGAATCTAGGTGTGTGTGCCATTTATGTTTGTATGTATGTGTGTGTGTATGTATGACATGATTTTAACTACCTTAATTTTATAGTTGGTTCAGCACATTTTTTTTTTTTTTTTTAAAGATTTTATTTTTTTCCTTTTTCTCCCCAAAGCCCCTCGGCACATAGTTGTACATTCTTCGTTGTGGGTCCTTCTAGTTGTGGCATGTGGGACGCTGCCTCAGCGTGGTTTGATGAGCAGTGCCATGTCCGCTCCCAGGATTCGAACTGACGAAACACTGGTCCTCCTGCAGCGGAGCGTGAGAACTTAACCACTCGGCCACGGGGCCAGCCCCTGGTTCAGCACATTTTTATTGAGAGCTCACATGGATCAAAAGGCCTAGAGAAAAAAAGAATGAAAATTCTCCTGTTTTGGATATTCTTTAAAAGCTTATACTAGTGCCTGCTTGGGTAAATAAATAAGCAGTGGTATCAGTTTCATTCTTTAGGACAGTGGTAGAAACTATAGAATACTGAAACTAAAAGCATTAACATTCAGATGCTCTTCCTCTGCCTTTTGGCTTAAAGCTGTAGAGGACCCATGTTTTATGTTAAGTGTGTGATTAAAATATGTTATGAGAAAGTTACCACATTTTAAAGAGTGTTTCAGTTATCACTATTACATCGAACAACTATCAAAATTCTCCACTAAGTGCATGTCAATTGTGAAGGAAACATAGTAAGAGGAGACATATGTTCTTCCAGATATTAGTGTCAAGAGTTAAATAGTTTCCAGGTCCAACTGGAATAAATGAGCAGTGCTTCCTACCACTTGCATGGGGTTCATATTTCCTGTTTTCGTGGGAGTATCACAGACTACTTAGACTGTACGTGTAGCAGGTCACAATTTACCCTTGTGTATTTAGATATGTGGAATAGCTGTATCTGTTAGTGGAAGTTATCTTCTGTAATGGAGGGGAAAAGCCGTATTACTGCATCTGGGCCCTCAATGCCCAACCTCTTACCGCTGCATGCCTCTGTCCACATGGCTGACTTTTAATATGTATGTTTTTACGTTATGTAAATCCTTAACCAGGCTGTCTTGTTTAGATTGTACACATCATTATATCAGACATTTTTGTAACTGCTGTGTGATCAATAAGATTCCTGTAAGAAATTCTGCTTTTTGGAAAAACAAGGGGGCCGACCTGGTGGCACAGCAGTTAAGTTCCACGTTCTGCTTCTTGGCAGCCCGGGGTTCGGATCCTGGGTGCGGACATGGCACCGCTTGGCAAAAGCCATGCTGTGGTAGGCATCCCATATATAAAGTAGAGGAAGATGGGCATGGATGTTAGCTCAGAGCCTGTCTTCCTCGGCAAAAAGAGGAGGATTGACAGCAGTTAGCTCAGGCCTAATCTTCCTAAAAAAAAAAAAAAATTAAAAAAATAAGAATACCATGCTGAGAGGAGGGACTTACATCCCACGTTAGTGGGTGATCACTCTATAGGATCTTTAAGACAAATACATTTTTAATGAGCTAAGGTGAATAAAGGCACAGCTAAAAACTGTCAAAAAAAAAAGAAAGAATTCTCTGTTTGGATATCAAGGTGGTCACCCATCTACAAATAATAATAATTTTGTCTTTTACTGCATTCATAACTTTTATTTTTTTCATATAAATAATATGAAATATTTGTAATAGAAAGCTTCCTTGTTTTGTGCTCAATTTTAATATTATGCCTGTAGAATTTGTTTATTAAGCATGAGGCTGGTTGTTAGTTTGATATAAAAAATATCGCTTATCTTATCATGTGCGAGACAGTGCTATGGATACGTGAGGTTGATAATGGTGTTATTGGACGCTGGGTCTCTTTAACTTCAAAGTTTTTCCTCTTTTTTGTCCTATTTTTAAGCTATTAAAGTCAGGAATGGAGGTTAATTTCATAAAATGCCTTTTTGGCATCTGCGGAGTTTTATTTATTGATGTCATGATGTTATGAATGTATATTTGATCCTTTGTTTAAATTGATATCCTTCCTTATTCAACGAAAAGATTTCAATAACTTTCAAGTATTCATATATCAGGATAAAAAAGTAGATGACAAGCTGAGACAAATGACTAAGTGGAGAATTATCTTATAGATTTTTCTGGTTTAGCTTCTTATTTTAGCATATTAATAAATTTCTCATGACTGGGCCATTTTTACTTTCCATGTTTAATTCTATTTGGTTAATCTACATGATATTTTGTTGAATTCTATTTGCTAATATTTTATTTGTAATTTCACTCATATTCTTAAGTGAAAATTTTCTGAAGTCTCCTCTCCTCTTCCCTTCCTTCTCCTTCCTTCCCCTTCCCTTCCTTTTGTCTTTTCTTTTTTATACTATCTTTGTGAGGTTTTCATATTAGGGCTATATTTGCTTTTCTAGAATTAATTAGATTATTTTCCATTTTTTCTTTATGTTCGGGAGCTGGATCCATTTACTTAACATGACGCTATCTGTTCCTGAAAACTTGAAAGAATTCACCCATGAAACAATGTGAGCTAGGAACATAAGCATTCTGGAAAATAAGAAAAAGTGTGTGAAGATAGTATGTATATTTTTATTCCTTGCAAGTGTCTGCCCTTCTTTGCAAGTTAGTTTGCCTTCTCAAATAAGAATAACACAGACCTTTGTACCTTAGACATTAATCCATATTTTAAACTGGAACTTTCCTGCTGCGATGATTACATTTGCTGCTCCATCAGTTCAGACTTGATGGTCGGTTGACATTAGTGTCCCTGAAAAGCTTCTTAATAGTTTATTATTATGTTCCTGTTCTGCCCAGGCGACAAATCCACTTACATTCTTCTTTATTGGCATCTTGTTAAAAGCATTTCATTGTAGTGACTCTTGGGGCTCCCCACGGGGCACGGTGTCTCCCTCCTTTGGGAGAAATCATGGTGGGGTCCTGAGAGTGCGGAATACTACTTTGGAGATAGAAGGGTCTGACTTTCCAAGCCAACCTCGTCGCTTGTTAACTGTAGCCTTTTCTAAGTCTCATTTTCCTCATCTGTAAAGTGGGAACAGCAATAAAACTTAAGCCATTGGTTTTGTGGGAAAATTAAATGAGAAAATCCTTTTAAAATACTGAGCACAGATTCTGGCACACTGTAAACACAATAAATGGTAGCTCTTCTTTTTTTTTTTTTTAAAGATTGGCACCTGAGCTAACATCTGTTGCCAATCTTTTTTTTTCTTCGTCTTCTTCTCCCCAAAGCCCCCCCCAGCACATGGTTGTATATCCTAGTTGTGAGTGCCTCTGTTTGTGCTTTGTGGGACACTGCCTCAACATGGCTTGATGAGTGGTGCCATGTCCATGCCCAGGATCCGAACCAGCAAAGCCCTGGGCCACTGAAGCGGAGCACACGATCTTAAGCACTCGGCTATGGGGTGGTCCTGGTAGCTCTTCTTATTTGATGCTTCGTATTCATTGCCTCTTTTTTATTACACCAACAATGTCAAAATGTGTTCACAGACGTAAAAAAGTTAACTTTTTTACTTAAAAAAATTGTTTATTGAAGTATAATTTACATACAATAAAATGCTTCCATGAGTTTTGACAAATATATACATAATCAAAATATAGAACATTTCCATCTGCCCAAATGATTCCTGGGTGCTTCTTCCCAATCAACCCCCATCTCCCAACCCCACCCAGGCAATCATTGATACACTTTCTATCATTATGGGTTAACTTTGTCTTTCCTAAAGTTTCATGAGAATAGAATTATGCAGCCGCAGGTACTGTTTTGCATTAGGTGTTTTAGGAATTCATCTATGTTGTTACACAGAGGAGGGTTTTTTTTTTTTCAAATTGCATTTGGGTTGTTTTCAGGTTTTGGCTAGTATGAATAAAACTGCTATAAACATCTATGTAACAATTTTTTAAAGAAATAAGCATGTACATGTTTTCTTTTGAAGAGATACTTGGGAGAGCAGTTCCTGAATCACACGGTAAAAGTGTACGTTGAACTTTCTAAGAAGCTGTCAAGAGTTTATGAAAGTGGCTCTATCGTTTAACATTTCCACCAGCAATTTCGGAGAGTTCCAATTGCTCTACATCCTCACTAACATTTTTTTTTTTTGAGGAAGATTAGCCCTGAGCTAACATCTGCTGCCAATCCTTCTCTTTTTGCTGAGGAAGACTGGCCCTGAGCTAATATCTGTGCCCATCTTCCGCTACTTTATATATGGGATGCCTGCCACAGCATGGCTTGCCAAGCAGTGCCATGTCTGCACCCGGGATCTGAACCGGCAAACTGCGAGCTGCCAAAGTGGAATGTGCACATTTAACTGCTGAGCCACCAGGCCAGCCCCCTCACTAACATTTGATATTGTCAGTCTTCTTAATTTTAGCCATTTGAGTGGGGAGGTAGTGGTATCTCATTGTGGTTTTACTTGCATTTCCTTTATGACTAAAGATGTGGAACATCTTTACATATGCTTTGTGGCATTCCATGCATCTCCTTCTGTGAAGTTTCAATTCAAATATTTTGCCCATTTTAACTGGTTTATTCGTCTTCTTTTTATTGAGTTATAAGAGTTCTTATATATTCTGGATACAAGTCCTGTGTGTCAGATATATGTCCTTTGAATATTCTCTTCTAGAAGTTTTATAGTTTGGTTTTTATGTTTAGGTTTATGATCCATTTAAAATTAATTTTTGTGAATAGTGAGGTAAGGAGCAAGGTTCACTTTTTCCCATGTGGATATCCAGTAGTTCTATCACCGTTTGTTATTGAACATAGATTGACAGTATATGGATGGGTGATTTTCTGTACTCTCTATTCTGTCCTGTTGATCTCTGTCTACTTTTGTGCCAATACCACTCTGTTTTGATTACTGTAGCATTATATTAAGTCTTGAAATCAGGTAGTGTGGGTCCTTTGTTCTTTTTCAAAATTATTTTGGCTATTCTAGGTTCTTTACATTTCCATATAAATTTTAGAATCAGCCCGTCAATTTCTATAGTAAAGTCTGCTGGAATTTTGATTGATATTATGAAGACTCTATAGACCAATTTGGTGAGAATTGACATTTTATCAGTGTTGAGTCTTCTGACCATGAGGATAGATTGTATGTCTCCATTTATTTAGGTCTTTATTTTTTCTCAGCAATGTTTTGTTTTCGGCCTAAGGCCTTCCACGTGTTTCAAAATAATTTGTTCCTAAGTATTTAATGTTTTTTGATTCTCTTATAAATGGTATTTTTTACTTCAATTTCTAATTGCTTATTTCTAGAATATAGAAATACAGTTGATTTTTGAGTATTGCCCTTGTATCCTGCTCCCTTCTTAAATTCACTTACTATTTCTAGTAGCTTTTGTCTAGATTCCTCAGGATTTTCTGTATACATGAGCATATCATGTCTACTAATCAAGACAATTTTACTTCTTTGTTCCAATCATATAAATTTTCTTTTTTTACCTTATTTTATTGGCTAGGACTTTTAGCAAAATGTTGAATAAGACTGGTGAGAAAAGGAATCCTTGTTTCTGATTTTAGGGAGAAAGTATTCAATCTTTCATCATTAAGTGTGTTAACTGTAGGTTTTTCAAAGATCAGTTGAAGAAGCACCTTTCTATTGCTAGTTTTCTGAGAGTTTTTAACATAAATGGATTTCAATTTTTGTTAAAAGCTTTTTCTATGTTTTATGAGATGATCATATTGTATTTATCCTTTTTCTGTTAATATAGTGAATTGCACTGATTGGTTTTCTAATGTTAAACCTTTCATTTCTGGGACAAACTCCATTGATCATAATGTTTTACTCTTTTTACATATTGTTGGATTTAATTCTGCCTAAGATACCAATTTTTTCATAATCTTGGGTACAGATCACATAGGATTTCATATAACATTAATTATATTAAAAGATATAGTGATATGCAAGGTATAAGGTACAGTAGATGTTTCTCTAAAATTAAGAGTAAGATTGTAGCCATCAAGGACAATAGATGATCTGTTTTATTGCCATTGTATTAACTGACACTAAAGCTTTCTGTTTTATAGAAAAGTCTTTAGAAATGTAGGAAAATTCATGGTGAATATAATAAGAATTTTCCTTCTTTATTTTTTTGTTGAAGCTGTCAGTTTGTATTCTTGCTAGTGAGCTATAGAAAGCTTTATAAATGGACTTCAATTATTCTAACTGCCTTGAGAGCTGACAAATGCAATTGCCTAGATGTTTTACATGGGCTCTGCAGTCCAATATCAAGGCTTTTCTTCCCAATAGAATTTAAGTAATGTAAACAAAAAAAGGGCATGGGGGAATGAAAATATGCTGAGCAAAGTCCTTAGGAGTAAATCAGTTTTGAGTGATGATCCAAGGGTTATGCTCGTGATGCTGTTGAGGATTACTCTGCATTGTATTATCTGAGGCTAAAACCGCAAAGTGATCTTTAAGATTGTCGTTAGATTTGTCAGAATGGGATCTCTCTCTCTCTCCTGGTAAAAGATAAAGCTCTAACCAGAGCCTCCAGGGCAAATGTGTTGGGAGCACTCAAAAATATACAAGAAAAAATCCCTTAAATGTACACTGAAGTGTGCGCACCCTTTTGAGAGTACCATAGTCCTTTCCCAAGGACCTCCAGATTCTTCTAGTGCCTCATGCTGTGTGCACTTACAGAAAAATAACCATTCCAAGAATTAATCTGGAAGGCATCTTGCAATAAAAAAATCAGCACAAATACATAATTCCCTTATGTAAAAGACTCATGAGTTCTGCTCTAGTTTCAGGACTTCTTGAAAGCAAGATCTGCACATACAGCTCAGAGTATGGTACCTTGTAGGGGCTCAGGAAATGTTTGCTTAAAGAACGTGTGAACAAAAATGAAAGAATGTGTTTTCTAACCTGACCAAAAAGTTATGATGTCCGAACTACCTGCATTCCATGACTGTAGATATAGTCCAGTTCCCGAGTCGTAGATTTTTGATATGTAGGGACATTGACTCTTTGTTAATAGAAGACTATTAGGTGAGTGAGGATGAGGGAGGGTTTGATGCCTCAGGTTTAACCTTATAAGGAAGTCAGCATAGGTGATTGTTTCTCAAAGTGTGTTCTGCAGACCAGCAGCATTAGCATGACTTAAAAACTTAGAAGTGCAAATTCTCAGGGCCCACCCTAGGCTCCACTGAATGAGAAACTCTGGTGGGGGGCCCAGTCATTGGTGCTGTAACAAGCCCTCCAGGTGAGTCTGATGTATGGTAAGGATTGAGAACACTGGTCTAGTGCATTGGCTCTCAACCATGGCTGTAAAGGATACACAAGACTCATCTGAAGAGCTTCTACAATGTGCAGATGGCTGGGCCCCTGCCCGGTTAAATCAGAATTTCTGAAAGTCGGGGCCTGAGCACTGAGGTTTGTTAAGTATTTCCCAAGTAAGTTTAGTATTCAGTTTGGATGAGAACCACTGACATAGGGCACGGTTTTATTTTGCTGTGTGTTTTTCCTTTTGGTTTTTGATTTTTACTTTTTTATTGAAGAGAAAACTTACATACAGAAAATTACGTGAATCATCAAGTGTGTATGTTGGTAAATGATCACAAAGTAAACATACCTATGTAACCAACACCTGGGCTGAGACATAGACCATTACCTGCACCTCTGCAGTCCCCTTGAGCGCCCTCCTAATCACTACCCTTTCCCACATCCTCTCGTGTAACCATTATTCCAACTCCTTATACTATTGATTAGTTTTGTAGGACATTATTTTTTTTAAGAGTGATCTGTATCACTGATATCAGAATCATCTGAAAGTCTTTTTAAAATACAGATTCCTGGGTCCTCCTCATCTTTAGAGATGGAAGTGTGAATTTTTAACAAATTCTACATTTGTTCTTTGCACTAAAATTTGGGAACTGTTCAAACAATCATTGCTACCACTTATTGAGAATCTCGTATGTGCCAGCGCTATTCTAAGTGTTCTTCATATATTTGTCTCATTTAATCCTTACGTCAACACTCTGAAATTGGTCTTATTATCATTCTCATTTTCCAGATAATGAAACTGAGGCTCACTGAGGTTAAATGACTTGCTCAAGATTATACAGCTGCTGAGAGCTAGACTCAGTCTCCAGAGTCTGAATGTGCCACTATTATCTTGTTCTGTTTCTAGTAGGGAAACTAGGTGAAAAAAATGCACATATGTCAGAATAATACTGTTCCATCTCTAGTCTTCTTTAAAAAGTTGATCTGGAATTAGGAAACATTCCAAATTTCTTTGAAGACCTCCCTTGTTTGCCTTCTTTTGGTGTTCTTTTATTTTTCATACATTGTTCAAGATTCTCATGTGAAGAAAAAATTGTTTGAGAAATAAATTACTGTTAAGTTTTAGTGACTTAATGTACTACCCCTCTAGATGGTTTCTTAAAAAATGAATCTGTTTAGTGCAAAAAAATGAAATCCGAATGGAGGAATTTCAGGCAATAGTAGATGGGTGGATATGGGTATGTTTTGGGGCTTGGGGCCACACTAGGATTCACAGACTATTTATTGTTGGTGAATGATTGTGTAGTGTACCTCCTGGTCTGTTTGGTGAGAATGTCTACTAGGTAGGAACTGCATTCTCATTCGTATTGAGATTTATAAAGCAACACAACAGTTGAAACTCTTAGCTTCATTTTTTTAGAACACGGGTTGACAAATTATGGACCCTAGGGCCAGATTCAGTCCTTGAGGTACGAATAATTTTTACATTTTTAAATGCAAAATTAAAGAAGACTGTCAGCCTTTCCATTAGAACAATTGCCTAAGAATTGAGGACATTGCTGCTTGGCTCATAAAGCCTAAAGATGTTTGCCATCTGGACCTTTGTAGAAAGTTTACTGACCCCTGGTTTGGAAGATAATTCTGACATTGCAATTTGCACCAAAGGAAAGGAGTGCGTTCGTATTTGTTTATAACATATAAACAAATTGAATTAAGAGGGATTTGTTGGATGGGTGTCGTAGTGTTTGTGTGTGGGGTGTGTGTAAGCCAAAGCTCTTGGATCCTCTGCTCAGTTGCATTTGAGTGTAACCCAATATGGCAGACCCCAGGCTCTGATGATGTCCTTCTTGTTGACCAGCCACCAGCCTACTTGAGCATAGCTGCTCTTAGGCAGTTAGGCGGTTAAGTTAGCCTCTTCCCATGCACATCTGTGTTTTCAAGGGTCTAATTATTTGCTTCCTAAGAAATCAGGAAGCATTTGATAACTATTCTTATTAAGCACAGCCTAAGATTTGATTAAAATCTCTCAGGCAAGCTTGGAGCTTGTTGGGAGAAATGAACTCTCCAAATCTGCTTTCCTAAACTCCCCACATCACTGATTGCCTTTCCAGTGTCAGACATCGGTCTAAGTGCTTTACACTATTTTGTTTAATCCTCTCAACTTCTCTGTGAGGTACAATTAGCTTCCTTTCACAGATGAAGAAATGCAAGACAGAGACTTTTCTTAGGGTTCTGGCTCTGATTCCTTGGAGTGAGATAGAGGGATGAGGGACCCAAACAGGTGTAGCCAGAAACATGGAGGAAATCCCCACACATATAATAAGCAAAGAGAGCATTATTATCCAAATGGCGAATTCATCTATAAATAGGAAAATCTCTATTTTTTTTCTGGAATGTGAAAGCAAATTAAAAAATATCCTTTATGCACAGCAGGATTTCAGAACAGATGCGTGCACTGCTGCTTGCTGCTCAGTTTTCAATTTGTTCTGCAAGCCATGGCGACAGGCCAGCTCTCTGTGTAGGTGGAGTAGAAAACTGCCCAAATGCCTGAATTCTCTACAGCAATGTGAGATTTAGGAATTTCAGGCAAGGGGCTTCCTTCCATTCCCCAGTCCTTCCTGGCTACTCACTGATGCTTGAAATGCATTTAACAAGGGACAAAGACTTGAATCACTAATTCAAGAAACACTTCCTAGCAGCCACTCCCCAAGGCTCTCGTACCAGTCTGTATGTCTTAATCCTGGTACTTGTCATACTATGTAGACAGGGATTGGGAGCGACATTTCTATATTCCCAGCATCCAGCACAGTGTCAGGCCTAAAGTAAGTTAATTATTAAATATTTGTCGATGAATGAAAGTTACACTTATACTTAGGTGTAAATGACTAATATCATATATCATATAATATCATATATCAGGAAGATAGCTGGTTTTGATAGGGTCTGGATGAAAAAGGGCCCCAGGAGAGGAGGAAGGAACCAGAATAAGGAGGCTGAGAATACTAAAGCAAACTTCATCTCCTTCACAATTTTCCTTGCAGCCAACCCTAACTTGGCTAGCTGAGAATGGAGGTGCTGAGTGACATGGGACAAAACTTGTACACTTGTTCTTGTGAAAAATGAAAACCAGTGAGTACAAGTCACTATGAACATTTCCTCTAGTGTCCAAAGTGTGTAGTATGCTACCTAGGACTACAATCCTGTGACAATAGCAAAGCCCTTTTTTGGGCATTGAGTCTTAGCAGAGTATTCCAGTTTTTGTGGGTTGGCAGAGATTTTTTTCTTCTGTGACATGGTTTTAGGATTTGATGTTAGCAGCTTTCCACATCACTAACAATCTGCAAATCCCAGGAGGGCTGTTGTGGGGTAATACTGTCCCTTACCTAGCGGGCTGGAATTAGTGACCTGTCCAAAGCTGACCAGAAGTACTAGACTGGTAATGCCCAGGAATTCATCTCTCCAGGGAGCAATCCTCAACCAATGGCTGATGGAAGTTTGGGGACAAATACCCCAAATACCCCACCCCCTTGCCTCTCTAGTGGGATGACCTGGGGATGTGTGTTTTATACTGTTTCCCAGTTTCCCCATGGGATTAAGCTCCAGTCACCCTCAGTGGAAGCTAGCTTGCCATCATGACTTTATTGACTTTCTTCCCTTCTGTCTCTCCCTTCCCACTCACCTACTAGAGGTGGTGCTTCCTGCATCTCCCAAAGAAACTTCTTGCACTGGAATGGTTGCCATGGGGTCCGCTGCTGGGGAACTCAAATGAAGACAATGGTTTTTGCTCATTCCAAAGTTGGCACTAGTATCTTGTGGTCATCATTTAAAAACTGCTGGCTTTGTTTTGTTTTTGGCGAGGGTTGGGAGGAGGGCAGGGTGGAGAGACAGGGCTGAGGATGTATGAGTTTCCATTGACACTTGATTTCCCTGGCTCCCTGTGGACTATTGACTCATCAGCGTTGAGAGGGTGAGAGTCTTTCCTGTCTACTAGTAATTGCATCATTCAGGAAAATCTCCTCTGCTTTAAATAGAGTCCTTTGTGACCAGCCTATTCATCAATTTTTGCAAAGCTGATGTTGATGGCCTTGCTCAGGTGCACCTCCTCAGAAAAGCCCAGATGAGAAAAGCCATTTAAGCTTCCATTTCAGTTGCATACCAGCACCCTTTGTCCTTGTCCTTGTACACTTCATTTTCCTCACCCGGGTAGTGCTGAACACATACCAGCACATGGTACCAGCCGGTGGTAGAGCATTTAGGTGAGATGTAAGCGGTGATGCTGCTCTGCTCAGTGCGATGAGTCACCCTGAGCTGCACAGCTTAGGCAGCAATCCCGTAGCATGGGACGTAATAAGACAGCAGTGTCAGAGTATTATGAACGTGTCAGGATGATGAATTTACTATAACAATATCACCATTGGCAGCACACGCAATGCACTATATCTCAATCTGTCATTTTCCATGGCCATGCATTGTGTGGAATCAAGCTATTTTTTTTCTTTTGGTTTTGAGTGATGCTTGTAATGGTGGTAGTGAGAAAGGCAGAAGTGGATAATGATTTTGGATAGTCTTGTTTGAGTTAACTGTTGTTGCCAGGAGACAAGCGGCTGTGGTGTGTGTATGTGTGTGTGAGAGACAGAGAGAGAGGTATGTGGGAGTGGAAACTGGGAAGGGGAAAAGGAGGTGGAATCAAGATTATTATTAAAGGTTTAAGTCCTGGGGTAAAGTCTTCATTAGCCTATTCAGGAAACTCATACAACATAAAAATTTACCTGTACTACCTTCCAGGGTTAGCTTGTTGAAGCATGGGGTAGGAAATTAGAAGCTTTTATTTGTAGCCCATATTGGACTATCAACTTTGAAAATGATCTTTAGCATTTGATGCTTTTTCTCCATTGCTTTCAGCTCTGCCACGATCCCCTACTCACCCTGTGACCACTGGTCACTTCTGGGAACTCTCAGACCCTCTTATTGATAGACTACAGCTTCTCTACATGGGAACAAGTGGAGAGTTTGATATAGACAAGGTATCCTTCCATTTCCTGCCATATTCCCTCATTCTTCACTCTTACCAGCACCTCACATAGGGCTGTATGAACGTATTTGACTTTCTTTGATGAAAAGTTGGGGGTACAATTAAAGGTGTGGGGGACTGGTCTTGGCCACGCCAAGATATGTCTCTTTGGCATGAGGATTATTTGAGGCAGGTTTCTTTGCAGACAGGAAAGCAACTGAAAAGTAGAACTTGCTTACCCTTTTGTTAAGAGACATCTACATTGTAAAGGAACTCTCCATCTGTAAAGATATCTTCCTCTGTACCAGGAAGAAGGGGAGATGACCTTATCTCTAGAAACTCTTAACCTTATCTGTAGAAACTCTTAATTAATGGGGAAGGCAAGGACTTAAATCTGCATTTTATTGTGCTTGTCTGGTAACCTCCTGTAACTGACTTCCCTCCCGCTCCCAATGTTGGCATTTCTTTAAGGATTAAGCATCTTTCCTTAGGCTAGGAACTGATTTCTGCACTCACCTGTGACCACCCAGCTCAAGACAATCGACTTGCCTCCTGCTATGCCCTCCGAGATAGCAGACCACTACCTGCTGTGTCCATCAAGTGCTGTGCCGACAGGGCAATCTTGTGACTATCGTGGGAGGGACATTTCAATCGTGTGAAACATCCTGTTTGGGGGTATATAACAGCTCTGTGCACCCCACTTCTTCGGTGCCCTTTCTTCCTTCGGGAAGAAGGACCTGGGCCATGGTCCTCATAAAGCTTTGTTTAATTTTCTCCTGCTATTCTGTCTCATGTGAATTTAATTTTTTCTCTGGCCAAATGGACCCACATTAGGTGGAGGAAAAGTCTTCCTCCCCTACAAAGGAAATTAAAAGGTAGGAGTTGAAAATTTAAATCTGTGTGATAAATATGAGTTTTTAGAGGATCTAAGAGGAAAACATTTAAATTAAATTGAAATTAATAATAAATAATAAATTAATAATAAATAAATAAAATGAAATGAAATCTTCACAAGAGGGTGCCTGTCCTAAGTTGAATGATGGTCCTACAAAGATGTCAGATCCTAATCCCTGGAAGCTTTAAATGTTACCTTATAAAGAAAGTCTTTGCAGATGTGATTAGGTTACGATCTTGACACAAGGAGATTATCCTGGAATATCCAGGTAGGCCTTAAATTCAGTCATAAGTGTCTTGAGATGAGAGAGGCCAAGGAGATTATACACATATAGGAGAAGGTGATGTGAAGATGGAGACAGAGATTGGAGTGAGGTGGCCTCATGTGAAGCCAGGAGAAACTGGAAAAGGCAAGGAAACTGATAGAATCCTTTTATGAATATACCCTGTCCTCAGAATTATTGCTATTTCATGTAATTCCTTTTCCTAACTTTCCTCCACATGAGTATCTCCAAGCACTGTTTGGGAAACCTCACACCTACCCATAGGAGTTGATCACGTCCTAGGAATGATTCCTCTTCCCTCAGTTTGGAGTTTCCTCAAAAAATTAAAAATAGAACTACCATATGATCTAGCAGTCCCACTTCTGGGTATATATAAGAAAGAATGAAATCATTATCTGGAAGATGTATCAGCACTCCCATATTCATTGCAGCATTATTTACAATAGCCAACACATGGAAACAACCTATGTGTCCACTGAAGGATGAATGGATAAAGAAAATATGATATGCCTATATAATGGAATATTATTCAGCTATAAAAAAGGAAATCCTGTCATTTACAACAGCAAGGATGAACCTTGAGGTCATTATGCTAAGTGAAATAAATTAGGCAGAGAAAGACAAATACTGTGTGATATAACTTATATGTGGAATCCAAAAAAACCCCAAACTCATAGAAACAGAGTAGATTGGTGGTTGCCTGGGGCAGGGGTGGGGTGGAGGAAATGGGTGAAGGTGGTCGGGGGTACAAACTTTCAGTTATGGTATGAGTAAGTTCTGGGCATCTAATGTATATCATTGCGGCTCTAGTTAGTACTGTGCACTTGAAAATACTTGTTAATATTGTATATGTGAAAGTTGCTAATAGAGTGGATTTTAAAAGTTCTCACCACACGCAAAAAATGATAGCTAACCTTATTGTGGTAATCATTTCTCAATATATGTAGATCAAATCATCGTGTTGTACACCTTAAGCTTCCATGATGTTATATGTCAATTATGTCTCAATAAAGCTGGGGGAAAACAAGAAATGTCTTCTCTCAGTCTGTGGCTTAGTTTTTCATTTTGTGTGTGTTTTTTTTTTTTAATTTTAATGCAATTGAACTTATCAATCTTTTTCTTTATGGTTTGGCTTTTCCTATCTTATTTAAGAAATTCTTTCCTACTCCTAGTTCATAATGATATACTACTATATTTCTCTGCAAAAGTTTTAGATGAATTTTTTATGTTTACATCTTTTAATCCATGTGGATCTTAGTTTTTGTATGCAATACGAAGTAGGAATCTAAGTTCTACGTATTTTTCCATTTGGAGTTCGGCTTAGCATTATTTAATTATAATACCACCTTTATATATATAAGTGTGTGTGTGTGTATGTTTATATATGTGTAAATGTGAGAATATATGTGTATATGTGTGTATGTGTGTGATATATATATATATATATATATATATATATATATATATATACCATATGTAAAGTGTTTGTTCTGTTCCATTGATTTATCTACTTATGCTCTAACACTCACTGTTTTAATAATTACAGCTTAACAATAGTAAGGCTTGATATCTAGAAGAGTAAAATTCCCTCCTCCTCTACCTTCTTCAATATTGTCTTGCCTATTTTTGGTCCTTTACCATAGTTTTGCATGATTTAGCATAGTTGAGAACATATATTTAGAATTTCATAACTTATTTTTTACTTAGCTTGATAACAGGAGATTTTAAAATGTATTAAAACCTTTTCCCAATTTTATTTAAGATAGCTCATACTATTTCCTTGTGTGCTGCATCCTATTTTATTTAACCATTCCCACACTGCTGCACATTTACTTCCATGTTTTCTTATTATATATAATAGTACCATAATGAACATCTATATGCATAAAGTTTTTTCCATCTTTAGGATGATTACACTAAGTATATTCTCAGCAATGGAACATAATTATTTGATTTTCAAAAGAATTTTATTTTATCACTAGAAATTTTTGAGACTTTACATTTTAACCAGGTCTTCATCATCACTGGGCACTCTCATTTTTAAAGTGAGAGATAGCTCATCCTAGTTAATAATTTTGCCTCCAGCTGGTCCTGAAAAGAAACAGTTTTCTAAAGACACTGATCAGTATTCCTAAATATTGAGGAAGGAATGGGCTAGCAATAATTATTTGCATGGGGATGGCACTTGAAGGAAGGAAAGAGAAGAGGAGCTTAAGGAAATTAATCCCAAAGGGGATCTTTTGATTTAGTGTCAGAAATGAGGCTATTTCTGTTGGCTTCACTGACTGTACCCTCATTTCTTCCTTGTGTCCTCTGATTCTGTATGCAGATTTTAGAATACAGTGGCTTTTTGACAGATTATTTAAATCTCGGTGAGGTGAAACAGTATTCAGATTGTTGATAATGACTATCATCAGTGACAAATTAGTTTAGCCTGTTTCAGTTTATTCTCTTTGACAGCTTCATGTTTATTTCACACCATAGAGGCTGAAAAAGAAAACACATATAAAGGAGAACTTGTTGTATTGTCCTTTAATTATATGAATAATAACACAATCAAGATGTATTTAGGACCCTATCCCAGCTGCAAAACGAAACTGATCCTGAAAGACCAAGCCGAGCAGGCCTTTTTAGGAGGCTTGCTTTACTATTTCTGTTTCTCACATGCTCACATGGTGTATTTGAGGAATTACTTATTTTTCATTGGAACAGATTTCAATTTATATACATTTTTATTTTAAAATAGTTGCGATAGCACAATAAATCCAGCTAAGTCTCCCCTAAGTTACTGTATGTGTTTGGGAAGTAACCACTTGTTCAATTTATACTTCTTTTACAGCCTTCATAAAAAAAAAAGGAGTAAATTACTTAATATGTTGAAAAAAAACAATTTAGAGCAGTATTGGCATATAAGAAATTATATTGGGTAAGGCAGGGATGAAATTAGGATGACACCAGATTTGGGCTTGATAAATGGTAATCCTATTTATTTAGGGGAAAAAAACCTGGAAGGAATATCATGCTGGAGGTGGGATAGCTTGAGTTTAGTTTTGGGTTTCTGCTTTTGAGAGGATATCAGTTGCAAGCTGTGAACTGACCTAAGCAGGTCTGGCTCTGCATGACTGTCAGGTTCAGTTTGGTTGATAATAGTAAGGACCCAAAAGTCTGAGGTGGATGAGGATCAGGTATTCTCCCATAGACTGGTATCAGGTTATATTGAGGGCAAGTCTTAGGTCAATTCCTGCCATACACACAGACTTTTATATTTCAGATGACAATTTATTAGCAAGCAGACACAAAATAATGTATATAAACTGTTTTGTAAGGTTGATAGAGCCTTAGTACTCTTTCTATTAGCTGTTACAATGACATCTTCATAAAAAGCTCATCTGTAGCAGATGCATGAGGCAGCTAGAGTCCTCAGTCCCAACAGTTTGACAGAGGACTATTTAGGTATCAAATCTCACTCATTGTCCATGAAGATTCAGACTATGGGCTGTGCTATCTTCTTATACTCTATTCTCGTGAGGGAGGAGAGTGTCTCAAAAGTATTTTATTAATAAATATCAGTGAAATATCACTAATTGCTCCATGGAGAATCATTTCTAACATCCTCTGGGTTATTCATTTTACCAGTGAAACTCATGTTTTAACATTCACTATGCTAATTATTAAACCTCTGGTGTTGATCAAAGATAAAGATAGAAACACATGTAATAGTTGCAGCTGGAGCTGGGTTTCTTGGTTAGAGAACGAGCTGGCCACTCCTAGGATATGGATTTTTTATTAGGTTAACTGATAACATCTAAGGTGTTATTTAACTTACTTAACACAAATTAACTTAAATTTACTAACGCAAATATACATATAATACTGTCTTTGTTGAAGCACTTTAAATTAAAGTACAAATATCATAATTCAAGTCCAATAGGCAATAGGACATATAAGACTAGGGCTTAGGGGAAAAATCTGAATTGGAAACATATTTTTGTCTTATGGCTGACATGTTTATTTCCACTTTTTAAATAACACTGCCTTCCTGTTTTCATTCCTATTTTATAAACTATTACTTAGTATATTTATTCTCCACTGTAAGTCACTTTAAATCCTTTTTGGACGTTGGAGGGTATAATTAAATATCAATAAATAAGACTTTTCTTCCTCCATATCTCTTGTGTTAAGTTTCTACTAAGAACTATTTCTTCTGCAACTAACTTTTAAAACTATGTGCAAGATATTTATTGTCCTTTCTGTTTTTATCACCTTCTTTCCATTACTTCAAATTTAAGGACAATTTCAAATACACACACACTTTTTTTTTTTGCAAACTATGTTTATTTGCTGCTCCTATTGAAAAGATCTTACAATAATGAAACCAATGCACTTTGCCATTCAATTGAGAAGAGTGAGATTTCACTCTTTATGTATTTTTAAATTGAGGTAACATTGTTTTATAACAATATATAAATTTCAGGTGTACATCATTATATTTCGATTTCTGTGTAGATTACATCATGTTCACCACCCAAAGACTAATTACCATCCATCACTGTACGCATGTGCCCTGTCACACTTTCACTCTCTTCCTCCCCCATTCCCCTCTGGTAACCACAAATTTCATTTCTGTATCTATATGTTTGTTTGTTGTTGTTTTTATCTTCTACTTATGAGTGAGATCATATGATATTTGACTTTCTCCATCTAACTTATTTCGCTTAGCATAACACCCTCAAGGTCCATCCATGTTGTTGCAAATGGCAAGGTTTCATCTTTTTTTTTAGCTGAGTAGTATTCCATTGGATATATATATCATATCTTCTTTATCCATTCATCCATTGATGGGCACTTAGATTATTTCCAAGTCTTGGCTGTTGTGAATAATGCTGCAATGAACATGGGGGTGCATATATCTTTACACATTCATGTTTTCATGTTCTTTAGATAAATACCCAGAAATAAAATAATTGGATCATATGGTAGTTCTATTTTTAATTTTTTGAGGGATCTCCATATTATTTTCCATAGTGGCTGCACCAGTTTACATTCCCACCAGCAGTGTATGAGAGCTCCCTGTTCTCCACATTCTCTCTGACAGTTATTTCTTCTCTTGTTAATTATAGCCATTCTGACGGGTGTGAGGAGATACCTCATTGTAGTTTTTATTTGCGTTTCCCTAATGATTAGTGATGCTGAACATCTTTTCATGTGCCTGTTGGCCATCTGTATATCTTCTTTGGAAAAATGTCTGTTCAGATCTTTTGCTCATTTTTTACTTGGGTTATTTGATTTTTTGTTGTTGAGATGTATGAGTTCTTCATATAGTTTGGAAATTAACCCCTTATCAGATATAAGGTTTACAAATATCGTCTCCCAGTTGTTAGATTGTCTTTTCATTTTGTTGATGGTTTTTCCTTTTTCTGTGCAGAAGCTTTTTAGTTTGATGTAGTCCCATTTGTTTATTTTTTGTGTCCCTCACCTGGTGAGACATGGTACTTTAAAATATGCTGCTAAGATTGATGTTGAAGAATGTACTGCCTATGTTTTCTTCTAGAAGTTTAATGATTTCAGGCCATACATTCAAGTCTTTAATCCATTTTGAGTTAAATTTTGTGTATGGTATAAGATAATAATAAGAAATAAGGTATTTCATTCTTTTGCATGTGGCTGTCCAGTTTTCCCAATGCCATTTATTTGAAGAGACTTTCCTTTCTCCGTTGTATGTTCTTGGCTCCTTTGTCAAAAATTAGTTGTCCACAAATGTGTGGATTTATTTCTGGGCTCTCAATTTTGTTCCATTGATCTGTGTTTCTGTTTTTGTGCCAGCACCATGCTGTTTTGATTACTATAGCCTTTAGTATATTTTGAAATCGGGGAGTGTAACGCCTCTAGCTTTCTTCTTTTTTCTCAGGATTCCTTTGGCTGTTTGGGGTCTCTTGTTGTTCCATATAAATTTTAGGATTCTTTGTTCTATTTCTGTGAGAAATATTGTTGGGACCTTGATAGGAGGCATTGAATCTGTGGATTGCTTTAGGAAGTATAGACATTTTAACTATGTTAATTCTTCCATTCCAAGAACATGGAATATCTTTCCATTTCTTTGTGTCTTCTTCAGTTTCTTTCAACAGCATTTTATATTTTTCAAGTACAGGTCTTTCACCTCTTTGGTTAAATTTATTCCTAGGTATTTTGTTCTTTTTGTTGCAATTGTAAATGGGATTGTATTCTCAATTTCTCTTTCTGCTATTTTGTTATTAGTGTATAGAAATGCAACTGACTTTTTTATGTTCATTTATATCCTGCAACTTTACTGTATTCATTTGTTATTTGTTATTTGTTGTTATTGTTACAGTTTTTTTGTGGATTCTTTGGAGTTTCCTATGTATAAAATCATGTCATCTGCAAATAGTGACAGTTTCACTTATTCCTCTCCCATTTGGACCCCTTTTATCTCTTTTTCTTGCCTAATTACCCTGGCAAGAACACCCAATACTATGTTGAATAAGAGTGATGAAAGTGGGCATCCTTGTCTGCTTCCTCTTCTTAAAGGGACAGCTTTCAGTTTTTCACCATTGTGTATGGTATTAGCTGTGGGTTTGTCATATATGGTCTTTATTATGTTGCCGTACTTTCCTTCTATGCCCATTTTATTCAGAGTTTTTTTTTTTTTATCATAAATGGATGCTGTACCTTGTTGAATGCTTTCTCTGCATCTGTTGAAATGATCATGTGATTTTTATTCTTCATTTTGTTAATGTAGTGTATCATGTTGACTCATTTGCAGATGTTGAACCATCTCTACCTCCCTGGAATAAATCCCATTTGATCATGGTGTGTGATCTTTTTAATGTACTGTTGTGTTTGATTTGCTGATATTTCATTGAGGATTTTGGCATCTATGTTCATCCGTGATATTGCCCTGTAGTTTTCTTTTTTTATGTTGTCCTTGTATGGTTTTAGTATCAGGGTAATGTTGGCCTCATAGAACGAGTTAGGAAGCTTCCCTTCCTCTTCAATTTTTGGAAGAATTTGAGAAGGATAGGTATTAAATCTTCTTTGAATGTTTGGTAGAGTTCACCAGGGAAGCCATCTGGTCCAGGACTTCTGTTTTGCTTTCTGGGAGGTTTTTGATTACTGTTTTGATCTCCTTATTGGTGGTTGGTTTATTCAAATTCTCTATTTCTTCTGCTTTTTTCTTTTGTGAGGAAGATTGGCCCTGAGCTAACATCTGTTGCGTCTTCCTCTTTTTGCTTGAGGAAGATTGTTGCTGAGCTAATATCTGTGTCAGTCTTCCTCTACTTTATGTGGGACGCTGCCACAGCACGGCTTGATGAGTGGTGCTAGGTCTGCGCCTGAGATCCAAACCTGCGAACTCTGGGCCACCGAAGCAGAGTGTATAAACTTAATCACTACACCACCAGGCCAGCCACCTCTCTATTTCTTCTTGATTCAGTTTTGGAAGGTTGTATGATCCTAAGAATTTATCCATTTCCTCTAGATTATCCAACTTGTTGGCATATAGTTTTTCATAGTATTCTCTTATAATGCTTTGTATTTCTGAGGTGTCTGTCGTAGTTTCTCCTCTTTTGTTCCTGATTTTATTTATTTGAGGCTTCTCTTTTTTCTTGTGAGTCTAACTAAAGGTTTTTCAGTTTTATCTTTTAAATGAACCAACTCTTAGTTTCACTGATTTTTTCTATTGATTTTTTTGGTCTCTATTTCATTTATTTCTATTCTGATTTTTATTATTTCCTTCCTTATGGTGATTTTGGGCTTTGTTTGTTCTTCTTTTTCCAGTTCCTTTAGGTGCACTGTTAGATTGTTTGAGATTAATCTTGTTTGTTGAGGTAGGCCTGTATTGCTATAAACTTCCCTCTTAGTACTGCTTTTGCCATATGCCATAAATTTTGACACATTGTATTTTCATTTGTTTCTAGGTATTTTTTTGATTTCTCCTTTGATTTCTTTATTGACCCAATAGTTGATCAGTGGCATTTTGTTTAATCTCCGTGTATTTTTGGCTTTTCCAGTTTTCTTCTTGTAGTTGATTTCTACTTTCTTATCCTTGTGGTCAGAAAAGATGCTTGGTGTTATTTCAGTCTTCCTAAATTTATTGAGACTTGTTTTGTGGCCAAATATGTGATCTATTCTAGAGAATGTTCCATGTGCACTTGAAAAGAATGTACATTCTGCATTTTTTTTTAAAGGTTGGCACCTAACATTTGTTGCTGATCTTTTTTTTCCGCTTCTTCTTCTTCCCAAAGCCCCCCTGTACATAGTTGTATATTCTAGTTGTGAGTGCTGTGTGGAACACCACCTCAGCATGCCCTGATGAGCGGTGCCATGTCTGCACCCAGGATCTGAACCAGTGAAACTCTGGGCCGCTGAAGCAGTGTGCATGAACTTAACCACTCGGCCATGGGGCTGGCCCCAATTCTGCAGTTTTTGGATGGAATGTTCTGTATATATCTACTAAGTCCATATGATCTAATATGTCATTTAAGGCCAATATTTCCTTATTGATCTTCTGTTTGCATGGTCCAGCCTTTGATGTAAGTGGAGTGTTAAAGTCCCCTACTATTATTGTGTTACTGTCTATTTCTCCTTTTATATCTGTTAATAATTGATGTATATATTTGGGTGCTCCTATGTTGGGTGCATAGATATTTACAAGTGTTATATCCTCTTGTTGGATTGTTCCCTTTATCATTATGTAGCTCCCTTCTTTGTCTCTTGTTACAGTTTTTGTTTTAAAGTCTATGTTGTGTGATGTAAGTATTGCCACCCCGGCTTTCTTTTCATTGCTGTTTGCATGGAGTCTTTTATTCCATCCTTTCACTTTCAGTTTGTGAATGTCTTTAGGTCTGAAGTGTGTCTCTTCTATGCAGCATATATATGAGTCTTGTTTTTCAATCTGTTCAGCCATCCTATGTCTTTTCATTGGAGCATTTAGTCCATTGACGTTTAAAGTAGCTATTGATAATGTACTTATTGCCATTTTGTTACTTTTTTTCTGGGTGTTTTAGTAGTTCTTTTCTGTTCTTTTCTTCTTCTCTTGCTCTCTTTCCTTGTGATTTAATAGCTTTCTTTAGTATTATGTTTGGGTTCCTTTCCCTTCATTTTTTTTTTTTGTATTTATTATAGGTTTCTGGTTTGTGATTACCATGAGGTTCATATACAGTGACCTACTTATATAGCAATCTATATTAAGTTGATGGTCTCATAAGTTTGACCTCTTACTAAAAGCCCTGCATTTTTACTTCCCTCCCCTGACATTTTATGTTTTTGATATCATATCTAACCTCTTTTTTTGTGTGTGTGTATCCCACAGCTCTTATCGTGTAAATAGATAGTTTTAGTACTTTTATCTTTTAATCTTCATATTTGCTTTATAGGTGGTTGATCTACTATCTTTACTGTATATTTGCCTTTACCAGTGATTTTTTTTGTGTGATAATTTTCTTATTCCTATTTGTGGTCTTTTCTTTTCCACTTAAATAAGTCCCTTTAACATTTATTGTAAGCTTGGGTTAGTGATGATAAACTCCTTTAGTTTTTGCTTGTCTGGAAAACTCTTTCTCTCTCCTTCTATTCTGAATGATAACCTTTCCTGGTAGTGTATTCTTGGCTGTAGGTTTTTTCCTTTCAGCCCTTTGAATATGTCATGCCACTCCCTTCTAGCTTGTAAGATTTCTGCTGAAAAGTCAGCTGGTAGCCTTATGGGGTTTCCTCTGTATGTGACTTGTTGCCTTTCTCTTGCAGCTTTTATGATTCTCTCTTTATCTTTAATTTTTGACATTTTAATTATGATGTGTCTTGGTGTGGGCCACTTTGGGGCTCATCTTGTTTGGTACTCTGTGCTTCCTGTACCTGGATGTCTGTGTCTGTTTTTTTACTTAGGTTAGGGATGTTTTCAGCTATTATTTCTTCAAATAGTTTCTCTGCCCCTTTGTCTCTCTCTTCTCCTTCTGGGACACTTATAATGTGGAGGTTAGTGTGCTTGATGTTGTCCCAGAGGTCCCTTAGACTGTCCTTATTCTTTTTAATTCTTTTTTCTTTTTTCTGTTCAACTTGGGTGATTTCCTCTAGTCTTTTGTCCAGCTTGCTGATTTGTTCTTCTGTATCTACTACTCTGCTGTTGATTCCCTCTGGTGAATTTTTCGTTTCTAGTATTGTATTCTTCAGTTCTGTTTGCTTCTTTATATATTTTCCAATTCTCTGTTGAAGTTCTCACTGTGTTCATCTATTCTTCTCCCAAGATCAGTGACTATCCTTATGACTGTTAGTTTGTACTCTTTATCAGGTAGATTGTTTGTCTCTGTTTTGTTTAGTTATTTTTCTGAGGACTTCTGTTGCCTTATTTGGGACATCTTCCTGTGTATCCTCATTTTTCCTATTTCTCTGTGCTTATATCTATGTATTAGGTAGATCAGCTACATCTCCCAATCTTAGAGATGTGGCCTTATGTAAGAGATGCTTTATGGAGCCCACCAGTGTGCTTCCCTCTCGTCACCAGTTCCAAATGTTCCAGGAGTGTCCCCTATGTGAGCTATGTGTGCCTTTCTGTTGTGGCGGAGTTGCTCTTGCTACAGGTACATCGGTAGGCTAGGCTGGCCCCTGGGCTGGCAGGTTGTAAGGCTCTGCTATTATCACTTTTGTCACTTTATTGGGCAGAGAGGGCCCCAGCACAGCTGGCTACAAGGTCTAGTGGTACACACTTGCTGATGTTTTGCTGTTAAGTGAGTCAGGCCCCCAGTGTGGCTGGTTACTAGTCTCAGGGGCTCACAATTGCTGTAGGCCTCTGGCCTGTGAGGCTGTTGTCAGCTCTCTCCAGGAGTGCAGCTGGGTGGGGCTGGCCCCAAACATGGCAGCACACAATTGTTTCAGGTGTTAGAAGGTGAGGCAGATCCTCTGTGTGGCTGTTTGAACAGGCCAGTGGCACAAGACTACTGCAGCCGACAAGCCCCACTGCCCATGGGCCCATACGCCCTGCCAACACAGTCCTGCCCCACGCCCCATGCCAGGACCAACTTCTCCTGCTGCAGAGGTTCCACACACCACACCAACACAGGCCCTCGCCTTCGCAGGCCCTGCTCTGCCAGGGTGGACTGACTCACCCTGCTGCAGAAGGCCCATGTACCCCACCTACTTGGGCCAACAAGTTCCCTGTAGGCTTGCTGGTGGGTGGGACCAGTCCCTAGGGTGGGCTGCCTACCCTAGCTGATCTGGATTAAATCAGTGCTCTAGTAGGCAGGGCAAATCCCTGCACTAACAGCCCAGAGGAAGAAATCCAATGGTATCTGCCAGCGTCTGTGTCAGTACACCTGTACTAGGTCATAATAATGGCTGCCACCAGTGTTTCAGTCCCTGGGGAGGTGGGCCCAGCTACCTCCTGCCTCTATGAGATGTGCTTAGAGCTTATCAAGTGAGTATTTTTTACCAAAGGACTATGAACTTTTCTTTCTGTTGATTTTGTGTTGTTTTCTGGAACAGGTGAATCTGTGCGTGGGCCGTTTAAGAGCAGGATTTTCTTTTTTCTTATGTTTGATAGCTTTTCTGGGCGTAGTCCCCATTGGTTTTAATAGCCAGAAAAACCAGGTATTATGTCACTTGTGTCAGTTGTGAATTCAAAGGCTGCTTATTTTTGCATAGCTCTCCTGCTCAGATCCCCTAATCCTACAGGAAAAGCTTCGGACCTTAAGATTGCTCCCGGCTGTGAAGTGCCGCAGCTAGAATGTGTTTTTCTCCTCAGCAGGAAGGCATTTCTGCCTCTTGCACCTCAGTCAGTGTTGCCCCTTGTTGTGGGGGTTCTTTTTATCCAGTTTCCAGTTGTCTCTCAGAGGTAATTGTTCCACAGGTAGTTGTAAATTTGAGGTGTCCGTGGGGGGAAGTGAGTTCAGAGTCTGCCTACACCACAATCTTCCAAGGAATCCTACTCTTCATATTTTCAGGCAAGGACATAAACCTAAAATTTTCTGTTACTACTTTCTTTACATAAATTACTCTTTCTCCAATTACTAGCCCTCAATTTAAATGTCACCACTAGTTCCATGGTGACGATATTTTTGTATTATATCCTGAAAGGAGCAATAAATATTTTGAGATTTTCTTTCATAGGCTTGAAAAAAATTTTTAAATTATTTTATATAACAAACATAGAGAAAAGTGAAAAATCACAAGTATATATAGCCCAAAGAATTATCACAAAGTGAACACACCCCGGTATCCCCAACACTGGTCAAAAAATAGATCACCAACACCTCCAAAGCCCCTCTTAGACCTCCTCAATATCAACAGCCTCCCCTCCTGCTACAAACATTTGTGTGTAGGTGTTATGTGAACGTATGCTTTCATTTCTCTTTAGTAAGTACCCAGGAGTAGAATGACTGGGTTATATTTTATGTGTATGTTTAACTTTAAGAAAGTGACAAACTGTTTTCCAAAGTGGTTTTACCACTTTACATTCCCACAAATAGTATATGAGAGTTTCAGTTGCTCTACATTTTCCCCAACACTTGTATTTTGGGTTCCTAGACCCAATTGCAACATGGGATTTCGGGGGGGAGTGGTTCCCTGACACCACCAAGCAATTCTTGGACTCCACCTGGGTGTCCTACAATTCAACTTAATTCTAACACTATCTGCCTGGAGATAGTATCAGATTCCATAGGTTAAGGATTCAGTCTTACAAGAGTGCCCTCCCCCTGCCCCGCAATTCAGATGCCAATTGTAAGCCCAGCTTCCCCTACCCCGTGGCCAAAATAGTAGATGAAAACCAATTTCACATCTTGGTAATCAAGGAAGAAATTAAATGCTCCCCTTAAAAAGCTAAAGGATGGAGGAATGGTAGCCCTCATCTTATTTCTATTTAATGCACCAGTTTGGTCCTACAAAAACCAGATGGATCCTGGTGGATGACAATAGGCAAACTGATTAACCAAGTAGTACCTCTAGTTGTAGCTGCTGTGCCAGATATAGTACCTTTTCTAGAGCAGATTAACAAAGCTTCAGATACTTGCTTGATACATCATGGCCAGTGATCTGGCAAATATTCATCCCAGTTCTTCCCCGGGAGAATCAGAAACAGTTTGCATGCACGTGGGATAGACAACAGAATGGTCCTGACCTAGGAATATGTTAATTTTCCTATGTTTAGTCCTAATATAATCCAAAGAGATCTGGTCCGTCTGGGCACTCTCTAGAACATTGTATTGATTTACTGTATCAATGACATTGAGTTAACTGGATGAGCAATAAGTGGCAAGAATGTTGGAGGCCTTCGTTAAGACATATGTGCTCTAGAGGATGGGAGAAAAACCTCATGAAAAGTCAGAGATATGCCACATTAGTAAAGTTTTGAAAAAGTTTTATGGTTGGAGCATGCTGGGGAGTTCTCTCCAAAGTAAAGAACACGTTATTACGACTTTTACCTTCTACCACTTAGAAGCAGTACAGGTCTTTTTCATGTTGTGGAGGTACAATATTCTTCACCTAAGAATACTGCTTTGACTCATTTGCTGAGTGACATAGAAGGCTTCTAACTTTGAGTGTGGCAGGAAAGAGCTCATCAGAAGGTGCTAGCTATGGTGCAAGGAACACTGACACTCAGTGAATTACTGATGAGTCTACTCAATTCATGACCTGGTGGATCTGATAGAACTCAGGTCAGGATGGGCAACTCAGCCTGCATGCTTACGTGATATAGATGGAGCATCTGACTGTGAAGCATCATGTGACCATGAGGTATGAACTGAGTGAGAGGTACCAGTGCAACAGTGGTGGATGACATGGATGTTTGAGCTACCTGCTCATGTAGCTTATTTGTGCACTCTGGCCCTGCTCATGCCTGATTCTAGATATACCACTTCTGTCTTATGATGGATTATTGTTGGTCCTGACCAACCCAGTTTATACCTCATGGAGAGTTCATTATGACCAGCTGATGAAAAAGGAAAGAGGCTGAATTTGCTTCATAGATGAATTGGTTCAGTATGTGGGTACAAGCCAAAAATGGACTGCAGCTACACCGTAGCCCCACATGGGGTGGCCCAGAAAGAGAGTAGTGAGAGGAAATCATCCTAATTGGCAGAGCTTTGGTCATTGCCTCTGATCATTCAATTTGTGTGGAAAGAAAAATAGCCTGAGATAAGCCTACAGACTCATGGACAATGGAGAATGGCTTGGATCGTTGGTCAGGGGCCTAGAATAAGAAATATTGGAAGATAAGACATAAGAATCTCTGTAGAAGATGCATATAAATAGATTTATGGGATTGGGCATAAAGTGTGTCACATGTTCATGCCAGTCAAAAAAGCATCCTCAAAGATGAAACACTTAACCGCCAAGTAGACAGAACGAGTCAGTTGACATCAGTCAGTCTGCCATTGACTATCCCAGTGCTGGCATATTTGGACTCCTCAACAGAGCAGCCAATGTAGCAGGGATGGAAATTATGTATGGCCCAACTGCATGGACACCCACTTACCAAGGAGACTTAAGTACTGCCACTGTTTCATGTCTCCTCTTCCAGCAGCAGAGATAACTCTGAGTCCCCAGTACAGCACCATCCCTTGAAGACAGCAACCAGCCATTTGTTGAAAAATTACATTGGATGTCTTCCATCTTGACCAAAATTGACGTGTATTTCAGGTGTGGATTTGTCTTTCCTATGTTCAGGTCTTCAGCCAGCACCACTATTTGAGGGCTAAGGGACTTAATATACAGAAGAGGAGGTGAGGCAGTGGGCACATGACCATTAGATCTACTGGTCCTGTTAAATATTGTGTTACCTGGAAGCTGCCAGCCAGACAGTGGGATAAAACGGTCTTTCCAAGGTGCAGCTGATGCACAAGCATGGAGATGATACCCTATGAGGATGGGGCAGAGTCTTTTGAATTTTCTCTTTATATATACAACATATAAGTTAGAATCTTCAATAAAACAATGAACAGAATTGGTAATATTTGGCATTTCTTCTCTTTCCTATCTCAGAAGAAAATCTTCAAGTTTGATGTTTGCTGTAAGTTTTGTTTTATGTACATTTATAAAGTCGAGGAGGTTCTTTTATAATGTTAGTTTGCTAAGAGTTTTAAAAAAATTTAATCATGAATTGCTGTTAAATTTTATCAATCCTTTTTCTGATTAAGATGATCATATACTTTTTTGCCTTTATTCTGTTAGTATAGTGAATTATATTATTGATTTTTTTTTTTAAAGATTTTATTTTTTTCCTTTTTCTCCCCTAAAGCCCCCCGGTACACAGCCGCACATTCTTCGTTGTGGGCCCCTCCAGTTGTGGCATGCGGGACGCTCCCCCAGCGTGGCCCGATGAGCAGCGCCATGTCCGCGCCCAGGACCCGAACCAATGAAACACTGGGCCGCCTGCAGCAGAGCACGCCAACCTAACCACTCGGCCGCGGGGCCAGCCCTTATATTATTGATTTTTAAATTTTAAGCTTACCATATGTTCTTGAGGTAAACCCAATTCAGTTATGATGTACTATCCTTTATATATATATATATCAGAGAATTTGATTTGTGAATCTTTTGTTTAGGATTTTTCATCTATGTCCACAAGCGAGATTGGCCTGTAATTTTCGTTTTTTGTGATGTCGTTGTCAGGTTTTGATATCAAGGTTAGGTTGACCTCACAAAACAAGTTGTAAAATAGTTCCTTTTTTACTGTTTTCTGTAAAATTTTTGAAAAATATGATAATTGAAGAATTTATGCATGATTAGTGCAGTTCTGTAGTTTATTTAAATGTTTGGTGGAACTCACTGGTGAAACAAAATGGGCTGGGGATATTTTTGTGGGAAGGTTTTAAAGTATGGATGAAGTGTCTTTGGTAGTTGTAGGACTGTTCAGTTCTACTATTTATTCTTGTATTTTGATATGTTACAATTTTCTAGTAAATTTTACATTTTAACTAAAAATTTTTAAATTATTGGAATAAATTATTCACAATATTCTCTTTTTTAAATTCCTGTTTATTATCTGTAGTAAAGTTCCTTTTTATTCCTGATTAGTTATCTGTGTCTTCTATTTTTCTTGGTTAGTCTCACCAGAGTTTATCAATTTTTTTCCCTAGTAATTTTATTGAGATCACAATGGTTTTGTAATTTTGTGTAATTTCACATTATTGTTTATCAATTTCTGGATAGACTTCATCTTGCTTACCAGCAGTGGTCTAATTTTTGCCCATCATCATACATATGTGCCCCTTTACCCCTTTCACCCACCCCTCAATACCCTTCCCCCCTGGTAACCACTAATCTGTTCTGTTTATCCATGTGTTTGTTATCTTCCATATACAAGTGAAATCATGAAGTATCTGTCTTTCTCTGTCTGGCTTATTTTCTTGACATAATACCCTCAAGGTCCATCCATGTTGTTGCAAATGGGATGATTTTGTCTTTTTTTATGGTTGAGTAGTATTCCATTGTATATATATACCACATTTTCTTTATCCTTACCTCCATAGAAGGACACTTTGGTTGCTTCAGAGTTTATAAATTTTAAAAGTATTTTCAAAATATCTTTGACTTTGTTATTCCTCTCTACTGTATGTTTTTTCTGTTTTATTGATTTCTGTTCTTATCTTCATTATTTCCTTTCTTCTATTTTCTTTGTGCTTAATTTGCTGTTGTTTTTCTAACTTACTGAGATGAATGATTAGATTTCAGCCATTCTTCTTTCTAAAATATACATTTAAGACTATAGGGCCTGTGGCCGAGTGGTTAAGTTCATGTGCTCCGCTTGGGTGGGCTAGGGTTTTGCCAGTTCAAATCCTGGGTGCGGACATGGCACCACTCGTTAGGCCATTCTGAGGTGGCATCCCACATGCCACAACTGGAAAGACCCACAACTAAAATGTACAACTATGTGCTGGGGGGATTTGGGGAGAGGAAGCAGGAAAAAAAAAAAGAAGAAGATTGGCAACAGTTGTTACCTCAGATGCCAATCTAAAGGAAAAAAATAAAGACTATAAATTTCCCTTTTAGCATAACTTTTCTTGCATCCCACAAGTGGTATTTTATTTACAATCTATTTTAAAATATTTTATGATTTCTATTTTAATTTCTTTTTTGACTCATGGATTACTTATAACTTTAATTTTTAAAATATATAAAGATTTTTGTTATTATTTGGTGCTGATTTCTAGCTTACCTCAATATAGTCAGAAAATGTACTCTGTATGACTTAAATCTTTTGAAATTGGTTAAGACTTGATTTATGACTCAAAATATGTCAACTTTGGCAAATGTCTGAGGGGAATTTTGAAAAAAGGTGTTTTCTGCAGTTGTTAGATATATTGTTGTATATATGTCATTCAGTTTAAGTTCATCAATCATGTTCAGATCCTCTACATCTTTATTTTTTTGTCTGTCTCTTCAATCAGATACTGAGAAGACGTTAAAAATCTCCCACTATGTTTGTGGATTTCTCTATTTCTATTTAGTTGTGTCAAATTTTGTTCATATACAGTAAGGCCATATTACTGGGGATATAAATTTAGAATTATTAAAATTTCCTAGGCAAGTAAAACTTTTATCATTATGATTTTGTATCCCTCTTTTTCTCTTACTTTTTTGTTTTAAAGTCTATTTTATCTGATATTAATATGGCCACATTGGTTTCTTTTGATTAGTATGTATGTATTATATCTTTTTCCATTCTTTACTTACAAATTTTTGTATCTCTATTTTTTAAAGTGTTCCTCTTTCAAACAGCATATAATATTTGACTTTTTTTTTGGTGAGGAAGATTGGCCCTGAGCTAACATCTGTGCCAATCTTCCTTGGCTTTTTTGTATGTGAGATGCTGCCACAGCATGGCTTGATGTGTGGTGTGTCCTTCCATGCCAGCGATCTGAACCTGTGAACCCTGGGCTGCCAAAGTGGAGCATACGAACTTAAGCACTATACCACCAAGCCAGCCTCAGGATTTTGACTTTTTAAAATCTAGTCTCACAATCTTTGCCTTTTAATTGGAATATTTAGTTTACTTACATTTAGTGTAATTACTGGCATAGTTGGTTATAATCTACCATCTTCATATCTGTTTTTGACTTCTCCCTTCATGCCCTATTTTGAATTAATTATTTTTATTATTCCTTTTTCTCTATTAACTGGTTAATTATAAAATATTTCACTATGCTTTTAACGGTTACTCTTGATTGTAGATTACAATCTACATCCTTGACTTATCCAAGTTTAATATAAATTAGTACTTTTACCTTTTCCAAGAAAACTCAAGAACCTTAGAATACTTTAAGTCCATCTATACTCATTCTAACCTATTTTTACCATGTATTTGATTCTTTCTGTATTTTAAGCCCTGCAAGATATTAGTGTTATTGTTTTATACAGTCAATATTTGTTTACTTCCCACTTTTTCCTCTCTTTATTTCTGACATTTTTAATATTCTACCTGGGATTATTTTTCTTTTGCCTAAAGGATACACTTTGGTATTTCCTTTTATGTGGGTCCAGAAGTGGTTCTCTTGTTTTTTGTTTGCCTGAAAATGTCCTTATTTTACCAGCATCCTTAAAGATTATTTTTGTTGGGTATAGTTTGGAAAGTTTTTTCCTTTGAAGCACTTTGAAGAAATTATACATTGTTGTTTGACTTCCATTGTTTCTGTTGAAAAGTGATATTTTCTTTTTTGAAGGCACTATTTCTTTTTGAGGGAGCTGCTTTAAAGATTTTTCTTTTTGTCTTTCTCTTTTGGCAATTTTACTATGGTTTGCTCAAGTGGGTTTTACTTTGCATTTTTCTTGCTTGAGGTATAGGGCATTTTGGAGCTGTGGTTTGATATCTTTAACCAGTTTGGGAAAAATTCTCAGTATTATTTCTCCATTCCTTCTATTTTCTTCCTTTTAGATTCTGATTACCCTTTCACTATATCCTCTATATATCTTACCCACTTTTTATCCTGTCAGTCATCTGATTTCTTTTTCATTCAGTTGGACTATTTTTGACTTATCTTCCAGTTCATTAATTCTCCCTTTGACTGTGTCTTGAATGCTGTTTACACATATGAAATATTTAATTTTGATTATTTTATTTAAAAATTTTGTAATTCTCCTTGGATTCTCTTTTATAATTTCTGGCTCTCTTCCCAAATTAAAAATCTCATCTTTTGTATCCTTGAACATATTGAGCATATTTTTATTAAAGTTTGTATCTGTTAACTCCATTTTTTAATCTCTGGTAGGTCTATATTTGATTGCTGTTGTTTAGTTTTGTCTTTAGTCATGTTGTCTTGTCATCCCATGTTCCTTGCTATTTTGGTTGAGGTCAAAGATTATGAAGAACTAGAGATAATTTGTAGCTCTGGATGTTATCTTCCTCTCAGGGAAAATTTATATTTACATTTATGTAGGCTAGGTACATCAGCAATCTCGGATCTTCCTAATCTAATTAGCATTTGAAATGAAAGGAAGTTGAGTTTCTACTCTGTGGGTGCTATCTGCTTTCAGTTTACCCTCACTCATAGTGGGCAGGTCCTCAAGGATCTCAACGCTTTGCCTGGGAGGTGAGAGGGATTTATCAGCCACTACCACCTTCCCAATGGGCTCTGAATTCCAGTTTTTGTCTTCCTAGCCTTGTGAATCTGTTAAAACCTCAGTTTCTTAGCGTCTCAGCTGCTTCTATGGAATATTGGCAAAGCTCTCTGGTAGAAAAGTGGCTCCAAATCGCAGGATCATTTCTTGAGTTTCTGTATTTTTCTGACCATGGCTATGTAATTCTTCACTGTCTTATTATCTCTCTGTGCCTTCAGGCATTTAAAAAATATTTGTTCAACTTTTCAAGTCATTCTCAGTAACAGGTTTGGTCTAAATCACCCAGTCTACATTAATGAAAGCAGAATCCTTTTTTAATTTGCCTTCAATACCCAAAGGACTGTGTTCTTGCTTCTCAAGAATTTCTGGAGGAAAGACAAGTGAATGCTTTCAATTAAGATGAGATTATTAATTTAAACTTGCTTGAGTTTGAATAAGAAGATATGCCTGTCTGTAAAATAATGAATTTTCATGGTTGAACCTTTTTACGTGCCTAGTTCCCTTTCAGATTTGTGCCAATCATAGGCAAAGTAACCCAAAATTCCTTTCCCTAGTTCTTTTTAACACATCTGAGGTAGGATGTTAAATGAAACAGGGTTTATGAATTGAGTGAGCTGGCATCAGGAAACTATGCTTTGTAAGTTTAAATCTTAAGTGTCTTGTACTTTTTCATCTCATTTGGAAATTAACTCTAACTTCTCTGTTATGGGGACAAATGAGTTGGATTTTGATTTTATACACATTTGAGTCAGAATATTAAAGAGAAAAGTGTTGGAGTGTGGACAACAAGGTGAAATTGAAGTAAAAGACTTTCAGCAGAGATAGATGAAACTGAAAATGAAGTATACAGGCTTCCTAGTTATCTACCACTCCTCACCCAGAAATTTTCCTTCCAGAGCTTGTTTTGCTCCATCATTGTAAAGGTTTGTCATTTTCATGCAATTTTTCTCATTTAGTAGACAGAGGTCACTGTGGATTATAAGATTATTACTTATCATCTGTATCATATAACTAGATCATCAGCACTTATTAGTTGTATTATCTTAGCTACTGTGGGGACCTGGAATTGGCCACCCCAAGATATGTCTCTTTGGCACCAGGATTATTTGAGGCTGATTGCTTTTGATAAACTGGGACAGGGAAGGATGCTCTGAGGAATGGAACTTGCCCTTCCTTAGGACACGTTTACATTTGTAAGGTAAATCTCTGTCTGTAAAAGGTGCCTCCCTCTCTGTACCAGGAAGAAGAGAGGCGATGACCTTCTCTCTAGAAACTCTTCATCAATACCAGAGGCAAGGACTTAAATCTGCATTTTATTGTGCTTGTCTGGTAACCTCCTGTAACTGACTTCCCTTCCCCTCCCAACGTTGGCATTTTTTAAGGATTAAGCATCTTTCCTTAGGCTAGGAACTGATTGCTGCGCTCACCTGTGACTGCCCAGCTCCAGACAATTGACTTGCCTCCTGCTACACCCGCAGAGATAGCAGACCCACTGCCTGCTGTGTCCATCAAGCACTCTGCTGACAGGTCAATCTTGTGACTATTGTGGGAGGGACATTTCAATCACATGTGAAACACCCTTTTTGGGGGTATATAACCACTATGTGCACCCCACTTCTTTGGTGCCCTTTCTTCCCGAAGGAAGAAAGGCCCCAGGCCATGGTTCCTCATAAAGCTTTGTTTAATTTTCTCTTGCTATTCTGTCTCATGTGAATTTAATTCGTTCTCGGGCCAGATGAACCCCCATTTGGGAAGAGGAAATGTCTTCCTCCCCTACACTACTCATTGTACCACCTAAGCAAAGGAAATTGACCTGAATTTATTCTTCCTGCTTTGCTGAACCTGGAACACTTAGGGTTTGATTTTTTTTTTTTAACTAGGGGAACAGAGTAGAATTTATGTAGAAAGAATCAATTCTCCATAGATATGTGAGCAAGCCAGAAGTCAATTTTTTTTTCACATACATAACTAGACTGACAAATGATGGATAAATGGCAAGGAAGTAAAGTGAAATTTTCGAAGTGGACTCCAATGGAAGAATTTTAATGTCACAGCTTATCACAACATGGGTATGTCAACTATGTTATTTGGACAAATATAGTTGGAAAAACAAGATGATTTCTTATTTTATGAGGCAGAAAATGCACTCAGCATTTTTTTTTCATTTAGTCATATCTGTGGTCTCTTCTAGAAAGTGTTTCTGTATTTAGTGATGCGTGTATATGCATGCAGACTTACACATTATTTCTGATTGGACTGGTTACTTATGACTTTTCATATGTGGGTTATTATCATTTTGTAGTTTATACATGCACATTATATTGAATATTTCTTTAGTGTCAATGAGAAAAATATATCACTGGTATGAGAAAACAGTGGCATTACAAGGTATTCATCTGGAATTATTCAACCTTTCACAAGCAAATGAGAAAGATTATAGGATTAGACCAAATCCTGGATTCTTTTTCCTCTGTGCCCATCTGTATTCATTACAGTTGAAAGATAGACAAATGAAACTATTGGCAGCTCAGTCTTTAAAGCTTTATTACAATTTAAAAGCATTAAAAAAGAGAGAAAATGGAAAAATCTTATCAAAGGCTGAAAATGATCATCATATTGAATAGTTGAATTTTCCAGCTTAATGACAGTGAAGAATGAAGATAGGTATTGTAAAGATATGACTTCATTATTAGTATCACTCAGTATTCTCAATTTCAAAGAATTGAGCATAGAGCTTTTAAGGGCCTCTGTCAGAATATAGAACTGACAATTGGGCACATCACTGGAAGAAATGAAATGGGTCAGTGATTTTCAATTCTATATAAACTGCATAAGGCAAGCCCACAGCATTGGTTAAAACTTACACCAGGATCCAAGACTCCTCTCCACTGTTGCTTTGGTTGTTGTTAGGCTTCTTGGACCCCAGGAATGTGAACCAAGAAAAGGGAAATGCTGGAGAGCACAAAGGTACCACATGAAATACAAAGGATATTGTTAGTTTTCTCCCAGTATCTGTTCTTCTCCCCTTTCCCTCAAGCACCTACCTTTTAATCCAGGAATCCAGTTTTGCCATCACAGCTTATGGACCCAGGGGAAGCTGAGCCCATCCCTAGGTTCAGGGAGTTCCTGATTGGTGTAAGGGCAGTTCTGTTCCTACCACCACAGTGATTGAATCTGGAATATACGTATGTCACAATAGCTTACTGGGGACCTTGAGTAGAGCATTTTCTTGAGCTTTAAGGGTGAGCCACCAGGTACCAGGATGCCTCTCTTCCTCTGGACATGTTTATGATGTTAGTCCTGAAACTACTGCAGCCAACTTGAAGCAGACACATAGAAAGAGAATTGAAGAGAAATGAGCAAGAACCCTGATCAAATCATATCTGATCACTGCTTATTAGGAGCTAATAAATTTCCTTAATTGTTGATGCAAATTTAAGTAGGCTGTTTCTGGCAGCCAAGATTATCCCTGCTGATATAGGCGGTCCACTTCAAGCCCAAGTGGTTCCTAATTCAGAGGACCACCCACAGGGGCTGTTTCAGAGATCCCTTGGCCAATTTGATCTAATGGGAGGGTCACAGAGATGCTCACTTCTGGTCCAGACCTATTTTTAAATTTTGCCTTTTGTAGTCATGCTCTTCAAACTTCTCTGGTTTGTAGGCCTAGAGCACTCCTCCAAAGGCCATCCTGCTGGAATGGATTCTCTGGCTGCAGTCTGATCTAGATCCCCACCCTTAGGTCCAGAAGTGCCTGCCATGGTCACCTCCAGGCTATGGGAAGCAGATCAAAAGCTCTGGTAGTCTATCATCTCCAACATAGTGTCTAATGAGAGGACCTGTCTGTGGGAGATGACTTCTCACTCCTAGACTCACTCCCGGCTTCTCTAATTTCCCATGCAACTTTTGTTTTCACAATAATTTTGGTCCAGGCACACTATCAGTTTTGGGAAGGCCTGTTGAGCCCTTATCAGCTTAAAGTGGAAGCTATTGTGATAGAAGCAATTTGGCAGTGGGAAGGCTTTGTCAGGTGCGATAGTAAAACTGGCATCTTAAATGATCTCTAACTAAGCCCAGTAAGAATAGCTGGATTGCATTCCAAGAGTCAAATATCTATCTTGGGGCCACTATATAATACAGATAGATTTTTACAGTGAGGTGTCTGTGATGTGCATGGTGTATAATATTGTGAGCCTGCAATCAGTTTGTAAGTTTTGCACTTTTGTTTAAATAGAACTGTCAAGTCTAGTGTTTTTCACACTTGGTTGGGAATTGGGATGGGAGTGAGGGGCAGAGCACTTGGAAGTCATGGTACTTTAGATCCAAAACCTTAAAGCAATGCTATATTTAATACCATTCTAAACAGTAGGCAAATTTTGGAGGCAGAAAAATCTGACTCTATTATATTTATAACCCCAGTGATGCTGGACCTTTTCATTCTTACCTTAGAGCTTATCCCTGTTTTTTGTTCCCGCCACAGAAACACCTGTCTAACATCTAAAAATAATTGCAAAACAGTTAAACTTTTTACAGTAATCTCTCGGACAGTGTGAACTGGAGATGACATTCATACCATACTGCAAAACTTTTAAAGTCTTTTACCCATTTATCTTCCCAAAGTTTCACTGGTATGGTATGGTAGGTGACTCTGAGCTTTCTTATTCTCCTAGAATTCTTCAGAACTTCAAAAATAGTCCTTGCTGGCTTTATCTTTTTGTCCCTACTCTCTTATCTCCTGGTATATTTTCTTCTAGAGTAAATTTGGCCCTTTCCTATGAAAATCAATCAAACCAATCTAGGATTCTCTTATATCTCCCTTCACTCATTGGATGCGCACAGAGAGGCCCAGGGATTGTGTATGTGAGGAAAGAATTCTCCTTTGCAACACTTTTAAAGTTTATTTATTTATTATTTTTATTTTTTAGCATCAGTTTTAATCTTGCCAATGTCTACCTGTCCAACATCATTTTCCATTACAGCCCTACATACATGGCACCCTTCTGCCACCAAAGGATTTTAAGCAGAAAAGTGGCATTATCATACTTGCATTTTAGAAAGACCATTCTGATTGCTGTTTGGAGAATGGATTGGGGTTTTGTTGGGGTAGAGAGGGGGAGAGGTAGTAGGGAAATAAATCCAGAAACCATAGGATCATCTAGGAAAGAGATGTTGGTAATTTGGACTAGGGAGTTGGCAAAAGGAGATAGAAATAAGTTGAAAGATTTGAGATATATTTTGGTAATTTCTAGCTGGGGAAGAAATGAGATTGCTATTCAGAGTAGAGGACATAGATCTAGTTTATAAGGTAAAATATTGAGATTGGCTTCAGATATGTTGAGTTTGAGGACCTACGGGATATCTACTTGAAGTATTCATTTGGCATGGGACTTAGGTAAGGCTGGGGGTCAGAGCTGGAGATAAGGATTTGGGGGTCGTCGGCTTATAGATGGTTCTTGTGCCCATGAGTATTGGTAAGTGTATCCCAGGAAGGCATACGCACTGAGGGCTTTAGAGTACTAACAGCAGAACCCCAGGGATGCTGTTGTCTTAGAGGTGAGCAAAGGAGAATTGGGAGAAAACCAGGAAAAAAAATGGGACAGAATCAGAGAAGTATTGTTTTAGACCAAGGAAAGTGGAGTCCTAGTGATTGACTTTTTGATCAGGCCACAGTAACCAACAGTGCATCAGCAGACTATAGTGCTTGATTCTGAGTGCCAGCCTTTGACAAGGACACTGATAAACACAGTGTGTCAGGAAGAAGGCCATCAGGATGATGAGAAATATTGAAACCATGTCAAAGCAGAGTGGCAAATGCGTTCATATAGAGAAGATATTTATGGGGAACGTATTTGCCATGAGGAAGAGGAATTTAGCTTTTTTAATGGTTCCAGAAGGAATACTGAGGAAGTACAAAGAAATACATTTCAGTCAATATGAAGAATTATTTTACAAGTTGTTAAAAAATGGAATAGGTTAACTTGTTTGAAGTGAGAATCCATCTAGTGAAGTGTTTGAGCAGGAGCTGGGTGACCCACCAATCAGGGATGATGGAGCAGGGATTCTTGTTCTGAGAAAGAGCTTCGCCTATTGAGGTAGCTTCTAATTTTAGAAGCCAGTGGTTCTGTGAAATTGTCTTTCTCTCTGTATATGCATGTTTAATGCATATATTGCAGGTCACTATACATAGCGGTCAGTGTGTCATGCAGTAAGCTTTGGGTGACTGTAAGGAATGACATTTTATTCCTTGGATGCTCTAAGTGAAAGTGACATGAATCCCCACCACGGTCATATCTGCACTCGTGAAATTTTGTTGAGAATTCCTCTGAGAGAGACCGTCTCAGTATTGAGTCAGTTTTGTGGCCTTGAGCTGAGACAGTTGACGAGACATCTTATAATAAGAATAAGAGGGCAAGATGCCCTGAGGGCTTCACATACATTTATATCAAAATACTGTGAAGGAAAATCAATGTTTTGCTTCTAGCAGTGAAAATCCAAACCTCACCAAATTACTAGGGATGAACACTTTATTTTCAAATGCCAGAGGAGGGAAAAACCCTGCTAAGCTGAACAAATGCTTCACTATGTCTCTGAATGTAATACGGTGTGGTAGGCTTGGCGGTGACCCTGTTTTGGAACTCCAATGACCTCATTCCTCCTTCCATTCAAGTTTTTTTTTCAAAATCACTTCAGCGGAGCCTTTCCTGATCACTCAATCTAAAATTTCACCCTACCCAATACTTCATTTACTCTTTTTCTACATCTTGTTTTCCTTTAGTGTTTACCCTTGTCTTGCTCAGAAGCAGGATCTTAGACAAAGTGCAAGTTGTTTATATGGGAGGTGATCCCAGGAAGGCCAGTAGGATGTGGGAGAAGGAGATGGGGAAGTGAAGGAAGCCAAGTCAGAGTGTGGCAATTAGCAGGTTACTGCTGTGGGCAACTGGGACTCAGTCCTGCTGGGGACCTCTGGGAGACTGCACGGACATGCCTTGGAGTAGGTCTGAGGCATGAGGAAGTTAGGGTGTTTATCCACTATCTCTCATCAGTCCATGGTTGAGAGCTGCCCTGGGTGGGGTTGGCACTTTAACTTTCCGGCACTTCCCATCTCTGTGTCTGTGCAAGCGTCCTCCAGATGCCAGAGAAAAAGCCCTCTGCTTTGCATAGGCTCATGATAGGAGCCCTGGGGTCAGGGTGGATGGGAAAGGAGCCTAGGGAATCTAGGAAGGGAAGTGATAGCATCTGCCGAAGAACTTGTTACTCTCGACTGTACTGTATATTTTACATGTTTATCTTTATTGTCTGTCTCCTGCTGTAACATAAGCCTCATGAAGACAAGGACTTTTCTCTGTTTTGTTCACTGAGTAGTACTAGAAACATTGTCTCCGAGTTATTCAATGTTTAACAAGTACTAATTAGTGCCTTCCCGGGCCAGGTACTGCTCTCACCTGCTTTGATGCTACTACAAGCTCCAAAGGGCCGGGGAGATCACTATCTTTATGTCTAATCCTTAGCCTATACTGAATCAAGAGTAAGAATTACAAGGGAAAGGTGATAATTACACCAACATTTTTGTTGTAATGCATATTTTTGGTAACTAAATAAATAACCCTGACAGCATGAACTGGTAGATCAGAGAAGGATGAATGGGAAGGGGAAGAGAAAATGCAAACAAGAGATTAGAATGCATACTCTGACCCCAGCTTCCACAGAGAGCCTCCTTGCAAACTGGATGTGGACACATGAAACCCTAAATCTAGAGCCTACCTCTGGCTGACAGTTGGGTTCAGATCTCAGGAGGAAGTTGTAACCTTAGAATCATAAGCAAGGAAGATGCTTTTGCTTTGGACTCCATGCTTCAGTTAACGCAGACTTAGATCTGCCAAATGGCACAGATGACTCGTTGAGTATATGTCAACAACTATTCCAGAGTGTTTTTAAACATGTAGGACTGTTAAATTATATCACACCTGCTCTGAACTTTTTTCTTGCCACTCTAAACCTTAGGTTTAGGATATTTATCTCAAAATATTTGGCCCATCTTTGCAGCCCATCATTGGCTTTCTCTGAATCTCAGTTTTATTCCTTCCAGCTTCATGTTATTTCTAAATTTAACAAGCCAGTGTTTAGCTCTCAATTGTCTGCTCTGTCCTTTGACTCTCCTCCATGGAATGCTCACTCCCATTCATTTCCTGCCTTTCCAAAACACAATAGATGTGATGATTATTCTTGAAAACTCTGAGACCTAGTGTATTTTAAAATTTCAAACAATAAGGAAATAGAAGTGGATTTTGATTGTACATTATTTGTATGTAGCCACCCCTCTTTCCCTTATATTAGTGGTGTTCGTTCAGCGTTGACTAGACTGAGAACCTTTTCAAGTTACATTTCCACAATTTCTAACTTTGAATTTTTTCTCTGTGGTCAAATCTGCAGGCAGCCAAAGGTATAGATACACAGCCCATTGCTGCAATTATTCTTGTTAACACTTTTTAGTGTAGTTTCTAAGTGGAGACTTTTCTGTACCTAACATTGGAATATGTACCATTTAAAAATCATTCATGGAGACCTCTAGAGTATATCCCCAAAGTTGGGGAGGAAATTTATTTCTAAATGCAAATCCAAAAATTTTTTAAGTATAACTGCAGGGAGGAAAATTTAGAGACCTTTGTTTTACGCAGGCACATCTGGCTTGGAATTAAAACCTCAAGAAGAGGTAACTTAGGGACTTTTGGTAAATTAGGTCATTATCATCAAAATAACATTTCTGAATATTAGTTATCGTGTGGTATTAAGCTGGGCATTGCACAAAAGCAAAGTGATCATATCCAAATGCCTGTAGGATAATTAAACCTGGTTGGGTTGTCCTGTACCCCAATTCATCAAGGTTTACTAAGAGTGCCTATTAGTAGAAGAATTAGTATTTCTGTCCCAGAGACGGTATAGACCACAGCAAATCAGCCAGATCTTTAGGTCATGTGTGGGTCCACCAAAGCCACCTAGGTCTTGCCTGAGACTGTGGCTTTTCCATCCCCAGAAGTAGCAAATAACAGTGGCAAAAACAAGCAAATGGGCAACCCATGTGGTTGTATAAACACTAAAAAATAAATTAGATAAATGGAGAAAAAGGCTTTACATTATGTTAAAAAATTAGGGACAATGAAATGTACATTTTTATCTACGAGCTCCCTTGGTATTCCATAAAGGTTTTCTCTCAAGTAAAACAATGAGGTTGCTGGTGTGATAAATTAGCAGATACCTCCTTTGGCGTGAAGTATTCCTGTGTTGCAAATCACTGATTTTATTAGATAGCAGCTCTAGGAGCAGTCTAATGCTGCCTCATGAAAAATCCATAACAATTCAATCTAATTTTAATGATTCTGGAAAATAATAGTACATATTTGAGAACAGCTCACTTGCTCATATTGCCACTGTCTAGTCATGTCTGTTAAAGTGAATGTGATTCATGGACTTTTGTGGCTATTTTTTTTTTAAACAATGTGTGAACCCAACTCAATTTATCTTTACCTGCCAAATTCAGACATCATCTCTCTTCTCAGCTTATTTCTTGCATCTTGCGTATGTTTACAGCTTATTTACTTATTCATTTGGTTTCTAAGCTCATTGGAGGAAGATCAAAACTAATTCAGTTGAACATTTAAACCCACTACGACACTTGTTCATGGAAAAAAATGCACATAATGGCTTACATTTTTGTTTTAAAGAATAACTGAAAATAACTGTACCTAAGATTCTCTTTAGACATATAATTAGAGAACAGGAGTTTGTAAGATAAACGAAAAACTGATGAAAGCCAATAATCTCGGAGTAGACTGTAACTGTCCTATTTGCCTTCTAGTTTCATTTGTTTACTTATGTGTAAATCTTTATTCATGTGACAGCTTCATTGTGTGAAAATCATGCTATTTCTTGTCAGCTCAAACCCTCTGGGAATACACAAGATCTTGATGTGTACTCTCAGATAGGTCACTATGCTTTTTCTTTGAATATAGTTAGAATAATTCATCTTCCACAGTCCCCATATTGGAAAAGAACAGGACATTACTGAATTTTTGTATGTTCTGATTCTCGTGTGTTAGCACTGCTGTCTATCTATCAGTTAGACCCTATACATCCTTCAGATATCTCAAAGAAGGGAATATGTTACTTCTCGAGTCCCACAGTTGTTTAAATTCCTTTTCTGGATATATACATATAGTCGGAAGAATATGTTCTTTGCTTGATTTTTCCTGTTAGGATCATCATTTACCAGCAGCAAATATTTAGTTTGCTAATAAAATATTAGTTAGTCTGTACCTATGATTCTATTACTATTTTCTGGTACATATGCTTTTAGTGTGATGTATTTTTATTGGTGTACAATTTCAGCAATATAAAAACTGTTGATATTATTCTTTTGTTTTATTACATTTTAGTGGTTTTACCATCATTTGTCGTCTGCTGCTATTAAGAAATCTATCCTTAATAGATACACAATACTTCGAAAATAAATAGTAACAAGAATTTCCAAAGAGAAAATCAGAATATTGAAATAATGATAGAAGTCTCTCCAATTCCATTAGTTTCTCTAGTGGGACTTGGAATAGACTAGTCTGGAGAGATACAGATGGGAACGAATGTGAAGTTTATTTGTCGACTTTGGTATGTGGATGTGAACGCTTACATAGGACCGTTTCCCCAACTCACCATTCTTGGAGGTTAGGGAGGTCAAATTCTACTATCTGACCTATTACATAATTAGTACTTCTGAAAACATTGATGACCGTCCCTAGAGATGCTTGCCTTTCATGGGTCAGAATCCGTCTATTTTTCTAGTCCTTTGTTCCAGAAATTTAAAGCTAAATTTATTTGCCTCATCCTACTGTCCCTCAGATGAATAAAGGATTGTTAACATAACAAAAAGAGAGAAAGCATAGCCCAGATAGCCTATTTATCTGGAAAACTACTGATTTGGACAATACCATATAAAAGTCTATTTTCAAAAACCCAAAGGAGAAGGAAGTAACTTAACATAAATTTTGGCTGATTCTTCTTCTTCTTCTTTTTTTTTTTTGAGGAAGATTAGCTCTGAGCTTACTACTGCCAATCCTCCTCTTTTTGCTGAGGAAGACTGGCCCTGAGCTAACATCCATGCCCATCTTCCTCTACTTTATGAGTGGGACGCCTACCAGAGCATGGCTTTTGCCAAGCGGTGCCATGTCCGGACCCGGGATCCAAACTGGCGAACTCTGGGCTGCCGAGAAGCAGAATGTGTGAACTTGCTGTGCCACCAGCTGGCCCCAATGCCTGATTATTTTTGTGGCAGGTGGAATTGTCAATGAGCCATTCATAAATTTTCCAGCAGAATTACAGTATTTTGTTTTTAAATGGATTTTGTTTTTTTAAGTATGAAAATATCTTACTGCAGCATTTTTTTTTCCTCCAGAAATATCTGCTAGAGAGTAGGCTGTGGAAGAGTTGACCCTTTATCTTCTCCAGCCTATATCAGTATTGGTACTGGTATCTTCAACATATAGGTTCTGTCTCTCCAATTCCTACGTCGATCCTTGATCCATCCTGTATATGGTGGGCTTTATAATGGTAGACTTAGACTCATGAGCTAGTGGGTATAGAATTACTGGTAGAGTGGTAGATTCTGAATCCAGGATGCTTGGAGTAATACTTGAGTTGTCAGGCAGAGCTGTACTTTGGGAGGATGCATGCTTTAATGTAGATACAGTGCCTTACCAAGATGATTCTTTCTTTTACATGATGACTCATCCTAATACTAGCATATTGCCCTCTTCTTGACCACTTTTCCAAATGCTCTCACTTGGCCTTCCAACTCCACTTCCAAGAGACCTAAGTTGCCTGTATATAAAAATAAGACAGAAGAAATCCAGTTGTCCCAAAGTAGTAAAGAACATCTCTAGAGGATGTGGGGAGCTTTTCCAGGTTTTTCCTAACTCATTTCCACTCTCTCTGAATTCTTGTAGTCTTTCTTATACCTGTGATGGTTCCTAAACAATGGGGAGACTGACTGACGAGACAATTTGCACCTTATACTCACCATCTCTTTTCTTAACTTTTCCTCGGCTTCTGAAGTTTTCTACAATATCAGAGTAATGAATCTATGATGCTGTTCATGGTTGGTGCTGGGTATGAGAAGACATTTAATACTGTTCCCAGGGGATATATAAAACCACAAGATAAATTTGGTATAGTTCCCCAAAGGTCAAGCTATTATTTCTTAAAGTTCTGCAATTTAGGTTGGGCTCAGTGGGGTGGTTCTGCTGCTCCATCTGGTGACTGCTGGAGCTGGAGTATTTAAGATTGCTTCTTTACTCACATGTCTGGTGCCTCAGTTGTAAGAGCTCAAGAGACAGTGGGTAGCCAGGCATCTCTCTCTCTCTCTCTCTTTCCACACGGTTTCTCCATTAGGGTAGCTAGACCTTTTCACATGCTGACTCGGAACACTAAGAGAGAGCATAACAAGAGGACAAGCCCCATTGTGAAATCACCTATCAAGCTTCTGCTTGCATCATATAGTTGCTAATGTCGCATTGGCCAAAGTAAGTCACATAGCCCAGCCCAGAGTCAATGTGGAAAGGGCTTGTAGCCTGAAGGTGTGATTCATTGGGCGTTGCCAACCTAACATTCTACCACATAGAGTAATATGCCAAATTTATATGAATTTTAAAGATGAAACCTGTAATTCCAAGATAACTTTGCCTTTGTGGTGGACCAGGACTCATCTACTCTGGATAATGCATTTACTTTTTTCTGCTGCTAAGAGCTGACCCAAGCCAGTTTTGTGTGCACAACTATTAGGTACTTTTTGGTATATCTTGGGAGTAGTTAATGGCTGGCGGTAATGCAGGTTAATTACTTTCTCATAACCTTGTATCAGATTATTAGGAAAGCAAGTCTCAGACCAAATTCTGCTACTCATATAGACATTTCTGCAAGCAGGCACAAAACAATCCTAAGCTATTTCTGCAAACATCATTTAGAGATCTCACCTAGGGCTCCATTCCCAAGGATATAGATTCCAGGGCTCACTAGAGTCTTACATCCTGTTTTTGTAAGCATGGAGAGTGTCTATAAAATATTATAGCCAATTCACATTTCTCTACTGCTACTAATTTCCCAAATAAGAGCCTCATTTTTATCAATTAACGAGCCACTAATTTCACCAGTGAAAACCCACATCTGACTTGATGCTCATTATGAAAGCTCCGGCATTGAAGGGAGAAAATAATGACTGAAGCCCTTTTAGTCATTACCTCTAGTGTATGACTTTTCTAATAAAGTTTAGCTAATAGCCCAGGAGTGTGACTGTAACTGGCACACACTGTCTATACTAAAGAATATGAAAATAAAGTATAGATACCATAACATGTACTTTAAAGGATGCTTTGGTGGAAAAATTTGAGACGCTTTCACCAGAGTATTGTAGGAAATTAGGACCTTGGGATTAAGTTTTGTGGATTCACTGCTGCTGGAAACAGCAACATCCCAGTTCTCAGGTAACTGTTTCTGAAACTAATCTAAGTTTCATGTACATAGGAAAAGTCCATAATTAAAAATTTTATTGAAATATTTATTTTGTATTTTTATTTATTATCTAATTTCGAACATACACAAAAGTAGAAGCTCTACCCATCACTCAGCTTCAGTGATTATCAGTTATGACCAGTCATCTCTGCCCCCTCCTCTGCTTCCTTCCCAGCTGCATTATTTTAAAGTAAATCTCACATATCGTGTCATTTCATCTGTAAATACTTCAGTGTATATTTCTACCAACAGATGAGGAGTTTTCTATTAGCATGTGCACAATACTATTAATATACCTAAAAAATGAACAGTTCCTCAATATCCAGTCAGTGGTCAAATTTCTATGAATCATAAATATCTATTTATAATTGGTTTGTTTGATTCAGGATTCAAACAAGGTCCACCGATTACATTTGGTGGATATGCACCTTGGGTCCTATCCTTCTTGTGGTAGACCCAGAACAGGGTTTCTCAATTCAGCACTATTAACAGTTTGGACTGGGTGATTATTTGCTAGGGGGACTGAATGTCATTGTAGGATATTTAGCAGCATCCCTGGCCTCTACCTAGTAGATGCCAATAGCACCAGCCCCCAGTGTGAAAACCAAAAATGTGTCTAAACATTGTCTACTGTCTCCTAGGGGCAAAATTGCCCCAGTTGAGAACCACTGATCTGGCATTCACATTTAATTTTTTGGCAAAAATATTTCACAGTTGATATTGTATATTTCTTATTGCATTACATCACAAAGCACAAAATCATTGGTTATCTTTCTTTTTGATTAGTGGGTCCAAGTGTTGTCTCCCTGATTCGTCCACGTGAAACTTTCTCATTTGTCTTTCACCCAAGGATTTTAATAGCTATTGCTGATCATTGCTTGTATCCATTGTTGTATTAGGGATTATAAAGTGGGGATTTTATAATTTTATCACTCTTTCTACATTTGTTAGCTGAGATTCTTCTGTAAAGAAGAATGTTTCCTCATCAATTATTTGACTATACTTAAGTAGGGAAACACTGTGTTCTTCTACTCACAATACTCTGACACCAAATGTGTAAGTTTTCCACCAAGCACTTGTCCATCCATTGGCTGAGGGTTCAGTCTCACAGGACTGCTCCCCACTTCAAATGGCAAGTCCCAGGTTGTCACCTGTACTTCTGACCAACTGACTATAAATTAAGGGTTCCCATGACCCCAACCTTGGGTTCAGTAATTTGCTAGAATGGCTCACAGAACTCAGGGAAACACTTTACTTACTAGATCACCAGTGTATTATAAAGGATACAACTCAGGAACAGCCAAATGGAAGAGGTACATATGGCAAGGTATGGGGAAAGGGCACAGAGCCTCCATATACTCTCTGGGCTTGCCACCCTCCCAGCACGTCAATGTGTTCTCCAACCAGGGAGCTCTCCAAACCTAGTGTTTAGGATTTTTATGGAGGTTCCATTATATAGGTATGATTGATTAAATTGTCAGCCATTCATGATTGAACTCAACACCAGCCCATCTGCCCTTGGAAGTTGAAGTTTGGGGTTGAGAGTTCCAGCCCTCTAATCACATGATTGATTCCTTCGCAGCACCCATCCTCCAAGAGTCACCTCACTAGCGTAAACTCAGGTATGGTTAAAAGGGGCTTCTTATGAATAACAAAAGATGTTCCTCTCACTTCTATCACTGAGGAAATCATAAGGGTTTCAGATGCCCTGTGCCAGAAACTGGGGATGTCACAACATCACAGTTTGCCTACTGGTCTTTGAACACAGATCCCTTACAGTAAAATGATCATAAAAGCCAAAAGATACTGGCACATTACTAGAATCCATTCACTCATTAATAATTATCCAATCCATCTTCATATCGTTTGAAAATGCCTTCCAGGGAGAGGCCACTCAGGTTTGCAGGCTTTTATTCAATCTTGTCGGGTTCCAAAAGCAGGAGTGGTCTCGGCAATATATGTTCTTCATTTGCTTTTTTCTTTAACAATATATCCTGGAGTGTACTCTATAGCAGAGTTTATCAATAGCAGAACTATGGGCAAGATAATTCTTTGGTGTGGGGGACTGTCCTGTGTACTCTAGGATGTTTAGTAGCATCCCTGGCCTCTACCCACCAGATGCTGGTAACACCTCTATCTGCCATGAGACAATCAAAAATGTCTCCAGACATTGCCACATATCCCCTGGGAGGCAAAATCATGCTTAGCTGAGAATAGTGCTTTATAACGATATTGAGAGCTTTCTCATTTCTTTCATACTCCATTTTGTGAATGTACCATAGTTTATTCAAGCAGTTCCTTATGGCTGGACATTTAGGTTGTTTCTAGTCTTTCGCGCTTACAGAAAGTGCTACAGTGATGGGGTTATGCCTACACCATTTTATGGTTTTGCTAGTGTAGTTTTGGTAGGATTCCTAGAAGTGGGATTGCTGGGTCAATGGGTAAATGTATATGTAATCTGTCTAGATGTTGCCCAAACTCCCCTCCTTGAGGATTGTACTATTTTTAATTTCCTAGAGCAAGGTATAAGAGTGCATATTTCCCCATAGCTTCACCAAAGAGCATGTTAAATATTCAGAATTTTGTCCATATGTTTAAGAAGCACTTGCTTTTCTTTTTCTGTGAATGATATAACTTGCCCATTTTTCTAGTATTTCCATCCTCAAGAATCATTAACATCTCTCTCTATATGAGAGATATTGACTCTTTATGAGTGATATCAGTTGCAAATCTCTCTTCCTCAGTTTGTGTTTTTTTTCATTTTGCTTATGTTATGTTTTTCATGCAAAAGTTTCTGTTTTTATATGGTTAAATTTATCCCTTTTCCTTTATTGCTTCTGGATTTTAAGTCAAAGAAAAGCTTTCCCATTTCCAGGTTATACAAGAATGACCCATATTTTCTCCTAATACTTATATAAGTATGTATGTGTGTATATGTGTATTTGACTTTTAGATCCATTTGGAATTTATTCTCATGTATGGTGTGAGGAATGGTTTCAGTTTTGTACTTTTCTATATAACTAACCAGCTGTCCATGAGATAGTCCATTTCTTCCCTACCTGTTTGTGATTCTGCCTTTATAACATCCTAAACTTCCATATTTAGTTGGGTGTATTTCAGGATTTTCACGTCTTTTTCTATTGGTCTATTAATTCATGGGCCCCTGAAGGCTTTATACTGTGTTCGAATGTCTGATACAGCTGTCCTCCCTGCCCTATTGCCATTGGGTTTTTTTGTTTTTTTTTTTAGTGTTTGGATATTCTTGCTTGTTTGCTCTTTCAAACAAAATATATAATCAGCTATCTAGTGCTGGGGAAAAGTATTTTTATTGGGAGTATGTTAAATTCACAAAGTCACGTAGGGAGAACTGACATTTTCATGATGCTGAGTTTTCCTTTCCAAAAACATGATGTGTCTTTCCATTTGTGCAAGCCCACTTCTGTGTCTTTCAGGAGGTTTCACAGTCTATAAACATTTTGACCATCATAAAATGTAAAGAGTAAGGCTGTCCTTCTCCCATTCCACATACAACTTCCAGGGTACAAACGTGCTTTGAGCCTCATCTTCTTATTTTTGTAACCATGATTATTTAAACCTGATTCTACCATCTTGTCATTTGGGAGGGGGCAAGAAGAGTTGCATGTAGAGTGGTAAGAGTTTGAACTTTGGCATTAGACTGTCTTTGGTTTGAATTTGGCTCTATCATATATCTGCTCTGTGACCATGGGCAAGTCTTCTTGGCAAAATAGAGATTTTTACCTTTCATGGTAATAAGGATGGAAAAAAGATAGCATATGTAAAGCAGCTAGCACAGTGCCTGGCATGAGTGAGAGCTCAATTTCAGTAGCTGATACTTGTTGTGGGCACTAAATTTTCCCAGTAACTATCCTGGTCGTGAACAATTTCCAGTATGGAATTGAAAACCATTTCACTGGCCTTCCACATGTGTTTGAAACATAGGCATCTCGTACACTACATATATATTTTAAAAAAGAGATCCATCCATCTTCCATCCATGTTAATTTCATCGGTGCCTGGCAATACCATGCTGTTTTGAACTTTTCCTTTTTTCCCATGAGTTGGCATTTTTTTAGGCTTTATATATTGTCTCATTTTTACAAAATGCTGGAATAACCTGCAAGTCGTGGCAGAAGCTTTGCTCATCTGAACAGTGATGGATCATCTTTTACAGGAAGCCATCAATCAATGGCAGCTAACAAGAATGTGGAGTGGGATAGGAGTGGGAGGGGGTCCAAGGGCCACTTTACTTGGTTCACTGACTACTTGCTGTGAAGTCTTTTGATTGATGTTGAGGAAATTTCTGCTGATTGCATCACTATTTCACGACAGTGTTGACTTGCTTTCTCTGAGCAGATTTCTGATTTTAGTTGAGAATCAGCATTGTAAACTTTTAAAATTTCGTGTAGACAGCAACATTAATCAAGCACCCACTGTCTACTGAGCACAATGCAACAGAATTAAAAGTAAGTAAGAGGGGCAGTGATGGCCTGTCCTAGGCTGGGGCGCTGGATTAGGCTGTGGCAAGATGGGCCTGACTGTCAACTTAGAGATTTGAGGAAGGTGGGCTGGTGAGTGCTCAGCTACCATGGCGGGTGCAAGGCTGGGAGTGCTGGTTCCCTGGGCCATCACAGGGAGACCTCGGTAGGAGCAGGAATGAAGTAGGATCCTTTATTGGAGAACAGGGAATGAAGTTTGGTGCTGTGGCCAAGAGAGCAAGAAGAGGCAGTCCTGTAGTCTGAAAACCTCAGTTGAAAGCTGTGGAAACTGAGCAGACGGTGGGGCAGGAGTTAGGCCAAGGTCAGAGGCAAATAGCCGATGTTTCTCTTGGGAGTAGGTTGTGCTGATAGGCTGTGAGGTGCAGTGCCACTTTTTTCAAAGGGCAGCACAGGAGTCCCAGCAGGCAAGCCAGTGAGCAGGGGCTCCTTGTTTTAAAGGGAGCCTGTCCTCAGGGTCGAGGAGGCTCTGTGCCTGGAGCTAACAGGCTTCACACTCTGTCAGCAAACCTGCTGCACACACAGGGACAGAATCGATAGTAAGAGCACCTTCATTTATTTAGTGCTTTTAATGCTTCAGAGTGCTTTCTCCTCTTCCTGCACAAATATAAAGTGCTGCCCTTTCCCTATGAAGATGATGCCAATGGCTTCCCATTAATTCTTGTCCTTGGTGTTGTCTTCCCAGAAGTGTTTATGGACGTGGGTTGATTAAAGCACACTTTTTGGTCTCCTGGTAACCTACAGGTGTTAGAGTTGTCAGAGTGAAACTATATATTGTCTGGATACTCACACTTCGGTGAGATAGGCACACACACTCATTCAGTTATTCAACTAAAAATTCTTGCGTCCCCATTAGGTAGCAAGTACTGCTTAGGTGTTATAGATGTACAGTATTTCTATACAGAAGATAGGTCTATATGTGTATTATGCTGTAATATCACCTCTTATTTAGAGGTCAAACTGATGGTAGCCTCAAACATTCAGAACATAAATTGGAAAAAGGCAATGAGATAGGCTTGAAGCCGCAAACTGCTGAACATTTTATTCTGTAGGAAAGACAGAATTGCCCTCAGGCAGTTGCTGAGAACAACCGTGTGTGTAAGCAGCAGATGATCGCAGCAGGACTCACTGACCTCATGAGAATTGATGGCTGACAGCAGAGGGAGGAGACAGAAGAACTCTCGAAAGCAGAATAATTTCTTTTGAACTCTCCCTAGATCATCAGCATAATGGTTGGAGGCATTTAGTTTAGGAGTAAACAACCACAAAGGCTACAGTAACCTTTGAGAGCAGTACTGCATTAAATAGCACCATAACTCATGTTCATGATGCTACTAGCTCATATTTGCATAGCTTTTTTTATTTTTTTAAATGACACAATTCTTTACATCGCCTGGTCTTTTTAAGTAAACACAAAATCCCTGGCAGCATGCATCAGAATCACCTGGAGAGTTTGTTAAAACAAGGATGGCTGGACCCCACCCCTAGAGTTTCTGATTTAGTCCATCTAGGGTGGACTCCCAAATCTGCCTTTCTAACAAGTTCCCACATGTTGAGGATGCTGCTGGTCGAGGGCCGCACTTTGAGAACCACTGCCCTGTGGGGTATGTTTGGCCTTTTGTATTACTGTTTTCTCTATTTTACATGGAAGGAAAGGGGATTTCAGAGAAGTCGAATTACTTAACCAAGGTCACACAGGTGGCAGATTTCAGACTCACGTTTAGGTCTTATGAGAATAAACCATATGCTTTTTCAGCTGTGTGCTGTTGTCTCAGATTTTTCCCTTAAGAATTGAGAGAGTTTAATACATTTTAAATTTTCATCAAAATACTTGGAATTAAAAACATTGCTATTCTGGCTATCATCAAAAAGACAAGAATTACAAGTGGTGGTGAGGATGTGGAGAAAAGGGAACTCTGGTGCACTTTTGGTGGGAAGGTAAATCAGTGCAACCGTTAAGGAAAACCATATGGACGTTCCTCAAAAAATTAAAAATAGAACTAGCATATGATCCAGTAATCCCACTTCTGGGTATATACCCAAAGGAAATGAAATCAGGATCTCAAAGAGATATCTGCACCCCTATATTCATTGTGGCATCATTCACAGTACCCAAGATATGGAAATAACCTAAGTGTCCATCAAGGGATGAATGGATAAAGAAGATGTGATACACACACACACACACACACATATGTACACAAACTTGAGTATTATTTAGCCATAAAAATGAACGAAATCTTGGGGCTGGCCAGTGGCACAGTGGTTGAGTTCACATGCTCTGCTTGAGCAGCCCAGGGTTTGCAGGTTCAGATCCAGGGTGCAGACCTACACACCACTCATCAAGCCATGATGTGGAGGCGTCCCACATGCAAAATAGAGGAAGATTGCCACAGATGTTAGCTCAGGGACAATCTTCCTTAAGCAAAAAGAGGAAGATTGGCAAGAGATGTTAGCTCAGGGCCAATCTTCCTCACCGAAAAAAAAAAAAGAAAAGAAAAAAAGGAAATCCTGTCATTTGTGACAATGTGGAGGGACCTTGAGAGCATTGTGCTAAGTGAAATAAGTCAGACAGAGAAAGACAAATACTGTGTATCTCACTTATATGTGGAATCTAAAAAAGCTGAACTCATAGAAACAAAGAGTGGAATGGTGGTTACCAGAAGCTAGAGGGTGGGGGAAATGGAGAGATGTTGGTCAAATGGTGGAAACCATTTCATTTATAAGATGAATAAGTTCTGGGAATCTTATGTGCAGCGTGGTGACAATAGTTAACAATACTATAGTGTATACTTGAAAGTTGCTAAGAGAGGAGGTCTTAAATGTTCTTACCACACAAAAAAGTTAACTATGTGAGGTGATGGATGTGTTAACTAACCTTATTGTGGTAATTATTTTACAATGTATAAGTCTATCACATCCTCACGTTGTACACCTTAAACTTACACAATGTTGTATGCTAATTATATCTCAATAAAGCTGGAAAAAATTTGCCATTCTACTTTATTAGAAAATTATGCATTATGGCATATATCTTTCCTTGACAATGGTGCATGGGGCTTTTGGTCTGTCCAGCCCCCATAACACTTAGAACATTTAAGTAAATGCTAAGATCTTAGGACGGGTGGATGGAAAAGGAATACAAGGAGGAAATGGGTTTTTTTTATTGACTGGGACAGGTGCAGATCCTTTGGAGAGCAGTGAAAGAGTGGGAAGGCATGAGATTTAGTGGACCTGAAGGAAGCTGGTATTTTAGGAACACTTCCCTGCATAGACAATTAACCTGGAATGCTTGGAGTGACTTTGACTTGATGTTGCTCTTCTCTGAATGGAGTCTGCAATGGTCTTTTCCAACTGAACAAACATTCTACTTCCAGGCTTGGAAAGTCTAAGAAAAATCTATTCAGTTCATGTGTGTGTGCTCCCATTTTCCTTTTCTGTGTGTGATTTCCTATGAGCCTCGTTGTCCCAAGTCCTTTCTGAATCAGTTAGAGAATTATGATCAAGACTCCTAAGAAAGAATCTCTAAAGACATCTTAAGCAAAATTCCAGGATCCTCCACGTCCTTTCATTTCAATGCTGTGATAGCTGCCTCTAATGTGGAGAAATGACATTAGTCTCTCAGGCCATAATCGGGCTGTATCAGCAGGGTTCAGTGAGGAAAAGAAAAACACTGTAGGTATTTTAAACATGAGGAGACTTTATACAGGGACTGAGATGCCTACAAAACCATGGGAAAGACCGGACGAGTGAAAAATCACGGAGACTGTCACTAGCTTCAGGTTCGTTGCCACAAAGAAGTGAAAAGCTGCTGCCATCCAGAATCAGGAACCTGCAGAGAACGTGGCTAGTGGCTTAACAGCTTCTCTCAGCTCTGAGTGGCCGAAATGACAAAGAAACAAAGAGGCCATTGCAAGGACACATCTGGGAAATTCACATATCCATCTGCCAAAGCTGCCAGAGGAAGAAGAAACAATGTCTGCATCCTCTCTTCCACCTTCTGAATCTTGCAAGAGTGCAATGGCATTGTTGAACCCTAAGACACTTCCAGTTTAACTTGTTAAGCAGAATCCACTTGGAAAGTAAAGTTTGAGTCACTACGTAAATGAGGCTGTGGCCTCTTCTTCAAATTACTGTCTAACGGTGAAAACATGGAGTCTTGCTGCAAGCGGAGGTCTCCACATCTGCTTACCAAACCTCTGAGCTGAGAAGTCTCGCTGCATTTGCAGTTTCTGGATTTGCTTTTGCTTGATGGGTATTCATGACTTATTACTGATTATATTTTTATTTATAGTAAAACCTTAATTTGTAGGAATCTTACTAAAGCAGAAGCTTCCATTAATTAGATTTTTCTCTCTCTACATACCTTATTTGGAAAGAAGTTTTACCACTAGAAAGCAGCTCAAAGAAAATTTTTAATTTTTACCCCCCAAATTAAAAAACATACCCAGTTACCCAGTTAATATATGACCATTGTACAAAATGGGAAAAATATATTTTAAAATACATTTATGTAGGTAAATATATATTTGTTTAATTTGTCTTATTAGAATTTTAGTAGGCTACAGTTTTTGTTTTTTGTTTCAATTACCAATGCTAATATAAATTCTCTGATACATGCATCCTACAATAAGCAATATCCTTGGATAAATTCCTAGAAGTGGATTTTTTAGTGCCTAAAATGACGCACTTTTTGAAGATCTTTTAAGCACATATTTATAAATTAACTTCCAGAAAGATTAATCTCCCACCAGCTGTGAAAAGGAGTTCCCAATTCCCTGAACCCTTAACAACATTGGGTCTTATCATATTTAAAAAAAAAACTTTTGCTAACTTGATAGTTTAAAATGGTATTTAATTGTCTTAATTTGATTTTCCTTGATTATTGGAGAGGTTGAACATTTGTTCAAATGTTATTGTCTATTTATACTTATTCTCCTAATGAAATTACATCTTTAGCCTTTTTTTTCTATTGTTAGACTTTGAAAGTTGATTTGTAGTAGCTCTTTACGTGTTAAGGATAAAATCACTTACCTCTTATTATGTCAGAAATATTTTTCTCAAATTGCTGTTTGCCTTTTTACATTTCATCTTTTATTTCCCAAAGAGTTTGAAATTTTTGTTTCATAAATTTCTGTCCTTTTTTTTTGAGGAAGATTAGCCCTGAGCTAACTACTGCCAATCCTCCTCTTTTTGTTGAGGAAGACTGGCCCTGAGCTAATATCCATGCCCATCTCCTTCTACTTTATGAATGGGACGCCTACCACAGCATGGCTTTTGCCAAGCAGTGCCATGTCTGCACCCAGGATCCAAACTGGCGAACCCCGGGCCACCGAGAAGTGGAATGTGTGAACTTAACTGCTGCACCACTGGGCCGGTGCCTCTATCCTTTTTAAAATGTTGTCTGCTCTTGAGGCCATACTTAGAAAGTCTTTCATCCAATAGTATGTAAATATTCAACTATACTTTACCATGCTTTTAAAGTTTCATTTTAAATATTTACACTTTAATTCTACTAGGAATTTCTTTAATTATCATGGAGAGGTGAAACTGGGAGTTTTGTTCAAAATATTTAATAGCCAGTATGCCGTGGGTGCTGACCAATCAGAATGAATACCAGCCATTGAAACTGGGTATGGCCATCTTGGTACTTCTTGGTGAATATCAGTCCTGGACGAAATAGATGTTTTTTCCAAATGGTCAGCTCTTACCCTGACGCATCTTATATCTTTTCCTCATTGATTTAAAATGTCTTCTTTATCCTATATTAAATATTTTTTATATTTGGATCTCTTTCTGAACTTCACTGTTGACTTCCAATGATATGGCTGGCTATTCTACTTGTTCATAGTAAGGCAGTAAATTCAACACTTTTTGATTACTGTAGCTTCAGAAAACTTTGACTGTCTTGTAGAACAATTTATTAACCTTCTTTTCAAATCATTGTGTCTAGCAGGCAAGGAAAGGTGTCATCACACTGACACCTGATCATCAGGAGGTAATAGGGCTCCTGTTACCCAATGGAAGCAAGAGAGAATGTTTGGCTCTCACGTAGTCCATTAGGACATCTTTTGATGCCCCCATCCCCAATTTGAAAAAAATTATACAAAAGGAAAAATGTATGGGGAAATTTACAAATATATATTTCAATAAAAATTTGCTTACCAAATAGATGAGACTTACCTAGTTTCAAACCAGAGCACTATACCAGGCTCCTAGCAGCAGAGGTACATGAGGGAATAATTCAGAAATGACTGAAAAATTATAATTATTTCAGAAAATAGCATTAGTAGACATTAATTTCATAAGATTTCCATTTTTGAGTTGTAGCTCCTACGTAATTTTCCTTGGGAGATTGTTTATAATATTTCAATCACTGTTAATATTTGGAACACTTTGTTGGTTATCCATTTCCCTCTTTCAGGTTACTTCTGTTTTTCCTGATTTGATTTCCTTTTAATCATATTAAATAATTTTTCTCATTTCCTTTTAAATGTTATTTTGTTTTCTCCATTTCTTAGATACTGTCTAATTATTTCCTGAGTGAGCGTGTGCCTTCATGCCTATATGTTTTCATATGTGCTGCATCAGTAAAATGATAGTGCTGCTTGATATTATCTCAAAATGTCTTAGAATTTTTCCTTGATCGGTATAGTTTTATGCATATGTGAGATTAGTTATTGAACTAATAATTGTTTATATGACCTAATGTGATTAATTCTGTGATTTGTCATGAATGTAAACAATAATGTATCTCGATTTCGATATGATCTTAGATAACTTTTGTTTGATAAAATATGATCTCTGTAAGTAATGAATTATTGTTCCCATTCTTCACTGATGAGCATTCATTAATTTTTCAAAATAATCTGACAGCTTTACATGTCATATGGTATTGAGTAATCTGTATAAGGAGCTTGTTTATTTGGAGAAGACACATGATTTTATAGTTTTACGGAAAATATTATGATGAGATCTAGCTGCAATAAAAATATGGTAACAGATATTATTAACAGTTGTTACCTCTCGGTTGTGGGAAGTTCTATTTTTCTCCTTTAGCTTACCTGTAGTATTTAAAAATTTATATATAATCACCACATATTGCTTTGTTTAAAAAATAAATAACATTTTAAACACAGCGCGTTTTTCCACAGAGCTTGGTGGAGACCCATGAAAAGAGAGGGGTATAAGATTGTGGTTCACAATTTGCAATTCTGTCCCTTCACTGATTCTTAAGGGAGTTAAGCAAAAATAATTTTTTTTGTTTTTCACTCTTTCTAGGAATGCATTGTTTAAGCAAGTGAACATATTTAATTTTTCAATATTTATGACCTTTTATATGAAAACGAAATATGAGCACTGGAGACTTTCTACTTGCAAATAGTCTTTTTGGTTTTTCCCGACCACGAGTATACACATTCTGAAACGGATATACTAAACGTCTGTGTTAATTAGCTACAGCTGCCATAGTGAATACAGACACTGGGTGGCTGAAACTGAAATTGATTTTCTCACAATTCTAGAGGCTAGAAGTCAGAGATCAAGGTATCAGCAGGGTTGGTTCCTTCTAAGAGCTCTCTTCTCCTCGTGTCTTCACATAGTCTTTCCTCTTGGTATCTGTGTCTAAATTTCCTCTTCTTGAAAGGACCCTGGTCATACTGGATTAGGGCCCATGCTAATGACCTCATTTTAACTTAATTACCTTTTTAAAGATCCTATCTCAATATGCAGTCGCATTCTGAGATCCTGGTGTTTAGGACTTCAGCACAGGAATTTTCAAGGAGACACAATTCAGTCCATAAGAGCATCTGAAAAACACATCTGTCTATTCAGATGCTCGTTGGTTCTATAACCACACAGTGGCTCATAAATAGTGGTGTTTAACTTCTTTTGAGTTAGAATCTCCTTTGAGAATGAAAAGTAGGGATCCTCTACTCAGAGAAATGCACAAACACACTAAATTTCACATCAGAGGGTTTACAGACACGCCCCCAACCCCTGCTCCTCACCCTGTCTATGGACCCCTAGGGTCTAGAGCCCCTGGCCCAGATGCTATTAAAACCACAAAGTCAAGGAATTCAGTGATCAAATGCATAAGACTTACTTGTTTGTAATTCACAAAGCTCAGCAAGGTCCACCAGTAGTGGATTACAATTTTAGATCTTTCACCTAAATGTTTATGGTCCATTGGCTGTAAACTTGACAATTCAAGGAATTGAAAGTAGCTCTGTAAAACTCATCCTCACTCTATCAAAGTCAAACTCCAAGCACATGCCAGCAACTCTCCTGAATGACTGGAGCAGTTCTCTTGGTTTCTAAAGATGTCTCCTGACACCAGGTTTATTTTTTCTATTGTATTTTTTATTGAGATTATGATAGTTTACAAGCTTGTGAAATTTCAGTTGTACCTTATAATTTGTCAGTCATATTATAGGTGCACCACTTCACCCTTTGTGCCCACCCCCCACACCCCCTTCCCCCTGGTAGCCACTAATCTGTTCTCTTTGTCCATGTTGAGTCATGCAGAGATTGTTTTTCTCTATCTGGCTTATTTCACTTAACATAATACCTTCAAGGTCCATCCATGTTGTTGTGAATGGGATGATTTTATCCTTTTTTATGGCTGAGTAGTATTCCATTGTATATATATGCACCATATCTGCTTTATCCAATCATCAGTTGATAGGCATTTAGGTTGCTTCCACATCTTGGCTATTGTGAATAATTCTGCAATGAACATAGGGATGCGTGGGTCTCTTTGAATTGCTGATTTCAAGTTCTTTGGATAGATACCTAGTAGAAGGGTGGCTGGGTCGTATGGTATTTCTATTTTTAATTTTTTGAGAAATCTTCATACTGTTTTCCATAGTGGCTGCACTAGTTTTCATTCCCACCAACAGAGTATGAGGGTTCCTTTTTCTCCACAACCTCTCCAACATTTTTTACTTTTTGTTTTGGTTATTTTAGCCATTCTAACACGTGTAAGGTAATATCTTAGCGTAGTTTTGATTTGCATTTCCCTGATGATCAGTGATGATGAGCATCTTTTCATGTGCCTATTGGCCATCCGTATATCTTCTTTGGAGAAATGTCTATTCATATCCCCTGCCCATTTTTTGATCAGGTTGTTTGATTTTTTTGTTGTTGAGTTGTGTGCGTTCTTAATATATTATGGAGATTAACCCTTTGTCGGATATATGCTTTGCAAATATTTTTTCCCAATTGGTGGGTTCTGTTTTTGTTTCAATCCTGTTTTCCCTTGCCTTATAGAAGCTCTTTAGTCTGATGAAGTCCCATTTGTTTATTCTTTCTATTTCCCTTGTCTGAGAAGACATGGTGTCTGAAAGATCCTTTTAAGACTGATGTTAAGAGGGTACTGCCTATATTTTCTTCTGGAAGTCTTATGGTTTCATGTCTTACCTTTAAGTCTTTGATCCATTGTGAGTTTATTTTTGTGAATAGTGTAAAAGAATGGTCGATTTTCATTCTTTTACATGTGGCTGTTCGGTTTTCCCAACACCATTTGTTGAAGAGACTTTCTTTTCTCCATTGTATGTTCTCAGCTCCTTTGTTGAAGATTAGCTGTCTGTAGATGTGTGGTTTTATTTCTGGGCTTTCAATTCTGTTCCGTCGACCTGTGTGCCTGTTTTTGTACCAGTACCATGCTGTTTTGATTACTGTGGCTTTGTAGTATATTTTGAAGTCAGGGATTGTGATGCCTCCAGGTTTGTTCTTTTTTCTCAGGATTGCTTTAGCAATTCAGGGTCTTTTTTTGCCCTATATGAATTTTAGGATTCTTTGTTCTATTTCTGTGAAGAATGTCATTGGGATTCTGATTGGGATTGCATTGAATCTGTAGATTGCTTTAGGTAGTATGGACATTTTAATTATGTTTATTCTTCCAATCCATGTGCATGGAATGTCTTTCCATCTCTTTATGTCGTCATCAATTTCATTCAGGAAAGTCTTGTGGTTTTCATTATATAGGTCTTTTGCTTCCTTGGTTAAATTTATTCCAAGATATTTTATTCTTTTTGTTGTGATTGTGAATAGGATTGTATTTTTGAGTTCTTTTTCTGTTAGTTCGTTATTGGAATATAGAAATGCTACTGATTTATGTAAGTTGCTTTTGTACCCTGCAACTTTGCTATAGTTGTTGATTACTTCTGGTAGCTTTCCAATGGACTTTTTAGGGTTTTCTATATATAAGATCATGTTGTCTGCAAACAGCGAGAGTTTTACTTCTTCATTGCCTATTTGGATTCCTTTTATTTCTTTTTCCTACCTAATTGCTCTGGCCAAATCCTCCTGTACTATGTTGAATAAGAGTGGTGATAGTGGGCATCCTTATCTTGTTCCTATTCTCAGAGGGATGGCTTTCAGTTTTTCTCCATTGAGTATGATGTTGGCTGTGGGTTTGTCATATATGGCCTTTAGTATGTTGAGGTACTTTCCTTCTATAGGCATTTTGTTGAGAGTATTTTTTATCATAAATGGATGTTGGAGCTTGTTGAATGCTTTCTCTGCATCTATTGAGATGATCATGTGATTTTTGTTTCTCATTTTGTTAATTTGGTGTATCATGTTGATTGACTTGTGGATGTTGAACCATCCCTGTCCTGACACCAGATTTTAAGCACAGATGAATAGTGAGGGAGATCAGGCCTGCTCTCAGGTAGCCTCTGGATTTGGGCCTGTTAAGAGTGAGACGGGGCTCCACCTGGCCTACGTCTGGAGGTGTGGTCTGGCTTTGGCTAATCAGCTGATAGAAGGACCATAGATTAATTGGCTTGACTTTCCACTTGAGGCCTTCTTCCATCCCAAACCTGAACTCCTTTGTTGCTCAAGGCTCCAAAGGAACTTAGTGTCACTTGAAGTTGAGTCAGATTTCCAAGGGCTGGCTTCTAACCAGTTCTGGATGTGAGCAGGATTAGATACTTTTATCCTTGTTATTGTTTATAAATAAAGAAACGGGAAGAATCCAAGTGAGCATTTATAGAAATGAGCTCAAGTTGGCCCCCATACCATGGGTCTAGAGCTTTCTATGGAATGTATCACCTTGCATGAATGTTGAGACAGGCACAGAGAATTTTTTTTTTTTGAGGACGATTAGCCCTGAGCTAACATCTGCTGCCAATCCTCCTCTTTTTGCTGAGGAAGATTGGCCCTGAGCTAACATCCATGCCTTTCTTCCTCTATTTTTATATGTGGGACACATGCCACAGTATGGCTTGATACCTGGTATGTAGGTCCTCACCCAGGATCTGAACTGGTGAACCCCAGGCAACTGAAGTGGAACGTGCAAACTTAACCTCCATGCTACTGAGGAGGCCCCAACGCAGAGAGTATTTTGATGACCCTCTATTTTTCCTGGTACATTATATAAATGTGTCAATGTGAGGTTAGTTATTAGTTTTTGTATTATTAGCACAACACTTTGGCAGGGCTTGTGAGTCAGGAAAAAAATTGATATTTGGGTTCATTTTACTTCAGGGTTCTGAAACACTATGTAGTTCTTTCCAGCTTTTGTTTTACAATCCATTTAGATTTGATTTAAGTCCATTGTCAAAACAAAATTTAAAATGTTTATTCAAGAATACAGTGAAACTGGAAATCACATAATATTCCACTTTGTATAGCTACATCAAAATTCTGTACATGAGCCAAAAATATAGTGAAGGAAAAAAACTTACTAATCTACCAGAAATTCTTTAATTAAATTATAAATTTTTAATGTATCTTTACTTTCATATGAGTGTATTTTATTTTCTTTGTCCGTTATTCATTTGAAAAGTTATGCAGTTTTGAAGCTATGTTGTTACAAATATGCTTTTATTGGAAATTAATTGAATACTAAAAATTATTAACAAAATCTAATTTTACTCAAAACAGATTGACTCAATAATGCATGAAACAAACCTATGTAATATATAAAGCAAACTTGTTAAAAGAAGGAAATTTAGAGATCCTAAACATTGATAAATAAAGCAATATCAATATTAATATTTTTATTTCCTTTCCCAAATATGAAAACCCTTTGATATATCCTTTGGTTTTATGTCATTTAATCAACCTTTACTTGTCTGTGCTGTTTGGTTAAGGAAAATTATGAATATACAAAACTAATTTTTTTTCCAACAAGACTCTCAAGAAAAGCTTTACGAGTTAGATGTTACATGAAATAAATACTCAAAACAAATGCTCAAAAAATATTTAAATTGCTTATAAGCAATGAATAATTAAGCTTAGTAATGGCAATAGTATTTACAATTTTGGATACAGATGGCACGAGTTCCTTGGAAGTGATTTTTTTTTAACCAGCTCAGATTTTATTCAGATTTCATCAGCTTTTCCACTAATGTCTTTTTTCTGTTCCAGGAGCCAATCCCAGACACCACATTGAATACAGAATGCATTTTATTTTATCAAGTAGTTTCTGTTGTGCCCATGTTTTATAATAATCGCTGAACAGTAGAAATCTTTATCATTCTGTGCATGTATGCGTGCGTGTGTGTTTATGTATTTTTTCCCTCCTCAGTGGCAGAATAGCAAAAGTAATATTATGGGACTTGAGTCATACTGACCTGAGTTTTAATCCTAAGTTTGCTGAGTAACTTTGGGGCATTGATCAAGTTACCTAAATTCTCTGAACTTCAGTGTCTTCATCTGTAAAGTAGAAATAGTAGTGACAATAATGCCTATCTCATTGAGTTGTAAAGACTAAATGTGACTATACAATGAACTGTAGTGGTGATTCTTGGTATTATTATTACTTACTGTCTAATGAAGATACTAAAGAAAAGAGAATTATCCAGAAAGCAGATGGTCAAGGATGATTTTTAAAGATGGGGGAGGGAGTATGGCACAGAAGAGCCACAACTTGACAAACCGACTCTGAAATAATCAGGAAGCAATTGTTCAGTAAAATTAAGAAGCTTCTTTATTTCTTGCCAGCATATTTATATCAAAATGTGTAACATGGGGCCAGTTTTTTCACTTGGCATGTTCCCGGCCATTTGTAAAAAGAGTGTTCAGCAGCTGTTGCTCTGGGAAGCAGATGGATGGATGACATTTATGAATTGTATTTTTCAGATCGAGAAACTGAGGCACCAAGTGGTTAATTGTTTTTCCTAGCCTTCCGTGTCCATGAAACATCAAATTTGAGATTACAGTTCGTGAATATCTTCTGCCTTCTAGCTATATGCTGCAGAAAGGAACTGCCAATGGATGAGATGGTAAAAATGGAAGGCTTTCTCTAAGGGAGGCCAGCTGAAGAGTCGTGCTTTTGTGTCTGGTACAGATGGCCAACGGGTAGTGCTTACCAGGGTTTCCCTCCCCTACAGCCACCCACCCTCAAGTGACAGCTTTTTGCATCTTCTTGTCTAATTAAACCACCAACAGAGAATGCCAGTTATCTGCCTGTGTGACACCTCTGCATATTAAGTAGCTTTTGTAATTAATTATTTTTTGAAAGCCTTGATCCTCCATAATTAAATAAATCTTTGAGAATTAATAATAGGTTAGCATGGTATATAGACTGAAAACACCGTGAGCAGCAACTTGGCAGTGAGGGAAGAACTTTGCATCCAATATAGTGTCTCTATTGATCAATCTTTGATGATCTGCATGCTCCCAATATAACATCAAGATATGTTTCTTGTTTTCTCTATATTCCTGTGCACCCAAGTGGAACCAATTGTTTCTGCACAGGGTAAGATATAAAAATGCAGATTTGCTTAAATAACTTACTGCCCAACAAGGCAGTCTCTGTCGTACATGAGAATAGGCTGCAAGCAGCTGTCTCCCTCATATTGCCCTCTGGGTTATGACTGTGATGCTGGTTAGTCACTTTTGCATCTTTTTGTGCTGGCAGCAACATTGAGACCAGATAATAGATGCTGGCAAGATCCTGAAATCAAAGGCATGGAAAGAGCGCCTTTAAGCAGGTGGTCATGTCCTTCAGTGGCGAGCTTGTGGGGTGTGACAGAGCTGGCCCACTGCAGAGGACAGTCCAATATGCCACCACTGTCTGGATGAGGAGCCTGCCCTTTTGCCCTTGAGGGGCTGGGCAGCTGGGGAAGCAGGAGACTTGCTGCTGGGGGATATTCTGCCTCCAGGGCCTGGGGTCATGTCATTTTGCGTGGGACGATGGATAGAGTTTGTTGTTGATAGTGTTGTGGAGTCGATTCGGACTCCTAGTGACCCTGTGTACAGCAGAGCCTTTTTGCACCATCCTCTCACCTTCCAGCACTCTATCAGACAATGCTCAGCTACTATTCATAGGGTTTTCATGGCCAATTATTTTGGAAGTGAGTGGCCAGGTCCTTCTTCCTAGTCCGTCTTAGTCTGGAAGCTCCGCTGAAACCTGTCCACCATGGGTGACTCTGCTAGTATTTGAAGTACCAGTGGTATAGCTTTCAGCATCGCAGCAACATGGAATGACCACAGACAGACTGGTAGTGTGGTTCCCTGACTGGGAAACGAACCCGGGCCATGGAGGGCTTGGATAGGGTCAGGGGAGCAAAAATAGGAAAGACCCACACATATTTAAAGGCTATTTCCTGCCTTTCCTTTCACCCGGGCCACTCTCTTTCCTTCTGCCTTCTTTTCCTCTCTGTCTTTCCCCTTGTCCACTTGTCCTGATTCTGCATCTTTGTTTTAGAGGTTGGCACCAGTTTTGTCTTGCTTAGATTTCAGCTTTCAGAGTAGCAGGATCTTGTGCCAGCATTATAGAATTTTAGATCTGGAAGATGTCTTGGGAATTCTGGATCAGCCAGGGAGAGTCTTGAATCTTAAAGATTCTGGAGAGACTCCAGGGTTCTTCCCAGGGGTTTGACTTTTCATTAGATAGACCTAGGAGTGCTGTCAGGTTCAGAAACGTAGGGGAAAGGGTAATGATTCTAGTAATAATTATCATCATAATTAATAGGCATTGAATAACGCACACTCTATATACCTTGTCTTTTGTCATTTTAGTTCATTTTTCAGTAGGTAATACATCTGTTTGGGTCTCAATTCAAAAATTATAAGAGATATCTAGTAAAAATTTCCTCTCTTCCCTCCAGAGTTACCACCTCCCAAGAAATAAATAATAACTGTTATTCATTTGTTGTATACCCTCTCAGAGACTTTCATGTATTCACAAGAAAATACAAATATCTATATGTATTTTCCCCATTTCATAGCACAAATAGTAACACATTATACCTTGTTCTGCGCTTCATGCATTGTCTTTATTTAATCCTCACAGCAGCCCTATGTGGAATGAGCTGTTTTTACCCCAATTTACAATTAGAATTCAGCTCTAGCTGAGTCTCTTGCTCAGGGCAACATAGCAAGGTGGTGGCGTGGGATAACCCTGACTGTCTAACTCGATCAGTTGTGATCTTCGTCACTAGGCTGTCCTGCCTCTCTGGAGCTGGCACAGACTCCTCAGGGTTCCCGCTGATTTGCATAAGTTCCCCAGGGGCTCAGCGCAGTGCTGGCTCCTAACCACAGACTCCAGCCCACAGTCAGGGAATGTGGCAAAACTTATTCAGCTCTGCATCAGTCAGCATCTCTTTTCTTTTTCTGGGGGGAGGAGAAGTTATGACTTTTAAAAAGTTGTGGAAAATACATATAACAAAATTTACCATCTTAACCATTTCTAAGTGTACAGTTCTGTGGTATTAAGTACATTCGTGTTGTTTTGAAACCAATCTCCAGTACTCTTTTCACTTTCCTGAGCTGAAACTCTCTACCCGTCAAATAGTAACTCCTCATTCCCTGCTCCCCTACTCCTGGGGGACCTCCCTTCTACTTTCTGTCTCTGTGAGTTTGACTACTCGAGATACCTCGTATGTGGAATGATACTGTATCTGTCTTTTCATGACCCGCTTATTTTATTTAGCACAATATCCTCAAAGTTCATCCATGTTGTAGCATGTATCAGAATTTCTTTCCTTTTAAAGCTCAATAACGTTCCATTGTATGAATACACCATGTTTTGTTTATTTATTCATCTGTTGGTGGGCACCATTTTATATTCCCACCAACAGTGCTCAAGGGTTCAGTTTCTCCATATCCTCACTGACATTTGTTATTTTCTTTTCTCTTTTCCATAGTAAGCGTCCTAATGAGTGTGAGGTGACATTTCTTTTATAACGTGCCATTAAACATATTTCTTAGTTCTTGTATTCTGCTCACCTGCCACAGAATTCAGTTTTTCTCACATCAGGTCCCTCTTGTAGACAGGTTAAGGTTTGTCGAGGAGTGACCAGCCCACAGGCCAAGTGAGGCTAGCTGGTGGCTCGGCTCATTATACCTGGTCAGACCCCTCCTGCCACGTGGATCCTTTGTGACCTCATTCTGTGCTTTAGGGTGGCCGCATCTTCTTTCTGGTTATTCCTCAGCAGGAAGATTTTCTTGACCTTTACCAAAAAGACAGGATGAGCTCCCAGAATGCAGAGGAATCTTTCCTGTCTCGTAGGTTCCTCACATTCTTTATCCTTCCTGGATGGTTGCTCTCTTGTTAAACCGGGAGATTTTTCAAACCTAGTAACATTTTCATTCAATAAGCCAAGTCATTGTTAGACTCCTCTGCCTTCCACCTTTATGTCATCCTTTGTTTTATCCTCCCTGGGAAGAAGATGGGACTCTTTCTCTCCCACAGTGTACCACAGGATACATCAGGTCTTATGTGGACTCCCCAGGTTAGTGACTCAGTTTGGCACTTTCAATGAGCTATCTTTCCCCATCTCCCAGCCCCAGGCTCTCTGGAGGTGTGTCTTGGGAATGATTATGCGGCTTTAATCTCTCAGGACCAAGAGTGGCCTCAGAGCAGTACCAGAGAAGTGTTTGTCTATATTTCCAGCTGTAACCCCTACATCTAATCCAAGGCTTAGCTGCCACTAGGAAGGAGGTGGAGCACCTTCGCTTGTGGTGTAATCCATTCTCAGTCTGTCTTCTGTATGTCCTTGAATATGGCCATTTTAAAAAGTGGTGTTTTTTTCTAATTACAAAAGCAAATATATGTTCAAAGCAGAAAACCTGAAAAATGAAGAAAAACACACCACTAAAACCTCATAGTGCATGGGATCAAATATAGGTACTGTTTTATAGCCTTCTAATTTGCTTAAGAGATTGTGTAATTTGCCTATACCTGCAAATATTCTTTTACCATATAACTTTTAGTGAAAATATTTGTGGCATAATATGGATATGCTATAGTTTATTTAAAAATTCCTTTACTGTTGGAAATTTAAGCCATATTCTTTTTGGCTGTTATGAACTTTCCTGAACATCTCAGTACATATATCTATGAAAACTATGCTATTTTTAAATGCTATGTTTGGAAAGATGTATAGAAAGGTCTATTTGATTACAGTGACCCTGACTCCACAGGGAAGCGAGCTGAAGATGTAGAGAAAATGTCGATAAAAGGGAGTGGAAAGAGAGTACCTTCCCTTTGAATTAAGATGAAGGGTATCTGGGCGCTGACACCAGCTCCAGAGAACTCAGAACAAACTCAACATCACTATTGCTTCGCCAATTTTGTTTGACACTCAGAGTTGCAAGATGTTCAGGATGCTCTTTTTTCTCCCTCCCTGCTATTCATGGTCCCAATTAGTGGAACCCTTGGAGCGATCTCTCTAACCACTCAGCCCAATAGCCACGCCCTCAAAATGTAGATCTATGCCTTTGTTCGATTGTTTTGAGAGATGTTGGATGACCTTAACAGTGCGTTTCCTGAAATAGCCTATATTTTCCCAGATTTTTGCTTTAATTCTTATTGTATAGACAAAGGGCATGATGTCACTGTCATTTTCATTGTTATTCTGGTCATATCCTCTCCATTGGCGATTTACTGCAGACAGTCCTAGCTTTTTTGCCCAAATACATTCCTGGAGACTGTCCTCAGGCAGATTTTTAAGAAATCATATTTTCTAATGAGAATAACACAATTGGAAATCTACGTTTTCATATCAATGAACTTGAAAGCAAATAAATCATAGGTATGGTAAATAATGTGTCATTAAAACAAAGAAGCATCTTTCTATAAATTTTCTAAATTTTCCTTAGGACAATCAGAAACAGTCAAAGTGGTTCCACAAATTCAGGTCATATAAAGAGAGGATAAATGTATTTGTTTGTTCAGAGGGCCTCAAATGTATGTAGAAAGTATAAATAGAGACTATATAAAAATATAGTTATATAGTGTGATAAGTTTGGCCCACGTCTAGATCCTTAGGGCTGAAGAAACTTGAGAAAGATCTATCCTGTCTCATTTGACAGGTAAGGAAAACGGATCTCACAGCATTAAGTGACTTGCCGAAGATCACCATGCTTACATGAATTCAATATGTAATTAATGATGGTTTTGCTTCCTTCGATACAGTGAGGAGATAGTGTGGTACAATTATCAGAATCCCCCTTCAGGACTGAAGCCCTTATTATCCTAACTACTAGGAGTGTTGGCAGTGGCCAGTTCCCAGCTGAGTCCCTCTCCAGGGACTTGCCATTAGCTGCACAAAGCCTCTTTACCCAAGGTCACGCTCTTATCCCAAGGGCAGCTCGCATCTGATGATGGGTGTCTGGTTGATGCAGAGGTATAAAGGCCTGATCCCTCAGCCCTGACTGAGACAACTCTGAAGGGCCAGTAGAGTCAGCTAAGCCTTTGTTGTCCCTGCATTGTGGCCCAGTGTCTCCCTCTGCCCACTGCCGCTTCCCTCCCTTCCCTCCAGATATTGATCCTGAGAACAATTCCTAATAAATGCCCTGTATGCAAACTCCATTTCAGAGTTTGCTTCTCAGGGAAGTGGACTGTGACATACGACAAACCTCTGGGAGATATTTTGGATCACTGGGTCTTAAAAAATTTGTACCATGAAGTTTGAACTGACGTCTTATTTTTTTATACTCTTTATAGATTTTCTTAGAGAGTAAACAGTGGTATAAAAAATGATTCTATTAACTCAAGTTTGAATATATATGTATTTATATTATATACAAACACAAACATATTTCTGGTAATTTTGCAGCATCTTGTTAAGGACTTTAATTTGGAAAAGATATATCTTATTTATAAATTTTTTTTATTCCTTCCTTTCTCATTCAACAAATTCACAGTCATTATTAAAGGGAGAAAAAAAATTCCCTAAGTTTTGTGTTTGGGTAGAAGGGAAGGCTGATTGGTGGGAATCAGGAGATGAAAGATATTTATGAGCTGATTTTATGGAAATTAAATCTGAGGACTTAAAGAAAAAAATGCAAAAAATAAAATAACAAATATCCATGTATCTATTACCCAGAATTAATATTTGTTAATCAATTGTCATATTTTATCTTTTAAAATATGAAATAACATGTTACAGATAGAGCACGGAGGATTTTCTCCTAACAACATGGCAGACCCCCCCAGTCCTGTCTGCTCTCAGGGGTTGGCTGAATCGCCAGCCAGACAGCAGCAGAGCTTTGACACCAAAAACACAGACCTGGTAAATGTGGACAGGAGCCATGTGTCAGCATTACTGGGTAGCATCAAATGAGCAGAGGGATGAAATATGTTGAAAACAGAACACACCTTCCCTGAATATGGACAGTCACCATAATGGAGTCAGGAAGGTACAAAGTGAATTCCAGACAGTGAAACTTCAGTGAACAAAGCCTTTGGGAAATAGCTCTTTTTATACCACAGCCAGTAGTATTTTAAGAGTCTTCAAAATTTGTGGAGATTGAGTGGCTTGTGTAAAGGGGTTTGGAATTCTTGATGAATTCATAAACAACTCCTCATTTTCCCAAACAAGTTTCTTCTCCTTCCTTGTTCCAGTAAACCTATTGCTGAGTCACATGAGTCAGAAACCTGGGAATGTCCCTAGAATTCTCCTTATCTGACACGCCCGAACAATTTAGCCTTCTGAAGAAGCCGGTCAGATCCACTCCTTACTTTTTCTGCTTGCTTCTCCCGTCCTTCTTTGGAATCCCATCAGCTCTGGTTGGACTATTACAGAAGTCTCCTAACTGGTGCTGATGCCTTTAATCTTGCTCCACTGCCACCTGCCCCACGCCACCTCAGACACAGGATTTACACTGCCACCAGTGGGGTCTTCCTAAAATGCAAATCTGGCATATCATTCATTTTTTTAAAAACTCTTTTTCAGTTCCCCACTGCTCATAAACAGAATTCAAGCCCCTCAGTGAGGTAGTCAAGCCCTCCACATCCTGGCCACTGGCCTTCAGCTTCATGCAGCATCTCTTCAGGCTTCACACTTCAGATTCCAGTAAGGCTGCATGGATTTTATACCTCCACACCAAGTATTTCACGCCTCCATGGCTTTGATCATGCCTCTTCCTTGTCTTGAAATATAATCCTAGCTCCTACAACTTCAGTTGGCTAACTCCTGCTCATACTTCAAGACTCAACATTGGCGTCCTCTCCTTAGGAAGGCTTCCACAATTTCTTCCAGCATGGCACAATTTCTGCTGTCTGTTTTTATGTCTGCCCCTCTACTCTACTGTGAACTCCAGATTCCATTAAACTCTGCATCCCAGTGTCAAACACAATACCTGCACTTTGTCAGTGCTTCTAAATGTTTGTTGACTGTCAGATCAGTGCAGCTGGGAAAGAGATTGAACTGCTAGTCAGAACACCAGGTGGGTGGCGAGACCTGGGCAGTATGTGGACTACATGTTGCTGGATGGAGCATCAGTGAGACTAGCTGGGGCATCTTGAGCATAGTCATGTCACCTGCAGTGGTCTCCTCTCTAAGAAGGAGGCAGAGGATTGGGCACCAGGTTTGTTTTGAGTCTTTGCTGAATCTCTGAGAGCCTCTTGGGCCCACATGGGCTAGATCACTGGAGGTAGGAGGTGGGAGAGATAGTATAGACTTCATATCATTGGGCAAGTGGAAGGGAAAGGTGGAGGTAGTGGATAGGACAAGGTGTTGCTAAGTATTGTGGGAATGCACAAGAACAGTAGCAAATTTTTCATGGAAGGGACTGATCAGAAGACATCTCCTTTTCTTCATCTTGTTCCTCTTCTGTTTCCATTCTTCTCTTTCATTCACTTCCCTTTTTATTTCTCCTTCTTCTTCTGCCTCTTTTCTTTAATTTTGGCAGACATCTGCCACCAATCTTCCTCCTTTGCTGAGGAAGACTGACCCTGAGCTAACATCCGTGCCCATCTTCCTCTACTTTATATACAGGACGCCTACCACAGCATGGTTTGACGAGCAGTGCATAGGTGCGCACCTGGGATCCGAATCGATGGACCCTGGACCACCAACGTGGAACGTGCGCACTTAACCACTGAGCCACCGGGCCGGCCCCCCAAATAACCTTTTAATAGTAGTGGCATAGAGAAAAAAGGTAGAGAAAAATATGTAGAAGTGCAAAATAAATTTAGGCTCAAAAGGAGGGTTGAAATTAAAGAGATTACAAGTAAAATGGTTCATTCATTAAATTGGGCATCAACAGCCTTAAAACCAATTGTAAATCAAGCACATGCATTATGTGAGGCATATTGTCTTGGTGCATAAATCTAGTAACATTATTACTGCTAAAATAAAGTGTAAGTTCAAGATACTGGCTTATGAACCAAAATAGGAAATATATAATGTTAGGTGATATGGCACAATGCTTAATCTCCCTCAGCCTCTGTCAAGCACGCAATAAGTATTGAGTTTATTTGGTCATTTGCGGATCAGAATTTGCATAAACTATTGATGACTTCTTGTGAATACTTTGAGAAGCTAAAGACGGATACTAAACTTCCGAGCATTTATATCACAGGTAAACCTGGTAGGGCTGGAATGAGACCATAGTAGAATTTCCATGCTGTTGAATTTACAGTGTCTTTGCTTGAAGGAGTTATTTTCTGTGTTTAGTTTAAGATACGTCCACAGGCCAGGACATCGTTTCAGCCTTTTTACTCATTCTTTCTCACAATGTGGGCCTTTGACCTGCATTAGAAAAACCTGAGGTGCTTGGGGCTGGCCCCGTGGCCGAGTGGTTAGGTTCACATGCTCCGCTGCAGGCGGCCCAGTGTTTCGTTGGTTCGAATCCTGGGCGCGGACATGGCACTGCTCATCAAACCACGCTGAGGCAGCGTCCCACATGCAACAAATGGAAGGACCCACAACGAAGAATATACAACTATGTACCGGAGGGCTTTGGGGAGAAAAAGGAAAAAAATAAAATCTTTAAAAAATAAAAAAAACAAAACCTGAGGTGCTTGCTTTGGTCCAGATTCCTGGCCCCCGCTCAGATCTACAAGATCAGAATACCAGAGAGTGGGTGCTGGGGCTCTGCAGTTTTAAGAAGCCATTAGTGCCCATGTAGAGCCTACTGATTGTGCATTATGAAAGTGATGGTTAGTATTTGAGTAGCATGGACTGAAGTGGTGACATAACCTGTAAGCTCTAAATCGTATTGGATGGAAGATGAGCTTTGCTGTCAGATATTGTTAAATTTCAGTCAGAAATTGTGGGTGATACCATTCATGTCACACAAATGGCAAAGCAGGTGAACTTCTAGGGGCTGACCTAGCGGTGGGCAAGGTCTCTTGGGTGGCTGTGGGAAACCCTTCCCTGGAGAGATGACAAAGCAGCGGCTTGAACAGTGCCCATGACCTTGGAGGGGCCTCCGCCAAAGGATCTTAACCACAATTGAATTTGACTGCCTGACTCATGCATGGGAGGGATTTTTTCAGAGAATAATCCTGACCTTGAAAAAACCACACAGGGAAGTGGTCTGTTTGTAGGTTGTGAATTGCATCCGAGCTATAGCCAAGTTTGTCTGCTATTCTGTACAACTCCTGAGCCTTCAGCTAGCCAGGCCTTCTGCCACCGGCAAAGCAGGCCTGCAATAAAGCTGTGGGGCCAGATGCACGGGCAGCCCGCCCACTCTATCTTAGCGCATGGAACAAAGTCATATCATGATCTCTCTTCATGGCTTTCAACCCATTTGGTGATATCCCAGAAGTATTTAAACATATTTTCCTGCTCTGATTCACTCCCTCTTCTGATAACTTAGAACATCTATACCTATTATATTATTTCTGTCCTTAGCAATATAATGCCTAATAAAGAATGTCATTGGTAAAAAGCATTACGTCTGTGATGTACTCACATGACATCTTAGAAAAGTTGTTGGATTTATTCCAAGAATTTTTCAAGTTAGCATTAGGAGTATGTGAATATTCACTACTGATTCTAAAAGCTCTTGCTTCTCTATTGTACCACTCAGATTCCTTGCTATGGGACCGAGGGAGGTGTGGTTCACTTATTTTGGCTCTGGGTGTTCCTGTCTGGCTATGAGGTAAAACATTTGCAGTTCCCCTAAGAACTTGAACATGCCACCATCCTGACCTCACAGAGAGCCCAATAGCTCTGCCCCTGCACCAGTCTAGGTTAGAAGCTCCCCGCAGACCTCAGGATTGTCCTGTTTATAACACACTTCTCTGGGCTCCAGCAGGCTGTCCACACTTAGCTGGGAGGAGGATAAAGTAAGGCAGAGAGCAAAGGGCCTCTAACTCAGGGTCTCTGATAGTTTTCCCCATTGGTTCCTGGACTCTTGTTTTTATCTCTGACCTTCCAGACTCTGGACCTCATCTTTCTAGAGCTGTGGCATCTGCCGGTGCCCCCCAGCCTTACCTGACCCCTCTGGGATGCACCCTTGTAAGACTGATTCTTGCAGCCTCGTACGCCCTTTGCCTCTCTATCACTGGCAGTATCTGTCAGATATCCACCTGGCAAAGCAGGCCTCTAGTACTGACCCTTCCTGGCTCCCCAGATTCTGTTTCCACCGGAATCTAGAACTTATCCAGACCTGGATTAAGCTCTGTGTGGGCAGGCACTATGTCGGTTTGCTCACTTCTGTATTTCCTGTAGCAAGTACTAAATAAATACTGGCCAAATGTGGAATGAAGCTGTAAACAGACTTTGACATTTTAAAAAGTAAGTATACATTATAGGATTGGGAACCTAGAAGGAAAATTATTTGAATAAAAGACATGAAAGCTATGATTCTCGGGGCTGGCCCCGTGGCCGAGTGGTTAAGTTCGCGCACTCTGCTGCAGGCGGCCCAGTGTTCCGTTGGTTCGAATCCTGGGCGTGGACATGGCACTGCTCATCAAACCACGCTGAGGCAGTATCCCACATGCCACAACTAGAAGGACCCACAACGAAGAATATACAACTATGTACCAGAGGGCTTTGGGGAGAAAAAGGAAAAAAATAAAATCTTTAAAAAAAGAAAAAGAGTCTCTTCAATAAATGGTGTTGGGAAAACTGCACAGCCACATGCAAAAGAATGAAAATAGACCATTCCCTTACACCATGCACAAAAATCAACTCAAAATGGATTAAAGACTTGAATGTAAGACCTGAAACTATGAGACTTCTAGAATAAAACATAGGCAGTACGCTCTATGACACTGGTCTGAGCAGCATATTTTCAAGTCCCATGTCTGACCGGGCAAGGGAAACAAAAGAAAAAATGAACAAATGGGACTACATCAAACTAAAAAGCTTCTGCACAGCAACGGAAACCATCAACAAAACGAAAAGACAACCTAACAATTGGGAGAAGATATTTGCAAACCATATATCAGATAAGGGGTTAATATCCAAAATATACAAAGAACTCATACAGCTCAACAAAAAAACCCCAACAATCCAATTAGAAAATGGGCAAAAGATCTGAACAGAGATTTCTCCAAAGAAGATATACAGATGGCCAACAGGCATAAGAAAAGATGCTCAACATCATTAGCTATCAGGGAAATGCAAATCAGAACTACAATGAGGTATCACCTCACTCCGGTCAGAATGACTATAATTAACAAGACAGGAAACGACAAATGTTGGAGAGGGTGTGGAGAGAAGGGAACCCTTGTTCACTGCTGGTGGCAGTGCAAACTGGTGCAGCCACTATGGAAAGCAGTATGGAGTATCCTCAGAAAATTAAGGATAGATCTACCATATAATCCAGCTATCCCACTTCTGGGTATTTATCCAAATAACTTGAAAACACAAAGGCATAAAGATACTTGCACCCCTATGTTCATTGCGGCATTATACACAATAGCCAAGACGTGGAAGCAACCTAGGTGCCCATCAAGGGACGAATGGATAAAGAAGATGTGGTATTTATACACGATGGACTACTACTCAGCCATAAGAAATGACGAAATCCGGCCATTTGTGACAACATGGATGGACCTTGAGGGTATTATGCTGAGTGAAATAAGTCAGAGGGAGAAAGTCAAATACCATATGATCTCACTCATAAGTAGAAGATAAAAATGACAAAAAAAACCCCAACACATAACATTGAAGATTGGACTGGTGGTTACCTTTGGGGAAGAGGGGGAGGGGGGAGGGCAAAAGGGGTGATTAGGGTCACATGCACTATTAGGGGATGCACTATAATTAGTGTTCGGGTGGTGAACATGATGTAATGTATCCAGAATTTGAAATATGATGTACATCCGAAAAAAATAAAAATTAAAAAAAAAAAAAGAAAGCTATGATTGTCTTTCTCCTGTTCACAATAATTCCTGTGGTTCACTCTGTTATCAAGAGGTATTTCCTATATTCTTTTCAGCTCTTAGGAATAACAGGGAAAAATCACTGCCATTCCAAAATACTGACTTAATAGGATTTCTCCCCTTAATATGAACTGTGCACTGAAGAAGGGCAAAAACCTCTCCGAATCAGGGACTCAAACTGAACAGTTCTGGGGCCTAAAATCTAGAAGAGGCCACTGTAATTAACGTTCCTGACTCTGAAATGAACACTTTTCTTCCTTTTCCGTCCAAAAAGTCAAATATCATATGCGCCAACTTTTCTTTTCTTTTCCCTGTTCAGTTGGCAATATAGTTCTCTCCAATTTAAGGGATCAACTTATTTATTTATTTAAATTGAGGTAACATTCGTTTATAACATTATATAAACTTGAAGTGTCCATCATGATATAAGCCAACTTTTCCGCCAAAAATTCTTGATAAATGTTATTGAACAAGAATGGAATCAATAAATACATATTTTTTTCTCATCCCAATTCTTATTTGCTGTAAAATAAGAAGAAAAATCACTTATGATCCTACTGCTTGTCTCCATGTTCCCTCAAATTGGAATATTAGTGTCTTATGTGAATGAAAGCCTGAGCTGAGCCAGCATGATGCTAATTAATTTACTTATTTACTTATCTATTTACTTACTATTTTTTAACTTCTGTCTTGGCTTGCCTTCTTGGTCATTGCAGCTCGTCAAGTGAACTCCTGGGGCTGGTATTACTGTGAAAAATTTTCATGGGCCATTCTCTTTGAAAATTTTATTCTTCCTAAATAGAAGGAACTAGAAAAGGTAAATACACCCTTAAGATAAAGCCAAACTTTGGATAAGAACATATGTTTTTACATAGATTTTGAAAGAGCAGAATGTACCTTAAGATGAGAAGAGCCCAGCAAATGCTTAAGTTGGTCTCTGGTGTGTGTACATGAGGAGGAAAGATGGACAGAGAAGAGATTCCAATATCTGACCTTCGGCAGTTCCAAGGGGCCAGCATCATGGTAGTGGTCAGCACTGGTACAGAGGTATAAGTTTGTTTGCAAGTGTTCCCTCCTCTGAGCTTCTCAGCAATCTTGAGATGTAGTCGGATGGGCAAGATGGTTCACTAACCTCATCTTCTACCTAAGAAATGGAAGTTCAGAATGTTGCTATATCCCACTCAGCAAGTATGTGGAAGAGTTGAGAATCAAACCTGGGTCTTTTGACCATAAATCTTGCTCCTTTCCATTCACCCCTCCTGGAGTGGTGACTGTTCTATGTTCTTTTGGAGCTAAGAGCGGACCGACGAATCTCCTTAGCCATGGATTGCCTGAAGACTGGTATGGGTGTGAGAGATTTGCTTGTTGTGCACTTTTGTTTTTGGTTTCTTATTGTAATATTTATTCAGAATGATTTACCTAGCATAGTGTTGTTTATTAGGTCCAAATTTCTGAGTAAATATTGGAATTTTACCTACCTGGAGTTTATTCAAGTAAACTAATATCTTTGATATAAACATAAGTCAAAGCTACAATAAAGAGAAATTTGAAGCATGTTCAATGGGTTTGGTTTTCATTCTTTGGATGCCTTTTACCTGGGCTGTTGGGTTTAAATAGTGCCATAAATCATATTGTCCTCAACAGAAAGTAGGATGGAAGCCTCAAGGAATTGCCAAAATATTTGGTTTTCCTTTTAAGCTCCTCACTGATTGTGAGTTTTACTTCTTTTCTATTGGAGGAAGAGGCATTAAAGCAGATTTCCTCTATAGCTTATTCTTGATTATGCTTGTCCACAATTCCTCACCTGCAATTCTGAATTCCAAACAGTTCTGAAAATCCTAATTTATTTTTCATAAATTTTGGTGCATACTTATTTGGTGGAAATTCCAGAGCTAAACTGAAAGGAGTTTAGGCTTTATTTATCTCATTTTAATGTGGATATTTATGTGTTTTGCTGCAGAAATATTAACACAAAATGTTCCCCAGATCCCATGTAGTGTATTACCTAATAATAGTTTCATAAAATCTGAAAAATTCTGAATTCCAAGATGCATCTAGCCCCAGGGGTTTCAGATGAGTGATTGTAAACCTCTTCTCAAGAAGAGAGGGGAGTTGTGTGAATAACATAGAATAATGGAGAAGCATGAACAGTAGACTACAGCCCTTTCACTCACATTGGTGCCTTCCCTGATGGAAGATTACACATCTCCTCCCTGTTGAACTCATGCACACCCACGTGATTGATTTTCTTTGGCAAATAAAATGTGAGCAGAAGAGATGAGTCATTTCCAGGCAAAGCTTTAAGTGCCAACATGTAGCTCTCCATTTTCTCTCCCTTCTGCCATGAGCTCAGCAAAGTTCCAGATAAAGGCTGGAGTCCATCAGCGTGGATGCCCAGTGAAGCCTGGCATAGAGCTGTGGCTGATCTGCTCTGGAGATGTAGCATGAATGAGAAAGAAACCTTTGTTGTTCAAGCCTCTGCAGTATAACCTACTCTGTCTTCACTGACATATGCAAAATCAATGCCTTCTGGGATGGAACCATCCATTAATGTAACATCTGTGGGCCCCGACACAGTTAATGACCAACAGTCAGTGTCTTCTAAGGGTTCACAGTCCAGCTATAGAGATGAACAGTTAAGAAGGAGATACCAAGTCAGGCCTGGCCTGCTACACTGCCACACTTTCTTCCCCACCCCAGTGTTTGGTTCCATACCTAGGCCCAAGGCCTAATATCTCCTGATGTTACGTATCCAAATACGTGCTTGGATATTAATGCACATTTTTCTTACTTTGCTAGATTTAACAAATTACATAAGTAATTCATGTTTATTATAATAAACTATACAAAAGTGTATAAGGAAAAAGCTTATTCTGTCTTCCTCTTTCGTCTTCCAATGGTGTGTATCCTTCCATACATTTTTCTATGCTAGGCAAATATATATAGATACATAAGGTCACTTTTTGATATTTTCCTACCATGAACATTACTCTGCCAAGGACGTCTATTCAATTCAGTTATTAGCTCTAACTAGACAATTAATTCTTTTAATTATTAATAGCCTCTTTGATTGAATGCTGACTATGTCCACATCACTCTTGTAAACACTTTATTTAATCCCTTTGTCAACTCTGTGGAGTAGGTACTGTTATTATCAGCATTTTCCATTTGAGAAAACTGAGACCCAGATAAACTGAGTAATTTGTGAGAGTCACGCAGATTAGGAGGTGGTAGAGTAAGAAACCGAGGCAGTCTCACTCTATACTCCAAGCTCTTCACCTCTAAGTTATATTGCTTCTCTAATTGCATAATAGTCTGTGAATGAATGGACAACAATTTATTCAACCATTTCCCTATTGAGGGAGATTGAGGTGATTTACTTTTTTTCTCTTTTTATTTTGGTATCACCAATATTGAAATAGTAACACTGAAATATATACAGACACTCTTTTCTCTGTTGAAAAGAGTCCCATGTTAATTTCTTCCTAATTTGGAATAACCCTATCAACTCTGGCAGTCTCAGTCCAGGTTAGGCAAGGGGTCCTGGTTATAGTAATTCATATTCCAGTGACCAGTTAGGAGTTCTTGTTTCACCAGATCCTCTGAGCCTTCCACACATCTCTCTAGTATGGAGCAGAGTCGAGAGCCCTGTTTAAGTCAATGCAGCTTACATTTAGAAACAGGAGGAAGTGGACTGTAAGGGATTATCTTCTCCTAGATGTGTCAGATGCAATCACACCGCATGGATTTATGAAGCGGAGTGAAATATTTGTTTTGATTGCTCACTGATTAAGAATACACTCTAGTGCACAATCTTGACAGACATCTAGGGCAACTACCCTTACTTTAAGAATCTGGGTCAGGGTTGCCCAACTTCTTCTAATTCAGCAGTCTCATTTCATTAAAGGATTATGCAAAGAAACCTCAGTTGCGTCTGTACAATTGGCTGCTTCATCTTTGGTATTTAATATTGCAGAAGCCCCAGCAGTTACCAATGTCATTGTACACTGATTTGTAATGTCTTCTTCCTCATTGTTCAGTATAGAGTTTGGAAAAGCAGTTAGCTGGGAGTCTTATGAAAAACAGACATACCTAGGAAAAGGGGACATATAATTTAAAATAATTGACAAAGATATTCAGGATAAGGTGTTAAACAAAACCCTATATGTTGGAGATGCTTAAAAATGGGGTTTTCAAAAACCTGAAAATTATTTGGATCAAAATAATTAAAAATCTCAAGAGGTGTGTTTTAAAAATTTAATCTAGAAGCACTGCAGGGTATCTATTTGTCAGCAGATTGCTACGATGTGCTACCATATGAAAATTGGAGAGTGAAACAGATTTGGTTACTTCAAAGCAAATCATCCAGTGAAATTCAGAGAAGAAAGTCATAGCATAAATTGGGAAGTCTTGTGTTTGTGGCTGGGTAATGTCTTTCTGTGTGGGGTAGGGAGTAGGGTGGATAAGCACATGGTCTCCTTTAAATTGTTGGGTGTTTTTTTTTAGTACAACATAGGCTTTAGGGTAACCAATAGTCACTCTATACAGTGTATGTTTGAAAGAAATGCATTCAAGAGCTCACAAATTGATGATTGTATATCAACAAGTAAGAACTTCTGCTTTCAAAAGCAAAGCCTCTCATCGTCTCTGTCCTGAAATGTCAGTTTGTCTATTTCTCTCCTCAGCAGCCCTCTTCCTTTCTGTTTGCGTTTTTATTGATGGAGGGGAAGGGCACAGGAGCATTTACGGAGGAAGCCTCACTCTTAAGCATGGATGCAGGCTTCAATCTGTTCTTTCACTCTGTTCCTACAGGGGTGGGGCATGTGACAGATATTTTAACCAATGCTCATTATCTTACATTATCTTGAATACCACTGTTTTCGCCAGTGAGAGCCTGTTTCTACATCCATGATGGTGATTAAGATACTGCTAATTTCACCAGTGGAGCTCTATCTCTGAAATTCTTTGTGCTCATTAGCAAAAGCACAGGTGAGGACCAAGATACGAATCCCTGAAGGGCAAGTAGCAGTAGTGCCTCTGGTGTGTGGGCTTTTACCCCATGAATATGGATTTCTGATTAGGACAACTGACTGCCTCTTGTGTAAAGCCTAAGCCAACTCACACATTATTGTGTCCCATTGTCTATGCTGAAGATTTTAAAGTAAATTATGGCCACTTAACTGTGATGGACCTAAGCAAGGCTTAAACTCAGCTGCTCTCCATCTTATTTCTATCTTTCTATATTCATTCAGATTTTGCCTTTGGCCGCATACTTATTCCATTTCTAGCTCAGCTCCTGCCCTGGTTTCACTCACGATGATAGTTCTCTTTTTATACCTAAGTGTATGAAAAAGTATGGTTACTTTTTTGAGTGATCATTTAGGTTACTTTATTTACTATTGCATTGTGCTAAAGGCAGTGAGTTTTGGCCTGAAAGATGCAAAGCTCTGTCTGCCAAAAGAGAAAAAAAATGACGTTTCCCCTTGGTGTGGAATGCCTTCCACCTTAATGCTTTGGGGGCTCTGCTTCCTTCCACCTGTAAAGTGAAGGATTTGGGCTGGAATAGCTTTACCTTCCCTGTGAGCTCTGATAGTCTGAGATGGTCTTCCTTAAGCTAAACCTACAACAGCCTGTGAAGCAAAGCCATGGAACAGGGCTTGCATTTTAAAGGGCCTGCTGAATTGGTATGGGTGTTTTCCCTTCTGACGGTGAATCAGAGAACTCCAGACATCATTATTTGATAATCCAGCCAGCTCTGTTCCTGTAATGACTAATGGATGTGTATGCTGTGGTGCCAAGACTCTGCTATAGGTGAGGCATCCTTTAGACCAGGAAGTACATCAAAGGGAGAATCCATGGGATTCAACTGCCTGCCTTCAGTTTTTATGCAGTCATTGATCAAAAAAACATGAAGAGTGTAGCACATCTTCCCATCTTTGCTTTTAAATTGAGTTCTGCTCTCTCAGCGGGTTGCATGATTTGTTCAAGGCAGCAGAGACTCTGCCTCTGAATATCGAGGGTTGTTTTAAAAGGAATAATTGGCTGGTGTAGACGTCTATATTTAATCTCAATTTAAATATTATTTTATAATAGGCTTTTGTTTCAATGTCCACTTATTCTTTACTGGTAGAGTTATTCCTCATTACACAGAAATTCAATATAGTGAAACTTGAAAGAAGAATTTATAGGTACAGTATTTATTCAATATGTGGTACCTGTTGACTGAATTCAAGGAATGTGCAGACCTCTTGACTGACATTCTAGTAAAAGGACTCCTTCATTTGTTCATTTGTTCCTATATTCTGCTTGTTGTTTTTCTCTCTGTTCTCTCTTCTTCAGTTTCCATGATTTTGCTCCTTTTCAAAAGGGAGCAGCTTAGACATGTGCTTGGGTACTCTCTGAACCGACTATCCCCTAGAAAACATGGGAAAAGAAGATTGGCAGAAAATGGCTGCTTTTTTATCCCAATTTTATTTTTCTGGATAGTTTAGTTCAACCCTTTGCTTTTCCTATAAATCAGCAAGCCATCAGGTCAAGCAAAGAAAAGCCATCAGGTCAAGAACACTTACAGTCACATTTTGATTATTCTTAATTTATCAGAAAGTAAAAATTTAAAGATATACTATTATATTTTTTCTATAGCCTTAAAGTGTAGTTTTTATTATATTTTAAGCCAAACTTACCTCTCCCCACCTCCCTCCCTCATCCTTAGGAATAATATGCCTTTCTTTGCCTCTTCTTGCTGATTCTAAAGAAATCTCACGACACCATGATTCTCACTTCAATTCATGTTGGTCAATCTGTTTCCTCTTTCAGGTCCGCTCTTCAGCTTTTTCCACTTTGTTCTGTGCCTTGGCAGTTGGACAACTTCGTCAGGCTCCCTTACCCCCTGGTTCGAGGTTGGTTTTCCCAATGGGGTGTTGGCAGGCTGTTAGAGGGAGGGAGGAGACTGAGGCCTGTGTATTTATTGCCCCTCCCCTCTCTTTGAGTGTCCAATCCATTGACTGCATTTCTGGACTATCTTACAGATTCTGTAAAATGTCCCTCTCTTCACAGCCTCTTTGTTGCCAAATTCCAGCAGCCACCTTGCCCCTCAGGCAAATGGGTATTAGCAAGGACCACTGATACTAACTCTGCATTATCCCTTGATGTTCCCTACCCCCTGCACCCTGTTGTAGACAGGCCCTTTATTAAACTTTCCTCAAGTTATTAAATTGGAATGTGCCATCTGTTTTTTGCTGGGGCCCTGACTGATAGAATAATTCAATGAATGCTTATTTTACTGGGAGGTAGTATGGTATAATGGTTGTCTTACATTTGGCATCAGACTAATCTAGGTTTGAATACATCCCCATCACTTGCTGTTTGGCCAATGCCCAGTTAGGTAAGCATGCAGGATAGGTTGCAGAGGAACTGAAGAAAAGACCTGGAGATGGCAAACAAGACATATAGGTTTATTGGGATTTACTTACAGGGAATGTCCAGTAGCGGCTGGCTGGATGGAAGTGTGCACCTGCTACCAAAACTGTGAGAGACACATGCTTAAGTAGGCAGAGGAACAAAGGCTGCATGCTTGCCAAGGGGCAGGGACCTTGTATGACCTGCATTCCAAGGACCAGAGCTCCCCCTGGAGGGCCTCCATGTTCCCTCAGACTCCAACGGTCTTTGTGCTAACTGTCCCATGAGAAACAGCTGGGTTGGCCAAACCCAGAACTATTATCAACACTCATCATGAGTGTTGGTGTGTAGCCCACACAAGGGGCTTCAAGGATGCATGGCAGCTGTTAAAAGGCATACAGGCTAGTTCCTTTACACTTACTAACTCAGAATGGAGATTATTTAACCACTCTGAGCCTCAGTTTTCTCAAATTTAAAGTGGGGATGATATTACCTACTTCACAGAATTGTTACAAAATATGTGTGAGTACTCAAAATGTTAATTATTATATTAGTTTAAATATAAATTAAAATGTATATAATGTTTTAATTTCCCCTCAATTTACACTGAATAATTTCCTCACTGGTAAGGCTTGAGCAACTACAAAGCAGTCATTTTTAGTTCCTCTACACTTTGTGCTGTGATCTTTGTGTTTCAAGTTATGGGAATACCCTCTTCCCTTGCGCCCCACAAGTTCCTGCTTGTCTAAATGACACTTTGTCTCCCACAGATGGTCCTGGATGCTCTGGTCATCTTACCGCAAGTCTGTGGAACTTTCAGATGACTCTTCTTCAAATGGTGAGTGTTAGACATAAGGGGTCCCTGGTGAAGTGAAAATCTTTGCTGGTGTCTTAACTCTGCGCATTGGCTGCCGACTGCTCAGGTACTCTGAATCGTTGGGTAATCCACTGCTTTACAGGATAGCTATTTTTTGTTTCTATCTTCTTTAAACTATATCTCTAAATTGTTATGAGAGCACTGGCTAAGCCCAGAGAGGTGTTTCAAGGATTAGCTGATTGATTATTTTAAATGCTTTGAAACTGGCAGATAGTTTAGTAAGAAGAACAGGCTAAATAATTTTTGCAGGCTCAATGGGAGTACAAAGTGTACCAAATGACTCTTCTAATTTGCTTTGGTATCTGGTAGGACTTGCTTATTGTATAACGTGTCCCATCAAAATGAATTATATATGTTATTGCATTTAAAACATGACCTGGGAAATGCTTTAAGATAAAAAGAGATGTTTGGAAAATACACAAAGCTTTTGTCAAATGGAGTTTCAGATACTGAAACCACTGGGATTTTTTTGATTCCAGAGAAGCCCTGTGACACGTGACTCAGTAACATTTGTTTTTTGAGGGAAATCAGGAAAGATTCAGAAAGGAGGAGGGTCTTGAGTTGGTCTTTAATGACAAGTGAAATTTGCCAAATGAAAAGAGGTGAAGGACTTTCCAGACAGAGGGGAACAGCACATGAAAAGTTTCTCTCTCCTTGTTTCACTGAAACATCTGTTAAGAGTTTCTACTTCCTCTTTTTCTAGCTCTATCTTATTCTTTGCACATAGTAGATATTCAATTAACAGTTGTAAGAGGATAGTAGTGGGTGGTGAGATTATCGGCAGTGATTTCAATTTTGTTCATTAGATTTTTCTTTATTTTCTGTAATAAATGTGTCTTTCTTTTGTGATTAGAATATTCTAAAATATTCAGGGAATGGTTGTCTGAGTCTGTGGCTGCATTGGAGTTGAAGATTATTGTAGTCAAAGAGGTCGGTGAACTTTGGGCTTCAGGACAGTTGTTCACCTGGTCAGGCAAAGGCTCGAGACTGTGGCAGGTATCACTGGAAAGGAAGCTGGAATGGTAGGTTGTGATCAGAAATTTGGACTTTACGTTGCAGACAGTGGGAAACCGTTGAAATGATTAGGCAGGGGAGTGCTGTGCAGAGTCCTCTGGCAACACTGTAGAGGTGAACTGGCTGTGGAAGAGATTGGAAAGAAAAGGACCAATTGTGACACTTTTATAATCCAAGTGGAAAGTATTGAAGGTTTTCGTGTTTGGGTAGGGTTGGGGAGAAGATAATGAATGTGGTATTAGACAGGACAGATTTGAAGTGTCTGTGAGCTAGTCTACAGGAAGGCCAGTAAATATTTGGAACTCCCCAAGGTTGAGGAGTCACCATAAAACATTGCTGCCACCAGAGACCTTAGAGACTTGGAGGAGAGGATGCTGTCTGGAAACCCAGGGGGCCAGTGAGGAACAGGCACAGCGTGGTCAGAAAGGCAAGAGGAAAACAGAAGAAAATGGTGCTGTAAAAACCATCAGAGAAAAGGAGGGAGAGGTGGTTCAGAAATGAGTGATTATCTAGTCAGGGAGTAGATTATTTTCCTTTCTCCAGACATATCTCTTCCCCCCTGCCTTCAGGTTTCTACTCAAAAGACATCTTTTTGAAAATGCCTTCCCAGCCCACCTACTAAAAACAGTACCCTTTATCACTCCATTCACCTTCCCTGAGCACTGTTTCAAAGATTTTATCTTTTTCCTTTTTCTCCTCAAAATCCCCCAGTACATAGTTGTATATTCTTAGTTTTGGGTCCCTCTAGTTGTGGCATGTGGGATGCTGCCTCAGCATGGCTTGATGGGCAGTGAGACGTCCACGCCCAGGATCTGAACCGGCGAAACCCTGGGCCGCCAAAGCAGAGCACGTGAACTCAACCACTCGGCCACAGGGCCGGCCTCCCCGAGCACTGTTTTAAAACATAGGTTTTACTATTGTTCGGGTATAGTGAGGCTACCAGATCAGGAGATCATTGCCATTGAAAAGATAGTTTGTTACTCACAGTTCCCAAGAGGAAGGGACATGCCATGCCATGCAGGGCCGCACGGGGAAGCACCAGGGTCAGTGAGAAGGCAGAGGGAGAGGTGAGAAATGTGGTCAAGAGGCTTTATTGTGCTTTCCATGGGAAGGAATAGGCGAGGCAGGATAAGCAGGTTTAGGAGTGGCTAGTTTGAGCGCCAATGGTGGGCTTTTGGGCTTAGGAGCTGTCCCTAGCTGTCTGATCCCTGGCCCTGGGGTGATTAGGGCAGAAGACTGTAACCTGAGCAAGGTGGTTGGAGTAAGGGTTTCAGACTGGCTGGTTTGCGTATGAAAGACGTGCTGGAAGGCGAGGTGTTTACTGTCTCTAGGAGTTGGCTATCCCTGGGAGGAGTAGTCTTCTCAGGGTCAGTAGGACCCCAGAGGTGAAAACATCAGAATAAAAAGATGTGCTTAATATAAGAACCACCTAAACACTGCATGTTTATTTGTTTGTGGAGCACTTCCAGAGCTGGGGCTAGGGTGAGGTGAGCGAGGCATTCTCCTTGGGTACACAACGAAAGGGGGAATACCAAAAAACTCAGTAATCAAGGTAAATAATATATTAATATTTTAAAAAATCAAAATGAATACAAAAATATACATGATGAACAAATATCAAAATTTTAAGTAGAGACAAGATCAATAACAGTGCTGTGCTGATCCATATCGGAGCCGGAAACAAGAGGAAAAATCACTAATACAGATCTGATCTCTCTCTTTCTTTTTTGAGGAAGATTAACCCTGAGCTAACATCTGCTAACCAATCCTCCTCTTTTTGCTGAGGAAGACTGGCCCTGAGCTAACATCTGTGCCCATCTTCCTCTACTTTATATGTGGGACGCCTACCACAGCATGGAGTGCCAAGCAGTGCCATGTCCGCACCTGGGATCCGAACAGGCGAACCCTGGGCCGCCGAAGCGGAACATGCAAACTTAACTGCTGCACCACTAGGCCAGCCCCCCCATCTGTTTGATTTTTAAAACTGTTGCATTACAATTATTCAGCCTTAAAAAGAAAGGAAATTCTGACACATGCTACAATGTGCGTGAATCTTGATGCTAAGTGAAATAAGCCAGGCACAAAAAGACAAACGCTGTGTGATGCCACTTACATGAAATAGTTAGTCAAAATCATAGAGACAGAAAGTAGAACAGTGGTTTCCAGGGGCTGGGGGCAAGGGGAATGGGAAATTATCATTTAATGCGTGTAGAGTTGGAGTTTGGGAAGCTGGAAAGAGTCCTAGAGATGATGGTGGTGGCTGTCCAACGTTATGACTGTATTTAATAGCACTGAACTGCACACTTAAAAATGCTTAAGATGGTAGATTTTATGTTATGTATATTTTACCACAGTAAAAAAAAAAAAGGAAGAAAACCCACTATTGCATTAAAATGTTGCTTATCTTGATTACTGAGTTTTTTGGCATCCCTTTACATTTTTCACTTGCCTCAGCCTGATCCTGGCCCTGGGGAGCACTGTGGGAGGAGCTGGGTGGAGGGAGGAAGGTGGGGAGGGGAATCAGGAGCTGAGGTTTGGCTGTCCTCCTTCAAAGGCAATGTGCCTTTTCCACTTATTATTGGTTTCGAGCCATTTAGTTTAAATGAGAAGAGGAACTATATTGGTTAAGAAACGCAGGGCAGGCCCCGTGGCCGAATGGTTAAGTTCACGTGCTCCGCTTCAGTGGCCCAGGATTTCACTGGTTCGGATCCTGGGCGTGGACATGGCACCGCTCATCAGGCCATGCTGAGGTGGCATCCCATATAGCATCAACCAGAGGCACTCACAACTAGGATATGCAACAGTGTACTGGGGGCCTTGGAGGAGGAGGAGGGGAAGGGGCAGGAGGAGATGGAGATTGGCAAGAGATGTTAGCTCAGGTGCCAATCTTTAAAAAAAAATTCTAGAAGTCACCACTGCTGGGGTTGATTTAGTGACAGTGTAGTTGGATCTAATGTCTCTCTGGTTGTTTATTGGTTTTAGGGGAAGGAGCAGGACCATATACATCCTTTACGTCATGGAAGCTCAAACTTTTTCAGAAGCACACCTCCCAATAACTTCTTAAGTGTCATTGCTCATTCCCGCGTCAAATGGTACCCTGTCCACCAGCCGCAAAGGAGGCTGAGAAAGCAAGGGACAGAGTTGTCTAGACTGACTAGGACCAATCCTGATCCGTTGCCTGTGTCTGGGCATAGGACCTTTGGAGATTGAAGTTCTGTTAGCAGGGAAGCAAGAAGAAAAATGGACATTGTGAAAGTAATTAACCCATGTCTGCCACAGGGTCCTTGACTACTGACACCTTTCACAGAAACTAGGATTTTGGTACCTTGGCATATTTACATATTTTTTCCTCTTGCAAGTCTAGTAAGCATTTTCTTCATTGCACTGTGTGGCATCTAGGCCATTGTTTTTATGGGCTTAAAACCCTGAGCTATTAAACGGTAAGCCTGTGGTACTGCTGGGGGATCCATCCCTCTAGCCTTTAGGAATGATTAACACAGAAAGCATTAAAAATATGGCTCATGTTCTATTCAAATGACTTAGAATTGCTTGGTGTTTATCCTTTATTCCTGCCGGGCCTTCTGTCCAGTGTCCTCACCTCATCACTGCAGACAGATGACTTTCCTGGGGTGATGGGCCAGGGAAATGGATCATTGCATTTTTCTCTTTAACTCACACTGGATAAGCAATCTGCTATTTATTGATTTAGAAAACTTCCTGTCTTGGAGTTTTAAGATCCAGCCAAATGGGGTGGAGATATCTGAGGTCTTACAAGATTTCATTAAAAATGATTATACAAATTCCGTAGTCTAGATGTCCCAAGTTCAAATCCACATCTAGCATTCCCCAAATATTTTAATATGGAAGAAGTAGGTTCACTAATACTGGAAAGTATAAAGAAATGGAGAAAACATCCGAAGAATTCACATGTAAGTTGAGATGTGTGCGGGGAAGGGGGACCCTGCCTGGGTGGTGGTGGAAGGATGGTCCATGCTGATGATGGATAAGCACTTTGGGGCTCCGTATCAGTGTCGATTGCCACTTGTTTCTTCACCTTTTTCTTCTTCTGCTTCCCTGTGTTACAGTGAATTCAGAGCCTCCATTTCTGGTTCCCATGATTGCCCTCTCTAGTAAGTTTGCAAGGGAGGGTCTTCATTTTATGCAAATATAGCACAGCTGTACATTGTACCATGTTTTATTACAGATCCCTCAAGTTAGATGAGTCCTAAAGAAGTAACTTAGTCTAGAACATTTTGCCTTCTCCTTTGCAAGATCCCTCAGAGATCTTCATATGAACTGTCAGAGAGACCTTGGCAGGGCTGATCCGAACTACATTCGTTGCAAGCTAAATTTAAAAGCCCTGATAAATATATAATTGCATGTGGTGGCTTTCTAGGCAATGTACTAAGAAAGAGGCTCAGATCTGTCTTCTGGATACTTAAAATCTAAAATGAAAAATAAAGTATAGAGGAGCCAGCTGGTGGCACAGTGGTTAAGTACACACATTCTGCTTTGGCGGCCCGGGGTTCGCTGGTTCGGATCCCGGGTGTGGACATGGCACTGCTTGACAGCCATGCTGTGGTAGGTATCCCACATATAAAGTAGAGGAAGATGGGCACAGATGTTAGGTCAGGGCCAGTCTTCCTCAGCAAAAAGAGGAGGATTGGCGGCAGATGTTAGCTCAGGGCTAATCTTCCTCAAAATAAATAAATAAATAAAATAAAGTGTAGAATAATTGATGGGAGTGACTGTTCTAGTTCTTGTCTACAATGCACAGACTTTATTATCATTATCATTATTATTATTCAAGAGTGAGAAATGGAACAACTTTCTCACCAGTTCTGCAATGACAACCTAAGAACGCCTTGCTTCTTGCTCAGAACATTTCCTTGCTTGCGTTGACCCTCAGCTTAAGAAATCAACCAATCCAAGGATGCACCTGCTTCTGATATCCTAAGTAAGAACTCTAAGCCCAACCTGCCAGCTATGAAGAATGGACACTCACTTTCCCTCATGAGACACTGTTTCAGAGTTTGCATGGTGTTCTCTCTTGCTTCAGTAGTTCAATAAAACTCAAAGTAATACTAAAAAATAAAACTCAAAATAAAGTTTGCTTATATCCTTATAAGGGCTTTTCCACATGGATACATTAAAATAAATACATCTTTTAAGAGTCTGGAGGAAGGTTGTGAGTGAGGCTGAAGACTGAGGAGCAAGTCCGCTGATGTTCATACACGGTCTGGATCTGCGGACCAGGCAGTGTGGTTGGGTGCTTTTGAATATTCCAGCCTTTCTTGATCGGGGCACCTACTGTTCCAGGTTCTTCCGGGTGTCCCCAAGGGAGCTTCTTGCAGAATCTTTTCAGTATGGTTTTACAATTCCTGGCACAAATATTTGTTGGATGATCAAAGGCCTGAATGCCAGGTTTCTCTGGGCCTAAAGAAGACCCTTAACATTTCTGAGGACCTGTCTGGAGATATTCAAGAATCCCCAGATCTGCCAACCCCTCTGTAGCGTACAATTCCCTCACAAAATGGGTGTTTTTTCCACTAACTGGAGCAGTCACTGAAATCGTTTCAGGATTCCCCTCTGCCCTGCTTTCATATAGAGCATACTGTGGACTCTTTCAAGTCCTAGATCCAAGTTCATTGCCAAATTTAACATTCTGCCCTTTAACATATCCAAAACTCCCATGGGAACTCAAGCCGCATTCCAATACCTCCAATGAATCTCTGGGGACTTGCAAATTATGTTCCAAGTACTGGGTCTTTTTCATTCATCTTGCAGCATTTACTCTGATGCTATAGGCTGGCACCTTGTCTATTTTGTGGCAACTGCTCTGGCCCACTGTGGCAATGTCCCTTTTGCTGCTTGTTTTGACAGTGGCTCCTATATGGCTGATGTCCACTGAAGGCATTGCTGAAGCTGGTACCTCTGTTGCTGGTACCAGCCAATACCTGTGCCCAGGAAGCCCGATGCCAATGCCTGGTGATGAGGCCCTGTTATCAGGAGGGCTGGTTCCCAGGCCACAGAGCTGCCAGCACCAGCACTGGGATGCCTTTTCTCAGAGATTATAATTTTGTAGTTTTTCTTCTCCACAGGCACCCTTCCTTCCTTAACCAAGCCGAAGTACAAAATAATTCAAGATAGAAGAATCAGAAACCCTTGTAGCATAAAAATGTACAAGAGAAATGTTAAGAAGAGGTCATTTTAGGCAATGTGAAAGGTCTGGTAGTCTTGACGGTTTTTGTATATGTGATATACCAAACTTGGGGAGTTTATTGCTTCTTCAATTTTAAGAAGTAATTATATTCTATCCTGTGGCTAAACTCTAAAGCCAGCATGTAAAAAAAAATCGAAAATAGACAAAATCACTCTTGAAATTCTCTTAAATTGCTTATAGACTAAGTATACATGGCCATCTCTACAATGAAGACTGACTGTCTTTCAGTAAATCTAACACAGCTGGCTTTTCCACTGGCATTGAAACAAACCCTTACTTTTTGACTGACTGCTAAAAGTCATCGACTTGGGTGTAGGGGTCATGTTGTATCAGAAATATAGATCTTTAAATACTGTAATCCTGTGGAACCCAGTAAGATGTTCACACTATGAGAGCCATAAAAACTGAGCCAACTAAGGGAAAAAATGTGGTGCATCCACTCCTTTAGTGGAATAATAATAATAAAATTAGTATTTATTAAAGACAGGCTATTGGCCACTCTTTTAAGCACTTTGCATGTATTAATTCATGTAATTCTTAACAACAAACCTGGAAAGTGTTTACTATTATTATACCCATATTTTAAAAAGTAAAACTGAAGCCCAGGGAGGTCAGGTGACTCGCACAGTTAGAAAGTGGCAGAGCTGGAGTTTGAACTCAGGCAGCCTGGCTCGAGCGCTCCTGCTCTTAGCTGCTTTGCTCTACAGTTTTAACCATGATTGCACTACTTAAATATGTCTTTTCTCTCTCTCTTTTTGCTCTGGGCAGGGTGGAATTTACCAATTTAAATGGTTTTAATGATGTAACTCCATTGTCCTTTCTTGTAGCAAAAATCCGAACTATACCAAAAGGCATAAAGTATATAAAGAGATGATGTCACGTGTTCTCACCCTTAGAAGAAATATTAATGGTTTGCGCATTTTTTTCTCTGGGATTTCTCTTATGCGTGCACACACAGATATTTTGTTTTTGTTTTTTTGTTTAACATGTATTTTACTCTAATTTCCTTTTTTAATCATCAATGTCATAGACATCTTTCTATGTCAGAATATGGAATTCCACCTCCTCCTTTTAAAGAGCTGTTTTAGTAGGCACATATTATTCCACTGCATAAATAAACCATAATTTATGTTTTCATATTCCCTTACTGATTGATAGGTTTAAAAAAACGTTTGCCAGATTTTTACTCTTATAAACTCTGTAGCAAATATGCTCATTTGTTCTCCTAGTATTTTGCGGATTTATTTTTTAGCTTTAAATCTTTAATCTACATGGAATTTATTTTGTGCAGGAGGTGAGGTGGGGATTACAGTGATTTCTTGACTTTCCTCATTCAAATGATTACCCACCTGAAGAGATTCGGTCTCCAGACACCCAAGTAAACACGTTGCATCTGTTATAGAAATACATTGAAAATTGTAATGAGAGGAATCTCTGTGGTGGAAAATAGTAGGTAGTGTGTTGGGGAGACGTCTCAGGAACAGCAGGCTCGATCAACGTGGACCAGAGCAGGGAGTTCTGCTTTCAGGTTGGAATGCTGCATTTTAATTAGCAATATTACTCCCAAATGTTTAGCTGCAACAGTGGGGGGATTAGAGACCCCTGCTTGCTCATCATAATTCAGAACCTGCACATCAGAGTGTCTAATTAGATCTTCTCTCTTTTGAAAGGTCAGCCAATAAAATTGTCATGTTGTGTCATTCAAGGTCTAGAAGTTACTCTGCTATAAGCTTGATGGATTTTTTTTAAAGTTAAAAAGGCCTGTTCATGTCTAGTGTCTTTTAGCAACCTTTGCTAGACTAAGATTCTGGCAGGCCATCACGCAAAGGATCTCTGAAATCTTTCAGCCACTTAGAACAATTCTTGTCCTTTATGTTATTTTTCTTTATCACTTTGACACTATGTTGGGGAGTGCTTCTATATCATAAGCCAATTGGTGTATTTTCCTATTCACAAAGAAAACATTTAATTCAGTCTTTGTTTTGGTTCTTGGATTCTGTAATTGAATATTACTTTCAATTAATTTCTATGGGTAAAAACCCCCCAAATAAGCTATGCTCTTCTGGAAATATTATCATCATACAGAAATTAATGGAGCTAGATTTTCTCAATTTTATTGCTTGACTGTAAGTGAAGTAAGTTAGGGACCTATCTTAATTATTTTGAGCCACTAGGATCTTAAATAGAATTCTGTATGGGGTGACAAGTTCAGGAGGAAAAAATGTGAATTACGGGCAACCCTTCTATATGACAGTTGCTGCTGTCTCGCTCCACTTACTCAGCGCCTAGGAGAGGGGCTGCCTCCTGGGTTCATCAGACCTCACACCAGCTTTCTCGATGCTCAGACCTGTTGGGCTTTTAGCCTAAGGGTCTGAGACTAAGGGGAGGGGGTATTCAAAGCTGAAAATTATCATTTCTCCTATTTCAGGTATATTATGAGTTAAATTAGCTTTTGTGGGGGTATCAAGAAAATCTTATCACTACTAACAATGCTATTTTCCAAAGTCTAGTTGCATCAGAATCACCTGGGTGTTTAATCAAATTGCTGCTTGTTGGATTCCATCCCAGAACCAGAATCTCTGGTGGTAGAGGTCAGGGATCTATTTTTAACAAGCCTTCTATGCTATTCATTTGTGCATTAAAGTTTGAGAACATTTGATTCATTATATTACTTCTATGGGAAAAATGTGCTCCCAGTTCTAACCAGTGGACTTCGAAGTGTACCTTTGGAATTAGTGTGTGGGTACATTGGGGCTTGCCTGTGTGTGCCACTGATTAGTGGTCTGGGTGACAGTTACACTTTAAAAGTGTAGAGCTAACAACTGGTGAATAGATTATGGCTCAGGGTATTTAGCTTAATTAAGTTCTAAGGTAGGGAGCAGGGGACTATGCAAAGAGAGAATTCCTGCCAGAATTAAAGCACAGAATAGATATTCAGCTAGGAGGTGAAGCTGCAAGAATGATTTAAACATCTGTACCTAGATGTACCTAGATCAGCTGGTTGCTCTGCCCGTGGAGATTTTCATAAGATGACTCAAACCCTTTTCTACATCCCCTGGAACGTCCAATGCCCTTTCTAAAATTTCTACAAATCCTGGGCAACTTACCTTCCCAGGGTTGCTTCTGGGGGAATCCCTTTTTTCAGCTCTGTGTCTTGTAATGGTCCTTTGTCTCTGTTCTGTATGGCAGGCCCCTTCTTGATCCCTCCAGCAACAAGGAGTTGTTTCATTAGTCAGAATCTTTACAGAGGATTGTGGAATCAAAAGGCAGGAGTCACATTGCCACATCACACATCACAGAATACAAATTACAGTCGTGTATTAAACATTCCTGTCCTTAAAGGTATTTTTGGTGCCGCCATCACAGGGGTATGTCTTGCTGGTCAAGCCACTCGCTGGCCTCTCTCCATCTTGCTGGCTCCCCTATCTCCTTTGTCTCAGCCATCTCTCCAAGTTTTCTCTCAGGTACTCCAAATTCTTCTCACTCTTTTGTTCGGAAAGCCTCAACTCTCTCAAGCCCCCACTCCCAAACTCACCCCTATGGACAACCTTTGCATATCCAACACCAACCAGGGTGCTTGGCTGAGCAAAACGGCCACCCAGCCTTTTCTTTAACAGAATCCATCCTCATTAGAATATAATTTTGGGATTTAGTAGAATTTCTCTAAAATCTATTATATATTTCTTCCATGGACAAATGAATTCTGTCTAGGCTCTCCTGAATGCATCAAAGCTAAGAAAGAATCTTTTCTTCCTACATCATTAAAGAATCTTTTTTGTTGAGAGATGCTCATCCGGAAAAAGTTAAGCAGAATTTTTACAAGGTTTTAAAATGCAGGTGCACATCAGTGTGCTCCCATTAGTTAACCTCATCAGTCTTTACAACGGCATTACTGACATGTTTAGGAATAGAGCATCTATATTTGTAGCCAAATAAAGGAAAGCAGAATTATTTCCCACTTGCCAGCCAAAAAGAGTGCTACTGCTTCCAGGTGAGTGGCATCTGCAAGGCCATTCAGGGCATTCTGTGTCATAACTCATATTTTGAGAATAAAGGGAGAGAGTTAAATTGTTTTCAGGATGGTTTGCTTTCTTGCTGTCTTATCTTTTGTGTATCTGAGAGCTTTCTGTTTTGCTTGAAATGGAAAGTCACTTCCCAGATGACAGATCCTTTTATTTAGTGCTCTTATTTTCTTGGTAAGTATTCTGAATTTTTTCCTATTAATTTCTATTTGAATGCACAGTGATTCTCAATTGGTGAGAAAATTATGATCTCATAATCTCTTTTCCTTGTACGTGCTGAATGATTAGCCTCATTTGCTGTGTGAGTTCCACTTCACGGTTGTGAAATGATGACTCTCCCTGACTCTGGCTAAGCATGTCGGCTTGATGGCTTTGACCTTTTCCAGGAAAACAAGGGAAATGAAAAGATGTGACATGTGTGTAAATTGTCACTCAAATGGGGTTATTTTGGAGAGCAGCTCAAAATACATGCTTTGCTAAACTCCCAGAAGGTACCAGTGGAATGTTCTGTGTTTGGGGTTTCCTAAGGCATGTGAGAGTCTTGTTATTTTTAAGCAATGAGAAAAAAAAATCCCGATTGGCCATTAAATACAAACAATAAATTTGCATCCTGAATCACAAGCTGTGTGAATAAATGCAGTAGAGATTCCAAGAAAAACCCTGTTCTCGAATGGTGCAGTTAAATTTGCTTCATCTGCACTGTGATGGATATTACTTCCACTGCACTTAATTGGGATAACTGACAAGCTTAGATTCAGAGCATTTCAATGACTCCAAGGGCTGTATAACTATCTCACCAAATCCATTTAAGTGGTATTCTGGATTTGGTCAGGGGTCTCACTGTAGTAATTTGCAGGTGTGACCGATATTAACTTATAAATTTCCCATGACTGGTCCTTTGTTGATTTCAGGCTTCCCCCCTGTTCAGTAATGATTGCTCAGCAAGCATATTTTACCTTCCTTCTCTGCAGGCCCTTTATTGCTTTGAGATGTGCCACTGCGTGTGTGTGTGCGCGCATGTTTTTAATAGTAATACATGAGACAGTATTTCCCACTAGAGCATATTCATTTCAGCTTGTGGAGCCATTTCTTACCTGACATATTCCTCTCTTCACTTGGCTGTGCTTTTAGTTGGGAACTTGGATTCTATTTGACTGGATAAGCAATGACAAAACAATAGGGATGATGTAGAAATAGACACATGCTCTCGTGATCTGTACAGTATCGCTCTTGGTTAGTGAACTTGTGAGATGAGTTTTAGTGATCACCATCAGGGTGGGTTTGAAGTCCAGCATAATAACCCTAATGCGTTACTGTCATGGAGCTGACAAATTTACATATGGGTGAAAATGATCAATTTTTAAAATTCTTTTTCTTTTTCATGACTGAAAATGAGATTCTCATTCCGTGACATTAGAGCATGATCTTTGTATCATGTTCTTTTTTTAATCTCTAAAATTTTAAACTATATTGTATACAGTTGAATTTCTCACCAGTTAGTTTTTGACTCATTTCAGAGACTTGAAAAAATGAATTGTGCTACAAACATCTAAGATTATTTAAGGCGGAACTGCTTGGCTTGTGTTATTCATAATCATTGTTCTCAGCTAGCATATCTCTGTTTAAATGAAGATCTTTAGGGTATTTCTTGCTATTTCATTTGGATTTGAACTATGTTTTTTCATTAATTCATTCAAAATGTATTTATTTATAACCAACTAATTTTGTCAGCTTTATTGAGGTATGATTGACACAAATTGTGTATAAGTTGTACAACATAACTTTTTAAATGGTGTATGACGTGGTGATTTAATATACATATACTTTGTGAAATGACTACCACAGTCAAGTTAATTAACACATCCATCACCTCACATAGTTACCTTTTTCTTTTTTTTTTAAGATTTGGACCATTTTGGTGGTAAACCTAATAAACAGTAGAAGAGATATCTGTACGGTCTGGTACATATGGATGAATTTTTTGTTGTTAGTAATGAAGAAGAAAGACATTTCTAACATTCAGTATCATTGATAAGCATTAAGATGCATATAAAACCTATCTTAATAAGATGAACATTAAGAGAAGGATAGGGGCCGGCCTGGTGGTGCAGCGGTTAAGTTTGCATGCTCTGCTTCGGCAGCCTGGGGTTCACCGGTTTGGATCTCAGGCGTAGAGTTATGCACCATTTACCAAGTCATGCTGTGGCAGCCTTCCTGCATATAAAATAGAGGAAGATGGGCACAGATGTTAGCTCAAGGCCAATCTTCCTCAGCAGAAAGAAGAGGATTGGCAGCAGATGTTAGCTCAGGGCTAATCTTCCTCAAAAAAAAAAAAAAGACAAAGATTAAACTTCTAGTAATAATAATAATGGCCATTATGTAGCGCCAGTAGTTAATATTGAGAACTTGTTATAAGACAGGCAGTGTTCTAAGTGCTTTATGTGTGTATGAACTCATTTAATCTTCACAACCATCCTATAAGGTACATTTTTATTATTCTAACTTTAAAAATGAGAAAGCAAAGAACAGAGAGGTTAATTAATTTCTCTGAGATCACACAGCCAGGAAGCTGTAGAACCAAGATTTGAACCTAGGTAGAATCACCAGATTCGGGGGAAACACACACAAAAACACTCGTGTGCACACATACATACACACACATGACACCCATGCATTCGTGCAATACTTGTCTTCTTTTTGCAATATTTGGGACTACTTACACTAAAAAATTATTCATTGTCTATCTGAAATTAAAATTTAAATAAGTGTCCTGTATTTTATCTGGCAAACCTAACCTAAAGTGTCTTGCCTTAGAGCCCATGTTCTTGACCTTTATGCTAATTCTGCCTAAAACCCAGGCTTAACTGATGAATGTTGACTTTGCACATCTTAGATCAACTCCTTTCTACATCTACTCAAGGTTTTTTTGTTCAAGCAGGTTCTTCTTTCTAGAGGTAGGACTTACTGTCATGATTGTGAGAATATGTAAGTTAGCACATATGTACTTTCAATTTACTTCATGTTCAGCATTGTGTCAAAGAATAATGAGACATGGTTTTACCCCTAAAAGAGCTCACAACCCAGCAGATGAGATGGATATGTAAAAAGCTAAATCTATTACAGTATAATAATAGTTTTGTTGGACTATGACCTGTTAACTCTCCCTAGGAAGTTTGGGGAAAGCATCACAGAATAGGGAACATTTGAATTGGTCCTTGAAGGATGAGTAAGAATTCATTAGGGAAAGAAGCTATGGGTAGGAAGGAAACAACATGAGAAAACGCAAAGGTATGTGAAAGTACGTGGTGGGATCTTTTTCTTTTTAAATGTAAGGTACACGTCCTCTACCTTGTAGTGGGTGATGAGACTTGGAGAGTGGGATATGGATATGACCTCAAGGACTTCAATGCTATACTCAGAAATCTTATCGTAGACAATTGGGAGCCATTGAAGGTTTTTAAACTGAGCAGTGATGTGATCAGAATAGCAGTGAGGCAGACAGATTGGAGAGGAAAAAGACTGCCGGTCGTTCATTTGGAAAGGACAGCTGTGGAGATGTCGGTGAGTCACGTGAGTGGGTGAGTTTGCTCTGGAGAGTATGCAGAACAAGGAGAGAGCAGGGCAATGATCAAGTCCTGTGAAACACTGATGTTTAATTTGGGAGCAGGATGACAGAAGCCAGAAACAAAGAATAAGAAAGGGCAGTCAGAGTGAGAAGGAGACGCAGGAAAGAGCAATATGAACACCAAAGCATGAGAGAGTGTCAGGAGGACAACGATGTCAGATGGTATGCAGGCGGAGATGATGCCAGTGGACTGGACAACTGGGCCGTTTTAATTTATTTTTTATTTTTTTAATTTCAGCTTTAATGGGCCACTTTTTGAAAGCACTATTGACCACCTCTTTGATGTGGAGTTTGCTGCAGGTAAGGATTAATTCAAATGCTGAGTTGCCTTCAAGCTCAGATTTTGTAAGAATCTGTTTTACTTGCATGACGCTCCAGCTTCTAAAATTCTTAATTGTTGTGCATAAAATAAGAAAATAATTTACGTGGGAAATATTATGGTCTGATATCAATGTAGAATACTTAAATATAAAGGAATTTGACTATTTCTCGGTGACATTTGAGAAAACTCACCACCCACTGTTGATGGACTTCTCTTGGCTAATTTGCTTTGTTGGATCTCTGCCTGTTTGCCCCTCCAGCACCTCCTCTCTTTGTTCTTCTCCAGGCCCAGGAAGCTGGCCTCTAAGTATTACCTTAAGGAGATCCCCTTGCCTCTGGCTTCTGGTTGGGTTGACCAATGGTGAGAACTGACAGGACGTCTAAGAGAGGGAGGCAAATGGAGCCCTGGCTTCTTCCTTGCTGGGTCACCACAGGTTGGCTGTTTCCTTCTCTCAAAGTCCACAGCTCCGGAGTGAGGCATGGACCTTTCCATAAAGCTCTTCTCCCTGAGTTCTGATAACCCATGCCTTATCCTTCCCTTTTCAGGCCCTGGGTGTTAATCTCTCCCCTCAACCCACTCTCCTCACCTTACTAGCTCCCTTGTATAGCTCTATTTCTTACTAGTTTCCCTAAATCTTAAGCCCTGTCCACACCCTTGTAAACAATCTCCTAATGGGCCAGTATGAGTGTGCCATCTGTTTCCTGCTGGGATCCTGACTGATAGAACTAGGGACTCTTTTTCCAGAACAAGATTTAGAACGTGGTGAAAGATGCTAACTTGGGAGACCTAGAGGAGGAAACTGCAAACTTCTGATGGAGATGGCGCCTCCTTAGGTCATTTATGTTGCATATTGAAATTATTTTTCTTTTGGGAAGAGAGAATAGATTGTATTAAATCATCAGAAGATCTGTGCTGGCTTTTACATATTATATTGGAGCAGAGAACAGCTCTGCGCCTGTGTGTAAGTCCTTGAGAGTTCCTTGGGTCTGCAAGAGGATGTGGCCTAGCATGGTACTGGGCAAATTAACCAAGTGCTTAATCCACTCCTGTCTAAGTCCTGGTCATACTACATTCACTTGTAAATTTTTTTTGGTTACTGGTGAAATTAAATTAGAGAAAAATTGAAAAACAAATGGAAGGTAGTTCAGGAATGTATATTTCAGGATGTTAGAAATGTGGGAAGGAAAACAAATTGTGGAAGTATAGAAGGCAAAGATCTGGATTTATGCTATCAATAAAATGAAGGTATTGTATGAAAACTAAACACCCATTAATTTCATCTCATGGTATTAGAATATGCAGATGGACTATATAACGTAGGCATTGAGTAGGAAATAAATATATGTGAAACACTTTGCAAACTATGCCATCCTATACACATGGAAGTTACTACAATAGTAATCCTACTTTTCAATATTATACTATTATTAGGATACTCTTTCTAGTCCTACTTTCCAACTTTAATTTAATTCTTTTAAGGAAAATTTGAGAGCTACTTTTTGGCCAGGATGGCTTCAATTTAATCTCATTTGCTACCAGGACTTTGTGATCTCCTGAGTTACTTTACAACCTTGTGCTTCTGTGAGGTGTAGGACATCCTGCAGGGGAAGATGCTTTAGCTCTCGAAAGGAAAACTGAAATATATTCTAAATGTCACATTTTGATGATGATGATAGTTTTTGAATGTTCTGTCTAAGAGGATCTGAATGCATTGTGAATAGAATAAGCAGCAGGAGGTCTGACCTAGGCAGAGGGGTCAAGTAAAAATTGACACTGACATCTTAAATGCATGTAGCCTCAAAGGCATGTGGTGTCCACTCCTCTACATGTTCTTAATGGAGCTTCATTACACCCCACCTGGTGGAAAAGGAAGTAGAAGCTGTTTGAGTCTGGGTCCCAGAGCTAGTATGCTCAAAACTGGGACCAATCCAGGTCTCCTAACTCTCACTTTTATGATAGGTTGTCCCAGCTTTCACTCTGCAATTTTACAGCTCTACTGGGAAAATACGCAAGCATGTTGAGGGAGAATGAAGTCAAAGGGCCCGGGGCACTCTACAGTCAGTCTCTTAAAATTTTGTGACTTGCTGCTGGTGAGAAAGAGTTAATTTGACGACAAAGCCACCATGAGGTTAGTCATGTGAGAACCATGTAGTTGGAATCTAACCCCATGTTATAATTAACAGATACAGCAGGCTCCTATCTAGACTTTGGGAGCAGAGGACAGACGCTGAATTCAGAGTGAAGGCTGATTTACGTCTAGTGTCTCTCTTTCCCGAGCTTGTTTTCTTGATAACTTTTGCCATCAATTTAGCTATATTTGTATTTGATAAAGTGACTCTTACTCCGTTAAATACTTTAAGTAGTCAAATCTTTATTTTGACCTCTCTTTGGAAATATTTTGTAAACAAACAGAACTCCAAGACTCAAATGAATAATGGTGCTCAATTGTAAAATTTAATGCAGTGAAACTAACAATTATAGCAGTGCTGCCATCCAATTCAAGTAAATCAATAGTTTCCTAGTTGCATTTGTACTTGAGAATCGTTGTGGCAGTGACAAATTTACTGCTACAAACTTGAACGGTGAAGAATTAATACCAATGGCATAGTATCCTATTGATGCAGCTCTGGCTGCCCAGCTGGAGAGGGAAGGATGCTCTGGTGCGCTTTTTTATGGCTAATGCAAATTAGCAGATAGTTGTGGGAATAAAGTTCTCTTCTTGATCTATGGCAGGAGATAACTAGTCTGCAAGAGTTCATTTCAGACTGTAATTAGTTTATTCATTAAGGTTGGAGAATTCAATGACACAGCTGCATGAGGTACCATTGAAAGCTACCTGAACATATGGCAGAAGGGTAATGTAAATTTAGTTCCTGAAAGAAAAAGGCAAAATGGTACAGCTTTGTGCTTTTATTTTACATCCTGCAGTGACTCCCTGAAGGGAGGTGGTGAGTTGATTACACTCCAAACTTTCTAATATACATTGATTTTAGCTGGGGGGAGGGGTTATATAGTTTCCTTAAAGGTTACTACAGTACGTATAAATGTATACAACACATCCCCACACACATCCCTAGACATCTAGAAACATACACAAAAGACGGAATGCTGTTTTTGGTTTCCAGCAAGAAAGACTAACACCTATATCTATTAATAATGTTTCTGTCTCCCCTTCCGTTTTTAGAGTTCGTTATTAATCTAACAAGGTTTTAAGTCTGATTAGAGGTGCATGTACAGAGGTGAAATGAAACTATTGGTTATATCTGACTTCTCTAAGACTTATAGGTATTCATACATAAATGTAAAATTCAACCTTGTTTGTGAAATGCAAGCACTTGGATAGAGGGATTCTCTTAAATCTCTTTGTACTGTAAAGACTAATCTGACTTCAGATATAGCCATAGTTATGAAAGGCTTAAAATTCATGTCGCACTTCACTTACAAAAACTAAGGCCTATAATTCAACTAGGTTATAGGGAGAATCAAATCTGTATTGTTAGGAAGGAAGCCCAGTAAGTTGAAAAAATTGATTGGAGCAAAGCAAAACTGGATTCGAACCATGACGCCAAAGCATTCTTACATCTCTCTTTATGCTCTTCGTATGTCACCTATAAACATTCTAACTGAAAATGTTATTGAAGTCAAAATGTTCAACCAGGAAAACAACAGGTGTAGAATTGTGACAGATCTCTCATACTTTTGTTCTTGGCAATTGATTTACTCTATAATTAGTGCCAAAAACTATTTATTGACTATCAGGTGCTCATAACACTGTCGTCACTTCTTCTTGTGACTCTCAATCCAAATTGATGGATAACAAAGATGAAACAAAATTCTTCTGCCAAAACTAAGATGTTGAGTTAGGAAGGAACTCACAAGACTGCGCAGTAAGAAATTAGTGATTGCTTCTTGTATGTCTGATTATAAGGACACTTTACATCCTAATTTGTGGTTTTCTGTATTGTATAAATTTTGTTAAAATGTGTGTGTGTCGCTTTCATAATAATTCAAAGCCTTTCATTTTCAGGAATGTAAACTTACTTCTCTGCAGAACCTCATGTTTGTGGTTGTGGCTGTGAGCAAGAGGTGGTTGTGGGAGGCTGATGGTTCTAGGTGAACGGGCAGGGAGGGACAACCACAGCTGTGAGTGGTAGGTTAGGGAGATGTTAGGGATCAGAGTGAGGATGGGATCTGAAACTAATGTGCCTGTCAGAGCAAACCCAGAGGCAAACCCAGTCAAGCAATAGGTCAAATTTAGTGAATATATTAAGAATCAGATGATGATAAAATCAAGGAGTCAGGCTGGTGGCATAATCCACGGTCTAGTCCAATGGTGGTCTCTGAGAGCTGAAATGAAACAAATCAGGAGTCAGATGGTACAGTGCTGGAATTAGGAGACCTTCGTAGATAAGGCAGTTTTCTACCTCATCCCCCCAAATTTTCGTATCTTTAAATAAAATAATCCCCCTGACAGAGAGAAACCTACTCAAATGTACATAAGAAGATGCAAGTGGAAATGCTTGGATGGATTAGGGAATACAGGCCTTGACCCCAGTTGCATTTGTAGTCCCTGGTGTTAACCTCAATATGTTGCCATAGAGAATAACAAGACATTTCTCAGACACTCAGTGGACAATTCTGCCATTTTAATTTTATTTTTATTTTTACTTTTTCATGTGGAAGTGAGGGGAGAAACAGCATAATTCTGCGGTTCCTGGGATTGCACTAATTTAACTGGTTGTGTCGTGGATTTAGGGTCTAGACTGTTCTGTCCTTTGTACGGCCAGATGGTGAAAGCTGTTCCTCCCCAGAAAATGTGTTTGCTAAGGAATATTTGTATTGACTGATTCCTGATTATTCAACCCTCTACTGATGTTTTGTGTATGAAGAAGAAATAAAAGTTTATAATCCCTGCCTTTGGGAATTTTATAGCCCTTTTGAGGAGACAAGAGATACAGTTGTTCATCCATTTTTACATTCATTCACTTACTACCTATTCCAGATGCCATGTCTATCTCAATAAATGAGGCAGATACATCCTTGGCTTCATGGAGATTGCAGTCAAATGAATGATATAAATGATGCAAAACTCCTATTCTACTTGCCTGCTCCAAATGCCCTGCTTTCTTGCTCAAATCACTTTTTAGTTTGCAAATGCACAATAGAATAAAATTAAAGAAGGCCTTGTGGTGTTAAAGCTTTGTTAATTTTACAAGATGGTTTCAGCACATTTACTGGTGTCTGGTGAAGAATTGTGATAATTAAAATTCAGCTATACTAATTAAAACAAGTGAACAAAGTCTGTTTAATGTCCTTTTCCTCACAATTTTTAATTTCCTTTTTGCTTACTCCTGACTTTTTGGAATTCTGTAAGCCTCACTGGGATTTTCCTGTCATTAGGGAAATTTATGAAGTTATGTAGATCAGGAAACCTGAAGGAATTCTATAAGAAATATTTGAATAAATTTAGGTTCCTTTGGGTCAACTCCGTTAAATGAATGAATTTAAACTGATATGTGTTCTGAAAGTCAACCTTTTGTAAGAAATGCTCACCAGTATTTATTATTTTAATATGCTAAGGTTAAAACTGAGTCCCCATCTGCTTCCCCAAATATCCTCAGGAATTAAAAGCTGTACTTGTGATATGAAATCAACTAAATAAAAACTGCATAGAAAATAAACAAAAAGAAGGAAATTATACAAAATGCTAATAGGGGTTGTCTCTGGATGCTGAGATCATGAGGTTTTTGTTTCTTTGTTTACATTCTTTCTATATTTCTAAATTTCAAATTTAGTGTTTAGAATATTAAAAAACTACAATAATAGCAGGTGCTAAATGCTTTCATGGGTTGAGATTTCTGCCATAGATAGGACTTTTCTTTCAAAGGCAGGTCTCAACTTCCTTTTAAACAATCCATTCACATTTAGATGGAGGCATCTTTTGGCTCATTTTGTTTTATAAATTGGTGTTTCATTTATTTCTTTAGAACACTTGTCAACGCCTCAGGTCCTTTCTGAGTTAGTTTGATCCAATGGAGAGTTAAGCTTCATCTTTTGATTTAGTCCAACTTTGAAAATATAGTGCTGCCTTATGATTTAGTGCAATATCAATAATAATAATAATAAATAATGCCTTTACAAAGTGTTAAATCATAGATGGGGAGGAGTTTTGAGGGAAATCAGATTTTGACCTGTCAGTTTAATTCCCAACCCCAAGAATAGGAGAAGGAGTGACGTCAGCATCATGGTGGAGTGAGCTCTTCCCTTAGACTCTCCCCCTAAGATACAATGAAAAGGACACTCATAAACCAACAGAGGACATTCACACAACACAAAAGATGTCTGAGAGACCCACACAGCCATACGTCTGAAAGTGGAGATGCTGGATCCCCTGGAGGAATTGGAAGAAGGTAAGGGGATCTCCTCTCCCTCCTGAATGGCAACAACCCAGGATGCAGGACCATGCATGGCTCTGAGAAAAGAGGGGGAAGGGGTGGCTCTCCACAGGAACACCTTTGCTCTCCAAGTTCCCTCACAGCCTGTGGGAAAGCCCTATACAGAGGTTGCTAAGCTATTGTGGGGGTGTCTTCATCAAGCCAGCACCCCAGGAGAGCAGATAGTGAGGAGAGAGTGAGAATGCCCCCAGGATCACAGAGGTGAAAGAAAGCACTCCTCCTCCCACCAGGTGCTCCAGCTCAGCCGGTTGGCCAGAGCACCTGAACATATGTTAGAAAAGCAGCAGCTGTGAGTGAGTGAACTGGTGATTGCAAGACAGGCCCTATCAGCAAAGATTCCAAAGGACAGGCACAGGGTCTCGTCAAGATGGTGGTGTGAGCAGAGGTTGAACTTGTCTCCTCCCATGAACACAACCACGTTAAAACAATTTTTGGAACAATTACCCCGGATTGAAAACTGAAAACTGGATAAAAAGAACCCCCACAAAAAGGGACAGTCCTGACAAAGGAGAAGAGGCAGAAATTCCTTCTGGAGAGGAAAAAGCCACCTTTAGGAGCAGCGGAGCTTCTCAGCTGGCGAGGTGGGAGCCACCCTAAGGTACACAGCCCTCCCTGGAGGAGTGAGGTCGATACTGCTATAAGCATCTTTCCGACTCAGCCCAACTGAGACAGGGTCTTACTGTCTGGCTTTGCTGGCTATTAACTGCAGCCAGGATACCCCAAGAAAAGCTATCGGCTGAAAGCTGAAAAGACCCAGGGCTTAAAGGGCCTGTGCACAAACTCACTCATTGCAGCAACCTAAAATCACCAGAGAGAAGGCTGACTGTCCTTTGCTGAAACGAGACTCACCTGGTGGGCTCTGGGGGCATCTTGGTGAGAGGAGGGATCTCTCTGGAGACTGAGACATTGGTGGGGGCCGTTGTTCTGAGCTGGTCCAGGTCTGCTGACACAGACCCTGGTGGGTGCCATTGAGGTTCTTCCCTTGGCCTGTTAGCCCAGGGGTCTGCCACGCCCACTAGAGCACAGATTTAATCCAGTTCAGCCAGGGCAGTCAACCAGCCCTAGGGACCGGCACCACCTAACAGCAAGCCCTCAGGCTACTTTTCAGCCTGCATTGACTGGGTGCCTTGATCCAAGGGTATCTGCCTCTGTGGGGCAGGGCCTGTGTGAGGACCAGGTGAACTGTGGGGGGCATTGGTGGACAGGTGCAGGCCTCTGCAGTGTGGTGTTGGGGTATACTCCAGGAAGTTGAGAAGTGTGCACGGACCAGGACTGTGTTGACAGTGTATGTGGTCCTGCGGGGGGTGAGACTTATCAGCGGCAGAAGACCTGTGCTTCACAAATAGCCATACAAAGGATCAGCCCCACCTTCCAAAGCCTGAAACATTTGAGTGCCCCCTGCCTAGGGCCAGCCCCACTCAGCTGCACTCCTAAGAGAACTGACAACAGCCTTGTATCACAATGGCATGCCCCTGAGCCTAGCAACCAGCTACACTGGGTACCAACCCAATTAAGAGGAAAACTGCAATAGGAGTGTGCTGATAGACTTTGTAGCAAACAGTGCTGAGGCTCCCCAAACTGGATTTACAAACAGCTGGCCAGGGAAGGAAAGATCAGACTCCCTGGGTACCTGCAGTGGAAGCAACCCTGCCACAGCAGAAGGTCATAAGTAGCTCACCAAGGGGTCACTCCTGGTTCTTATGGACTGGTAATGAGAGGGAAGCACACTGCTGGACCTCATAAGGCATCTCATATGTAAGGCCACTTCTCCAAGATCAGGAGATATAGCCGACTCACCTAATACATAGAAATAAGCACAGAGAAAGAGGCATAATGAGGAGGCAAAGGAATACTTTCCAAGCAAGGGAACAGTACAAAACCCCAGAAAAAGGACTAAATGAAACAGAAACTAGTGACCTACTAGACAAAGAGTTCAAACAAAATTTCATGAGGATGCTCACAGATATGGGAAGAAGAATTGATGAACACAGTGAGCACATCAGCAAAGAACTGGAAGATATAAAAAAAATTAGAAATGAGGAATAGAATACTGGAAATGAGAAATTCACTAGAGGGACTCAACAGCAGAATAGAGGAAGCAGAAGAACGGATCAGCGAGCTAGATGAAAGACTAGAGGAAATCACCCAAGCAGAACACAAAAGAGAAAAAAGAATTAGACAGAATGAGAACAGTCTAAGGGAACTCTGGGACAATATCAAGCATGCTAACATTTGGATTATAGGTGTCCCAGAAGGAGAAGAGAGAGACAAAGGGGCATAAAATTTATTTGTAGAAATAATAGACGAAAATTTTCCTAACATGAGGAAGGAAACAGACATCCAAGTTCAGGAAGCACAGAGAGCTCCAAACAAGATAAGCCCAAAGAGGCCCACACCAAGACATATTATAATTAAAATGTCCAAAATTAAAAACAAAGAGAGAACCCTAAAAGCAGCAAGAGAAAGGCCACAAGTGACATATAAAGGGAAGCCCATCAGGCTATCAGCAGACTTCTCAGCCAGGACCCTACAGGCAAGAAGAGAATGGCATGACATATTTAAAGTGCTAAAAGGAAAAAACCTACAGCCAAGATTACTCTATCCATCAAGGTTGTCATTCAGAATGGAAGGAGAGATAAAGTGCTTCCCAGACAAGCAAAAATTTAAGGAGTTTATCACCAAGAAACCAGTTCTGCAAGAAATGCTGAAGAGCCTTATTTAAGTGGGAAAACAATGAACACAAATAGAGATAAAAAAAAGTTATCAAAAAAACAAAACAACAACAACAAAAAACCAGGCAATAAAATCACTTGTAAGGTAAAAATATAGTAAAGGCAGCAGATCAACTACCTGTGAAGATAATATGAAGCTTAAAAGACAAATGTGCTAAAATCACCTATTTCAATGATAAGAGGGTAAGGGATAGACACACACTAAACAAGAGACTATATATGATTTGCAAAACATATAATATGGGAGGAGGGGAGTGAAAAAGTAGAGCTTTTAGAAAGAGGTCAAGCTAAAGAGTCTATCAATTCAATCTAGACTGTTACATGCATAGTATATTAAATAGGATCCTCATGGTAATCACAAATCAGGAACCTATAACAAGCAAGAAAAAAAGTAAGACAAAAGAAATCAAACATATTACTAAAGATAGCCATCAAACCACAAGGGAAGAGAGCAAGAGAAAAAGAAAGGAACTGAGAAGAACTACTAAAACACCCAGAAAAAACAAAGTGACAAAATGGCAATAAATACATATTTGTCAATAGCTACTTTAAATGTCAATGGACTAAATGCTCCAATCAAATACCATAGGGTGGCCAACTGGATAAAAAAACAAGACCCATGTATATGCTGCATACAAGAGACACACTTCAGACCTAAAGACACTCACAAACTGAAAGTGAAAGGATGGAAAAAGATATTCCATGCAAATGGCAAAGAAAAGAAATCAGGGGTAGCAATACTTATATCAGACAAAATAGACTTTAAAACAAAAACTGTAACAAGAGACAAAGACGGGCACTACATAATGATAAAGGGAACAATCCAACAAGAAAATATAACACTTGTAAATATCTATGCACCCAATGTAGGAGCACCTAAATATATAAAGCAATTATTAACAGACATAAAAGGAGAAATAGACAGTAACACAATAATAGCAGGGGACTTTAACACTCCACTTACACCAGTGGAGAGATCATCCAAGCAGAATATCAATAAGGAAACACTGGCCTTAAAGGACACATTAGACCAGATGGACTTAGTAGATATATACAGAACATTCCATCCAAAACCCACAGAATACACATTCTTTTCAAGTGCCCATGGAACATTTTCCAGGATTGGTCACATATTAGGCCACAAAACAAGTCTCAATAAATTTAAGAAGCTCAAAATAATACCATGCATCTTTTCTGACCACAAAGATATGAAACTGGAAATCAACTACAGGAAGAAAACAAGAAAAGCCACAAAAATGTGGAGATTAAACAAAATCCTACTGAACAACGATTGGGTCAATGAAGCAATCAAAGAAGAAGTCAAAAAATTCCTGGAGACAAATGAAAATGAAAACATGACATGCCAAAATCTGTGGGATACAGCAAAAGCAGTTCTAAGAGGGAAGTTTATAGCAATTCAGGCCGACCTCAACAAAGAAGAAAAGTCCCAAATAAATAATCTAAAAGTATACATGAAGGTACTGGAAAAAGAACAACAAACAAAGCCCAAAATCAGCAGAAGGAAGGAAATAAAAAAAATCAGAGCAGAAATAAACGAAATAGAGACTAAAAAAAAAAATAGAAAAAAATTAATGAAACCAAGAGCTGGTTCTTTGAAAAGATAAACAAAATTGACCAACCCTTAGATTGACTCACCAAGAAAAACAGAGAGAAGGCTCAAATAAATAAAATCAGAAATGAAAGAGGAGAGATTACAATGGACACCTCAGAAATACAAAAGATAATAAGACTATACTGTGAAAATCTATACCCCAACAAATTGGATAATCTAGCCGAAATGGATAAATTCTTAGAAACATACAACCTTCCAAAACTGGACCAAGAAGAAGTAGAAAATTTGAATAGATCGATCACCAGTAAGGAGATCCAAACAGCAATCAGAAGTCTCCCAAAAAATAAAAGTTCAGGACCAGATACCTTCCCTCATGAATTCTACCAAACATTCAAAGAAGACTTAATACCTATCCTTCTCCAACTCTTCCAAAAAATTGAAGAGGAGGGGAGGCTTCCTAACTCCTTCTATGAAGCCAACATTATCCTGATACCAAAACCAGACAAGGACAACACAAAAAAAGAAAATTACAGGCCAATATCACTGATGAACATTGATGCAAAAATCCTCGACAAAATACTAGCAAATCGAATACAATACATTAAAAAGATCATACATCATGATCAAATGGGTTTCATTCCAGGGATGCAGGGATGGTTCAACATCTGCACATCTATCAATGTGCTATGCCACATTAACAAAATGAAGAATAAAAATCACGTGATCATTTCAATAGATGCAGAGAAAGCATTTGACAAGATACAGCATCCATTTATGATAAAAACTCTAAATAAAATGGGTATAGAAGGAAAATACCTCAAAATAATAAAGGCCATATATGACAAACCCACAGCAAATATCATTCTCAATGGAGAAAAACTGAAAGCTATCCCTCTAAGAACAGGAACCAGACAAGGATGCCCACTGTCACCACTCTGATTTAACATAGTATTGGAAGTCCTAGCCAGAGCAATCAGGCAAGAAAAAGAAATAAAAGGGATCCACATTGGAAAAGAAGAAGTGAAACTGTAACTCTTTGCAGATGACAGGATTTTATATCTAGAAAACCCTAAAGATTCCACTAAAAAACTTTTAGAAACAATAAAGAAATACAGTCAAGTCGCAGGATACAAAATCAACATACAAAAATCGGTTGTGTTTCTATACACTAACAACAAAGTAGCAGAAAGAGAAATTAAGAATACAATCCCATTTACAATTGCAACAAAAAGAATAAAATACCTAGGAATAAACTTAACCAAAGAGGTGAAAGATCTGTACACTGAAAACTATAAAACATTGTTGAAAGAAATCGAAGAAGACACAAAGAAATGGAAAGATATTCTGTGCTCTTGGATTGGAAGAATTAACATCGTTAAAATGTCCATACTTCCTAAATCAATCTGTAGATTCAGCACCATCCCTATGAAAGTTCGAACAACATTTTTCACAGAAATAGAACAAAGAATTCTAAAATTTATATGGAACAACAAAAGACCCCGAATAGCCAAAGGATTCCTGAGAAAAAAGAACAAAGCTGGAGGTATCACACTCCCTGATTTCAAAATATACTACAAAGCCATAGTAACCAAAACAGCATGGTACTGGCACAAAAACAGACATACAGATTAATGGAACAGAATCGAGAGCCCATAAGTAAACCCACACGTTTATGGACAGCTAATATTCAACAAGGGAGCCAAGAGCACATGATGGAGAAGGAGAATCTCTTCAATAAATGGTGTTGGGAAAACTGGACAGCCACATGCAAGAGAATGAAAGTAGACCATTCCCTTACACTATGCACAAAAATCAACTCAAAATGGATTAAGGACATGAATATAAGACCCAAAACCATGAAAATTCTAGAAGAAAACATAGGCAGTATGCTCTTTGACATCAGTCTGAGCAGCATATTTTCAAGTCCCATGTCTGACCAGGCAAGGGAAGCAAAAGAAACAAGGAACAAATGGGACTACATGAAACTAAAAATCTTCTGCACAGCAACGGAAACCATCAACAAAACGAAAAGACAACCTAACAATTGGGAGAAGATATTTGCAAACCATAAATCAGATAAGGGGTTAATATTCAAAATATACAAAGAACTAATACAGCCCATCAACAAAAAAACCAACAATCCAATTAGAAAATGGGCAAAAGATCTGAACAGAGATTTCTCCAAAGAAGATATACGGATGGCCAACAGGCGTATGAAAAGTGCTCAACATCATTAGCTATCAGGGAAATGCAAATCAAAACTAATACAATGAGGTATCACCTCACTCCGGTCAGAATGGCTATAATTAACAAGACAGGAAAGGACAAATGTTGGAGAGGGTGTGGAGAGAAGGGAACCCTTGTTCACTGCTGGTGGGAGTGCAAACTGGTGCAACCACTATGGAAAGCAGTATGGAGTATCCTTAGAAAATTAAGCATAGATCTACCATATGATGCAGCTGTCCCACTTCTGGGTATTTATCCAAAGAACTTGAAAATGCCAAGGCATAAAGATATTTGCATCTCCATGTTCATTGCAGCATTATACACAATAGCCAAGACATGGAAGCAACCTAGGTGCCTATCAAGGGATGAATGGATAAAGAAGATGTGGTATTTATACACGATGAACTACTACTCAGCCATAAGAAATGATGAAATCTGGCCATTTGTGACAACATGGATGGAGCTTGAGGGTATTATGCTGAGTGAAATAAGTCAGAGGGAAAAAGTCAAATTCCATATGATCTCACTCATAAGTAGAAGATAAAAACAATGACAAACAAAAACATAGCATTGGAGATTGGATTGGTGGTTACCATAGGAGAAGGGGGGGAGGGCAAAAGGGGTGATTAGGCTCACCTGTGAGGGGATGGACTATAATTAGTTTTTGGGTGGTGAACATGATGTAATCTACACAGAATACAAAATATATTATGATGTACATCTGAAAATAAATAAATAAAAAAGTTTAAAAAAAAACAACAAAAAAACAAAGGACAGGCACAGATGCCAGGGATCTTGGTGGGCTCAAATACACAGCTCTTGACCCCACCCTGGTGGTGGCAGATGGAAGATGGAACCATATACTATCATTATGGGAAAGCACAAACCCACAACATCAAATAGTATGAAGAAATATATTAATACTACAGACCAGAATGAAAATGACAAGCACCCAGGAATCAATCCAGAAGGCACAGAAATTTATAATCTAAATGACAGAGAATTCAAAACAGCTATCATGAAAAGACTCAACAAGTTACAAGAAAGACAGATAGACCGCTCAATGAAACTAAGAACAAAATTAATGAACAGAAGGAATTCTTCACAAAAGAGATTGAAAGTATAAAGAAAAACCAGTCAGAAATGTTGGAGATGAAAAACACAACGGATGAGATAAAGAAAAATCTGGACTCCCTGAATAACAGAGCTGATATTATGGAGAGCAGAATTAGCAGTCTGGAGGACAGAAATATAGAAATGCTTCAGATGAAGGAGGAGAGAGAATTAAGACTAAAAAGAAATGAAGAAATATGCGACTCACTTAGGAAATGCAATATAATTATCATAGGTATTCCAGAGGGAGAAGAGAGGAAGAATGGAGCAGAAAGCTTGTTCAAAGAAATAATAGCTGAGAACTTCCCAAACTTGGGGAAGGAGCTGGAAATACAAGTAAAAGAAGCTAATAGAACTCCTAATTATATCAATGTAAAAAGACCTTCTTCAAGGCATATAGTAGTAAAACTGGCAAAAGTAAATGACAAAGAAAAAATATTAGGAGCAGCAAGGCAGAAGAAAATAACCTACAAAGGAATCCCTATCAAGCTTTCAGTGGATTTCTCAGCAGAAACCTTATAGGCTAGGAGAGAGTAGTATAATATATTCAAAATTCTGAAAGACAAAAACTTTCAGTCACGAATACTCTATCTAGCAAAAATATCCTTCAGATATCATGGCGAAGTAAAAACTTTCCAAGATGAACAAAAGCAAAGGGAGTTCATCGCCACAAGACCCACCTCCCCGACAAGAAATGCTCAAGAAGGCCCTCATACCTGAAAAAAAAAACAAAGAGAAAGGGTTTACAAAGCCTTATGCAAGGAGATAAATAGGCAGACAAAATCAGAAAATTGCAGCTCTCCATCAGAACAGGTTAGCAAACACTTAATTATATCATTAAAGAAAAAGGGAAGGAAAACATCAAAAATGAATGTAATCTTGTCATTTTAACCACAAACTCACAAAACAAGATGGAATAAGTTGTGACAACAACAACTTAGAAGGGGAAGAGAAAAGGGATGGAATTGGCTTAGGCTAAGGAAGTAAGAGCATATCAGAAAATGGACTATCTCTTCTATGAGATTTTTTTATACAAACCTCATGGTAACCACAAAACAAATAATCGGAACACAGACACAAATGATAAATAAAGAGAAAACCATCATAGAGAACTACCAAATTGAATTGGTAGTCCGAATTAGATGGGATGAGAAACAAGGGAAATACAGAACAACCGTAAAACAAGTGATAAAATGGCAGCATTAAGTCCTCATACATCAATAATCACTCTAAGTGTAAATGGATTGAATTCTCCAATCAAAAGACACAGAGTGGCAGGATGCATTAAAAAACAAGACCCAACAATATGCTGTCTCTAGGAAACACATTTCAGCTCTAAAGACAAACAGAGGCTCAGAATGAAGGGATGGAAGACAATACTCCAAGCTAATGGCAAACAAAAGAAAGCAGGTGTTGCCATACTTATATCAGACAAAGTAGACTTCAAGATAAAACAGGCAATGAGAGACAAAGAGGGGCAGTATATAACAATAAAAGGGACATTCCACCAAGAAAACATAAAACATAAATATATATGCACCCAACACAGGAGCACCGAAGTACATAAAGCAACTATTAACAAACCTAAAAGGAGATATTAACAACAGCATGATAACAGTCGGGGACCTTAACACCCCACTTGATCAATGGATAGATCATCCGGACAGAAAGTCAACAAGGACATAGTGGATTTAAATGAAAGACTAGAACAGATGGACTTAATAGATATATATAGAACACTCCATCCAAAAACGGCTGAATACACATTCTTCTCAAGTGCACGTGGAACATTCTCAAGGGATAGACCATATGTTGGGAAACAAGGCAATCCTCAATAAATTTAAGAAGACTGAAATCATATCAAGCACCTTTCCCAACCATAAGGCTATGAAACTTGAAATCAACTACAAGAAAAAAGATGGAAAAGTGACAAATATGTGGAGACTAAACAAAATGCTACTGAACAACCAGTAGATCACTGAAGATATTAAAGGAGAAGTCAAAAAAATATCTGGAGACAAATGAGAATGAAAATACACCATACCAACTCATATGGGATGCAGCAAAAGTGGTCCTCAGAGGGAAATTCATAGGAATACAGGCCCGCCTTAACGAACAAGAAAAATGTCAAATAAGCAATCTTAAACTACACCTAACAGAATTAGAAAAAGAAGAATAAACAAAGCCCAAAGTCAGCAGAAGGAGGTAAATGATAAAAATTAGAGCAGAAATAAGTGAAATTGAAACCAATAAAACAGTAGAAAGGATCGGTGAAACAAAGAGCTGGTTCTTTGAGAAGATAAACAAAATTGACAAACCCTTAGCCAGACTCACTAAGAAAAATGGAGAAGCCTCAAATAAATAAAATTTGAAATGAAAGAGGAGAAATTATAATGGATACCACAAAGGCACAAAGGATTATAAGAGAATACTATGAAAAACTATATGCCAACAAATTGGACAATCTAGAAGAAATGGATAAATTCTTAGACTCATACAACCTCCCAAAACTGAATCAAGAAGAAATAGAGAATCTGAATAGAGCAATCACAGGTAAAGAGATTGAAACAGTAACCAAAAACCTCTGAAAAAATAAAAGTCCAGGTCCAGATGGCTTCTCTGGAGAATTCTACCAAACATTCAAAGAAGATTTAATACTTATCCTTCTCAAACTATTCCAAAAAGTTGAAGAATACAGAATATTTGCGAACACATTTTACAAGGCCAGCACCACCCTCATCCCCAAGAAAGACAAAGACAACACAAAGAAGGAAAATTACAGGCCAATACTGCTGATGAACATAGATGCAAAAATCTTCAACAAAATGTTGGCACCCAAATACAGCAATACATCAAAAAGATCATACATCATGATCAAATGGGATTTATACCAGGGACACAGGGATGGTTCAACATCTGCAAATCAATCAATGTGATACACCACATCAACAAAATGAGGAATAAAACCACATGATCATCTCAATAGATGCAGAGAAAGCATTTGACAAAATCCAACATTCATTTATGATAAAAACTCTCAATAAAATGCATATAGAAGGAAGTTACCTAAACATAATAAAGGCCATATATGACAAACTCACAGCCAACATCATACTCAACAGGGAAAAACTGAAAGCCATCCCTCTGAGAACAGGAACAAGACAAGGGTGCCCACTCTTGCCACTCTTATTCAACGTAGTGCTGGAGGTTTTTGCCAGAGCAATTAGGCAAGACAAAAAAATAAAAGGAATCCAAATAGGCAGTGAACAAGTGAAACTCTTGCTGTTTGCAGACAGGATTTTATCTATAGAAAACCCTAAAGAATCCATTGGAAGACTATTAGGAATAATCAACAGCTACAGCAAATTTTCAGGGTACAAAATCAACTTACAAAAATCAGTTGCATTTCTATACTCTGATAATGAACTAACAGAAGGAGAAGTCAAGAATATAATCTCATTTACAATCACAACAAAAAGAATACAAAGCTAGGAATAAATTTAACTAAGGAGGTGAAAGACATATATAATGAAAACTACAAGACATTATTGAAAGAAACTGATGATGACATAAAGAAATGGAAAGATATGCCATGCACATGGATTGGAAGAATAAATATAGTTAAAATGTCCATACTACCGAAAGCAATCTACAGAGTCAGTGCAATCCTGATCAGAATCCCATGGCGTTTTTCTTGGAAATAGAGCAAATAAGCCTAAAATTCATATGGGACAACAAAAGATAAAGCAATAGCTAAAGCTATTAATAGATAAACCAAATAGCTAAAGCAATCCTGAGAAAAAAGAACAAACCTGGGGGCATCACAATCCCTGACTTCAAAATGTACTACAAAGCTATAGTAATCAAAGCTATAGTACTGGTACAAAAACAGACACACAGATCAATGGAACAGAATTTAAAGCCCAGAAATAAAACTACACATATACAGACAGCTAATCTTCAACAAAGGAGCTAAGAACATACAATGGAGAAATGAAAGTCTCTTCGATAAATGGTATTGTGAAAACTGGACGGCCACATGCAAAAGAATGGAAGTAGTCTATTATCTTTTGCCATATGCAAAAATTAACTCAAAATGGATCAAAGACTTGAAGGTAAGACCTGAAACCATAAAACTCCTAGAAGAAAATATAGGCAGTACGCTCTTTGACATCAGTTTAGAAGGATCTTTTTGAATACCATATCTACTCAGGCAAGGGAAACAAAATAAAAAATAAAGTGAGACTTCATTAGATTAAAGAGCTTCTGCAGGGCAAAGGAAATCAGGAACAAAATGGAAAGACAACCCACCAACTAGGAGAAAATGTTTGCAAATCATATATCTGACAAGGGCTTAATATCCAAAAAATAGAAAGAGCTCACACAACTCAGCAACAACAACAAAAAAAACAAGCTGAGCAAAAAATGGGCAGAAGATATGAACAGACATTTTTCTAAAGAAGATAGACAGATGGCCAATAGGCATGTGAAAAGATGTTCAACATCACTAATCATCAAGGAAATGCAAATCAGAAGTACAATTAGATATCACCTTATACCAGTTAGAATGCCTATAGTCACCAAGACAAAAAATAAATGTTGGAGAGGATGTGGAGAAAAGGGAACCCTCATACACTGCTGGTGGGAATGCAAACTGGTGCAGCCACTATGGAAAACAGTATGGAAATTTCTCAACAAATTAAAAATAGAAATACCACATGATCCAGCCATCCCACTACTGGGTCTTTATCCAAAAAACTTGAAATCAATAATTTAAAGAGACTTATGCACCCTGTGTTCATTGCAGCATTATTCACAATAGCCAAGATGTGGAAGCAACCCAAGTGCCCATTGACTGATGAGTGGATAAAGAAGATTTGGTATATATGTATAATGGAATACTACTCAGCCATAAAAAAGACAAAATCGTTCTATATGCAACAATATGGATGGACCTTGAGGGTATTATGTTAAGAGAAATAAGCCAGACAGAGAAAGACAAACACTATGATTTCACTCATGTGTGGAAGATTAACACATGGACCAAGAGAACAGTTTAGTGGTTAGCCGAGGAGGAGGAGGAGGATGGGTGGTAGGCATAAGAGGTGAAGGGGCACATTTGTATGGTGACTGACAAATAATAATGAGTGTGGAGCGACGTTTCAGGTTATGAGTTGTGTACGTGGTAAGAGGATGGGCTTTAGAATCTAAGAGCTGGTTTCACTTCCTAACTCTGCCACTGGATAGCTGTATGAACTTTGCCAAATTATTTAACCTCCCTGAGCTTCCTAATCTGTGAAATGTGGAAGACGATTTCTACCTTCAAGTTTGCTTTGAGCAGGTAATGTGCGTAAAACGTTTACCATCGTGCTTGGCACATGTCACTATTAATTGGAACAAGAGAAAGACACCTATGGGTGGAAAAGTCCTCATGTAAGTTAATATCCCTGACTTCCTGTTTTAGGAAAATCAACATTTGTCAAGAATAATTGTCAACTCCGATAGGAAGTTGTGAACTCCTGTAATATAGGAAGTATTACAAAGCCCTATTGGGGTTTAGAATTTGTTAATGACACTGAGTGGCTCTGCACGTGAGGAATGAGTAGTGTTGCCCACACACCAATTAGCTTCACCCCTCATTAGTAATGTGTGCCTGCAGACATTATTTCTTTTGCTCCATCTAATTTCACTCGGACGCCATCCAAGAGAACACTTAAATAAAAACCCAGTTGTCATGTCTTGCTGTTAGCTGAGCAAGTGTAGAGTAAACACCATTAAGGTTAAATGTATTACAGGAACCTCAGTTGAATGAGCGACACGAAGGCCAAGAAATACTCCATCTTAGTGGAGAAATGGCCAATATTGAATGACAAAATGGAAACTTCCAAACTTATATCTGGGTTCAATTACGGACGTTCGGGATTCTTACCTGAGATCACAAGAGGAAAACTGGTTGGTTAGAGTTGTTCCTTCCCTTGGGGCCTGTTTATTACTGGTAATTATTCTCCCTATTCAAAATTACAGTTGAGGGGCCGGCTCCGTGGCCGAGTGGTTAAGTTTGCGTGCTCTGCTGTGGCGGCCCAGGGTTCAGATCCTGGGCGCAGACATGGCACCGCTCATTAGGCCACGATGAGGTGGCGTCCCACATCCCGCAACTAGAAGGACCTGCAACTAAGATATACAGCTGTGTACAGGGGGGGTTTGGGGACATAAAGCAGAAAAAAAAAAGAAAGATTGGCAACAGTTGTTAGCCCAGGTGCCAATCTTTAAAAAAAAAAAATTACAATTGAGCATATTTTATATCCTTTTCTTCCTCTTATTCCTTTTTCATTCTCATCAAGATTTATTTAATGACCACCTATTATGGCCAAAACACTAAACTAAATTTTGAAAGAGCCAAAAGTGTAATAAGAATTGCTGCCCTCCACATCTGCTCAAGCACTTCAGTTACATATGGTGGGACCAGCCACGGTAGAAGGTGGATTTTGATGATGAAGGCCAGATGGGTTTCTATATAAAATATTCTGTGTTCACAGTTTAGTAAAAGTAGAGACTGAGTAGGGACTTTCATTCCCTCCAACTCTACTAGGTGAAAACACTTGATTTATCTTCAATTTTCCCAGATCACAGCTGGTGCTGCTGCCTTGGTCTACCTTTCCTACAGGCAGTAAAATTCCAAGTGTCATCTGGAATTTGAGAGCCACGCTCCATTAACACTAATGAGTGACTTATGGTGAAATCTTTGTGGATCAGGCTGAACATCTCCCTGTAGGTATGAGTTCACATTTCATGTCGGTGGGCATCCCACCAGCCTGCACTAAAATTGCTTGCATCATTTAACCTATAAGGGTGTCCAACAAACCTATGATTTATGGTTTGGAAAGTATTCAGCTCAGTCCAGGCTGTTATTGAAAATTTCCTGGTTTCTAGGTTACAGTTTCACGTTCAGGTCAAATATAATTATAAATTTCCAGGCCTTCATTGTTTCCTGTAGGACTCAGGTCAAGAAACTTTATAGGTGGAATAATATGACTTTAAAATGACTGTCCTAACAATAATGGAATCAGACAAATTTACTTCTGAAAGCTAGAGGTTTAAGTTAAACATCCATGACAATTGAGTCGCCAGACTGTATGTTTTGTCATTGTAATGATTTGAAAAATAACCTTTAGATTCACAGGCATGTGGGTGAGCAATTTAAAATACTTTCATGAAAAACCCAAGAGACCAAAAAAAAATCGTATTTCTATTTCCTACATAACTCTGACTAGTGTTTATATTAATCGTATCTACCTTGATTGCAAATTTAATGTCAGGAAACGTCGAGGTGTGTAATTCAGGGTTAATAAGGAGGTGTTCTTTTGTGATTTAGTCATGAGCCACAGCTTGAGGCCTCACCCTCCCACCACTAATGAGTCCCCTCCAGATTTTCCTCTAAAGCTACAAGATTCTGAACCTTTGAACTGCTCCGGGGAAAGTCTCTGTGCCTGTGTGTTTGTCCTTTTGTTTGGGGAACTGGTCCTCGCCGGTATTTCCTAACAAATCGAGTCCCTGTTGCAGTCTGGCTGTTAGTTTGGGAGCCATTAATAATTGGCAATTTGTAGCTGTCATAATGATGCTGGGGACTTTCCAGATGGATTTTCTCTTTCTCTGGAGAAGGACTAAGACTTATACTTATTCTCTTTGAAGGGATTTTAATCAAGCAGATGTCGCTCATGGCCCTTGACCCACAGTAGGGACAGGACGGGGTTGGCTCATCTCTGGTCTAGGGACAGCCCTATGTCTTGTTTTCCAGAGGACAGGCTCACATGCTTATCTAAGCTTAGGCTTTCTGACAAAGGGACAAGGCCTCAGGCGGGTAGGAGTTGGCTGTATCGGGGTGGAGGTGGTGGACATATTAGGGTGTTGTGAGTGTAAATTTGAAAAGAAATGTTAAAAAGAGAAAGAAATGCCCATTTTAATTTTTCAAATAACTAAACCAGTTGTGAAGGGAACAGAAAGTAAGAAGATGAGAGTTTAATGTTCCCTTTGGTCCTGGTTCTGTACTCCTCGCAGGCGAGGCACTTCACACAAGTTTAAATTAGGAAGAAAATGGTAATTTCTGCTGCTAAGTTTTATAGCAAATAATTTTCTCACCTCCAACTTTGTTCCCCTTCTTGTTCCACCATATCTCCCACCCAACCCTAAGAAAAAGGGGAAAAAATTGGAATTTTCTGTAAAATTTTGTGGTTAGTGTTACTTGAGCAGCATTATGCTTCAGAGGGGAGACAGTGGCAGTTGGAAAATATCTTTCCTGTGGAACTGATGAATGTTCCAACGTGAAGCTTCTTTCTGCCTCACGGTCCTGGTGTTTGGGCTGCCCGTTGACTAAACTCTTGTTTTCAGTGGCTTCGTTGAATCTCTGCTTAAACATGACCTCCTCACATACGTTCCCTGACCTGCTCCATCTGAACTAGATTCTCCCCTCCCTGCCCCGTGATATCCTGAGTCTCCTTACCCTGCTTTCTTCTTCTTAGCCCTCATCACTCCCTGGGTAACTGCTTATTGTCTGCCTCTCCCACCAGAGTAAGCTCCGTGAGAGCAGGGACTGTGTCCTCACTGCCATGCCCTCAGGGTCTAGTACCTGGTAGAGAGTCAAAAAATATTTATTGGAATAAGGTATTCATTTCTCACCTTAGACTCTGCTTGTTGAACCTGAGCCTCCATAAACATCCAGCACTACTGTGCTTATTGCATTATCATAGATGCTACATTCCAAGATGTGCAGTTTTTCACATTTCTGAAATCGGTACATTTAGAAATATACATTTAATGTGGTAGGGGTTACCACTTGTCAGAGCTGCTACTAAATTGATGTACCTCTTACAGTTAAATGTACCTTAGAATCAAGGACATTGTGGCGGACAGAATGGCCCCCCCAAAGATGTCCATGTCCTAATCCCTGAAACCTGTGAATGTGTTACCTTGAATGGCAAGAGGGACTTCGCAGATGTGATTCAGTTAGGGATTTTAAGACAACGAGGTCATCCTGGATCATTCATATTGGCCCAAGGTAATCATAAGGGTCTTTATAAGAGGAAGGCAGGAAGGTCAGAGTCAGAGAAGATTTGCTGACAGAAGCAGAAGCTGGAATAATGCGGGGCTACAAGCCAAGGAATGCAGGCCTCTAGAAGCTGGAAAAGGTCAGGAAATGGATTTTCCCCTGGATCCTCCTGAAGGAACATAGTCCTGCCAACCATTTTAGACTTCTATAAGACTTACAGAACTATAGATAATAAGTTTGTATTGTTTTAAGCACTAAATTTGTGGTGATTTGTTACAACAGCCACAGGAAACTAATACAAACACGCTATTACAGGCAATAACATATATTACATTCTGGAAATTCTTAATGTCCAGTTTCATAATCTTCTTGAGCATTGCTAAGGTATGTCATTGATTCTGTCTTTCTGGTAACAAAATGTCATTGCTATTTCAGGATCTAGACAGGGTATAGTTGTGGAATCTTTTGAAGTCATTTTGCAGATGCTCTCAGTGCCCCTTGACCTATGCCAGAGGTCAGCTGCAGATAGTTCCTATATTAGAGTGACCAGTCATCTCAGTTTGCCCAGGACTTAGGGGGTTCCCAGGATGCAGGACTTTTAGTGCTAAAACCAGGGAATTCCTGGGCAAGCCAGGATGGGTTGTTCATTCCACCCATACATGGGGCATCTACCTGCATATGATGAGGACATTCTCTGGCCATAGGCTCCTCCTCATTTTACGTACATTGATGGAGTTAACACTGCAAAGCATCTCTCAAACAATGCAGGGTGAGAGTTGGTGGATGCGTGCCCAGCTTCCCTGCCTCAATGGCAAAGTTCTGAGGCATGTTTCATGCAATCTCCCAGGGGGTCGCCTCCAGCCTTGAGCCCTAATTGCCCACAGCGCTCAGTAGTGACCCTCTTATTGGCTTGCCTTGCTACCTTGTCTTCAACCTTCACCAAGCTTCCTGCATTACTTCCCAGATAAACATTTTGCACCCAATCCTTGCCTCAGGGTCTGCTTTTGGATGAGCCCAAACTGGGACATCACCCTAGGATCAAGAGTCTTAAGTCCAAAATCCTTCACGTGGCCGCAAACGTCTGGACCCTGTCTTCCCCTCTAGCTTCATCCTTGAAACCCTCTCTCTTGCTCATCAACATCCAGCCACACCAACTGTTATTCAGAATCTGATCTATCCTAAATTCCTTCCTCGCATAGGTCATTTGCACTCGTTTCTCCTGCCTGAATGCTCCTAAGTAGTATTCATCCTTCAGGTCCCCAATCAAATGTCACTTCCACATGAAGGTATCCTTGGCCCTCCAGACTATGCATGTTTTCCCTGACCCTCCTGTGCTTTTCTTCATGGCACTTACTACAAATGAAATGACAATTATTTTATTGGAGGTTGATTTTCTGTTTATGCGTGGGTCTTGCAAAGGATTCAAACACACCAGTATTGTGTGATGTAGGTGTAAGACAAGCGTTATGGGAAAATAACGGGCAGAAGGGTCAGTGTGGTGCACATGTCCCCGACCTCGGGCCAGCTGACTGAGATGCATGCTGGGTGAGGCACAGCTGGAGAAACCGTGGGAAGTGCTCCAAGAGAAGGACCCTGCTGTGTGCTACTTTACATACTTATAGGGGAACTAGGAGGAGACACAGGACATCTAGTCAACACGTGGTTGTGCAAGCTCCGTGGACAGCTAGATGGCCTTATTAGACCAGAGCGTAGCTAGAAGTCTCATCCCAATTTTTCAGTAGAAAGCCCCGTTAAAAAAAGTTCAGTCCACACTTCCAACATATGTATATTTATTTATAAGTTTATACATCTAACACTATCAAGCTAAATGTCAAATAGTAGAGAAGCTGAATTTCTTTTTTGAGATAATCATAAATGAGAATAAAAATAGAATAAACAAAAATAGAAATAAAATTAAAAAAAGAAGTTGTAAAATTTCTTTGCACATCCTAATAGATCATTTTGTGTGTGCCCTGAGGTGCACATACCAGGTGGGGCGATTATTGCTCTAGAGCAGTGCTCTCCCAAGCAGATCCCCTGAGGAGCTGGTTAATTAACATGCAGACCCTGATTCAGTAGGTCTGGATGCGGCCTGGGATTCTGCATTTCTAACCATTGCCCAGGTGGTGCCAATGGTGATGGTTTGTGAAGCACATTTTGAGTAGCCAGGCTCTAAAGCATGTTGCTGTACAAATATTCATAAGCCACTGAGATTTAGATGCTCAGGTCTAACAGACTGATACAGCATCTTCTCTTATTTTGGAATGATTTTCTTCTGTCTCATGCTTTGCTGTTTCCAGGCGGAATCAGTGGAATGTGTGTGACCTTCACCATCTTGTTGAATGATTGCCCATCGGAAAATACAAAAAGTGAAGGACAACTGAGCAAGGTAAAAGTTTGTTGACTCTTCATTTCTCCTGGCCTTTAAAATCTAATTATCTGTTCTTATTCCTCTGATGAGATGGCAAAAACACATTGAACCCCATGAACAGGCTCTGTGCTGGGTGCTTTTCATGTGCCATTTCATTTTATATCTGATTCTAATGGCAGAAACCGGTCTGAATACAAAGAGACTCGCAGTGTGTGCATGTGGGCATGTGTGTTTGTGGATGCATGCATGTGTGTATGTGCGTGCACGTGTGTGTGTGTGAGACAGAGAGAAAGGGAGACTCAGCTTTGTCTCCTGACCTTCTGCCTGACCTGCTGTGCGGGTTGGGACAAACCATTCCAGCTCCCTGTGCTCAGGGATGCGGTGAGGATTTCCCAGTTAGTGACAGAATCGGAGTGATTTGTAGACGTTTGTGTGCTGATTGTCTTGCCCTCTAGGCATGAGCCGTGTTGCATCAGGAGGGCAAGAGGGTTCCAAATAGATTTAATATTCCTTGTATGAGCTTCAACCATCTGCCCGCCAGCTCTCAGTGTGAGCATAATATATGTTTCCAGAATCAAACACAAAGAGCCTGGCTTTTTTTTCTCTTTCTTTTTCCATTTTTCAAAGCCTTTTAGTTTGGATCATTTGTGTTTTTCTTGTATTTTGGGGTAGGTTACTAGGGTCATCCTCTCTACAATTATATTTGCTTTCATTTTGTTTCCTGGTGCCTCTGGCATATTTAAATAAATGGTTTCCCCCTCCTGATCTCCATGTCCCCTGTACAGAACTGCATCCTTGAAATTAATAAATATCCACGAAATCTTGTGATGCACAAGATGGCTGGGATTAAACTGCAGGCATTCCCAATAGGTGCAGATTATACCCTGGACATTGGACAATTCTTCCCTTGCTAAATTTGAACACTGTTTTCCTGAGTGGTGACACTTCAACTTTTTTTCCTCCTTCAAGGGAAATCTTGTGGCTGTTGATGGGCCTGTCCTAGCAGCTAAAGCTCATGGTAGGACTAGAGTTGTTTGGGTGTTGGGTGTCTGACCTAGAAACCTTGTGTCATTTAAGGTAATTAACATATGGGGATCTTAAGCCCTGAAAGAGATGAAAATAAGTTAAGCCAATCAAATGGAGTTCTTATAAAATCTCACTTAAGTTAAAGAAATTTGGCAGATTTGGAAAGCTCTTTGATTTACATGAAAGTTGGGTGGGGATACCATTGATATTCTCCTAGCATTACTCACTAAGCATTAGGAGGGGCAACTAATGGAAAATGAACTTGGAATATTTTCTTGTGCAGGCTTGAGGGCATAGAGGTCAAAATTCTTCAGTTCTGCTCCTTTTTATTTAGTCAGCAAACTTTGTGTTGTTCTGCATTAGACAGTGTATATTTAAGAACTGCTTCTTCTTTCAACTCATTTCAGATCCAGTTCTCCTGACGGGGGAGGCTGAAAGAGCCCCATCCCTTGCTGCTCTTCTAGTCAATGATGAGGGGATGTCAGATTAGGATGTGGGCTCTGGGGGACCACCTGGGTGCCTGGCTAGGCTCCATCTCTTTCTGCCTATGTGACCTTGGGAGCATCATAAACATCTCCATGCTGTTTTCCTCAGTTGTAGAGGAGGGCCTATGACAGTGTTAGCCGAAGGGTATTTGATGAAACAAAGGTATATTTGATGAAACAATCAAATATAATAATGCATAATAATGTATGTAAAGTTCATAGCACAGTGCCTCCCACATAGTACCGTGTTAGCTATTGTTACTGTCATTACTAGAGAAATGAAGGATGGAGAAAAATGGGAGTGTGGATTCCATATCATGACTTGTACTGTTTTGGCTGTGGAAGATGTTGTCTGAAACATACCTCTGCATGTGGAGAATTAAGAGGTCAGGGCTGACAGGGGAAGGACCAAAGAAAATAGAAATAGTGTTTTTAGTAAGAGCTTTGGTTTAAATACGTGGCTGCTAGAACTCACGGAGGTGTGTGGTTGGATGGAAACCATCCCTTCCTTTCAGGCTGATGCACGATTAGCCTTGCCCTCTCCTCCCCCACAACCCCCGCGTGTTTAGATTTGGTCTGACCTTGGGTCCTTTTTGAACTGTATTGGTTGTGAGACTGATAGAGCCTCAGGGGTGGCATTGTCCAGAACTCTAATCTCACCGAGTATCTAGTGCAGAGCAGATCTGGGCCTCTGTAGGTAGTTAGAACTGAACCTGCCTTTAGGGGGAGGGTGTGCTTCTGGCCAGAGCCAAGAGCCTATCCATTCACTTGTCCCAGCTGTCTTTCATGTGGACTTTCATAGACGTAGGCCACACCAATTAAGATGGTGGGCCAGTCAAAGGAGGTGCACAAAGCAATGAAATGCAAACAAAAATGGTATTTGCCTCAAGACCCTTATGAGAGATCTTCTGGATCTTTGGCTTTCGGGCTCCCTGTTTCCCATGGAGGATCCAGGCTGGCTCACATGTTCAGCTCTTTCCTTGCTGCAGCTCTGCTGTTTAGTTCTGGCTGCTCTCTCTGCTCCATTGTTTGTGGCCTCTGTGGCCACCACTGCTCACTGGGTGGTGCCATGATCCTGGCCCTGATGTTCCTTTGCCTGGTGTTAGCTACGATCCTATTTGCTGTTGCCCATTGGTGCACTTGGCCCTAAGGGCTCCATATTGATGCTCCATTTCTTTCCCAAGTGAACTTTGGCTCTCTGCCTTTGAGCCGTGATTCCTAAGGGTATGGTGTAGACTTGATGCCGCCGTGGGTTTTATTCTTGTCATGTGGCATCAGTCCCCTCATTGTCATCATCGGTGTTGACCTAGGCACTACCACCAACACCCTGGCGAATCAGGCCTTTTCCCACCAGCATAATGACTCTTCTATTAAGACCCCAACTGGGGGAGATGTATCTTATTCTCTTAGTCTCTTGTTGCACCTATAATATTGTGACTTTTCTATTTATTGATCCAGTTCCCCAGGCTGCTCCTCTCCTGTGACTCATAATACAAGTTCCCTCCAGGACTGGCTGGAAGATGATTGATATCACATTGAATAACTTAATCCCTAAACAGCCTGTCTTCCTTTTGTGCTGACCATCAGTCAATTATATTGGTCCAACCTTGAATCTTTCCCATCTTACAATGTGTCTCCTTCCCATCCCGGACAGCCAGGGCTGGGAGGGTCTGGTGTATCTCTTTGGTCATCACCTTCAAGATATCCTGCAAAGATTCTTCCAGGGAGCCCCATTATAGCTTTTCAAATAAGTAAATCTTGGCTGCTCACTGTGCCTGGAAATCCCAAATTCCTGCACCAGGGGAATAAGCTTGGCTGTGGGAGTGGCACTTCAAGGACATGATGCTGGACTCTTCTCCCTCCCTCTATAACTCTTTCTCTCTCTCCCTTCTTCCTTCTTCCTTTTGTTTTGCACCTAGCTCATAGAATAGTGCTGTTTTTTCAGGCAAAACCTCAGCCCTGGCATGATTTAGAGGAGATATGGAGTTTCACACAATGGGCGCTGAGGCACTGACTCAATGGAAAGAGTGTGGGCTATCTGGATACTTGGAACCTGGCTCCTGCTCTACCAATATACTAGCTGTGCAAACTTGGGCAAGAACCTTAACCTCTCTGAGCCTCTGATTCTGTAAAGTGGGGTTGCGGGAGGAGGGTAGTGGTAGATTGAACTAAATTCTTAAAAACACTCTCTTTTTTTTTTTTTTGAGGAAGATTAGCCCTGAGCTAACTACTGCCAGTCCTCTTCTTTTTTGCTGAGGAAGCCTGGCCCTGAGCTAACATCGTGCCCATCTTCCTCTATTTTATACGTGGGACACCTACCACAGCATGGTGTGCCAAGCGGCACCATGTCCACACCTGGGATCCGAACTGGCGAACCCCGGGCCGCCGAGATGTGGAACGTGCAAACTTAACCGCTGCGCCACTGGGCCAGCCCCAAAACACTCTCTTTTTGATGGAAATTGGCTTCTAGCAACTAGCGATGGAAAAGGCCTGGTACCTGTATATTAGGCTCTCCTGCAAATCTTCTGGGTAAGGCAGAATGGGAGCCCAGACAGAAGCTACATGCTCGCTTGTTCCAAGAAAGAAGTGAGGGAAATATTGTTTAAATCAATAGCATTACGTGAACACAGAAGATGGAACTATTTTCCCCCAAATTGTTTTGATTGCTGCCAGTTGCTGCTATTTGGTATGAAATCCATTCAGATGGTAAAAAGCCAAAGGAACATACAGTGCATGAAAAGATGTTGTAATTGGCACCATTGTAACTCTATACGGTGTGTGATCTTAGCTGGGAGGAGGGAGGGTTGTCGGATAACTTGTAATCTAATTTTCTTTGTTGTAAAATAGAATGTTACCATTGTATTCCTGTGGAATAATAATTATAACATCTCAGACAAATAGAGAGCCTTTCTCGGGAGGTGCTTAAAGAGCTCAATAGACATTCATTCAGCCTGGTAAACATAGTAAAACCTGGCTTGCTTGCCTTTCTCTCAACTGAAAATTCCTTTTACCCAGCATCTCCCCTCTCTGTCCTACCGGGATAAATGATTTTTATGCTGGTGAACCTGACACCCCGAGAGACACTGAAGTGCCTTCTGAATCATCAAAGAATTATGAAACCTTCAGTAGAGTTTCAGTGTTAATTGCAATTTATGACAGCCTAATTTTTTGAAAAGTGGTAATTCATGTGTTGCAGAGACGATAATTAGTTGGAATAGTTGATTAGTCAGACTGCTCTATTTTCTGACCACATTGAAGTACAGTATTTACAGTACCTGCAACACCGGCTCTCCCAGAGAGCCACGGAGGAGGTGGGGAAGTGAAAGTAGCAGTCTTTATAGCTTGGCAGGAGTAAATTACTACTCATTCTGGGCAAATGATCATTTCCAGAGCTTTATTCTTCAACTTCTACATTAGCTTCTAAACGAAATGAGAAGAGAAAATAAGTGTTTTAAAAATAGATTATATTTGCTTCTTATGACTTGGCCATCCCCAGGGTCATGGCTCTTGTTGATAATGAGACTGTTAGCTCTTACGGTAAACGTGAGTGGCTTTAAAATCAAATTTCGGATGATATTCAGTAGGGCTTCTTCACAAACAGAGATTCCTTAAGGAGAGTATCAGTGCAGTAGATTTGTTTGTGTTAATTGGTCCATTCTAAGTGTTTTATTAAAGGGATAAGATCTTAATTCAGTTAAGATTAACTTGATAACTTTTTTTTTAATGTCCAAGTTCTTAATGATGGGGTCTTAAAAGAAAAAGCATTAGAATCAGTGTTGTGCTCAGGTTCACTGCCAAGAATAGACAGTTCAGTAATACGGAAAGAAGAAAATAAAAATAGTCCATTATTCTATCACTCAGAGGAACTATCATTGCCTTTTAGCATATTTCCTTTACTTTTCTTCCTGTGTATACATGTAAACATATTATAGAGTTATTCCATGCTACATGTACTATGTGCTGTCTCCCATCAACATCACGTAAAGGACATTTTCTAGGTCAATAAATATTTTTTTAAAACATACTTACTGCTGACTCTATTCATGAACCATAATACGTTAAACCAATCTCCTGTTTTTGGACTTTAGATGGTTTACAAAGCTGGGTTTTATAATGATGCAACAAGTGTCTTTGCTCATTTGTTTGTCCCTCCATCCATTTATTCAATCAATTTATCATTGAGTCCTGTGGCCAGACTTGGGGCCAGGAGTTAAGGATATATCATTAATCATAACCCTCCTAATAGTTAACATTTGTTACTTACTATGGACCAGGCACTTTTTTTAGTATTAGCATATTAATTATATGAATATATATTAGTATAATAATCGTAATAAGTTGGTATTAACTAATTAAATTCTTATGAGGTAGGCATTATTATTATCCCTATTTTCCAGATAAGGAAACAGAGGCTTAGAGAATTGAAGTGACTTGCCCAAGATCATCCAGCTGGTGTGTGGCAGGGCCGGGATTCAGTCCCGGGCAGCCTGACTCCAGTCCTGCTCTTTTAACCTCGGCGGTTACTGTGTCGGTAAAAAAGACACTCACTTGCCTCTATGGGCATGAAACAATTTTAAATGTAATAGTCTTTGAGTGATTCTCTGGTTATTTTCTTAGGATAAATTCTAGAAATGGAAATACTGGATCAATGACTATGAACAACCCTCCTAGTGAATAATACTGTGGTCCAGGTCCTAGATGGAGGAGGACCAGAGATGATAAGGTGATTTATTTCTTTTCTTTTATTTATTTATTTTTTTTAAAGATTGGCACCTGAGCTAACAACTGTTGACAATCTTTTAATTAATTAATGTATTTTTCCCCCTGCTTTTTCTCCCCAACCCCCCCCAGTACATAGTTGTACATTTTAGTTGTGGGTTCTTCTAGTTGTGGCATGTGGGATGCCACCTCAACATGGCCTGGTGAGTGGTGCCATGTCCGCGGCCAGATCTGAATCAGCGAAACCCTGGGCTGCTGAAGTGGAGCACGTGAACTTAACCACTTGGCCACAGGGCCGGCCCCAGAAGATTTATTTATTTGTTAGCTTTACTTTCTTATTTTTGGTCCTGAGTCTCTGTCCTTGCTCTACCAGCAAGGTAGACAGCAGGAAATAGGTGTGGTAGTGACTCAGGCCTAGGCAGACCCTGGAGAAGGTCTAGGCAAGCCTCTTGCTGTCAAGGCAGGGTCAGTGGGTGGCTGCCCTTCAGAAAGGTTTATTTCCTCTTGACACTACAAGATGCAAGATGGCAGAGGGGAGGAAGCGTAGAAGAGGAAGAGCTCATCAAAGGAATGAGTCTAGGTCCCACCTGAGTGTATAGCCTCTTAAGACGAATATCATCACAAAAAAATACCTCTGCTCAGAAAAAATCCCCAGGTTCAGTTAAAGACTGACTTATTTCAGTTAGTATTTGGTACGGCCTCCCTTGCACCTAAACCATAAATTACTCTTATGACAAGTGACTATCTGTAAATATTCCTTCTGCTCCTCTTTATTGCCACACTCCTTCTCAAGTCCCACTCCCCCAAATGAACGTTCTCTCTCCTTTGTCCAGCTTTCTGTGATGCAGTATCGTGTAATAGCAAAAGCAGACTTGAGCAGGCTCTCCTAGCTTTCATTCCTGGCTCTGCCACTAACCCACTGTGTGGTGTTGGACAATCTTTTTGGTTCTCAGTTTCTCACCTTTAAAATAACACAGAGTTATAATGACAATCAAATGAGGTGCATGAGCAGAAAAAAATAATAGCTAACCTTTATTGAGATCTTCTAAATATCACAAAATAAAGCACTGTTCTAAACGTGTAAAATGCATGCATTTACTTATTTCTCAAAATAATCACGTGGTAGGCTGGTTTCTAGATAGTTCTCATGGCCTTCACCCCTGGTGTTACTTCTGTGATTATGTTACATTATATGGTGAAAGAGTCTTTGAAGATGTAATTAAGGTGACTAATCAGTTGACCTTAAGATATGAAGATTACCCAGGTGGGTCTAGATATTATAATCATATAATCACATGAGCCCCTTAAAAGCAAAAAATTTTTCTCTGGCTGTTGGCAAACGAGGAAGTCAGATTTGAAACATGAGAAGGACTCAACATGGTTGCTGCCTTGAAGATGGACGGGGTCTCATGAAAAGGAGCACCTCTAGGAGCAGAGGACATGCCCCTTGCTGACAACCAACAAGGACGCAGGGACCTCAGACCTACAGCTGCAAGGAACTGGATTCTGCTGACAACCTGAATGACTTTGCAAGTGGATTCTTCCCAGAGTCTCTGGAGAAGAGGTCAGCTGGCTGGCATCTTGGTTTTAGCCTTGTAAGATCTTAAGCGGAAAACCCAGTGAGCTGGCTCAGACTTCTAACCCACAGAACTGTGAGAGAATAAATGGGTGTTGTTTTAAGATGCTAAGTTGTGACAGCAATAGAAAGTGAATACAAACTGTGTGCAGGAGGTACTTTTATTATCATGCCCATTTTGCAGATGAGGAAACTGAGTCACAGAAAAGTAAAGTCACTTGCCTGAAGTCTCACAGCTATTAAATATCAGAAGTGGGATTTAAATCGAGGTAGTCTGCCCCTAGAGCCCATGTTCGAATCCAGTGACACAGTGCCTGAGACGTTTGTAGGTACTTACTGCATCTTAACTTCCCTTCTCTTTGTAGTGTAGCACAGAGGGCACCTGGCTGCCATATTTCTCGGTTTTGCTGCTGGGGTTTTCTGGTGCTGTGGCAGGGGCTTCTGGAAACCATGGGATCAAGATAGCATATTTGGAGCATTAGTTTTACTCATGAGGGTAGATCTTTTTATATTATAAGAAATCTGAATATGTCATAGACTATAATGTAAAAGATAAAACCAGACATTTCAAAGAAACTTTGTTTTTGATAATCTCTACTGTGAAAAATACTTGACTGAAAAAGTTTGAGAAGCAGCGAGCTGATATATTCAAACTAATCTAGTTTAACACCTTTCCTTCCCATTTTACTCTAAATTCACAGTGACTTTGCTATACCAGCTAGAATTCTGGGATGAGAATCAGGAAATCTGGACCCAGCTATGCACCATCCATCCAACCATCCGTCTTCTGTTGGTCCAAACAAGTACTTACAGAGTGCTCCCCTATGGCTGGAGTGTCTCTAATACAGTGTGACTTGATGAAGTTATATGAACTTTTCTAGTTCTGTTTCCTTGCATATAAAATTAGGTGATTTGACAGAACTTCCTCTAGGGTCTCTGTCTCTTACCAGTCTAACGCTTTTAAAGTTCTCTTAGGTGCTGACTTCTGGATTTGCCGAGGTAGAGCAATGTTTCTTAAGATGTCCAGCCTGGGCACCACCTGCATCAGAATCTCCTGGGGTGCCTAATAAAAAAGTAGTTCCTGAGGTTGCTCCAAACCTATTGAATCAGAAACACTGGGAACTGGGGCCCAAGACTTCTGGTTTTAAATAAGCTCTTCAGGTTATTATTTTGCACACTGAAGTTTGAGATGTGCAGCTATAGGGATGCAAAAATAAATGTATAACATGGGCCGTGTGCCCTAAGTATCTCCCTTATTAAAATACAAGCCTTGCACGTTTGGGAAGAAAAACAGGGTCATGCTATCCGTATCAGTCTCCTGGCCAGGCGCATGCTTGGCCCATCCTGTGGCCCCCTCCCCTAGCCAGAGCCAGGGAGGGAGCTGTGACTGTGCAGCCCATCTGGCTCAGCCCCGGTGCCTACAAAGGCTCCTCTCCCCTTCTGGGGCTTACCTGTGCCTGCCCCATTTAATAAAAGGGGTTTATGTGAGAACAGGAGTGGGAATTCCTCCTCCCAGGCTTTGGCAGCCTTTTCCCTTTCCCAAAGGGAGGGTGGGGCCGGCGCAGGCAGGTGGGGGAGCCCCTCTGGGCAGCTCGCGCCTTGCAGCAGTATCTCACCGGGGTCAGTCGGCGGCCCGAGGCAGCCGCCTTTCCCACTTCCATTCGCGCGGAGAAGAAAACTGGGCGAGTGGGTCACCCTGACTGGTCCCCATAAGCAGACCCTCCCCCGCCTTCGCCTCCCGCTCTCCCGCGGAGCGTCAGGCCACGGCTCCAGCCGAGCGGTGTCGCTGGAGTGGCCGTGCCCGGGGCCGGGGCGGGCGTGTGGCTGCGCCACGGCGCTCTGCCCGCCGGCCGCCCTTGCCCGAGCGCGCCGCCGGCCTGCGGCGCCGTTGGCCCTCCCGCCACCCCCTCGGCGGGGCCCTTCCCTTGACTATGGTGATAGTGACATTCAGCGGGAAAGGCTAGCGCAGACGGCGGCGCCCCGGCTCCCGGGCGCAGGAGGCTCGGGCGGCGGACGGGGCTGCGCGCACCTCGCACCCCGGGCTGCCGCGGCCGGTGGCAGGCGCGCTCGCCCCCCGGCCCGCCGCCCCCGGCCCCGGCGCCGCGGGGCAGCTCGAGCCGCAGCCCGCGTTGGCCCGCGAGCTGCGGGCAGGACCTCGCCGCTCGGGCTCGTGCGCGGGGGAAGGACGGATCCAGCGCTTCGGGAGGGCCCCTGCCTCATTGCTCGTATATGGCAAAGTTTCTCGCCGAGCTCCTGGGCTGCACGTTGCCGAGCAAGGGCGCCTCTCCCATGTTTGAGGTAGGTGGAGGGTGTGTCCCTGCGGCGGCGGCCGTCTGCGGTGGCGGGCGACCCCTGACCGGGCCCCGGGGTCCCCAGGAGTTGACAGGCGTGCGGGCTCATTTGCCTGGTTTCCACCTGGATGTCTGGGGTGGGGCAGGGACAGGATGGCTAGGAGGAGACCGGAAGCCCCAGAGCCTGAATTCTTGCCTCCCTGGAGCTCAGTGAATCTTTTTTTTTCCTTCCCTGGTTGACAGGGGAACACGTTTTCTGTCAATCTGGACGAGTTTTCCGAGTTGCTCTTTACCTAAAATGCCAGGAATGTCTGAAAATGAGCGGTCTCCTGCAGTCCTTTTTTACTGCTTACTTGATTTCTTCGTTTTTCTTTTTCATCTGAAAAAATAAACAGTAACATCTTGAGGTCAGAAGGTTTCTACCTTCCTGCCTCCTTCAGCTGCTCCCTTCCTCCACCCTCCAAACTCCATTGAAGTTAACTCATTTCTTCTTCCGTGAGTGAGCTACATGGGGATGCGAAGGGTTAAATGGGATTTGCCAAATCAGGTGAAGAAATCGCAGTTCTGACGGCAGGTACATCTAATTGCTCACACCTGCCTGAGGTGGCAATGATGCTTCTGTAAGCATTTCTGCAAGCAGTCTATGAGTCTATGAGAAGTCTGGCCTGCTTGTCTTCCTGGGGGAATGATGGCATCAGCTGTTCTATAGGAAACCTCCATGGCCGCTCAGCAGGGACAGCTTCACACTGTGCACAGTCCCACGCTACAGCTACTGTGGGAACAAAGTGTGTCCTTTGTCTCTGTCTACTTGCCCTCCCCCAACAACCTGACAGCTAGACCTGGACCAGAGGGCCATCACTCTGGCCGGGTTAACCAGCGCTGCAGTGTGGGCTTGAGGGCACTCCTCACTCAGTCCTAGGGCCTGACAAGTTTCCCCGCCAGCCTCGGGGCTACTCCAGGAGCCGCCTCAGCCTCGCTGTCTGTAGTTTCCTGACTGGCCAGAGAGAGCAGAACTTGGTCTCTTCTCTCATGGATGCGGGAGCTTGTCTTCAGCAAGGCAACTCTTCACGATTCAAATTCTTAGTCTCTTCCCTGGTTGCTGTGAATCTCTTCTCACCTTTGGCACCTGTAGGTGTTCCTACCTTCTGAGGTCCTATGGGCATATTCCTTTGATTTTGGAGCTCAGATTGCCCAAGCCCATGATGTCTGCTGTGTGACAAATCAGTTTTTAAGCAGGGAGATCCCAGTAGTAGGCAATAAAGAGCAACTGGGAAAACACGAGTGGACTGGGAGAAACCAGACTGAAATGCCTGACACATGGTAGCCTGAAATCTAAAAAATAATGAAGAGCTGGAAAAGTAGAGTTTTGCAGGCCTGCAGCTAAAATTAGCTGTCTTGTTTGGCATGTAGCGTCTCTGTCCATTTGCTTGTCTGTGACGTAAATGTTAGGCAGCGTTTGGGGACCATTCGGCAGACCTGAGGTGCTCCTTTAAAACTGCTTTTCTCTTTGGCTTTCTCTTCACTTGTATTTGGATTTTTATTCTTAAACTACCGAAACCCATGCCAAGCGATTTTGATTGCATGTACTACCTTTTGGTTGTATGTTCCTGACTGTTTTATCCTCCAGTTGATAGATACCCCACCTTGATTTCTTAGAATAATTGACTCTCAATCATTGCTGGTTGGAGAGGGCCTTGAAAACCAGTCTGAGGCCTATTTAACAATTAAGAAAATGAATGGCAGTGTTATTTTTGAAGAGCTCCAGGAAAGGGAATTCCCTCAGTCCTTGGTGACTCCTTGTATCTTGCTGTGTGTTATTTTCTACCCCTCTAGAAGCAGGAGCTACTGTAGCATCTGCTCTCTCCTTATTTCTGCAAATGATTGATTCAGTGTTGGCTGAATCAACCAAAAACACTCCACCTAGGTATCACTTTTAATCGGTGTTGCTGGAGGAGTTAAGTGATCGCCCCTTTCCTGCCTGTGGGGGGAAATCTGTGCCAAAGAGATGAATAACTGAGTCAGAAATGTGCTTGGAGGATGCTATCTTCTAGGGCAACCACCCCTTCAGCACACTCTTACTCAAAAATGAAGAGTTGTTGAGCTCTCTGCGCCTGGGAGGAAGAGAAATGTGTGAGAGAGATATTCTTAAACCTTTATAAATATTCATTTCCTAAAAATGAAAGTGCCAGGACACGGGAAAATTCTAGGCAGCTTTGCCTTTCCAGCAAATGCTCTAATTCTGACTTTGCAGGTTACCTTTGGTTTGCGGAAGATCAAGAGAAGAGATAGATGTCTTCACAATGAATGGCCTTTGGATTTATTTTGGGTAGGAGGTGGCCAGGGATGTTGTTTCTTCCTAGACGGGCCAATCGGGTTTGCACAGAGGAGATTCTGCCTAAAAGAGCACTGAATCCCGACAGGACCTCTTGTGTGTTTGTAGTTGTCTGGGGAGGCTGGGTGATAAGTTATGGTGAACACAGGTATAAGAAGTCGCAGTGGTTGAAAAGCGGCTCCAGTGCGTGCCCTGCTGCGTCATCTTCAGAGGCGAAGGACAGATGGCGTGCATTTGAAACACGGTGTCTTCATGATCATATTGTTAACCTTTCCTTTCCTTTTTCTTTGTAAAGTATTAAGTTTATAAACCAAGTCTTTGGGAAACAAATTTAAAATTTTTTTTTTTAAGATTTTTTTTTTTTTTCCCTTTTTCTCCCCAAAGCCCCCCGGTACATAGTTGTATATTCTTCGTTGTGGGTCCTTCTAGTTGTGGCATGTGGGATGCTGCCTCAGCGTGGTTTGATGAGCAGTGTCATGTCCGCGCCCAGGATTTGAACCAACGAAACACTGGGCCGCCTGCAGCGGAGCGCGCGAACTCAACCACTCGGCCACGGGGCCAGCCCCAACAAATTTAAAATTTTAAGAAAAAAGCAAAGGGTAATAAGTTTATCCCAGCCATAGCAGTGCCCTGAGCACTGGGCTAGATGTTTGGAATAATGTATGTGCCATACCAAGGCAGAGCTTCTGCAGAAAGAGTGGGCTTGCTGTGTATTCTGATGTCTAGAAAAGGTAGGTGGATTTAGACCTACAGGTCCTACTTACATGTGTCCTGTGTGCTTGGATGGATGAGTGTCTGGTCCTGGCATCCATTCCTTCCCCTTTAAGCTCTGAGCTATTATGAACCTGCTCCCCAACTCCAGCCTCAGTGTTGCTTTGCGTTGTGCCTTCATGATAGGTAGTGATGGGGTCTGGTTCCAGGGCAGGAAGTGGCAGGAGAATTATATAGTCAGAGGCGATTGCTTTTTCTCCTTCCAGGCCCCTTTTCCCTCAGTCTACAAACCTGCATTTTTGATCCTCCCATCCTTAATCATCTAATCTGGTGGGTCACCTTTCAGGAGCCACATCTGTTGGGCAGAACACATTTGGCTCTTCAGAAAAGGGACGTTCAATTCCATGCCACTGGTCATGGATGTGATTTCTACAATTGTCACACCTCACGTATATTCTACTTATTTCCACCTTCTATTTTCTGTCTTTACCAGTATTGCTGCCTAACTGCGACTATAGCTTTATTTTAATTTACCCATAATACATAATATCTATCATTTATTGCCTACTCTGAGCCAGGCATTGCTCTAAGGGCATGCTATACATAATCCCAGCTATCCTCCCAATAACATCGCAATATAGGTGTTAATAGCCGTGTTTCACAGATGAGGACATTAAGGTTGAGAGAGTTTAAGTAATTCGCTTAAGGTCACTCTCATTGTATGTGCTGGAGTGAGGATCTCAAAGTTCACTTACCTCCCTCCACTATGGTTACTTGGTATTTAATGTTTTCTTTTGTTTTCTGTTTTCTACCTCAGGTTCATTCCTAGATATACCCTTTCTCTTTGGAAGTGGGAAAGGTAAACCCCCATTCTTTCATATTCTTTTATTCTTTCACCTTCACTGTGTTACCATTGGGATGGCATGAGTACCTTAGTCCTGGAAGTGTTCAATCAAAGGCTGATTGAACTCAGAGGAATAGTTAAGGGGAAGATTCAAATTCAATAGCCATGACCCTTTGCAGATAGCTCCCGTTTACACAGCATTTCCTGCATGTTGTCCTGTTTTATTCCCCAATAACATTATGAGGTAAGTTGTGTTGTCATCTCTGTTTTAGAAGTGAGAAAGCCAAGGCTTAGAGTCATTGCATGAATTTTCCAAGGTCACTCACCTACGTAGAGTCTGATCTGGGAGGTAAATCCTGGGCTCTGATTCCACAGTGCTTTGCCAGCTAGCTGCATTGACTTTCCTGATCTTTTCCTGGTCTCTGATGTCTGCTCATCCACTCTATCTTTTGGACTATTTCCCAAGTCATCTTCCTTAATAGCCCAACTCAACACAGTGCCCATTTGTATACCCCACTCTCTTTGGTGGTTCACCATTGCATGCTGATTCAGAAGGGCTTGCAACTCCCCTCAGTAGTGTGGTCACTACCTAATTTTCTTGTCCGGTCTTTCCTTCCTTCTATTATATTCCTGGTATTCCAGCAACTTTAGTTTACTCGCATTTCGTGATCATGTCCTCTCACCTCCAAGCTGTTCCTCTGCCTGGAATATTCTTCTCCTAACAACACCTATTGATGTTTCCCCTTTCTTCAAGGTTCAGCTCAAATCTCACCTCCAGATCCACCTCGTTGGACAATGTCCAACTCTCTACCACAGGCCCACTGAATGTTATTTGTGTTTGTTTCTATAGGAGATTTTCGATAACTTTCTCTGTGCTTCAGTTTTCTGTCCTGAGTGCAGGGTGGTGAGGGTTAAATGAGTTGATGCCTGGAAAGAACTTAGAATAGTACTCAATACGTGGTAATTGCTGAGGTCCTTGCCTGTGTGTCTCCGAACTATTTAGCCACAAGAACTAAGTATTTTTTCCTTCCACAGCACCTAGTGGAGTATTTTGCACTTAGTTTTGTATCAAATATCTGATGGGTCAAATTTATCTTCCAACCCTGAAGGTTCATGATTTACTTTACTCTTAAATTATTTGTTGTTTATCTGGAATTCAAATTTAACTGGCACCCTATATTTTTATTTGCTAAACCTGGCAACCCTGTCTTACCTTTCCCCTCCTCCCCTCAAAACCCAGCTCCCGGAGTTCAATCCTGGAACTCAACTGTGGAAGCCTTGTCCCCATCCTTCCCTCTTTATAGCCCCTACTGTGTCAGAGATCCTGTCCCCGGCCAAGGGAGCCACCTATAGGGAACTGCAGCTGGGCAACTGTCTGTTCCCACTGTATGGAAATTCTGGAGTGGGCAAGCTTTCCGCTGCAAGTGTCAGGGCCACAACCAAGAGAGGTGTATTACTGGCATGTTATTTATTCATTCTTCATGTGCTCACCAGTTCATTCAATCGTGCATTCATTTAACAAATGTTATTAAATGCTGACTTTGTGCTAGGCGCCCCATGGAAGCCTTGCTAAGAGACGTTCAAACTGTTTTGACCGTGACCTACAGTAAGAAATATATTTTACATTACAATCCTGAATGCACATAGCTATTTATACCGATAACCCTGAAATTAAGTTTCAAGAATAATACTTTTCCTTGTGACAGGGGATCTCCTCTGATCTTTGCAATTCTGTTCTTTCCTTTCCATACCATTTCTTCCATTCTATTAAGAATTAAACTGGGAAAGACCCACTGAATTGATTTCATGAGTTGTGGCTCGTAATTTGAAAAGTACTGCTTTATAGGATGTAAGATTCTATTTTCACGGAACAATGTGTATTAACTCATTATCCCAGGACTATACTTACACATTATTGCACTGTACATTAGGAGATCTTTGTGGTCTATCTGGGAAGCCAATCATCATGCATAACATTATTTTTTTGGAGAAAATATTTTTAGGGTTTCAAATAACTAACGCATCAAATAACTTTTTTTTTGCTGAGGAAGATTTGCCCTGAGCTAACATCCACTGCCAGTCTTCCTCTTTTTGTATCTGAACTGCCACCACAGCATGGCCACTGACAGATGAGTGGTGTGGGTCTGTACCTGGAACTGAACCCGGGCCGCTGAAGTGGAGTGTGCAGAACTTAACTGCTAGGCCACTGGGCCTGACCCTCAAAAAACTTTTGATAAATATCCTGCCTCTAAATTGAGTCAAAGGTTTGGCATGTTATCTGAGCATATTTTATGACATGGTCTTTTATTTTGAACACGGTACTCGAATTTCAATTTATTTCTCTCTTTGCATCCACTAACAACAAACGTGCACCACTGTTTGGATTGACTACCCAGGCTACATTTTATGAATCTTCCCAGTTTTATATTTTAATCGACCTCATCCCTTCTCTCTTGAAGGAAGTTATACTTTCAAGCAGTTTTTTCCCTCTAATTTGCCTGGTAAAGATCTCGATTTTATCCATTACAATGAGCCTTACACACTCTCATCCACTTGGCCATTCTGATGGCTTCAAGCATCTAAAGAATGATCCCTCTGGTCAGGCTGTTTTGAAAGCAAATAACTTGGATGAGTATGGCTGTAGCTTCAGTGATTGGATGTTGGTGGACGATCATAAGGGAGAAGTTTACTTTGAGAATAATAGCTCCTGTTGCCACAGCTGGGCTTTCTATGAGGGTCATTTGAATTTTAAGCTAATGGATACTGAGTTTGTCTTGTAAATTCACAACTCAGTTTGTTTGAGGGCCAATTGGATTGCTCTACCACATCTGAGCCATTGTATACACACAGGGCAACTCTACTTACCTTTTGTGTTAGCTGCTTTTAGACTCTGCATGTGGTCCTAAATGCACACATTTCATTTATAGGAATATTTGGTCCCATTGTGATTACATCTGTCTAATGGCTTCTTGCTGAGAAACCGTTACATGATTCTTTTCTTTTTTGTATTTTGATAAGGCAAGGCTGGTGTTTCATATCTGTCAAATGGCCAATGCTGGCTGCATGTCATAGGGAGCAGGGATAGGAGCTTAACTCTTTGATTTATTTCCTTTTGCTTAGCTCTTTTCAGTTTGTAATGGTGTTCTTGTGTATTGTGAATTTCTTTATTTTGCAAATCTTTGATAAAATACAATAGGTCCTGGGGTGACATTTATATTAGCAAGATTCTACCTACTTAGAGTTGCCTACTGAAGCGGCGTATAAATAAAATGACAACTTTTATTTATTTGAATTTTGTGATGAGTAAGGACTGTACTTTCCACCCTTGGAGAGATTTAAATGTATTCTAGGCCTATTTCTCCAAAAACCTATAGTATGTTAACATAGATTAATATATCTATGTCCCTTTCAAACCTCTACATTTTCAAACCAAAATGGAGGACTCGGCATCCTCCTTGCACCCACCTGATCCCCACTTCTTTCTAACTCCGTCAGCCAAAAGCACTACACGTCTTCTTTTTACCTAGGCTAGCATTTTGGTGCTGTCTTTGCTTTCTTTTTTCTTCGTGAACAATCTGTCAGTGACTTCTGCAGATGCTGTCTTGGACTTATGCCTTTCCTTTGATCCCTGCTAGTCTTCAGCCACTGATCTGACAAACATTTACTGAGTGTGTACTATGGACAAGGAGCAGCAGGGTCTGTAGGGGATTTCACAATAAGCTACTAATGGATTTGCTTTGCTGAAGTCTCGCCACTCTCTGCTTTTCCTGAATAGGCTGCTATACGCCACAATGCCTTCTCATCGGCGCTTTCCTACATGAGAGTCTACATGACTTTCTATTTCCAAAGGTTAAAGTCTCTAAATTCTGCCTAGGTTATTTCTAAGATATTCACTGAAGGGTCTTAGTCTGCCTTGCCAGCTTGACTTCCAACTGCTGATTCTTGTCAGAGCTCCTCACACGTCAAATACAGATTCTTGCCCCTGCATCTGTGTTTATGCTACTTGTCTGTCCTGTAATGTGATTACCTATCCTCTTTGTGTTTATTCTTCCTAACCAAATGCTACCTAATCTTCAGGGCCATAGTAAAGACCCAGCCCTTCATGAAACCTTCCCCAAGGACAGCCAAGAGCCTGGGAGGGCACAGCCTGCAGAATCAGATACTTGGCTTCCAATCCTGGCTCCTCTACTTCTTGTCTGTGTGACATTAATAAATTACTTCTTTGTGTCTCACTTTTATTTTCTGTAAAATTGGAGTAATAAAAGTAGCTATCTCATTGAGTGGTTATGAGGATTAAATAAGGTAGTTCAAATGAAATGCTTAGCGTAGTGTCTGGCATGTAGTAATTGACAAATATAATAATAATAATGATGATTAATAATAATAATGATTGTTATATATTTTCACCTTGATCCCAGTCCTCTGAGTTCTCTCTTTTATTTGACTATCTTAGAACATAGCTTACACTTTTCTGACTTCTCCACAGTGCTAAGCACAAGGTAGGTGCTCAATCAATGCTTATTAATTTTGAAAACATGTCGTATGCTGTTTTAGCAAAATCTGGGAACCAGTGTATTTCTGGATATATTTAATTGTACTTCATGGAAATGTGACAACCCCTGTCCTTTAGTGACTTGTCCCCTGATCTCTTGGATGTATATTGATGCTAATTTAGGCTACAGTTGTACAAGTGATGCTAATGTACTTTTATACACAACTGTGGTAGAAGCAGTACTTGAAAAATGTGCCAATTATAAATGCCATTAATTTAAATGAAATCCAACCATTGATTGCAATATAATTAAACAGAGTATTTTTTATTTTTCGATTGGTTTGCAAACATGAATCCTCAAAATAGGTCAAGTGAAGCAAATCCATGCCATAAGTCAAGATTTTATTCATCAGACTTTTGTGTTCCATGCTGTTGGTGGAAAATTCTGGCTGGAAGTCAGGTTAGATTATTTCAAAATTAATTTACTCCAAAGAACACTTACCCAGTGGGCTTCCTTATCATATTTCTAGTGGGAAAGAGGGAGTAATGGTGCCCTGCTTCCCTGGAAACTCTGTTGGATGCCCTGAAAGCATGGGAATTTACTTTCATGGAGATTATTTGAATTTGGCTGGAAGTCAAGTGAGGATGCCTACAGAGAGGCACGTGGGGCTGCAAACTACGGAGTGGCAGCATCATGAATTGCAGAGAACCTGCACCAGGAATCTTAAGATCTGAATTCTGAGCCTTGCTCATCTCCTTACTGGCTGAATGCTATTGGGGAAATCTCCTTACCTCTCTGAGTGTCCATTTTCATAGTTCTAACATAAAAGTGTCAATATTTGATTTGCTTTACTCACAGAAATGATGTGAGGCTCTAGTGTGGTAATAAATGTGAAAGTCCTTTATAAAGTATCAAGCATCATACAAATGTGAATTGCCATTACTGATACAATAATGAAGAGGACAGAGACAGAAGGTGTGTACTGGCATCCTAGGCATGCAGGAACCTGCTGGCAAATGGAATGCTAGGAATGGTATGAATGGTAAAGAATACAAATACCTCATTTGAAAGGTAGAGAAGGAAATATGAAGCTGTCATAATTTACAACTAGAGCTTTAACCCATCTGCAATAACGCCTGGAATCAATTTGTATCTAGAAATTTCCTTAGGCAATAAATGCTTTCTGAGAACTAAACTTGAACTAAGTTTCTGAATGAAATTCTGTCACCCTGAGGGGAGGAATGTGCAGATATCATGACCGAAGGCAAATTGCAAGGTGGTAGTGCTGGGCCAGATTCAGAAAGAGGGTCTAAGAGTGTAGGATTGTAGATTTCAGAAACATATAGTGGCTGTTGTTTGAACTCTGTCCTTTCCCTCTGTCCCCTGAGCCTAGCTACCCTGTGCCAGAAAAAAGAGCTTGATGTATGATGACCCAAGCAGCCCTGCTTTGGGGCCATTTCAGAGAGCAGAACTCGGAGGAGGGAGCCTTTTCAATGTAAGGAGAGCACTGGTGGCCTGGGCTGAGCAGTAGTGGGTATTTTGCTGCAGGACAGTGTACACACCTGGGCAGCCTGGAGACAGCATGATCCAATGGTTCCCTGGACTGGTTTGAGAGCTAAAAAGACATAATTTCCCCCAGAGGACATCAAATGATATCAAAGGAAGATACTGATACTGTATCAAGGAAAGAAGGGATCCTTGGAAGAGACTTTTATGTTCTCAGGGTGGGGGTGGGTAGCAAAATTAGGGTGTGATTAGGTGACTCCATTTGTAACTACAATTGGGTACATAATATTGGTCCATCTAACTTTGTCAGTTTCCTTCTCTCCTATTCCATTGTTGAATAAGTGTAGGCCTTTTGTGAAATTTAATCCCCTAAGCCATTTTTTTGGCCCAACAAGCTTATTCTTGATGTTCATTTTAACCAAATTTCATATGTGTTAAAATGCGTTTTATGTCTGTTAAGAGAGAGTGGGGTGGAGTGGGAGAGGGGAGATGCATGTACAGAACCACACACAGGTAGAAAGACACACAGGCGCACAGTGATTTGCCCCTGGAATGGGCTTGATGATTAAACCACATCATGATCAGTGGTTAAATGAATCCATAAGTCTCACTAACTTCATTTACTAACTTTCCGCCAAAACCTTAAACGTACTTGTGTACGTGAGGCCAAGTACAGAGATTCTTCTCAGGGCTTAACAAATTGAACTTCCTTTGGTTTTGAGTTTCTCTTTTGCCTCCTCCCTCTCCTCCAGCTTAGGGAGGTTCTTTCTAAGAATCTGTGACATAGCTGTGTGTGATTTTCATTTTTTCCATCTCACTCTGCAAATAGAAACTGATTTCATTTTTTCTCATGTATAAAGAAATAGTACATCTGATTTCACAGGCCAGAAAGAAATGATTGGAATGCATCCAGCCAGGCCCTGGGGAAGCCCCTAAAATTATCTGCTACCTTATGGACTGTCCAGATTGTATGAGTGGCTGGGGAAGATGGGGGCAGGGAAGAGGGATTTGGGAAATGAAATTTTCTCTTGCCCAGATGCTGTGAGTGAGTCAGATGGCTGGGTGAGTACCCTGATGCCTACTGTGATTTTTTAGGAGTCCATTTGCTCAGTGCCAGGTTTGGATGTTCAAGCAGCTGGGCAGACCCTCTGGGGTTCCTAGTTAATGCAGCTCCCTCTCTCTGCACGTTGTGTGGACTTCCCGTATGTGTGAGTACTTTCTAGATAAACAGAGGGACTTCTCCTGGCTTACCTTGGCTTGCACTTTTGATTTGGAATTGCTGTGTGTTAGAGTGACTAAGAAATATGCCCTCACTTGATAGATGGTACATAGTAATAATAGTTAAGAATTTACCAAAACTCCTTACATACATAATTTTATTAGAAATGGAGAAACAGTAGATTATTTTACTCTATTTACAGATGGAAACTCTAAGGAACAGAGAATTAAGAAATATTAACTATTGGAAAATAGCTTGGGTGTAAAATTGTCCAACAGCTTTGCAGATATTAAAAATAATTTATCACCTTTTTCTATATATATCTTCCTCCTTAATAGAATTAGGAAGATAGCACTATAAAAATACTATCAGTTGAAATCATTAATATGAATTTCTTTGAAAATCATAAAAGTGGTACAAAAAAATGTAAAGTATCTTACCTCAAATACGGTTTGTAACAATACAAGGTATACCTAAATACCATAAAATATTATTATTATGTAAATGAAAAATTCCATCATTAGTAAAGGTCCTTCCCATTTCTGGCCTTGCACGTGAACATGGTAACAAATGGGAGCAGCTTTGATGATCTATTTCGGAAATCATTTCCAAGTCCTTCTTTCTCCCACAAAATTAGCATAAATCCCACCTGCCATTTCTAGCCATCCCCATCTCTTCCTATGAGTTCTGTCATTGGATGAAGAGCTTCCAATAGAGAACAATTAGATTTTTCTCTCCAGACAAACCATTGCTAAGGTACAGCTTGTTGGGGGTGATTGCCCCGGATTTTATGTTATGGGGTCTCCTGTCCTGCTGGTGGATGAGTGAAATATCAGTAGAACAGAATAATCAACAAATTCCATGGTACAGTGCCGTGCAGAGTTTGAAGCACTTTCACTGAAGCCTCTTCAACAGCTTTTGAAACATTATCATCCCCATTTGACAGATTTAGAAGCTGAGATTCAGAAGATAAAGCGAATGTCCCGTAACCACAGCCAGAAAGCGATGGAGCGAGGACTTCAGCTCCAGGTCTCCTGTTCCCAAGTTCCCCTGCTCTTTCTAGGGCAAGCTAGGTGTCAACTGTGATGCCCTTGCCCATGTAAGGAAGCTCCCAAGTCTCGTATATATTAATTATTTCCGTAATGACTCCACCATCACCAAGGCAAAGGCGTGGCACTTTCCGCTCCTTGTGTCTTTAGTGAGACTAAGGCTGCCCTTTAATAATTATCTTCTAGAATTTAAGCTAAGTCTCTACTCTATCACTTGTAGCTTGTTATTTGTGTGACCATAGGCAAGTTACTTAACCTCTCTAAGATTCAGTGTCTTCATCTATAAAATGAGGATTAAATGAGAAAATATATGTAGTGTTACGCTATACGTGGCACATAATTAACATCAGATGTTACCGTTCTTCTTCTTTTTTTATTTTCTACTTCCTAATTGGGCTTGATTTACATTTTAGGCTGCTTTTCTTTCTGTATTAACTTTTTGGAGCTGAGGTAGATATCAAGTGGACATGTGATGGGAGTGGGAAAGGCCCAAGAGAAGGCGCCTACCCTGTGCTTTGTCCCTGGTCCACACGAAAACTAAATTAGGTGCCATAGCACTAGCGGTGATAAAAGATTGGTTTCATTATTTTTTTTCTGGGTAAATACACCAGTGGTTACTTTTCTTTCTGAAGTCTCTTGCCCGTCACATACTGTGCTACGCAGAATACTCATTGTACAAATATTTATTTAATCCAAATTATGTGTCCTATTCATGTGTGTGGTCCTGTAAGGATCACAAAAGGAACAAGACATAGTCTGTCCCAAATTTACCTGAAGAGGCTTGATTTCTAAGCACAAAACCAGAGGACCATTCTGAGCTCAAGTCTGGTAGGAAAACCACTATGCCTATTCTAGGGAAAAGATTTCAGGGGCTAACTCTTTTCCCAGAATGCTTCCAAGTGCTGTGACAACCATTTAAAATATTTTCCAAGGAAGGAGTTGATTTCACAAGAAATTCTGTTTTACCAGATTGATGCTATAAATAGGCAGAATAAGTTATCGTTTGTGTCTTACCACTTTCCAAGACACAAGCAGTGATTAAAAATGGTAAAAGAAAAAAAATAGGATTGTGTTTGAGGTCACAGCAGATGTAAAATCTTTTTAAAACTATGCCTCCTTATTGGATTTTCTGATTTTGTTTTGTAGTGCCTTAGGCAAGTTACTTTCCTCATATGTAAAATACTCTAAATAAAAATATCTCACTGGGCTTTCATGCAGAATACATGAGATATGATGGGAAAGCACTTAGCATAGTGTCTGGCACATGGTAGCCAGTATCCAATTAGCAATATTTTTCTTTCTACATTGATGAATATGCTTTTTGTCTTTTCTAGACCAGAGATTTAAATTAAGTCCTCCTTTTGAAGCCCCTCCTCCTGTTATCCACTTTTATTCTGCTATCCCCTGGAGCGTTTCAAGATTGTCTACAGCTCAGCATGGCTTTACATGCATTGCCCATCAAAGAGTTAACAAGGCTGTGCTCCAACCTTTCTGGTTTGCTGGAGCTACTTAATCAGAGAAATCATTGTGGCTCTTTTTGTGCAACTCATTGATGTCCAAAGCAACTAATTAGAGAGAGGGAGTATAGAAAATCAATTTTTACTAACATTGACATTTCTTCCAATTTAAGCAATTGGTTTGCTTACATTCTTTGTGAAAACCTGTTGAGATGTAAAATTATCCCACATGACAAGATTAGAGGGTTCTAATAGGTTCTTGGTGTTAGGGTGTTAGAATAAAGATTATTTGAACATTAAATACATAGTCAGAATTTGGAAGGGATCCAGCACGTTACATGAACTCATTAGAGAAGTAATTTGGACTCATAACACCCTTAAAGAAACTTCAAGCCTAATGGGTGTGGGGGGCAGTATAATTCTTTGAGAATCTCGCCTACTTAGAGGGAAGAGGATTATGTTGGATATTTCCCTTTGTATCTCCTGTACTTGACCTTTCTCCATTCTGTACACCAGGAAGCCAACCTGTATGAAATACATCCGCAGGGTTCTCTTGGCCTCAGCTTTCAACTGGGGCTGGCCAGTGGGGAGCATTGGTCAGAAACTGGAGGGAGTAGAGATTGTGAGGGCACGATGTTTATTACCTCAACTCCCTATTTTCAAGGTCACCTTGAGCTGGCTGTATCCCTCTGCCTAAGATTGCAGCTCCTGTAAAGTGGTCCTTTCCACCTAGCCCTTCTGTCTCCAGCTCTCTGCAACTCTTCCTTCTCTTGCTACTTTAGGGGGGATAATTGGACATGTTACCAGCCCCAAGAAATTGTACCAGGCCTTATAGTATTTCTTACGCCCTTCTTACATCGTTGTAAATGGTCAAAATTTTACTGAACTTTCTTTAAATTACCCAATTTGAATATGTTACCTGTTTCCTACTAGAACCCTGAATGATAGAGGAGCGATAGCAACTTTCTTTCAAAAGATCAAAGTGACCGTCTGAATTACTGGTTTGTAAAAAATTCTGCCAATTCATAAAAATACTGTGTGCCTCATTACGTATTCAGGTAAAAGTAGATGAATTCACAAGAATGATGAATAATGGTGTGGCTTGTGTGGGTTGTGATTTGTCGTTAAATCATCTCATTTGGGTTGAATGAGGATGTTATTAGAGCTTCAGTAGATTCCAGTGTCTTAATAGAGCAGAGCCTTTAGAGATGGAGTGGGATGCTGAATGCATTGCATCACAACTTCTTAACTTGCAGGTAAGGAATCTGAGTCACCAAGAAGTTAGATGAGTTGCTCAAGGTCAGACCATTAGTATGTGGCAAAGCTGGGTCTTGAACCATGTCTTGTGACTCTAAGGCCAGTGGTTCTTTTAGTGCTCCAAATTGTGGAAACCAGTTAAATCTAGATTCCATTAAGCAAAATACATGGATTTGATTTCAGTTGGTCAGCTTGCAATGAACTGGAATCGTGCTTGAGTGTGATGTTGTGGGTTTTGATTTGTTTTTAAAAAGGAAATTAAGTGCAAGTGAGGAATTTCAGTTTACAATAGTTCATCTGTCACGTCAGTTTAGCTAAATAGAACCATGTTATGAAGATGTTAACACTGTTTTAGAATTTGTTTATTCATAAGGGAATTTCTTGCTGTATAGTACTTTTAGTTTCAGAAAATATGATTTATACTTGTGCTGAGTGATGAATTATAAAAACACTCAGAAAACAATCCTAATCCCTGAATATATTTCATTATTGGAAGAGTTTTGGGGGAACTAGTCTCTCATCGCTATTTCATACCAGAAAAATATTTGATTTTCTATCATGTGTGTGGCGTGTGTAGCCTGAGAATTGCAATAGTTGGTACATGGAAGGTGTCAATGCTTCTGCCCTTAAGATAATAACAGCCTAATACAAGGGATATGGGATAGAGATTATATACAAATTGAAAAACAAATGAGATAAAATTTTCTTCTTAAGTCAACTGTTAGGAGGACCTACAAGATAACCACACAATTAAGGTGTGATCCCCTGAAGTCAAGGGTGAAAACCTACATTTCTTTCATAGTCTATTCTACCTCTTTACAGGGAACATGATAATTACTTAGTAAATATTTGACAAATAAATAAATGAAATCACAATAGGTGTTCTTGCAGTATTTCAGGAATAAGAATGGGAGTTTGGTCTAATCTGTTGTTTTATGTGGTTCTTAGTTGCTAGCCTAGATGGTTCACACATTGGGAGCATTACTTTGCTATATGTTGTGTATGAGTTTGGTGACAATTTTTTTAAATTTAGGCTTGCATATAGAAAAATTGCACTGTCAATTCAATATTATCTTTTTAATAAATTAAAAAGTGAAACTGTTTAGGTAAATAAATCAATAAAAGGATGATTTAAATCAATTTTACTATGAAACATCATCAATTTTCTTGCACAATAAAACCTTGAAAATTAATAAATATAAGTTGTTTAGTCGCTTCAGTTTTTGTGCTTTGATACTGATCCGTAAAAACAATGACTCACACCAGCTGGATGTGTTAGTTTTCCTTGCGCTTTTTTGCAATGCACTAAGATGGTCTTTGCTCTAATTCTGCTTTCCTGGATAATGCTGCGTATTACTATATGACTTGGATATTTTAGAATTTTGAACTATGAATTTTGCGTCTGTGTAATGCAAATATATGCTATTCTCTTTAAAACATCATAAATGGGTTCTTGTTTTTTTTTTTTAATATCAAGATTGGCTTAATTATCTTTTGAATGGTGGAGCTTTCAGAGAAATAGCTCTGTTGAAAAGATAATGGTCAACTATATGGTTACCCAGATGTAAAAATTATATTTTGATAATGACATTTCCTCCAGAAAGAAAGTTAAGTAGAAAGTTACCCTATCTCCTGTAGGGTGAGTACTCAATGCTCCTTTATTACTCATCCTTTATTACTCGTTTATTGATTCTGTTCCTCATTTGACCCTAAAGTGGAGGAATACAAATCTGACAGGGCCGTATCTGTAGTGATTGGAGTCCTTGTATGCATATGTCTATTTCTTTCTCCTTATTCTTTTCTTCCTTCTAAAATGGCAATGATCAGAGAAAACTCCCACTTGCAAAAATGTACAGCTAACTCTTTTTTTATATTTCCCTTCTATTCTGTGAGAGTAGAAAGCTGTTCTTCAGAAGAGGTCCAGAAGGCTTTCTTGCTATCTCCAGATTCACTCTCTTCATTCCACACTGCAAAAAACGTGGAGTTACTGTCCTAGAAAGGAGCTCAATATTAGACAGTGAGGAGAACTGTGTTTATTTCTTCACTGTTGTATCCCCAGCACATAGCAATATTTCCCGAATAGCAGTCTTGTAGAATTAATACATGAATGAATAAATGCGTAGAGCCACACCATACCTTCTCCACAGACCTTTCTCTTCCCCCATCACCAAGGAAACTTGAAAAACATTCTACTCCATGACTGTACGTACTTAAGGATATAAGATACTTTTTTGATGGACTCCTTTCCCTTTTCTCTTTGGCCTTGCAGGCTTGCAGATTTGATTTTCATATTAACCTGGCTTCATTTGCTTTCAGATATTGAGATTTGATGGGAAGGGATGTTAGTATCACCTAATATGATTTGCCCTTCTTTGGGGAAGACACTGGACCTTAAAATATTTTAGGATGACATCGGTTGTAAATTCTAAGATATATTGTGATAGCAACTTTAACGTTGTTTAAATTTATTAGAAATAGTTGTATGTGTCTGACATTTTTAGTTGATACAGTTGAAACTGTTCATTCTTTGCAAGACACTAGTATCATTCAATTGAAGAGCACAGAAGCATAAAATTTAATGTACCTTTACTTCACATTTTGGTGATTATTTGTGTGTTAATTTAAATATTTTGAGGCATTTCCTGTATAAATCTTCAATCACCATTAATTGAAACACTTACATAATAAATACAGAGATTTTCTTCACAAGGTAAATTGTTTCTGTTATATTCTAAGATGTTCATCATTTTGAAAGGTGCCTGTAAAAAATGGAAATGGAAAAATTTCCTTATTATCATGAACACCACATTAACTTGAAATATTAACAGTGTTCATGGACTTTTGCTGTGACGGCTTTTAAAACATTATTAGTTTTTCTGCTTGAGTCTGTCTCCTTTTCCTACTTGTTGCGACTGTCCATGGTGCTGAAAGCATAGTCACAAAATGATGGCGATGTGAGAAATTTCCAGGCTAATGCCTCCATTTTCATTGAAGAAGTTCAGAGAGCTGAACTCATTTACCTAATTTGATACATCTTGTAATGGCTGATCGGGACAAGAATCCATGTGTTTCTTCTAACTGTACCAGGCTGGCAAACCTGGCTTCAAACCCGAGGACCCCTAGTAGAGTTAAATGCATAAAACTCTAGAGATCAATTAGAAACAAAAATTTACTATATTAGGAGTCTTCATAAACCCTTTGGACACAGGAAAATATATAGAGATTTTTTTTCCTTGGTGACTACACTGATAAGATTTCATAGCTTGTAACAACCTTACTGGTTAGGCCTATAAATCCTGTTTGAAAAAAAAATTAAAACATTCTGAATCATTTCTCACTTTTGAGTCCTTTGAAAGCCTTCTTAAAATTCTGACTGAATTTGGAGTACTTTCCAAATTTGAGCAACTACCTCATTATTTTAGGACTATTTAAATTCATTGTCCACTCATGATTAAAAAAAAACGTTTGGGAAGTGTAGCAAGATTTAGAAGAATAAATCTTTTTTTTTAAGATTTTATCTTTTTCCTTTTCCTCCCCCAAAGCCCCTTTGGTACATAGTTGTATATTTTTAGTTGTAGGTCCTTCTAGTTGCAGCATGTGGGACGCCACCCCAGCATAGCCTGATGAGCGGTGCCATGTCTGCACCCAGGATCCGAACCAGCTAAACCCTGGGCACTCAAAGCAGAGTGCACGAACCCAACCACTCAGCCACGGGGCCAGCTCCTAGAAGAATAAATCTTGAGACTACTAGGTAAAAATCCTGAGATAAAATATGAACCACCCTTATAAATTATGCTTGGGAAAATTTTATTTGGTAAGGCTTTATGTCCCTTCCTGATAGTTTGAGATGCTACTTAGTTTGTTCTTGCACATTGAATTGCTAATTTTACTTTCCCCATTATTTTTTTCTTGGTTTGACTGCCTTTTGGAAACATTTGAAATCTGTTTTGGTACTTCTTTTGAAAAAGTAATAAGATTACTTGTATGTTATTTAGAACATGGGGAAAATTTTCAAAGAATTCAGACATTTTGTCTTCCAAATGTATTGATAGGGAAAATAGCAAAAAACGTCTCTTAAATTAAAACTATGTAGTAATTGTATTATGTAAGTGCATACTATTTGTTTATAACTATACTAGGAAAAAATTAATTTATGACATTGTCTGGGCCTATCCTTCTTATTTTGTAATTTATTTTGTTTAAAAATTAACAATTATTATTTTTAAAAAGCTTTACTGGCATATAATTGACATATAATAATTTGCCATAAAAGTATACATTTGTTGTAAAGTGTACAACTTGGTAGGTTTTGACATATGCATACACATGTAAAATGATCATAATCAAGATAATGAACATAGCCATCACTCCCAAAAGCTTATTTGTACCCCTTTATAATCTGTCCACCTGCCTCTCCACTACTGATTTGTCTTCTGTCTTTAGAAGTTAGTTTGCATTTTCCCAAATTTTCTATCAGTGGAAACATACAGTTGTACTCATTTTTCTGAGGTTTTATCTTGTTCTTTTATGTGGAACACATTCCTCTGTTTCTTCATTTTTCTTGACTCTCTGTGTTGGTTTCTATGCATTAGATCACACAGCCACTTCTCCCAGTCTTGAAGGAGTGGCCTCCTGTATGAGATGAACCTTATTGTTCAACCTTGCCCTAGCTCTTGGTTGTCTCTCAAACCTTTGTGATTATCCAAGCAGCCTACTTTATTTTTAGTGGCTCCCAGTAGTTGAGAGTGTGCCAAGACTTGTCAGTGTCTCAAAAGGGAGGATCTCAGTCAATACCTAGATTCAAGTTGATCGGACGCCAGACCCTCAGGCAAAAGCTTTTAAAGTATGCAAATATATCTCTTTAAGAGGCAGACTGGGAGATGGGTGTTTCTGTCTGCTCTCTCTGTGTTGAGAGTTTGTACTCGTTTTTGTCTTGCTGTTTTCCCCATTATTTTGTGATCAATCCTTGTTATTGTGTGTACCAACAGCTTATTCTTTATTTTTCTGAGAGTATTTTGTTGTATACATGTGCCATAACTGGTTTATTCATTCACCTGTTGATAGACATTTGGATTGTTTACAGTTTTTGACTCTTACAAATAAAGTTGCTATGAATATTCATGTAAAAGTGGACGCATACTTTCATTTCTCTTGGGTAATACCTAGAAGTAGAATGGCTGAGTCATATGGTAGTGTACATTTATTGTTTAAGAAATTGACAAACTGTTTTCCAAAGTGTTTGGCCTATTTTACATTCCCATTAGCAGTGTATGAGTGTTCCACTGCCTCTGTATCCTCACTAGCACTTGGTAGGTTAGCCTTTTTAATTTCAGTCATTCTCATAGGCGTGTAGAGCTATCTCATTGTGGCTTTAATTTAAATTTCCCTAATGACTAATGATGTTGAGCATCCTCTTGGGCATATTACACGGGCTTAGAAACATGGGCTTATTTGCCATCCATATATCTTCTTTGGTGAAGTGTCTCTTTAAATCATTTGCCCATTTTGATTTTTATTCTTATTATTGAGTTTTGAGAGTTCTTTATTTATTCTGGATACAAATACTTTATCCGATAAATGATTTGCAAGTATTTTCTCCCAGTTTGTGGCTTGTCTTTTCATCCTCTTAACAGTGTCTTTTGACAAGAAGAAGTTTTCAATTTTTTTTTTTTTTAAATTGGCACCTAGGCTAACAACTGTTGCCAATCTTCCCTTTCTTTCTTTCTTTTTTCTTTTCTGCTTTATTTCCCATACCCCCCTGGTACATAGTTGTATATCTTAGTTGCAGGTCCTTCTAGTTGTGGGATGTGGGACGCCACCTCAACGTGGCCTGACGAGTGGTGCTATGTCCGCGCCCAGGATCCCAACCCTGGGCTGCCCCAGCGGAGCGCGTGAACTTAACCACTCGGACACGGAGCCGGCCCCAGAAGTTTTCAATTTTTATGAAGTTCAATTTACCATTTTTCCTTTTATTGATCATGCATTTGATGTCATAGCTAAGAAATATTTATTTAAGCCAAGGTCATGAAGATTTTCTCTTATATGTTCTTGTAGAAATTGCCCAATTTTACATTTAGGTCATTGATCCATTTTGAATTAATTATTGCAAATAGTTTGAGGAATGGATCAACGTTATTTTTTTCTTAACATATAGATATACAATTATTCCCACCATTTGTTGAAAAGATGATCCTTCTCCACCAAATTGTCTTTATATCTTTGTCAAAAATCAGTTGTCTATGGGAACTCTCTGTACTTTCTACTCAATTTTGTTGTGAACCTAAATCTGCTCTAAAAAATAAAGTCTACTTAAAATAAAGAAAGAAGAGATAAAAGCAAAAAAATAAAATCAGTTGTTCACATAATGTGAGTCTCATTCTGGACTGTCTACTGTGTTCTATTGATTTATTTGTCTATCTTTATGCCAATACCACACAGTCTTGATTACAGTAGCTTTATGATAAGTCTTGACATCAGATTCTCTCACTTTGCTATTCTTTTTTGAAGTTATTTTGGCCATTCTAGGTTCCTTTCTTTTCCGTGGGAATTTTAGAATCAACTTACCAATTTCTACAAAAGAAGCATTCTGGGATTTTCTTTGGGATCTATAGGTCAATTTGGGGATAACTGACCTCACAACAATATTGTATCTTCTGACCCATAAGCACGATGTATCTCTCCATTCATTTAGGTCTTTTAAAATTTTTCTCAGCATTATTTTAGTTTTCAGTATATGTTTTGCACATCTTTTGTCAGATTTATCCATAAGTATTTCATATTTTTAATGTTATTGTAAGTTGCATTATTTTTTGAATTTTTATTTCTGCCTGTTAATTGGTAGCGTATAAAAATACAATTGGTTTTTGTGTATTGATCTTTGATCCTGCTATATTGTACACCTCACTTCTTAATTCTAGTTGCTTTTCTGTAGATTCCATTATATTTTCTACATAGGCGGTATTGACATCTTTTTCTTTTATTACTTAAATATGTTGCTCCCTTTTCTTCTCCTGTAGCTTGTTTCCCATGAGAAATCTGCTGTCACCTTCATATTTGTTTTTGTGTATGTGATGTGTCTTTTTTCCCTGGCTGCTTTGAAATTTTTTCTTCTTATCATTGGTGTCAGTAATTTGATTCTGATGTGATTTGGTGTCATTTTCTCATGTTTCTTGTACTTGAGGTTAGTGAGCTTCTTGGTTCTGTGGGTTAATTTTAATTAAATTTGTAATATTTTCATCAATTATTCAAAAATTTTTTTGCTTCCTATTTCCTCTTCTTTGAGACTCCAACACGTGCATATTATACCTCTTGAAGTTGTCCCACAGCTCACTGATTTTCTGTTCATTTTTTAAATTCTTTTTTTCTCTCTGTGTCATTTTGGAAAGTTTCTATTAGTATGTCTTTAATTTAATAATATTTCCTTCTGTAACATTTAATCTACCATTAACCCCTTCCAGTGTATTTTTCCTTTTAGATATTGTAGTTTTCATCTCTAGAAGCTTGATTTGGGTCTTTCTCATATCTTCTTTGTCTCTACTAAGTTTTTGAAAATATGATATAACAACTTTTGTAATGTCCTTATCTGTTTTTTATTTTTTGAAGATTTTACTTTTTCCCTGTGTATTGTTAGTTGTGGGTCCTTGTGGTTGTGGCATGTGGGACGTCGCGCCAGCATGGCCCGATGAGCGGTGCCATGTCTGCGCCCAGGACTTGAACTGACGAAACCCTGGGCCGCCAAAGCAGAGCGTGTGAACCCAACCACTAGGCCACGGGGCCGGCCCCTATAATGTCCTTGTCTGTTAATTCTAACATTTGTGTCTGTTTTAATTGGTTGATTTTTTCCTCATTAAGATTTATATTTTCCTGCTTCTTTATATACTTGTTAATTTTTGACTGGATGCTAGCCATTGTAGATTTTATCTTTTTGAGTGCCGGACAATTTTGTATTCCTGTAAGTATTTTTGTGCTTTATTTTGAAATGCAGTTAAGTTGCTTGGAAACAGCATATTCCTTCTAGGTCTTATTTTAAAGATTCGTTAGACTCACCTAGAAGTGTGGTTAGTCTAGGGCTAATTATTCCCCACTTCTGAGGTAACGCTCTCTGAGCACTTTACCCAATGACCCATGCATTGTGATGTTTCGCTGTCTGCCTTGCGGCAACAGGCATTTTCGCAGTCCTAGGTGGACTCTAGGTATTGTTCTTTCTAATTCTCCCAGGTGATTCTTTCCCCAGCCTCTGATCAGTTCCTCACATTTATGTCAAATCAGTACCTGCCCCCCTCCACCCCCTTGCTGGATTTTTTTAGAGAGATCCTCTGCAAATCTCTGGAGTTCTCTCTCTCTGAAATTCTCTCCTCTTTCCTACTCTGTTGTGCAAATTCTAGCTGCCTTAGTCTTCCCAGATTGTCAGCTCTTTCTTTTCAGCTCAAGGAGTCTAGTCAGCTGGATTCCCTCTGCATTTCCTCTCTCTGCCCTGCAGTGTGGAGACTCTCCCAAGGCAGTACACTGGCACAAATGTAGGCCTCACTTTAACTGTTTCTTTTCTCTCAGGATCACTGTGCTTCATTGCCTGCTATCCAGTATCCTGAAAACCATTGTTTCATGTATTTTGTTTGTTTTTTTTTGGTGGTTTCAGGAAGGAGGGTATATCTAATCTCTGTTACTTCAGATATAAATGGGGATAATTATATGCTAAACCATGTGCTAGATCCAGTAAGTATAGCTGTAGGAATTAAGTGGAAGTTTAAGTAATTTCCAGAGTGATAGGAGAAAGATACATGGAAGAAGGGAATGAACTGATGTTTGAAGGTTAAGTAGGATTTGGATATACGCAGTGGAAGTTTCGTATCCCTGCAGTCAGAAATAGTCCTTCTCTCATCACAAAAGAACTATGGAGACGTGAAGGAGCAAGCTCTTTGTTATTGACTACTTTAAGGGACTAGTCTATCAAGTTGCCTCAAGGAATTTCTTTTGCTTATCCATGTCTTTTAGATGGAAACTATTAAGAGGTACAGTGAAATGGCTGTTTGGTAATATGTTGTTTCTTAATACCAGGTTTTAATTTTCAATGAGTTATTTTAGTATATGAATTTTTATTGTAAATAATAAACAAAAGTTAAACCAATTGGTTTTGGAATCAAGCAGATCTGGATTGGAATTCTGGCTCTGTCATTTATTTGCTGTGTTTCCTTAGATCAGTTCTTCTTCCAGTTTCAGTTTCCTTCTCTTTAAAATGGGGATAATGATGGTTGTTATCAGGATTCAGTGAGAGCATTCATATAAAGTACTTAGAACAGAGGCTGGCACAGGTTGAACCTCAGTAAATGTTGGTTGGCATTATTTGTTATGCTCTGAAGGTAGAATGGCAGTTACATTAAAATATTTTGTGATATTCAGCCATCTGACAAAACTACCCATTTATTTTTCTCATAGACTCTTATAGCTGAAAAAACCATATTCAAATGTAATATTCCTCTATTCACTTCTTAAGCTTCATTTTATTCAGTATTCTTAGCCTTTGCCCCCATGATAGCAAACATCTGGATAAAAATTGAAAAAAGCATTAGATTTGGATGACTGGGTTCATCTTAATGGCCATGCTGGGTTGACCAGAGGACCTTGACTGAATTAACTGTGTTTATGTGTTTTTCTCTCCTGCTTTCTTCTGGATCATTTCTTTTTTTGTCTCTATTATGCCTGTCCTGCTCAAGTTGGCATCTCCTTCCAACAGTTTACCCTTTGTGGGTTTCATTCTGGAAGGAAGTTTTGTCTGGTTAGTTCTGAGAGTAGTAGGAACCACGCTCCTCTAGCTCTTTCAGACTTCACTGAGAACCTCTTGCACTACAAATGGAAATATACTGAGTTCTGAGTTTCAGCCACTGTCCTCATATTGGCCCACTGTGCTTTCCAGTGAGCCCTTGTTGGCAAGTTTTGTGTTTTCCTGTTCTCGGCTCCATCAGGTACTCTGCTTCTTTCTCTTTCCTCCTACATGGGGATACTCATGGGTCTTGTGGCTGCTGGTGGTTTATCCCCATCCACTCATATTTTCAGGTTCCTAGGGAAATCTTATCACTTAATTGTCACCATTTGATGTAAATATTGTTCATGAGTTCTTGGTTTTGGTATTCTGGTTGCTCTGTCTGTTTTTATGGGAGGATTTGGGGAGATTTAAAAACTATATTGTGGCTGTCGTCATATTCCCAGAATTCCTCCCTGATCAGTGTATCTTTCACATTTATCTCTCCATTTGAGATATAGCCAACAGTTTTCTGGAAGCTCTGACCCAAAGGTTAATGAAATGGAAACTAGATTGTGATAAAAAAAAAAAAAAAAACTGGTCTAGCTGGAAGTGGCTTGCTAGTTGGATTCTTTTAATGCAGGCATTTAATTTTTCTGGATGTGTCTGTGGCTTAGGGTACATTACTTTCTTATCATTTAATTTGCAAATATGATGACAGTGTATATATCATTTTTATGCATTTCAGATATGCCATGAGTCAATTTCTGTTCTCTTGCCCTATATCATGAGAACTACTCAAAAGTTTTCGATACAGCCCTATTAGCTTACAATTCAGGTATTGGTTCTACTCATTATCACTAGAATTGTAGAGGGATTTTACTTTTTACAATGTGAAGACTTTTTTTTTTTGTCTTCTTGGTGAGCTGGGCTTGCTTTCTTTTCTTTCTCTGGCCTCTTATTTTTGTAGGTATTAAAAATCATTCAGGTTGGAAATGTAGGAGGTGAAAAGCTTTTTAGGATTTTCATAGGGTCAATTAAACCAATACAATTTCTTTTGGAACTTTGCCCTTTTTTTGAGGAAATTAATCACTGCAGAAATAAACATGTCATCTGCTCATTTGAAACCTTATGGATTTTTGTTCAAGTTTAAAATTGATTAGAAGTAGTGCTGGTAGTGGTCTGGGATGAGGGAGAAAGGAAGGAAACAGAATTAATTACCCCCCAAACATCTATCACACTCCAAGGGCTGATTCGTAGGAGAGATAAGTAGGAATCTGAGGAACTGTTAAAAGTCCAGGAAGATAGAATTAATTCCAAAACTTCCTCCTTGTGTTCTATGTTCTGCGACAGAAATAGCTGAACTTTTAACAGCCGTAATCGTTAATGACCTACACTTTCCTTTGCAATGACAATTTTCACCTAATTTTCAGAGAGGTTAAGAAAATGCTCGTTTTGGAGACTGTAGAAATTACTACTGATCACACACAGTTTTGTGTCCACGTGGACTTTGATGTATTTGGATGATTTACAGCAAGGAGAGGTTTTCTTCTATCGGACCTCACCTCTTAGTCCCCAGTACAGCCCGTCTGCTCCTCTCTGGAGTCTTGCTGAGCGGTCCCTGGTTCATGACTGTTTCATTCCCAGTTCCCTGCCCTTTCTGAAAAGCCTCCCAACATCAACCCTCTTAGTAAGAGTTAATCTCTCATTCTTATCTAGCTCAAAACTTGATTCCTGAAGGAAGTCTTCTGTTAATGCTCTTTATTCTCTCTGACTGTGCCATTGGCGCAGGGTCCCCTCAGCACATACATATTTGATTTGAACGATAATGGTTCTCACTGCATTTAATACAGCTTTCTGTCCAAACTGAGCTCTTAATAACTAAATAACTCATCACCTTTCCTTGCAGGAAAACCAGTAAGTAAGGCTTATGTATCAAAAGTCCTTATTTATTCAGGTTTTGAGTGTCTGAGGGTATAACAAATATGTTCTGTGAAAACAAAAGGAGGATAAGTTTAGATGAATTGGGTTTTGTACTGGAATTTGGTTATTTACATACCAGCCCTTAAATATAGCATGTAGTAATAACTCCATAAATGCTTTTTCAATTATAAAAGTAACTGTTATGTATTACTTTGTACCAGGTACTCTCCTAAGGAATCTTGATTATCTTGTCTAATCCACCCAATACTTGGAGGAATGTACTATTATCGTGCTTATTTTACAGGTGGTGACCTTGATGCTTAAAGAAGCTGGGTAACTTGCCCAAGATCACCCACATAATAAATAGCAGAGATGTGGTTTTATTTTATATTTATGGGCAATCTGCATTAGAACTTATGTTTTTAACTACTTCATTTAACTCTTTTTTTTTTTCTTGCTGGGAAAGACTTACCCTGAACTAACATGTTACCAGTCTTCTCTCTCTCTCTTTTTCTTCCCTCCCCAAAGCCCCAATACATGGTAATATTTTAGTTTTAAGTCCTTCTAATTCTTCTATGTGAGCCACTGCCGCAACATGGCTACTGAAAGATGAGTGGTATGGTTCTGCGCCTGGGAACCCGAACCTGGGCCACCAAAGTGGAGCCTGCTGAAGTTTAACCACTAGGCTGTCAGGTCTGGCCCTCACCACTCTGTTTAACTCTTAATGCCAAGAATAAGAACACCATGGTGAATCATCTTTTTTCCTTTCCAGGCAGATTTAGATAGTCCAGAGCAGTGTTTCACAAAACGTTTTTCCAGACAACCTGCATCAGAATCACTACATTGTATACCCAGTTCAGTGACTAAGTGTGACATGTGGGGTGTAATCTTAGTGCAGCTTTAGTGTTTTCTCCAACTATCCTGGTTTTATTCAGAAGTTTACTCCATACTGACTCTTGCTTTAGGAGGTCTTCTTGGGCAAGAACTCAAACAACTTGAGGCCTGCCTACTCTCCTGTGTGGCCCATCCGGTCTAAAGGAAGCACACACACATCCCCTGCCCCCATAAATTCTGGGAGCGCAGACTGATCTCAGCCCACCAGCCAACTAGATCCTGTAGCCTCTGGATGCTTTCACTTTTTCAGAGGTAAGTGTAGCCTGCTGTCTTTTGGTGACCAGGAAGACATTTCAGGCTCTGGGAGTGATCTCACGAGAGCTCTCTCTCTCTCTTTTTCACAATCTGACCCTTTTTTATTTCCTTATTCAGATGAGGCATTCAATGTCATTGGAAACATTTCGTTTGTAAATTCTGTGCATGGAAGGTGTGGCGAGTGGGTGTGGTTACACTCACTTAGATTTCTGTAATATTGGTGCCTATGCAGAATGTCTTCATTTTGCCCCTCCAGACCCACTCTCCATTCTTATCCATCCTCTTGTGTGGCCCAAGAGGCTGACCTGTATGTTTTTCACCAATGGGCTCTCTTGCCTTCTGGCTTCCTGTTGAGTTTGGTCAATGGGAAGTCTGGGAAGAAGATGGGAAGAAGGGTGGAGAGTGAGATTAGGTTAGTAATTCCTGGCTCCCTCTCTACTAGCTTTCCTTGAGTGGCCTGCATCCCTCAACAAAGGTCACAGCTTTTGTCAAGCAGTTTTCTCCACCTGACTCCTTCTGTCTTATTCTAGTAACAGCTCTCTTCCCTTTACCTTTCCAGTCTATGGATGTTGACAGGTGCCTTGCTGCTGCTAGACTTGGGACACTGCATCATCCCTTGTGGTTTCCCTACACTCTGCCCGTACCTTTTATAAATGCTTCCTTTACTGAGAAGATGTGGTATATATACACAATGGAATACTACTCAGCCATATGATGAAATCCAGCCATTTGAGACAACATGGATGGGCCTTGAGGGTATTATGCTAAGGCAAATAAGTCAGAGGGAGAAAGTCAAATACCATATGAACTCACTCACAAGTAGAAGATAAAAACAATGACAAACAAACACATAGCAACAGAGATTGGATTGCTGGTTACCAGGGGGGAAGGGGGGAAGGAGGAGGGTGACAGGGGTGACTAAGCACAAATGTGTGGTGATGGATTGTAATTAGTCTTTGGGTGGTGAACATGATGTAATCTACACAGAATTTGAAATATATTACGATATACACCTGAAAGTTATATAATGTTATAATCCAATGTTGCTGCAATAAAAAAAAAATACTCCCTTTATTAAACTTTCTTCATGTTACCCAGCTTCAGTGTGCTGTCTGGGATCCTGCTGTTCCTACTGAGATACTATTTGATGTGACACCTTAGTTGAAATTGACATAGAGATGCTTCCATTTTAACATCCTGTTACAAGCTTAAAAAATATAGATTCCTCGGTCCCCTGATAGACCTACTGAGTCACAATCTCTGGTGGTGGCATTTGGGATTCCGTATTTTTAACAAGCATCTCAGATGATTCTAATGCTAACTAACGGTCCAGATTTAACAGAAGCCTAAATCAATTCAGGAAATAGAAATCAAGTTTTGAGTGAGGCCCAACCTGCAAGGATTGAACTGTTTTGCCAGCCTAGAAAGCTTACTGAGTTCAGATTGGCAAAGTGATTTGAGATTCAGTAATTGAAAAATACTGTGTTCGTACTATCCATGGAGCATTTATGTCTTATTGTTTTTCTCTAAAAATTGGCTTAATTTTTTAAGCGAATTGATTGATGTTTTTGACTACCACAAATAGCTCCTACGCATGGTTCATTTTTTTGCTTTTCTTAAGATCATGTCTATGTTCAAGTTCAAAGCAGTTCAAGTTAATAAACAGTGTTTGAAGTAACTATTACTGCTACATACTTTCTAGAACATTTTTTAAAACAGCGGTTTTTGGAACTATTTTAACAGGGATGTGGCATGCAGAATAATGACCCACCAAAAATGTCCATGTCCTAACCCCTGGAACGTGTAAATGTGTTAGGTTATATGGCGAAGAGGTATTAACATTGTAGGTGAAATTAAAGTTGCGAATCAGATGACCTTGAGATGTTCAGATTATCCTGGAATATCTGGATGACCTCAATGTAATCACAAGGCTCCTTAACAGTGGAAGAGGGAAGCAGAAGTCAGAGCGATTTTCTCTGAGATTGACTAGACCTATAGTTGGCCTTGAAGATGGAAATGCCATGAGCCAAGAAATAAAGACTTCCTCTAGAAGCTGGAAAAGACAAGGAAATGGATTCTCTCCTAAAGCTTCCAGAAAGGAAGACAGCCCTGCCGATACCTTGATTTTAGTCCAGTAAGACCAATGTTGCACTTCTAACCTATAGAAAGATAATAAATTTGCATCATTTTAAGTCATGAAATTCATGATAATTTGTTACAGTGGCAATAGAAAACTGATACAAAGGGTTAAAAGAAATGAGAGGAAGGAGATTTCAAATAATAAATTAATACTTTAACTGGGGTCATTTACCCTGCAAATTTTCAAGTATGCAAAGGCTATAATTGTCATGTCTGAATGTTTGAAAATTTAATTCATTTCTTTGGAGCTTTAGTGGGTGACATCATGACTTTTTGATATTTTAGTTATGAGGTTGGTGTGGGAGCAAATTATACACAGACAGTGAGAACTAGGAACCTGTGACACACTATTGAACCCATTCTAAGTCAGGGCTTGACTGCCTAGAATGTAGCTGACCTTCAGTGAATGGCAGGCCAGCGCCCAAGAGATGATATCTCCATAAAGAACCTGTTCTTTCGTGTCTCTGGGAACCCATCACTGTGCAGGTAAATGAGGCTGGGCAAACAGCAGAAGCACCTGTGTCTGATTATCTTTGTTGTCTTCTTTATTTTCTATTGTATTTTTTGTTTTACTTATCTTCCAATTCTCATATTAAAATTTTTACATTTGTTTTCATATTTTTATTTTTTATTTTCAATTTTTTTGGTGAAGAAGATGGTCCCTGAGCTAACATCTGCACCAGTCTTCCTCCATTTTGGTGTGAGACACTGCCATAGCATGGCTTGATGAGCAGTGAACAGGTCCACGCCCAGGATCTGAACCTGCAAACCCTGAGCTGCCAAAGCAGAACTTAATCACTACACCACCGGGCTGGCCCTGGTTTTCATATTTTTAATTACCAGGGACTAATTTTTGATTTCTGAATGATGACAAGAACTCTCTCCTTGACCAACATTAGTCAGGCTCTGCTGAGCCATCTCCTTGACTATGCCTCTCCTTGTCTGCCAGCCCAGTTTTAGCAAGAATCCTGCTAAGGCACTTTAGAGAGAATTTTCCCACCCTTGGTATCGAATCGAGTTACCCATCCTCCACCTTTGATACCTAACAAATTTCCTCTTAGTAATTTTCCATCTGATGACTCCCTCATCCAGCGTGTTGGCTATAAATCCCCAGCTGTCTTTATTGTATTTGGAGTTGAGTTCAGACTCCTTCCCCTACTGCAGATAGTCTTGACCCCTGTTGAAATAATCTTGAATGAAGTCTGGGCTAGGCCTTTTCATTGCCTCTGCCTTTTCCTGCAATCCTCCATTAATACCTATGGCTCCTTTCTCTGGGGCTGGTGAGTTTTTCCAGAGAGAAATTTCTCAAACTCCTGCCAGCTGGGAGAGATGTAAGTATAAGGCTAACTATGTGAGTTCTGGGAGCAAGAGTGAGCGAGAAACTGGGACTCTCACCTTTCAATATGTGGTGTGTTTTTTTTTGTAATCCCCCTGTTTTTAGTGTGATATCCCCTGCTTTCTATGTCCCTGGTGTTCCCCAGCTCTAATCCCTTCTGTTCACCATCTCCAGAGAGTGAACCTAGAGTCTCCGACAGGTTAATGAGAATATTTGAGGTCTTATGTGGTCTTATGCACACTCCCAGCCAATCTTTCTGTTTATAGCCCTGCCCAGTTTCCCACTTTTTTGGAGGTACGTGGTAACTCTAATTACTGAGTCTTTTTCTCATTTCGAGGAAGTAATTGGTTGGTTTCTTTCACTACTGGATTAGGATTAAACTTTCTCAGGTCTGCTAAGCCAGGATCACTTGTCTATCTGCTTTCCATCCTCCAATATTTTGTTTCTGTCTTAATTTTTTTTTCCCCTAAAAGTGGAGCATCAGAAGGTGTTCAAAACATCATGTTGAACTGGAAGTAAATGCCTACATTTTAGAAAGATTTTCAAGATTTTGACTAATTATCTTCTGGTTTCCTCTCAGTCAATAAGAAATTCAATTCACCTTAGCATCCCAGTCCCTCCCAGCAAACTTAAAATTAATAAATGGTGATGAGACTATTGATTAATTATGTAAATAGATACACTATGTTTCCTTGATACTTTTTAAAGGATATAAAGCTGCACTATATTAAATAAATCCTAATGAACAAAATAATTCACAGTAGAGAATAAATTATATAAGTGGAAACTACCTCACCCACCATATTGCCTTAAAGCTGAGGATATCTCAGTAATCACCTAACAATAGGGGTCCATATTGATTTTAACTGCAAATTACTGCAGGGATGTGCCCCTGAGTTAGAGTTTTAAATCTAATTCTGTGTAATCTCAAAGTACTTCCTGAACTCTGAGTTGTAAATTTAAACAGAAAAAAATTACAGACTATGGCAAAACAACTAATCTGAGTGCTTATCAACCACATGAACTGATTAAGAACTTTTTTATCGTCTTGTATTATGGCAAGTCTGGCCTTGTATTTTGGACCTAGGAGTGATAAATTATGATATTTAAGGCCAATCCAAGTGGAATAAAGCTCCCAAAAAGCTCAGAATTAATAAGTGATGACGGAACTATTTGCTCATTAAGATTGGATATTTCTCTTGTTTGTCAAAGACATTAGAGTGAAAAATGAAAACCTGAATAGAATTTAAGGAGTAAAGTAGGGTAAAGGAGAATCAGGAGTAAACATGAAGGAAAATAGTGAGTTCCTATTTGGCAAAATCCAGGACTCATCTTTCTCTGGAATAATGCCTCAAATCTCTGCCTTCCTTTTAAAAGATATAGAATAGAAGTAAACACTGGTGACAGCTTTTTCTCAAAGCCAAGAATGATTCTTGGATCAATCTTGGTCATATTCTTCATTTACATAAATTAAATTTGGTGGTGGCTGAGACTTTTGAGAAATGTTTTAGGTCATTATTGATAAGCTCAGCCACTCAAAGGACTCTGTTTAGAGTAGGGTCCTGAAATGTCACATGAACAGTACATTTTCTTGGATGTTTTGATACAACACAGGGTTTAAAATATCTTGCTAGTAGACAGATATGAATTTTTGGCTGTTGAGGAGATATAAAAGATTAGTTGAATTGACTCCCACTTCACGCCATTCCAAACTCATGTTATAATGTTCCAGAACATTCCCAATTAAAAAAAATGCTTCTTACTGAAAGCATAGCTCAATAATTTGATGCCAGGTGGTGAGGAGAATCGATTTCTAAAGAATCCTCTGCCACATTTCTATTTTGATGAATAACATAACTTTTAAAAATATCCTTTCAATAAACCTCTTTTACCTATAAAATAAGATTTATGTTCAGATACTCTTTTATCAAAACAGTTTTCCACACAAGGAAAGGTGTACTAGATAGGTCTTCATGCTATGTCTTTAGTTTCGATGCAGTGAAACAGACTTAAAAAAATACTTTGAACTGCCGTTGCCAAATATCCAGTTAGACTATTGTATTGTCAATATTTCAGTCTACAAGTATGTATTAATAAATGTCTTAACATGTCCTGGGCTACAGAAAAATACGTTTTCTTGTTTAATTTTATGAAGGCACCTACTACAGTGCCTGTCACATGATAGGTGCTTATTAAACATTTTCTAGACTTCAATACATATTAATCTTGTTGACTGTCCACTGCAAAAGTAAAGGTCTTCAGAAATAAGTTATTAAGCAAGACTTAAGCCATTTAGGCAAATGAAGATGAAGAAATATTCAAATCATTATCTTAAAGTAAGTAAGTTACCTATCACTTACCTGTAGGTAAAGTTGATCTTTAGTCAGTACTGGATATAAAATATAAACTATACCAGTTGGTATATAGCCACCATTCTGAGTACCTACCCCTCCCACCGCCCTCAGCACCCTGGACCTCCCTGCAATCCAACAATTAAAGAATTAAAGCCTAGCACAACAGGGATCTCACAACAAGGCCCAGAGTCCATTCTGATTGGCCAAGGTCTAGGATGTACTATTGTTAAATATCTTGACTATCACCCTTCTCCACTCACCAGGTGTTATGTGCTTGGGATGCAAATAAATTTCAGTACTACCTGGATGCAGATTTTATTAGTATGCAAATCAGTTCTTTTTGCGTGGGGGGAATAAAATACAGCATTTCCCAAACTCTCTTTTGTGGAAATATTGTTCATTCACTTGAAAAATGCTGGATTGAACAAAGTTATACCTGTTTCTTTGGTGTAGGACTGTTCAGAGCCTTTAATATATATATGTCTTTACCTTTTAAATCTCTAAGAAGGGATATCTCTATTTCCCAAACTCACTTGACTGTGGAACCCTTTTTTTCCATGGGACGCCAATTAATATCAATTGATCTAATGTATACTGAAATCATAAATATTTAGAATAGCCCTTGATTCTCCTCAGATATTAAAAAAATTAGCAATATTCACTCTTTTTGAATTATCGATATTCTGGCAAGGCAGAAGAAAAGTTAGAACCGATCAAGAAAAGTTAGAGTTGGCTATTCTTTTCATCAGGTTAGGCTAGGTCGTGCTGTGGGAACCCTCAAATCCTAGTAGTTTAACACAACAGCTGCTCATGCAAAGGCTGCTGTGGGCCGAGACACTGTCCTTCAAGTAGTGACCCAGTGATTGAGCTGCTTTTTCCTTATGTTGGGGAGCAGATGGAATAGTAAGTCTCTATCAAAACTGTATTGTGAAAATCAGGATTGTGTAGTTTAATATGTTGATTGTTCTTCATTTTTGTTTTAATTAATAAAATTAATAAATTAATAAATAACAAGCTATATGTTTTACCTCCCTCCAAAACTTTTTTTCACCATTCTACAAATTTGCCCTTGAAAAGTATCGATAGGCTTTGCTTAGCTCATTCTTAGAGCGTATATCATTTTTACCATAACATGTTCAGATATTTAGTTCAAGTTTTTAAATATTCAATCTGTGCTCTAAACATACAGAGCTGAGAGTTTGGTCGTCAGATTTCTGTGCTTTTTGGCATCTTGTTTACATGTCAATATTGTTCATTTTAGTGTTTCTTATTCTTTGTGTCTATTTGGTTAATTCGTTTGTAGATACTACAGCAAGAACTCTATGTTTTTTTTCTAAACATCAAAAGCACTTTCTTACCATAATTATTTCCTAAAAGATACTTGCCAAGTGAGAAATCTTCCCCGATTTTGTCACAACTGACAGTCTCTGTTGAAGAGATATTCTTGTCTTTGTTATCAAGGGGCTAGTGGAAAGGATATGAACACTGACAGAACTTCATAAGAGCAGTTGAACATAGTGGCCTGTGGTGCCTGGTCTAAATCGATTGTTATTAATTTTTCAATTTTGTGAGTAGCACATCCGCTCACATTTATTCAGATGTTAATAAGGCCTCCACTGTTACCTCCTGTCTTCAAAGCTCTGGGTAATCTCACTGCGTTTGAACCCTGTAGTGGAAGGAGAGATGCTGCCTTAACCTGGTGTTGACCGATGCTGAGGGGTGCTGTGGTAAGGGAAGAGATGAGCCCCTTCTACTCATTACTTAAATATTTTTCCAAAATGATTTGGACTTAACATGGTCCGCTCATATAATTTTTCTTCATGACGCTGTAAGGGAGGAAAAACATCTTTTCCTTCTATCCTCCTAGGTTCTCCGCTGGGGCCCCTATAACAAGACATTAACAAGAGAAAAGCAGGCAGATGTAGTTTTTAATATAACTTTTATGTGACATGCGAGCCTTGATAAGGAAATGAAGACCTGAGGAAGCAGTTAAACCTGAGTGTTTTTATGCTAGGTTTGATGAAGCGTGGCAAGCTGTGGAAAAATTCGATACGACAAAAAACGGTATGAGCTAAGTGTTGTAAACGGTAAACTGGGGGAAACAGCAATGTCAAATTCCTCTTGACATCCCTCCATCTTGGAGAGAAGGATGTTCCTTTCTTCCCTGTGTAGGGAGGGCACCTCCCACACAAGGATTTTATGACTTGCTTCAGGGGAAGCTTAGAAAGTCTTACCTGCACATGACGTTTCTCAAGTTCCTCCAGTTTACAATATCCAATATGCCAAAGTACTATATTTTGAAGTTGTGTGTCGTGAACCTCATCAATGCTGTGAGTGAATATCCAGGAAAACTCATTGGCCAAAACTGTCCCTGATACCTTCCTTCTTGGGTTCTCTTACTTTTTCTTCCCAAGTTCTCCCAGCAGGTATGGCCTTTGCCAACTTAAAAAATTCATAATGAGCAAGTACTGGGCAGCAGTTATACTAAGCCCTTGTCGGTAGTATTTTCTCCTGGCTTTGTGAATGCAGTGCTTTGAGAAAATAATTTTCCCTACGAAAAAGTTGTAGATGGGGTTTAGAGTCTTCAGCCTTTTGGATCTTTAAAATACAAATTTTTAAAAAATTTAAATTAAATTAAAAAACAATGCATGCTTATTGTAAAAATATTAGAAATGACAGGGAAAAAGAAAAAATTCACCCTTAACTTAATGCCACCACTCTCCTGCATGAAAATAACTACTATCATCATATCTATGTATTATTAGAGTCTTTATGACTTTTTTCTTTAGGTATAAATAATTTCTCGAGGTTACAATAATTGTGTAGACAAAATTCCATGTTTTCTTTTGCTTTTACATTTTATAGACTCTTTTTCATGTTTTTTATGTAATCTTCATATTTATCATTTTAGTGGCTGTTTTAACAATTTACTGAATTAACGTACCATCATTTGAAAATGAGTTATTGTTAGAAGAAACGGATTCTTTGAGAAACATTTCCCCTCTATCCATTTTCTTTAAGTGGAGTTCTGGAATATAAAGTCACTCTCCTCTCCCCTGGGCACATGCTCACCCATTTCCTCATTGCTCCTGTTTTCCCTCTTTTACTTAGTATTCAAAATATTTTTTCATCTAGGCATATGAATACTATTTGAAACTTATTTGGAAAGAAATAATAAGTGAAAGAAGTATTCTCTGAGGAAGATCCTTTTGGATAGGGTTGAAGGCAGGTTTTTCATTTTATCTGACATTAGCTTCCAAATGAAAATGGAAGGCACTGCAGCTGGATTTTAACTACAGAATTGTGCATATATGTGTCTGAGGAACTTTATGAAACAGCTTAGAAAATGATCATCAATGCCTTGAACCAATTCATTGCAACGTGTGTACTTATTTAAGCATATTCTTGGCTCCTCTGCGTTCAGACGGCCTGATTTGTAATATATGCCATTCTTTTCCGTGGTTTGCATATCAGAGATGAGGCCTTTTTTTTCTCCCCCTACTGCTGCTGCTGCCTCTACCTGGGATTATGCAGATTCTGGTTTAAACCTCTTTATTCTTTTCTGCAAGTGCACAGCATGATGGGCTTCATTTCTGCGAGTAAATGATAATGGATTTCAGCTTTCACCAGTGACATTTGGAAACTACATGTCTTAAATATTATGTGTGCTGCACAGTCAAAATGGTCACCCCATTCTAACAATGGGAAAATGTAAATAAAAAAGGAGTGCTGTAAATATGCAGAGGCAAAATCTTAAAATGAAGGTGGGGAGTCCTAATTATTTTAATGGAGACAATTTTATGATTTTTCAAGCTGGATGTGAAGGACAATCTTATCGATGGTGGGTACTTGGGATAATCAAGGGAAGGCTTTTAGAAAGGGTTTAATTTATTCTGTCAGATATTCGAGGCTATAAAACATTTCAACAAATCAAAGCCATCATTTGAGGAATAACAAAGATTAAAAGCCAGCTTTGGATACCACAAGCTTGCATCCTTCCTGCCCTTTAATCTGAGTACAAGTTTTATATTAAATAAAGCGTACTTATCATTGATTAGCATTTATTTCTATCTCATTGGGTGTACAGTGCTTTTTGATGCTCTAGATGTAAGAAGAGTCAATTTCTTGTCTAAAGTAACTGAGTATCTATCTTTCATTTATAAAGATAAACATAACATGTGAAGGGCGTGAAGAGTTTTGATAAGTTTGTCAGACCTGGGCTATTTATGGCTACAGTCTGCTGAGGGAGGAGAGACAGAGCTGCGAAAAAGGGCCTATGGGACAAGGGTGTTTGAAAAGAGCTGAGGTATTTCTCTAAAGAGCAATGAGCTTGAGGATAAGATTACTGAAACCTCAAATCCCACTTTTGGTTCTTGGGGCAAAGAAACCTTTGCCTTATTTCCGTATTCCCATTTACTACGAGCAGAGAATGGGAATCAGTTTCCTGCCTTTACTTTCTCCCGAGCTCCCCACTCCCATGCTGCCTATTCTGCAACAGAAAGAGGAGGCTTTTCTGCTCCAAATGCCTGGGGAGGACCTTCCTCATTTCATATTCCTGAATCATCTGGGCCCTTGCACTTGGAGTATTGACTTGTGGCAGTGACACCTCCACCTCGGTGTAATATGTCTTTCAAGTGAGAAGCCTTTCCTGGTCAATACTGAATCAATTTGCTCTGGCAGTCTAATTGAATGCCTCCCTCAGACAAATGGGTCACTGGGGGAAAGGGTAAAACCTTGATATGCAGATCTGAATCGAAGCCCCGGAGAATGCTGTTTAAAAATAAATATCCCTCTTGAGAAATAGCCTGTGTAACGAAGGAGTGCTAGTTATTTGCTCAGCAAAAGGAACATAAATCAATGTTTACATCCTTTTTGTTGCACTACTATTTTACTTTGACTTGATTCCTCATAGTGAGAGAGAGAAAGAGAGAGAGACCAAAACTCTAGGATGAGAAATTTCTTGCCTAAAACTTTTGGTTAAGTGGATCTCTTTTTAAAAATTGCACACTATTTTTATTTAGCAAATTATATTGATGTTTAAAGATATCCTTAGTATTCATAAAATATATCTTTTTTCTAAGGTAAGCTTGTTTTTTTTTCGGTGTTCCCTTGAGGGTATATGAGAAGAAAGGGAACTCACCTGTGGATCCCCAGCATTGTGTTAGCTTCTTTCTAAGAACTCTCTCCCTTAGTCCTTCCTACAGCCTGTAAGAATCCCTGATTTGTAGAGGAGGAAACTCAAGGAGCTTGGGTGACTTCCCCAAGGTGACTTAGTTACTTATTGGTATGAACCAGACTCTGGTGTCTCCAAGGTCAATGCTTCTTTTCCCATGGGGTTAGATTTTGATACCACTTTTCAGAATGGTATCTTGGGGACAATGCCTCTTATTCATCTTTCTACCTACCTGATGTGAAAATGTGTACATGCTCTGTATATTAGTTTCCCGTTGCTGCTGTAACATATTGCCACAAACTTAGTGGCTTTAAACAAAACAAATTTATTGTTTTTCAGTTCTGGAGATCAGAAGTCCAAAAATATGTGTTACTGGGCTAAAATCAAGATGCTGGCAAGCTTGCTCTCCTTTCTGGAGGCTGTAGGGGAGAATCTGCTTTCTCGCCTTTTCCAGATTCTAGAAGTTACCCTTGTTCCTTGGCTCATGGCCCCTTCCTTCATCTTCAAAGCCAGCAATGGCCAGTCTAGTCTTTCTCATGTTGCATCAGTCTGACTTCTGCTTCTGTCATTGCTGTAATTACCTTGGGCTGACTGGATAATCCAAGGTAATCTTCACATCTCAAGGTCAACTGATTAGCAACTTTAATTCCATCAGCAACCTTAATTTCCCTTTGCCATATAACCTAACACAGTCACAGGTTCGGGGGAGTAGGACATAGACATCTTTAGGGAACCATTTTTTTGCCTACCATATGCTATGAAATCTTTTAGGAGAATAATACAGTAGTGACAGATCCAGGATTTGAAGTTAGATTGCCTGCTTTATCACTGTGTGATTTGGGGCAAGTCAATTACATTCTCTGTGCCTTGGCATCCTCATCTATAAAACAGGAATAATAATTTGTGGTGGAGATTGAGATAATGTATACAAAGTGCTAGCATGTGCCAGCACATGGCATACAGTAGATATCCAATAAATGTTGGCTGTTATTATTTAAAAAACATTACATGTATGGTGCTTTGTGCTGCACAAAAGATTTTACAGATATTATTTTGTTAGATTTCTTACCACTCTATGGCACTTACTATTAATACATTTCTAGTTTATGATGAAATTATTTAAAATCAAAGTTGTAATTGTAAAAAAAAATTGTGGCTTAAAGAGAAAGGAAATTTAGGGGGAAAACCTACCATATTAATACCTTATTGTAATTATTTAATTTTTTAATACTTACTTCTGAGTCTTTACCTACACACATTCTTATTTGTAAGCTTCTAGAGAGTAGGAACAATGTTTTTGTTCATTCTCTAGGTGCTGGCTTGAACATAATTAGTGTGCCCTGAATGCAGGCAAATGCCTGAAGGAACCCAAGGAGGCTGAAATGGCTGGAGGTGAGGGCATAAACTGGGAAGTGATGAGGCTTTTGCATTCTCTCACTCCTTTTATTGCATTGAAAGTCCCCTCGCAGGTCCCTTAACTTTGTGTGTTTAAATCTTTTCAACTCAGTGAAGACGTGGCAACTTATTAAGAGCTGCCTTGATCAATTCAGTAAATTTGGCTTTAGCATGTGCAAGTAACAGAAAGCTGACTCAATTTGGCTAAAACAATGAGGCGTTTATCAGTTCATGTAACTGAGAAGTCACAGAGGTAGGTCAGGCTTCAGGTCAGGCTGGAGCCAGTGGTTCATTGATGCCATCATTTTGCCTCTACCTTTCTCTTCTCTGTTTTCTGCTTTGGTCTAAGGCTGGCTTCCCTTGTGGGCACAAGACAGCTGCTGGCAGCTTCTAGGGGCTCCATGATTCTTTGCTTATATTCTGCAGGAAGAGACAGCACAACTCTCAGTAGCAGTCACAGGGGAGTAAAGAACTATGTTTTTTAGAAGTCTCCCAGAAGCAGTTCTCCACATCTCATTGGCTGGGGTGGAGTCTCAGCCTCTAGCATCATTCCTTAGCCAATCATAGTGGTCAAGGGAGAGCAATGTGCTGATCAGCTTACACCAATTAGAGTTCACCTGGCTGTGTGTGTGTGTGTTTGTGTGTGTGTATTTTCAGCTTTTCCCCAAAGTGGAGTTACAAGATAAAACATAGGATAAACATAGTACTCAAGCTGCAGGGAGGAGAGGTGGATTCTGAGCAGCCAAAGTTAGCAAAGATGAAAACAGCTCAGCACATCTAGGGGGGTGAAAGAAGAAACTCTTCTCCTAGGTAATGAGATCTGGGTGAGTTGGAGTCCTAGTCTCTTAAACCTTTATTAGCAGATCTCTTTAATTATCCTTCTTGCTCATTATCTTGTTAATTTATGGAACATTTCCTAAAGGTTTCAATGCAGAGATTTGCTTTTAAAGTGTTAAGTACTTCATTTATTCATTTGTGAGGATTTATCAAACACCTACTCATGCCAGCTGCTCTTCTAGACACTGGGGACTCAGAAGTGAACAAAACACAGCACCAAACTTTAAGGATCTTACCACTGAATAAAGCCCCTGATCTGCCAAGATTCTTGATTAGTTTCAAGGGTAAATCCTCGTCAGATTGTCAGTCTGACTGTAATTGGGTCAAGAGAGGTGAGTCTTCATACCTGTACGTGAGCATAAAGAGCCCACTCACTTATCTCAGAGGGAGCAATTTTGGAAAAGACTCAAGTAGTCTGGATGAAAGGTGCATAATCGATAACAGTGAGTGATACAATTTAAGCTTCTCATATTATAGTCATAAACATAGGGTGGCTGGAAGGTAGAATGCATTCTGTGGGGACCTGGTGTGAACTGAATTGAAAGTGCTTTGAAACCATGCAGATACATCACAGTTCGCGACCTCTGTTGGGAGGCCCTAGAGAGGAACCTGGGATCGAATCTGTCAATTAAAACACTATTTTCTCTCCAAGAAGTAGGCCCTCTGGGTCATCCTGAGAGCTTCCACTGATGATGAACTTCACATTTTAACAGCTTTCTCTCTAAATAACTACCTCCCTAGGGTGGAAGGTGCAGATCCCTTGGTGCATGCAAAACGTACTTAAGCAATGAATTGACTTCCTGCAGGTCAATGCAGGAAGTCCCAGGGGGCAAGAGTGTAGACTAGGGGCAAGGACTAGGGTTAAACCAAGTTGGTTAAACTGTATCCACTCATGTGGTTGCAATTGTCTCTCAATGGTGTAATGCTGGGTGCTAGAAGAACAGAGCAGGCCTAAGTATATCGAAACACATTTAGTGTTATAATCAAATAAAATTTCAAAGAAAAATAAGATGACCCACATTAATAGTATTTTTAGTAGTTATTATACATATGACAATTAGTCATAATGGTATTTTCAGTCACTTGTTCTAATTAGTATTACTTTGACATAGCCAGACCAGTTTTGAGTTTCCCCTTTGCTTTGTTAGTTTTTTAGTATCCGTAAATAGCATTAAGGTTTGTTGGGATCCCTGGAGGGTGCTCATTAAATAAAACCCGCTGTCCTGCCTAAGGGCTAAGAAAGATAAGAAGTAAGACAGCAGAGTAAAACAGATGAGAGTTCAAAATACTACCTCTGTTACTCATAAAGGCTCAGTTGGAGGATAGCTTTAATTATGCTTTCCCACCCAGTTGTTGACTATGCTGGATCAAGGCTGATTCTGTGGATAGGGGAGAGGGTTAGGGGTAGGAGATGTCAGGAGATGACTTGGGGTTGCCTCGGAGGAACACAAAAGAACCAAGAGGTAAAAAGGAAGAGCTGGACTGAGCATGTCCAGTTTATTCTTCCAAATTTATCTATCAAATAGGTTACTCCAGAAAGAGGTCATGGATGTTACACTAAATGAACTCCCTTCACCAACAGTAGAGAAGAAGTGTCCCCTTACACTGTGTAAACAGTTTTTCTAGATGTTTCATACAGTTTAATTATCTATTTATATATTGATTCAACTATACTGTCATCCAAACACAAGATCTTGGATTCAGAACAATCATAGGACTTCCTTTATCTTCTGTCATCCCCTCTTCTACCCCATTCCTCCTCCTCATAACTCAGTCTGGCTCCTGGGCTCAGGCTTCTTGAGTTCCTCTTCTATATTTATTTAAATTATTTAATTATATTAAATCCCATATTTAATCCTACTCAGTAGATTCATAGCTTGTCATGTGTCAGTCATTTTGTGTATATTATCCCATTTAATCCATAACAAACCTGGGGAATAGGATTTATTCTCATTTCTAGATACAGAAACTGTCAGAGAGGGTAATTCATCCAAGGCTAAAGAGAGAGTAAGTAGTAAATAAGATTCAAACCCATGTCCCTTTACTCCAAAGCCTATACCGAGGTGGTGCTGAGAAGCTGATAACCTGAGCACTTATTTCTCCAGTCTCAGTGGTAGTGAAGAATAGGTTTGAATTAGAGATGAAATACATCCACCCTGACCTGTGAAATGAGCAAGTTCACATAGGTCTTTGATATAAATGGGTACAGGAGAGAGCATAGTTGGACATAGAGCTCTCTGAAATGGTGGAAGGAAGGTGAGAGAAAAGTAACATACATTTTTTTTTTTTTCTCTCCAAAGCCCCAGTACACAGTTGTATATCCTAATTGTAAGTCCTCCTAGTTCTTTTCTGTGAGCTGCCACCACAGCGTGGCAACTGACAGATGGGTGGTGTGATTCTGTGACTGGGCTGCCAAAACAGTAAGAGCGCTGAACTTTAACTACTAGGCCATCATGGCTGGCTCTTTTTTTTTAGTAACTTATATTTTTAATATAGACATCTGTCCTCCTAGCCCCACTCTATATGGAGAGAGTTAAAGCTGGGAAGGCTGCAAGATTAATTTTTCTAGCTTTCCTACACACAGTAGGACATGGACTTGAGGAAGGCTTGATTTGCCTTTGGGTGGGAGCCCTTGGGCAGAGAGATGGTCAAGTGTGTAAACAGCTAGTAGTTTCTTGACCTACTCTTCTCAGACAGGCACCTGTTTTCACCTGTTGGCCCCCAAAGGCCTCTTCTCTCCTAGGACACCTCTTTCCTTTCTCCCTCCCTTTTCCTAGTCCAGGAGCTGGCAGGAGTGAAGTGCATGACAACCTGCTAAGAACTCTTGTGACTCCATGGTCAACAAGGTCTTCTCTGTTGTTGGTGGTGGAGAAAGGAAAGAAAATGTATATTCTGTTTTTCTTTATTGGAGAGTGGGCAGCTGTGCCCATGCATGCCTATTTCTGAGGATTTATGGTTTCCTGACCATCTTTGTCTCTGGAGCAGAATGGTTTCCTTCACTTTCTTCTTGGTGGATGATGCCATAAACCTTGTTTTGCTTTCTTCTCTGGGAGTGCTGTGTGTGCCTACCCCCCAACCCCCACCTGCCCCCAAACCATGTAAATATTAAGACAACCAGTCATTCAGATCCCATCTACCTATAGCAGTGCACTAGAAATAGTTGTCAGATTGACTATACCATGTGCACAGCAACTTGCTTTTTGATTAAAGAGAAACTTGCAAGTGTTATAGCTCAGGGACAGTGTGCTGGTACACACTATCTGGATACCTGATAAGAATAATAAACATCTCACCGAGAACTGTGGGCAAAAACCTAAGCCTGAGGTATGTGAATGACTATTTGGCTGAGACCTGTGGGATTTGGCGGTGATTTATTGGCCTATTATGTGGTATGAATCTGAGTTACATCGTGAAATCCTTAATTGCAGAGGGGTGGCAAAAAGAGATTTTAGAACATTATTTATAGTGTTTCTGAAATATTTAAGATTTCCCATAGCAGGGTGTCATATTGCCAAATCTCTGGTCCCTTGGTAATTCTAATTGGCCTTTGTAAATTTACTCATTTCTCCTGTTATTACTAAAAAGTAAAATAAATGAAATAAAGCAATAAAAATCCATTCTCTTCACTTCTACACTGCTCAAGGAAACTACACAGTAAGTGTTCCAGTAACTTGATTTTACTATCAATAAATGTGAAAAAGAAAAAGAAAACCACGTTTGATTGATGTCTCTCACTCTGCATCCATCTCCTTTACAAAAAAACCTGGAAACTCTGACAAGATTCTATTCCATTGATTTCTTTCTTGGTTGGGGTGATGAGGGAGTCCATCAGTCATTTCTTTAACTTTGAGATATCTGTGTTGTTCATAGAGTACTTAAGAGTTTTGTCCTTGAACTGATACTCAAGCAGGGACTCATTTATAAACTTCTATGGAAACATGTAATCCACATGTCCTTGAGTTTGGCAGGACCACTGAAAAAGTGCTCACATGTTATATACAATATATTTTTTTATAAGGCACCTTAGTACCATGTCGTAGATTGAAATGGGCAAGGTGGTTATGGCCAAGAACATATAGATTGTTAAAGCTAGCTAGGGATGGAGCAATTTGGTTTGTATTTAGCTTGAAGTTTCTTATCACCAAAGAGTAGTTTGACTTGGTTTTCTTTGTGTCATTGCAAAGAGCTGTTTGTGGTAAGGAAAAGGTGGGGGGAAATCCTTTAACTTGCCAGAAGTTTCCCTCATCATCTTTTCTGTTAATAGTTCATATTTCTTTAGAGCTAACTATTGGCTAGCCCTTGTGCTAAATGCAGTGGTACACTGGTAAATGTTAAACAATCAGCTCTCAAAAAACCTCACAAAAACAAAACAAAACAAACAAACAAAAAACACAACAGTTCGATTTTGTAGCATCTGGCAATTTCTGTGGTGTAAATAGTCCCACTATTCCCAACTGCAAACTATGAATGTGATGTCGCTGAAGGAGTTGCTACTAATAGGCTCTTGTGAGCTAATAGGAGTCAACTCCAATGCCCCACTGGCTAAATGTTTTATATGTACTAAACGTTCACAACAACTCTCTGATTTAGGTACTGTAATAGCCTCATATCAAAGATGAGAACACTGAAGCACCGAGAGGTGAATTAACTTACCCACATTACACAGCTAGTCAGTAGGACAGGCAGGATGTACACACAACAATCTGGTTCCAGAGCCGGTGCTCTTAGCCCCAACACCGTATAACCTGCAGCCTGTGTAGTAGTTTCACCTCCAGTTCAGAAAGCTGGTGGAAATATTGTTTGGGAATATAAGGTTGTTGAGTATAAAAATTATAAAGTAGAAAACATTTGTATTAATCCCTGTATTTATATCTGTGTAAGTTCACTCTGCAAATTACTTAAGGTAATGGTTATGAGGGACCATCAGTTGGGGGATAAGATATTGCTCACATGGCGAACTATCTCTGAGAGTAAGTAAAAACCATCTCAAGGCAGAGCGTTTGAGCAGAAACATGGAGGAGAGGGTGACCCTGTGGATGGATGGTGATGACAGGGGTTAAGGCTCTGTTAGCAGGGACTGCTAGCCGAGGTTCCTGGCTGTGAATCACATGCCACCAGCTAGAACAGCTTCATGGATCACTTCTACCTGGATTTCCTAGAGGACGCTTCTGCATATCTCTCATCTGCCGGTGAGCTCCGGAGAGCGGCTTCACCTCAACACATCATAAGTGGGGATGTCGCCATTATTTGAGCCGTGAACTCCAAGGAAAGGTAGTGTGCTCTCCTAGTAACCCCTCCTTGGTTCCTTGATGTTGCTGTTTTCTTCTGTGGCTGTAGTTATGTATGTAGGAATAAAGCATCTTTTTTTTTAAGGAGCCTAAAAGAAAACATTGTTTCTCTACTCTTGAGACTTCTGATGACAGATGTGTGGTTTTTTCCCACACCATGCAAATCTTCACTTCTCGGCGGACACCAACTGGGTATCCTACAATTTAACTCAATTCTGACACTAACTGCCTGGAATTAGCAGACCCCATGGCTAAGGACTCACTCCCACAAGACTTTCCCCCATTTTGGATGCCAGTCACAAGTCCCAGGTTGTCACCTGTACTTCTCACCAATTGCCTGGAAATTAGGGGTTTCCACAACCCCTTCCTCAGGTTTGATAATTTGCTAACAGAACTCAGGGAAGTGGTTTGCTTACTATTACCAGCTTATTATAAAGGACACAACTCAGGAATAGCCAAGTGGAAGAGAGCATAGGGCAAAGTATGGGGTAGAGGTGCATGGAGCTTCCCTTCCGTCTCTGGGTGTGCCACCCTCCCAGCACCTCAGTGTGTTCACCAACCCAGAAGCACTCTGAACTCCTTCAGTTAGGATTTCTATGGAAGCTTCAATGCATAGGCACGATTGATTAAATCATTGACTTTGGTGATTAACTCAGCCTGCAGCGCTTCTTCCATCTCTGGAGGTCAGAGGTTGGGGCTGAGAGCTCCCCCTCTCCAGTCACAAGGCTGGTTCCTCTGGCAGCCAGCCCCCATCCTCCAAGAGACACCTCATTAGCATAAACTCAGGTGTGGTTGAAAGGGGCTTTTTATGAATAACAAAAGATACTCCTCCCATTTCTACCACTCAGGAAATTCCAAGGGTTTGGGGAACTCTGTGCCAGAAACAGGGAATGAAGACCGGATATATATTTCTTACTATATTGCAATATCACAGAGCCTTTTATCTGATTTAAGCAAAAGAGTGTGTAACAAAGAAAATTATTATTAATTGTAATTACTGTTTTTAACATTCAAAATCAATACCTTCACATTGGCATAATCTAGATGTCCCCCAAGGGAGGTTGTTTCCTGGTGACCTCTGGCTTCTAGTTCTGTTTATAAGTCAGCTCACTCTCTCACATGTGCTATTCTAGTATTTGTAGAGTCAACACAAACAGAAAACAGAAATACTTGTTTCTGACACTTCCTCACTCATATCCCACCTCCAACCCTCCCATACCAAAAAACACCAAAACGAATCACCTAAAATCTTTGTGTGTGGAGAAGACCTTCTAGAAAGACAGAGGGTTTATACATTCTGCAACAACATTGATAGCTTGAAATTGAAATTTAATTTTGACATTCCCATTCACAAAAAGCCTCTTGGCTCTTTCCTCCAACCTGAACTCTGGTTTTCTTCCATTTTTCGGTTTTCTGTTTTTCGGTTCTTTACTGGACCTAGCTACTCTGAGAAGTTCTTCTATTTCATTGTCTGGTTTTCTCTACCTACTACCTCCGAAGTCAGTTCCAGGCCTCTCTCTGCAAACTAAAGGCCTATTAATATACTCTGAAAAACTTGGGCCTTTCTTCTGTCAATGTACAAAAACATAAACCAGTGTAAGAAGCAAGGTGTTCATTTGGGGTCAAAGAAAGAATTGCAATTTGGGGAGCATAGATTCAGGTAGAAACCCAAATAGTGTCCCACTAGGGAATAAAAGTCAGGGGCTTTTAAAGGCAAAGAAGTGAGGTTGTATCACAAAGAATTTTGATTGGAGTTGGCGGCAGAGTTAGTCTTGGCTAAACATTGATTGACTCTTGATTCTATCTTCAGAAAGTCCACACTTCTCAGTCTTGTGATCAGGATGTCTGTTCTCCTGCTGACTTCTCAAACAATTGCTGTTTTGGTCCAGCCCAAGGTTGCAAATAGCAAGGCAGTTTCTCTGGAAAGGCTCCAACTCCATTTTAAAATGACTCCACTAAGGTCGGTTTTGACACTTCCTTCTCTGGGCATCTTTAATAGAGGAAGAGACAGTCAGAGTGTATCCTCACAGATATGAAATATGCACCCGTACACAGCCCTCCCCCCGCCCCCACCGCCCCCCAGTAGAACTGCCTCTCAGTTTTGGTTCTGGTAACATTTGATTTGATTTTTTGTTTTCACATAGGATGAATTTAATTCTAGAATTTGCTCAAATGCAGTTTGCTGTAAAATAAGTAGTGACAATATGGTAGGTGGAATCATCGCTTGGCGTGATTGTTTAACTTCACAGTCTGTTCTGTCCCTCAGGGGCTCAGTCTCCTTTGTGTCTTCTTATCTCGACATTGGTTTTATCTTTTAAATCAGTCCCATTAGTGTAAGGGTGGGTTTTATAGAATAGAGACTGTAGAATAGTCTGGCAACATGCAGTGTGTCCAGGTGTGTTTGGAGGGTGGGTGCCTTTTGTGAACAGGCCTAACCCAACTTGGAAACACTTTGGGGTAGATCTCAGAGCGCCCACTAGATAAAGGGATACGATGACTAGCTAACCCCCACCTTCCACCACACACTCTTGGTGCCAGGTTATAATTAAAGCAAGTCTTAGACTAAATTCTTCCCCTCATGAAGATGCTTATTAGCAAGCAGAGTCATACAACTTGTTCCGCAGGTGGATGAAGCCCCAGCTCTGTCCTTTTTGTCTTCGAAAAACATCTTGCAGAAAGCATTCACCTGAGGCAAATGTGGCACCGTTCCAGTGTCAGGATTCAGTGAACTACAGTCATGTGCTGCATAATGATGTTTCACTCAACAATGGACCGTATAAACGATGGTGGTCGCATAAGATTAGTACCGTGTAGCCTAGGTGTGTAGTAGGCTGTACCACCTAGGTTTGTGTAAATTCACTCTAGGATGTTCGCACAACGACAAAATCACGCAAGGACACATTTCTCAGACCATATCTCCATCATTCAGCAACGCATGAAGACGCTGGGAAACGAAGAATCCTCTGACCCACTGGCTGGGCACAGGAGGTTTAGAGATTAGTTTACAACTGCAATGCTCATTATATTATTATACTGTCTTCATGTACAGGTAGGAAAATGTCCCAAATCATCTATTCTGAATATCTCTAATTTCACCAGCGGTAACCCATTTCTAGCATCTGTTACACTAATTAACAAGCCACTAATTTCACCATTGAAAACCCTTTCCAACATTTATTAAGCCAGTTGTCAAAATCTCTGGTGTTGATCAGAGATAAGGATAGCTGAAGGTTTGTAGTAGTTGCCTCTGATTAGATAAATGGTGGCCGGCTACCCCTTGAGTAAGAATTTCTAATTAGGGCAGCTGTAGTTAGATTGTATTTAAACTTACAAGGATATAATACCATGCTGTAACCCAATGGGAGTCGTGAGGGGGATAGCCTTTGTCCCAAGAGGTTTAAGTATTTTGAATGTTCTTTCTAAACACAGGGCTTCATTATTCCTCTTCTCCAAAGAATGTCTCCAAGACTACAGAGACAAAAAGACAGCTTTCTTTTCTCTGTGATGCAAGATTACAAACAAGAGCAGAATGCACTGTTGCAGATAGACATGAATGGAGACAGTCTGGTTTGATAGAAATAAATCTTGCAGTCATTGTGATGGGAAAGCTGTAGAACTTTCTAAAGGGATAGATATCCACTTTTCTGGCATGTCAACTTTGTTTCCCTAAAAAACAAATTGAAAGAAATGCTAGAAGATGCAGAAAGTAAATCCCCAGAAACCTCTATGTGGCTCCTTTTATTCATTTCTTTGAAATTCAGTCTGGTAAATATTGCTCATGACTTGTAGACCAAATAAAATGCATGGTAACTTGAAACTCTGCTCACCATTAAGTCTTTTTTTTTTTTTTCTGGTCATTTTTTGTGTCAATTCACATAAATTGATGGCTTGTCCCATTAAGGAGAAAAAGACAAATAAAGGGAATAGACAATTAACCTTCCTAACCAACCTGCGAAATAAAATATTCATGGAAGCTAGAGTTCTTAATTAGCCAAAGGCCATGGAAAAACAAGTTTATGAAAGGCTACTTGAAAATTTGGATTGCAAACACATATGAATTTTTACACTGTCCAAGGTAGATGACAAATTAATTTCCCTAATTAGGATCTCAAATAACTTAAATCAAATTCCTTAGGAGGAGTTAGATGTGAGTTAATAATTTTGTTGATACTTGTGTCGTAGAGAACAGGGTTCAGATTCTGATGTGCGATATTTTAAAGACAGATTTGAATGAATGGGTTACTGTCAATCATGGTGGACTGCTTATGCTTGGAATAATTCTATACTTTCTGGCTGCCACATCTTTGAATATATTTCCCCTTGTCTGCATTGTTTTACTCTTGCTCTGTCCCTGATATCTGTAATCTGAACTACATTGTTTTTACTGTGCTAAGTCTGGGATTTCTTCGATGATGGGAGAGTGAAGCCAGGGAGGAGACTTGAATTTGGATTTGAATCCTTTCTGGGTCTTGGTGGTGGGGTCAGATCCAACTGCAAGTGCTCGGAAGTAGATAAGTGTGACAAGTTAAACATGGTACCTAATGAGGAGGGTAACTAAAAGACGATGGTCCATGGAACTGGGTTAGGAAGGTACTCACCAGGCCTATCCTTCCATGCCAAGGACAGCCATCACTAATTGATCATGACATCCTATCCTCTAGAACCTGGACATGGCCTTGGACTTCTTTTCAACAGAGTATTCTAGGCAGCCAGTACACTTAAATCAATTGATATTTGTGGTCTAAATGGGTGACCTATCTGGAGGATAAGAAATCACAGAGCCGACAATATCTGGAACAGAAGTTAAACAGGCCATCGGCGTCATTGGAGCTGGCTCTTAGCTAATAACTGGCCTGGAGAGTGACAAGCAAAAACAAGACACTCAATTGTTACGGGACTGGGATGTTGGCAGGTTACCAGGATGTGGAACACGACAGAGTTCCAGAACTAGACTATCAAGTGAGGACTAGGGCTCAAGGAAAAAGTCCAGTTATCAGGACTGGGGATGAAGTTGAAGCTGGGTTAACTGCAAGGAGAGCGTGTTGCTGTGCCCTGGAGTAATGGGACCGAAAGGGGAGAGAGAAAAAACAGTCTTCATTGGGTGTCTGCTATGTGCCAGGGACTGTTTGGTGCTTTATAGACTTGATCTTATTTCAGAGGCAGCTTCTATAATCCCTTCTGCCTGAGAGTAGATTTATTCCTGGCCTGGATCCAGGCCAAGCTGCAGAGGCCTAGTGCCAGGCCAGCGCCATCGCTTGTCCCCTACTTTCTTATCACTTGTCTTTTTAAATCGCCAACGGGGTTTTAAGCTCTTGAGGGAAGATGTTGGACCTACTGCTTCTTCGTATTCTCCTCAGGGTCCTACTTGCTTACGTACTCAGTAAATGTTTGTTAATTGATTGCTGTGTCCTGGCACAGGCAGCATCTGCTTTAGAAGAAACGTATTTCTAGGGATTGTGTCTCAAAGCAGAGCTCTGTGGGACCAAATCCTGATTGTCCTTACACTGTGGTTTTGTGTAGTCATTGAATGAACAGGTAACAACAGTAAGGGGTGAAGTCTAGATCTAAATATGTTGTAAGTGGTTGGATAGAATTCGCCCAATGGAATGCTCTCCACACCGAACCTCTGTGTGACGAAGAGTCTGGGCTGAAAACTATGAAAGCCATGAAAGGAAACACAGTACACAATTCTTACAACATCTCTAGGATGGGACTTCACGAGCCCCTGCGTATGTCCTTCCCATCCCCGTTTACCTCAGTGTGCCTTTTGTGTTGTTTGAAACTCCCAGAGTACTTACCTGTATCTTTGAGTGAAGTCCGTGAGAGTGTATGTTAAAATACAGTCAGTGTCTGGAAGATTTAAATTAAACCAATGTCAGTCCTCTGTTTTACAAAATCAAGATTATGATACTTTTTCTGTTAGGGCTGTCAGCTTAGGCTTGGTACGGCAAAATAATTTGAGAGGAAACTTGTGGCCAAATTAAAAATAACCCTGAAAGACAGGCCCAATCACCATTTCTCAACATGCGCTGCCTCCCTGTAGATATTCATGGTGGATACTGAGACATGCAGGTGAAATCATGTGGGCTTTGGGGTTAGATGGTGTTTTTGCCTGTCACTTACTTATTGGGCAAGTTAGTAAACCTCTCTGATTGTCAGTTTCTTTATTTCTAAAATGTAGATAACAATGCCTGCATGCACAATTTTTGTAAGGATTTAAGAGAATGCTCACAAACTCTGCAGCGTGTAGTAGATGCCCGATAAAATGTGGATGTTGTTACTAAACTTTTCATTGGTTTTTGGAAAGTAGGAGATGAACCCATTATTGTCTGTTTTTATGCTTTGCTGACTTTTCCTTTACCCAGTAAACAAACCAACAAACCAACAAAATACAAAGTCATCGTGATGCATCACTTTTTTTTCTTGGCATCTTTATTCATTGGATATGGAAGTATTTGTCATTTATTATTTTATCACTCACGCAACATATACCATAATGTTTGTGCAAATGCAAACATTAAAGTACATGCCTATAGTTGCAGCATTTTATACAAACCATTAGGGAGTTCACAATAGAGAGACAAGGGCAAGGCGAGCCTTTGATCTACAGATGCTATTGAAAGAAGCAAACATGGATTCCAAAATGCAAATATTGAGGATGCCTCCCTACTGCACCCCTATCCCTGCCATGTTCTTCCTCCAACGTTATAGTTTTGGGTATTTATTCTAGCTTTCAGTCATCTTTCAATCCTATGTGATATTCTTATTTAGGAGCTGTCTCTCATATCTCTCAGGCAACCATGGCAAATCAGAGTGAGATGTACTGAGGCAATTCTAACCTAATAACATCTTGGTACACATTTTTAACTTAAGGAGAAAAATAAACTCATGTTAAAAGGGAGCCTGCTATGTTGTGTTTGTGTGTGTGTGTGCGGCCCTTGTTGCTATAGAACTGTTTAATATTCTGCAAAAATATTTTTACTAGCTCAGTTCCAGTTACTATAATCATGACAATAATTTTTCACACCCTGGCACCTATTAAATTAGCAACCAAGTTCTTTTCTTGAGCCATTATTCAAATGGATTCTGTCTGCATTCAAATTAATCTCAAGATCATAGAAATTAACAATGGGAAAGGTACATTAAATCACCTAGTCCATTTCTTTGCTCGGGAAGAATTGATCTTTACATCATAATCTCTAGTGCTGTGTCCAGTCTGTTTTAAATGTCTTGAATAGTGGTATTCTGATTCTGGGTGGTCATCTCATCAAATTGCAGGGGAAATTCTTTTTCTCAGCCTACTGGAATATATATGTATTTTCTGATACTATGCAATTTGCCAGTGCTCAGAGCCACCAGAAATCAGAGAATGAATGTTCCAGAGGAGTATGTGTGTGTGTGTGTGTGTGTATGTGTGTGTATGTGTGTGCATTGAAGAGGACTGAGTAGGTCATGTGATGGGGAGAGAAAGACAAAAAGAGGGCAACTTGAGAAGGGTGATACATTTGATTATATTTGAGATTTGAGAGTTGTTTGCTTTCATTTTGTAATACCCCGAGTGGCATGGCGAATTGAAGGGAGAAGTAGGCATAATCACTGAGCTAAGAGAGACGCAATGAAAAATATGGGTGGATCTGATGCCAATTTGAGTGGTAATTATGAAATTTTTATGAGGTCCTATATATCTAGAAGCCAACTGAAAAATTCTTTAACTTAAGGTTATCCTTTATTAATCTTACCTATGGATAGTTTAAGTTATGATGTCTAAAGGAGAAAGTCAGAGTCCAGGCATTCTAATGGTGGCTATTTTTCTTTCTTTATAATTCAGTTGCAGCCTTCCAATTAGTTGGATAGATAGGTAGACAGACAGACAGACAGAAAGGTAGAATAGGCATCTATATTCACCTTCCAGCTCAAGAAACAGAATGTTACTAGTACCGTGAACCCTTCCTTGATTGTTTATTTAACTAAAATGTTCTCTGTTTTCTTATTTATAAAATGAGATAAACAGAAGGCATGAATCAAACACTTTGTAAATGTTAGGGCACAACAAAGATAAAACAAATGTTATGATCTTATTACGACATATTTGTTATTCAAATTAAATGTTTAATAGAAGAGAGAGAAGTTCTTGCCCTAGAGCTGACATGGAAAGCATGAGGACCACTTCTTTCAGAATCTCAGGAAATATAAGGATCATAAAGCACTTTAAATTCTTTCGCCCTCTGTTGTGCTGCTTGAATCTCTACTTTAACATCCAGGACAAGTATTTGTTCAACTCCTGCTTGAATACCTTCCATGGTGAAAAAATCATTAGCACTCAAGGCTTCGGGAATAATGGTTTGAAGGTTCTTATTTCCATTGAGACCCAAACTCTGCCTCTTCAACACTTCCGTCCATGGATCCTACACTTAAGGGCTGTACAGAACTAATCTAATCTCTTATAACAGCTCTTCACACATTTGAACACAGTTGTCATTGCCCCATGCTTCAACCCTCTAAGTACTCCCACCCCCAGCTTCTTTCTCAGCTCATTCACTCTTTCCCAGACGCCGTCACTCCCTCTGCTTGGTTTGTATATGACTGTTTTAAGTGGTGGCTCCAGGCAAACCCATTCTGCAGTCTTCCTGAAATACATTCTTTCAGTGCCTCAGACATTACAGAGGCTTAATATATATTTGCTAAATGGAAGAGTCTGGCCAATCCTGCAGCATATTTATCTAGTATTGTAAACCTTAGTCTAGAAAAACAAATTTTCTTCACTACCTCCCATATCATTCTCTTCCCAAGTCTCAGTCCTTATTAAAGAAAAGGTGAAAACACCACCTTTGCTTCCACATCCTTCACCCTTTTGGGAACTGATCCATCCTTTTTGATGAGCCAAAAACACAGCAAGAATTACTTCACACCTTCCTCTCCTGCACCTACTCTTTAGAAAAGGGGAAACCAGCTTGCATTTAACATATACAGAATTCTCTCAGTTGCTGGGTAAAATGTATTGAGTCTGAGCTATGCACAAACTACAGAGTACTCCTATAACGTCTAGAGGACATGACATAGGTTTTACAGCTGGTGGCATGGTGATGTTACTCAGGCTTCTGCTGCTGTAAGAAGTCCTTGTGCAAAGTAGGAAAGGGGGCCCCCTCTGGTGAGCCCTAGGAAGGCCCTGCCTGTCCTCCCGGCAGCCCCACTCCCGTCTTCATCAGGCACGTTTGTGGGTCACTCAGATAAACCAGCAAATCAGATGACTGATAATATCGTGGAAAAACTCTTGGAAATGCTTGTTGGTTAAATGATGATGGTATGAAACAAACAAACCAAATTCTAATAATTACTTTGAGGGGAATGAACCAAATGAGTTTGTTTAGATTTGGCCATGCCTGCAAACCAAGTCCACTTTGCTCAGATATGTGCAATTTTACCTTGAAAAATGTTAACAGAGCCCTTAAGGATGAGGAAGGCTTGTAATTGGAAAGTGGTCCAGCTGTGGTTCCTGAGGCTGTTGAGTCCACCAACTAAGGGATCACTAGCCTGGCCTATGACGTGGTAATGCACAGACACAAGGTGGAGGAACCACCCCAGAAGGCTACCTGCTGCTTGATGGTCCCAACTCTCAAGCCCAGATATTTGTTTGGTGATGAAAAGCTCAGCTCATAGGAAAGTGGAGAGTGCTGGAAGAAAGAATTAGCAGTCCCTCCTTGGGAAGCCAAATGTTAGATCAATCATGTCTTCCAGCCACAGCAGTGGCTGCAGAGAATGAGATGTTAATTTATGCGCATTGCCACCAGGAGCCTGGGAAGTGAGTTCTATAATCTGTTGTATTCTCAAGCCCAAATAGCTGCTGCTGTGTAACCTTTGGGACCTAGTCAGGTGTAAACCCCTCCACTGCAGTGACCATCCATGGGATCAGCAGGCTGGGCTCTATTTCCTAATTTTCTTTTCCTTCCCTGCACTCCGCACTATTTCTTCCTTCCTTTCCGCTAAGTCTGAGTTGCCCTGGTGGTAGGACAGGAAGAAAAACTTTGCATCCATATAGAGCAATTGGTGACTGACTGAAAATGCTTTTCTACAACCTGCAGGGAAACAGTGATCTGTGTGAAAATGAAATAGGTTTATTTCGTGTGGTTTTGAAGAGGCATTTGGAACCATGGAAAATAACACCCGACTTTACAGTACTGGAAAGTTGACCTTGCAGTTTGTTTATGATTTTTTTCCCCAAGAAAGGCCTGCAATCTTTTTTGAAGGGGGAAGAGGATGGAGAAGAGGTGATGGAACCATCAGCAAGAAAACCAGAATTAACCCTTTAGTATGAATAATTGGAAGTTCTTAAATGGAAATTGGCATGGTTGCAGATGACATAACATTTGTTGATGTAAAATGGGATGTCCCCAGAGGCATAGATAGCTTTAATTGTTCCTAGGTGAGAGCTTTTATGAACCCAGGAATAAGCTGTATTTTGTAGTATCTTTGTGGCAGGTGCCCTGCGTAGCCACAAAGATACGTTTAATAAAGTTCGCTTTGCAGGCACAGCCAGAAGACCCACAGAGCAGTGCTTTGTACTGCATTGCAAGAGCAATATGCCGGAGTTAATTTCCATTTGCTTTTTGTTTGTGTTGTCACATATAGGACACCCTGTAGGACTGAGCTGTGTGCTTGACCCTGATGAAATTCTCTATTCATTGTCTGATTCATTGCCTCATCTCTGTGAGTGTTTCTTTCTTGGAGGTGCTGGGAAAGATTACATGATTGGACTTGGGAGAGGAGGATGGGAGTCATTCTTGGTCTGGTGTGTGGAAGGATCAGACTGAGCAGACCGAGCGAGGGGATTTCTTCTCCTGGACCTCTTATGCTGATGGTTCCTGCCATCCTCCGAGAGCCTGGAGAAATGTTATGGCTCTGGGTCGCGGAGCAGAGGTTTGGGCCATTATTTCCAAGCCTGTTTGGTTCTTGATGTTAACCTGCCATGGTTCACTGATTGTTCACAGGATCACGTGTGAAAAAGCCCAACCTCAAGGGGCTATTTCTACAGTGTGTCCAAATTCATATTCACTAATTTCTTAGCCTTCTGCAGAGCATGTCTCAGTAGAAATCGTCTTTGAGCATACTGTATCCATTTTAACGTGCACTTGTCTTCTCTGTAAGATGTTTTACACATTCCTGGATTGTGAGAATGCGACCTAATTCCATGGCTCCACTCTGGGCTTCAGTGAGCACGGGTCCATCTCTGAGGCCCGGACACCACGCAGTTCACTTTTACCCGCTTTCTTTGCACTGCTTTAAATCTCACCGTATTGGCTCTTGGTCTCACTGAGGTGGCTGTGCTCTGGACATCTGCCACTCTGGTCTCCACTGCTTACTCCATCCAGCCTACATTTCATGGCTTATCCTTTTGTTCAACACTGTTACTGTTCTAAAAACAGGCAAAGAAATCCCTGTCCTGATTGAGCTTATATTCTACTTGGCAGAGAGAGAGTTAAAAAAATAAATCAGTAAAAAAGGAAAAACATAAATATATATCTTTGACTGTATATGGGAGCGCTGGTGACAGGGTTAGATCTTTTGATACTGTGCTGCCCCTCTTCACTTGCTGAGAACCTACCACCTTCTTTCTGGGTAGCCACAGAACTAGCTGTCTTTATCCCTCTGGGAGTTCTATTATGGCTCTCATAGAAATTGGGGAAAGGGGGAAATTGTGCTGAAGATGGAGAGCTGCTTCACTAAAGGCATGGAAACAGACCAAGTACAGTATTCTGAAAATCTGGGGCTTTAACATCCTCCAAGTCTAAGTGTTTGATTTGGGTTGATTTACCTAATTAATTGTAGACTGAAATGTTGCGCTCAGTACTGCTTAATTCCAAGTAAAAAAGGATGTACATATAAAAAAATAATACGTATGATGCTTTTCTGTTTAAATAAAATGTTCTTACAAACACAGCCTCATTTTAGCCTCACAAGTCTTGGGAGGCAGGCAGAGCAGGTAGCATTTTCCCCATGACATGCCCATAAATTCCAGTCCTACTGTGTTTCTCTGAGCAACTTACTTAAATTCACAAAGCCTATGTCTTCATCTCTAAAGTGGGGATAATAATGCTAACCTTGTACAGTTTTGGTGAGGCTTTAGTGAAAAATGTAGGTAAGGTACCTAGATAGTGCCTGACACATCCTAGGAATCTCAATGACAGCTACTGTTGGAATTATGACTATTTACAGTCGAGGAAACTGAGGCTCACGGAGGAAAGCAGCTTGCCCAAGGCTGTTAGTGAGTGGCTGGAACCCAGATTCAGACGCTATCGCTTTCCCACTGTAACACCAGTGTCTGTGAGTCTGTCGTGTAGTTGTGAGGAAACTCTGTGCGACATCCACAGTAAATTTCAGACAAATGACCTTTTATGCTCACTAAATAATTAGTGCAGGTGACCTTGTGACATGGTGCTCGTTTCAGAGGGAAATGAAATCTGTAGTCAGAGACATGGTTTTAGAATCTGGTGGTCTCTTTAGGTCCTGGAGCATCGTCATGGACTTGGGTGAAGAACACACTAGGATCAAGTGAGAAAGAGAGTGAGAGAGCTCCTGCTGAACTGGGAGGAGAGGAAAGGGCCCGATGCCTTTTCAGTTTGCTGGGGAGCTTCATTTACCTGCTCCCAGAGGATGTTTTTCTAAGCAAGAGGGTCTTCCATCTGAAGTGTCTACATGAATAAATTCCCTAAGTATGAATGATTGAGATGTATTCCCCTGGGCTCCTCCCTGAAAAAATGGTTGGGATAGACATATTGCTGGACCAAAATTAACATTAAGAAGCACTTAAAAAACAACTGCAGCCACCAGATTTTATCTGTCTTCAGACAAGGCTATTTTCTACAATAGACAGAGTATAGATGGGTATGAAAAAAATAAGGCTTAAATGTCCTGTGTTTCAAATAATCAGTCTTATTTTATAGATCCTTTTGATTTATGAAGTACTTGTACAAACGTGACCTCATTGAACCAAGCAACAATTTAGCCAAGGCGAAGGGCCCGTGTTCTTCTGCCTGCTTTAGTGGTGGGGGCTAAGACCTGGGGAGAGGGATCTGAGGTTGCAAACACAAGCCCCATCAGGCACGAGACAAAATGGGGTGAGGGAGACAACTGAAGACTGCCTGGTCTGAAAGCCTTTACATCTAAAAATTTTAAAAGCCCTGTCCTGCCCTATTGAAACATGTCTGTGGGGTCAGTCTGACTTGTCCCTTATTCATAACATTATTTGTAAAGTCATTAAGCTTGTAAGGGGCAGAGTTAGGCCTAGACCCTATGTGTCTGTCTCTACATTCAGTGCTCTTTCTACAGCACCTCATCGCCTCACGTGTTTATATTAAGTCCCTTGGATTTCTATGAATAATAACAATAGCTAATATTTATTGAGCATTTTACAATTGCTCTCCCACCTCCCGTGCATTCATTCATTTAAATCTCACAACAACCCGAGGAGGTGGGTACCATGTTGCACATGAGGACAATGAAGGCTTGTGAGGGGAAGGAACCTGCCCACCGCTCTCACATGGCTCAGGAGCAGAGGAACCAGGTGACGGAAGGCAGGCAGTCTGGCTCTAGAACGTATGGTGGATGCTTTTAACTACTTCATGGTGTTAGAGCACCAACTCAACCTCTGAAAACTGAAAAATGCACAAAAATTTGTTAACCTGAGTCAAAGGCACAATGTCCTCTTAATAAAAATATACTGTTTTTGAGTCTTTATGATCTAAAAGGCAAAGTAAAGACCGAGCACCTTTCTCAGGGCCCTGGCCGGCTCCCCACACATTGGCAAGGCTGGTGTCTGGAAGTCGGGATCCTCCAGAAATGCCTTAGGTAGCTGGGAGGGAAGGGGGAGAGACAGCCCTGAGGGGTGCATGCTCTGTTTTTGGCTGGAAATGGGATGAGAGGTGTAATTGATGTATGTCCTCAAATTAAGTTGTATATTTTTCATATCTTTCCCCTCTTGATCAAATTTTCTACTTTGCTTTGTAAATAAATTTAAAAAAATGGTCCCATCACTTATTTGCTGTAATTAGGGATGTGGCCTGATCTTCCCGTGGCCGTTTCCCGCTCTGTAATGAAAGAACTACCTCAGGAATAATGTGAGGAATAAATGAGTGTACGCAAAACACTTAGCATAGTTGCTGGTATATCCATTATAAAGGCTCAATAAGTGTTAGCTATCATCACCATTATGGTTTTAAAAAGAGATGGTAAAATCTTATGACTGGTATATTTCAACATAGTCCAAGTTAGAAACACATATGCTGATCACTTAGGTTGGAGATTTATTTTGTTCCAATTAAAAAATATAAAGAAAACATTATTGAGCCTTGCTGTTCCTTATTCCCTCGTCTGGGAGTTTACGTGCCCTTTGCTGACTTGATTCTAGTATCAAGCCCGTGAGATAGCTAAGGCAGAAACTAATATTATTCCCATTTGGCATATGTGGAAACTGAGGATCAGAGAGAATTAGTGATTCTCAAAGTCATTCAGCTAATAAAAGGCAAATTAGAACTAAAATCCACATTTTCTGACTCAAAATCCAGTGCTTTCTCCGTAATACCACGTGTCACTCTCCCCTGACCTGCTTTTGGTCACCTCTGCTGATTACTACGCTTTCCCCGAGTTCTAGCTAGGCATGCAGGCAACCCAGTTCCTTTGCTTGCAGTCTTCAGGATCTGCTTTCACTTTCCTTGCTTTACAGAGATTTTTAATGCTTAAAAAAATGTTTATTTGTTTTACACTTAAAATTTCCTGTCTTGCAGTTTCCCAAATCCAGAATTCAATGTCCTACATCCTATATCTCGGTAAAGAATTGGATGATGGCTTTATTGAATAATCTTCAATATCTAACTTGTGCTGAGCAACTTGAAAATGATCGTATTAAGAGGAAGGTAAATTCAGAGCTGGTGGCTGTACCATCTATGGGAAAGACTCAGAGCACCATATGTGTATTTCAATTAATGAATGAAAATTTGCCAAATTGTTCAGTTGATTGTAGCAAAAGAGTCAACGCGATAATGTTTCTTTACAAAATGAAAATTTAGTTTTGCAAAACTTAGTTTTATTTGGTCTTTGGCCTGGTTTTAGTTTCATTCTCACCTTTTGCTCTTCTCTGGGGCACTGTTTCATCCACTGTAATTCCCATTGTCTTGGTCACTGTGACAATCTGCTTGAATGAATACTGCAGAGCCCTGAACAGGTCCAGCAACAGTCAAGGCTTGAATGCCCTAGGCCGGTGCTGTGTGCTGCGTGGTTACACTGGCTGCAGAAATTAAGTTGTATATTTTTCATATCTTTCCCCTCTTGATCAAATTTTCTACTTTGCTTTGTAAATAAATTTAAAAAAATGGTCCCATCACTTATTTGCTGTAATTAGGGAATGCAGAAATGCAGAAGCTTAAAGGGGACTCCATGTCAATTGGGTCCTGAGTGGGATGAGATTAACTCCTTCCCATCCCCTTGCCATAGGCTGAAGTCAGAGAATTATTTAGTAATCTGGACAGTTTCTAGTCTGTTCCCGTGCAGAGAAAATGCTAAGGATCAGGTACATAAATGAGTCTTTCATGTATTCATCCATTCATCAAAAAGTTATCGAGGCCTCCTATGTGTTTCTCTCTAGATTCTAAGCTCCCGATACCCAGCATGGTGCCTTACATGATAATTTTCTGTTGAGTTAATAAGTGACTGAATGAATGAGTGAAGGAAAAACACTGCAATGGGCGCATGTCAGAAGGAGGCTTAATTCCTCAGAGAAGACTCCAGGAGGAAGAGATATGTAAGAGGAGACTTGAAGGAAGAGTAGGCATTAGTCATGAAGTAAAGAAATGTTTGTTTGAGGGTCTGAATCCAGCAGTACCATGTTCTTCAGAGTCCTCATCATAAGAGACAGAAGGTGGCAAGGATGGGCACAGCCAAGCACAGAGAGACACTCCAGAATAAGAGATACTGGCAACACAAGAATGGAACTGGACATGGAGAAAGGGGGAGTCTGATCTTTTTTTTTTTTTTTCTTGTGAGGAAGATTGGCCCTGAGCTAACATCTGTTGCCAATCTTCCTCTTTTTGCTTCAGAAAGATTGTTGCTGAGCTAACATCTCTGGTAATCTTCCTCCATTTTGTATGTGGGATGCCACCCAGCATGGCTTGATAAGTGGTATGTAGGTCCGTGCCCAGAATCTGAACCCATGAACCCTGGGCTGCCAAAGTGGAGCATATGAACTTAACCACTATACCACCAGGCTGGCCCTTTGATCTATTTTTTATTTGTTTATTCAACAAAAACTTACTAGCACAATTCTATGTAATTTATAAATTCATCCTCATAACAAAACTATTGTTGCCATTTTACAGATGGGAAACTGAGGCACAAAGAAGTTAAATAACTTACCCAAGGTCACGTGGTAAATGTTAGATAGAGCCAGGATGCAAACCCTGGCAGTCCAGCTCTAGGGCTCGTTTTCTTAATCCCCTCACCATGCTGACCCTTGTTGATGAGCAGGAAAGATGATCAGAGACTTGGTCTTTCAAGGCACGAGAGGCACAGCTACACCTGGACTCTTAGAGGCTCTGATGATACAAGGGCCAGGAGGCTTCTTCTACCTAAGCAGATGGATGCTATGCTCTGTGATAATACAGTAACTTACATTGCTGTTGCATTCACAGAGGAAAAGGTTCTGACCCTTTTCTGACCATTGCTGTTGTGTGTGAAAAGAGGAATAAGTAGAATGAGAGGGACCCTGGGTATATAAATGAGGAGAATTCTAGTTTGGTATATTCAGCCAGACTCTTGGTTCATCCCCGGAAGGTGATCCCTGCCAGAGCTTGCTCCTGTGGGCCCAAATCTGCTTATTTCTTAGTCAGATTGTTACTTTTGCTCCACGTTGCTTCAGATACAATCGGAATCTCCAAATAATTTATTTATTTTTTGTATTGCAGTAAGAAGACTTTAAAGGAGATCTACCCTCTTAACAAATTTTTAAGTGTACAGTACAGTATTGTTAACAGTAGTCACAACGTTATACAGCAAATCTCTGGAACTTATGTGTCTTGCATAACTGACACTTTATACCCATTGAACAGCAACTCCCCATTTCTCCCTGCCCCGGCTCCTGGCCGCCACTACCCCAATAATTTTAAAGTGTCTGAAATGGTGGTGAGCAGAGTCCAGTTCAGAGATAATTTGAAGTTTCTTTCCCCAAATTACCTAGACAGAAGCTTGATGGACATATCTGCAAAATTTTAACAGACATAGTAGTAATTAATACCCCTAACTGTTGCCTATTTCTGACATGTCCAGGAAGGTATTAAAACAATTTCCATGTTTAGATAAAAAAAACTGATGGCCGATTTCTCGTATAAACTTTTCCACGTCGAGCTGCTCTGGGGTCCTCCATTCCCGGTGAATGAAATGCCTGTGATGGGGTCAGGAGGAATCCCGTGAAAGGCCAGTATGGACAAGATTCACGAGATGAGGCCTTTGATGGAGCAGTGGGGATTCAGATTTGCTGGGCTGGATTGACAGAAATGACTTTTGGTGAAAACAGCATGTAGCTATTGTTTCCAATAGATTTTGCTTCTAACCTGTGTTTAGCGAGTGGTCCCCACAGCCAGTTGTATATTGGCTTCTGGACCCAGGAGCTCAAGCTCATTTTTCTCTCCCTAAAAGCACTATCGTTTCCAGAGGGCAATGCGTGTTAGAAACCTGTTCCTGGGGCTGCTCTGTCAGGAGAGGGAGATATAGTAAGAGGCTGTCTGGGAACAAACAAAGACATCCTTGACAATGGCGATTTATCTTGCTACCTGCAACATGCCCTTTGGTTTGATAGCTGCCTGGGCTGGCTGGGATTATTTATCTTGAGCGCACACTGATATATGGAAATGTGCTCCTGGCAGGCTTCCTTCCTTTCTTCCTTCCCTGCCTGGCCAGTCTCCTCCGTTCACTCTTCCATATCAGAGGGCTGTCAGCCAGCGTTGTCCTGGGGAATTAAAGGGGAGGGCAAGTGCCCAGAAATATCTTAGGAGAAATGATCTTCTTTGCAAGCAGGACTTTATCTGGTTTCTTTTTTCCTGGCAGTTAAGCCTTGGGAAATCAGAGATGCTAGGTGAGTGTCTGGCAGGTGCAAGGAATGTAAGCTTGTGCTTCTCTCCAGCAGTGCTCTCTTTTAAGCAGACCCTCCTTCATCTTCTGCCTCTCAGAGAAAGGCTTCCTTCCTGCTTCTTTCTGCTGCTTGGGCTTGTTCCAGGTGATGCCAGCACGTGACAGCTGCAGGAGAACCTCTGGCAGCAGCTCTCTTCCATTCGTGCCTCGGAAAATGCTGCACCCTCTGTTAAGAATCTTGCCTCCCCTTTACCTCTGACTGCCCTGGCTCACTCCTGCTGGTTATTTACACATTCAGCTCAGGCATGACCTTTTCTCAGCATCCCTTGCCCTGTTTTCCATCTTAGACTGTGCAGAGAGTTTTTTAGGGCAATGGGAAGCTGGAGAAAGAGTTATTGTTCAGGGTCCCTGGGCACTGCCTCTGATATCTTTCCCCACTCCTAACACAAGCATTCAGTATACACACACACGCTTTTGCACGCTGCCCCCCAAAGAGAATGTGGTCATATCCTTGTTGGTTTAGTTCACAAACAGGTGAGCCCAGTGTCTGTAAATGAAGTCAGGCAGGCAAGAAATGGAAGTTATTCTCAAAAGATTTTAGCTGAGAAGAGTTTAGTGAAGGGACTATTTCCAGCAGAGTGAGTGAGTTAAGGAGCCAACAAAGGGTAAAATACTCAGCGACTAGCGACAGCAGGAAGGGACAAGGCTCAGAATAAAGCTACTGGGGTCATGAGAGAGATGGAGCTGTGGAAGAGGGCTGACCCACAGGAGATGTGGCCGCAGAGAAATGCAGTCTCTACTGGAAGCCTAATGAGGCAGGGAGGGAGCCCGGGAAAGTCATCCATCCTCCAAGACGGAGGGGTGGAAGGAAGCCTGGATGATGAGTCCATGGAGGTCACATCTGGGGGCACAGAGCAAGGCCGGGAAGGGTGGAGAGTGCAGGGCGTGTGGGGCAGGGATGCAGGGGAGGCCGTGGTGGGGGAAAATGGAAAGTAGTCAGCACGTGAACATTCCTTTTCTCCTATGAACCCCTTTGGCAATCTGGAAAGCTAATAGATCCTTTATCAAAATAATGTTTCTACACACAAAAAATAGAATACATAGGATTACAAAGGAAACCAATTATATTGAATTACAGATATCAAAATACTAAAAATACAAAACTATGATACAGTAATATATATGCTTATTTATGAACACATGGGACTGCAAAATCTATCAGCAGATCTAATAATTACCAAACCTTTTAAATAATGATAAGAGTAAATGATATTTCAAGATACCTGCAGCAGCTGAAATGAGTATGAAAATATCTGCAATGTTTTTATTGGTGATAAGGTCTTTGTTGTTCTCATTAGTGCTATCAAGTCGATTCTGACTAGGAACCCTGTGCACAGCAGAGCAGAACCCTGCCTGGTCTTTTTGCTCCATCGTCTCACCTTCCAGGGTTGAGTCAGACAATGCTCCACTGCTATTCATAGGGGTTTTGTGACCAATTTTTCAGTAGCGGGTGGCCAGGTCCTTCTTCCTAGTCTGTCTTAATCTGGAAGCTCTGCTGCGACCTGTCCACCATGGGTGACCTTGCTGGTGTTTGAAATCCTGGTGGCGTAGCTTTCAGTATCACAGCAGCATGCAACTGCCATAGTATGACAACCCACAGATAGGTGGTGTGGTTCCCTGACGAGGAAACGAACCTTGAGCGACTGCAGTGAAAGCGTGAATCTTAACCAGGGCTGACTGATAAAGTCTTAGGTACTTCTAATACTACTATGCTTTGTTGCCTACATTCATAGTTAAGTAAAATGCTAAATTTCAGTTGAGTAGAGTTTAGTGATATAGATCAATATGTAATTTTTCTCCATCTAAGTTCACGGGCCCCTGAATTCTGTCCAAGGGCTCCTTAGGTCTGAAGACCCCAGGTTAAGAACACTAGACTTAAATGTATGTGCAGGGATGTTAAATTCTAGTGGAGTGGTGATGAAAGCCTGAGTTTGAGAGGGCAACAGTATAGCCAGAATCCAACTGCTTACCACTAGCTTGATCCTCCCTGTGCAGTATCCCAGGGCCCTGGAAAATCCGTGCCAAGAAAGGATGCATTTGCCCAACACTCTGGTTGCCGTCTACTTCTGCTAAGTATTATGCCCTTGGCTATGCTAGAATGTAAACTTCTTGAGGAGATGAATTTTTAAAAACTTGTTATTGAAGTATTATATAGATAAACATAAATATAAATATTCATCAAGTGTACAGCTTGATGAATTTTCATGAACTGAACACACTAGTGTAAGCAGAATCTAATCATTACCAGCATCCCAGAAGCCTCCCTCAGGTCCCCTTCCTGACACCTCATCTCCCCCAAGGGTAACTACTACCCTGATTTCTAACAGCATAGAGTAGTAGTTTTGCCTGTTTTTGTTTTGTTTTTTTTTTATAAATAGCATAGTGCACTATATACTCTTTTGTGTTTGGCTTCTTTCTCTCAATATTGTACTTGTGCAACTCACTCATATTGTTCCATGTAGTTGTAGATTGTTCATTCTCATTGTTGTGTAGCATCTCATTGTGTGAATATACCATAATTTGTCTGTTCTGCCATTAATGGGGATTTGGATAGTTTTGAGATTTGGGCTATTATGGATAATGATTGTTTTAAATTGTTAAAAATAAACATGTCTTTTGGTGAACATATTGAAATATTTGTGTTCAGTATATACTTAGGAGTGAATTACAAGTAGGTATGTTCAGCTTCAGTAGATATTGTCAGTTTTCCAGTTGCTCCAAATCTTCACCAACACTCAACATTCTGTCTCTTTCACTTAGTCATTCTGGTGGCTGTGTAGTGGTAGCTCGTTGTGATTTTGATTGGCATTTGCCTGGTGACTAGGGAAGAAGAACACCTTTTCACCCCATCATTGGCCGTTCAGGGATCCTCTTTTATGAGGTGTCCTTGCAAGTCTTTGGTTCCTTTTTCTACTGTCTGTCTTTAGACATCTCAAGCAAATTATTTAATCACTCTCAGTTTCCTCATTTAAGTTAAGATATTAATAGAACCAATTCATAGGGTTGTCATGAGGTTTAAGAGAAACAGGCGTATAAAAGAGATTTTCCTCCTGGCTTTGAAGAAGTAAGCCTCTATGTTGCGAGCAACTTACGTGGCTAGGACCTGAGACAACTTCTCTAGGAGCTGAGAGTGACCTCTGGCTCACAGCAAGAAAACAGGGACCTCAGTCCTACAACCACAAGGAGGTAAATTCTGCTAATGACCTGAATGAGCTTGGAGGAAGACCCCCAGCTCCTGATAAGGCCCCAGCCCCAGATGACACCTTGAGACCTGGTGAGACGCTGAGCAGAGGACCCGCTTAGGCTGTGCCTAGACTTCTAACGACAGAAACTGTGAGATAATAATGTTTTGTTGTTTAAGGAAAAAAATTTCACCTATCTAGGTGCCACTTTCCTGGAACGTCCCCAAGTTCAGGAGCATAAATTCAGGCAAGAACAGCCGCTTGGGGGAAACTTTATTTCCTCTTGGGTTTCAAGGCTAATGTGTTTCTTTGTAGTATAACCTATTAATTATGCACACCAATAACGACAGATTTTCACAGAATTGGCTCATGATAATTTCTGTGAATCATTTTGCAGAGAAACACTTTTCTAGGGAGTCACATCAAGCTTTGTTAGAAGCTTGAAACGTTTAATACAGTTTTAATTTTATCATTTAATGATATAAATAAGGTGGAGAAGGCTCTAGGCTTGACATACTTGACATTTAAATATAACTTGGCAGAACAATTTAGTAGGCAAGAAAAGTATTTCCTATGCTTTCTCAGGTCTGCCTGGATATTTTTATAGGATAGTAATGAGCATCCCTGGAAGGGGCAAAATGCATATTTGAAGATGTGTTTTTATTTTCTAGTTCATTGAAATATATTCTTTAGGCCAAAGACCTCTCAACTTACTTTTTCTCTGTGTTGGCCATACATTTAGCCATGGTTACCATAAGAATTACACTTTGGGAAATATTTATGTGGAAATACACTGTCATTGAATACATCAGAGCCTTTTTTCTGCTATTCTGATAGTCATTTGGAACTCAATTTAGAGAAGTGCTGGTTTTAGGAATTGAAATTCATGCCATTCATTCAGTTTACTGTATATTAATCACTTACTTGGGAGTTTAACCATTTCAGATGTTTTTCTTTGTCTAAAAATGGCTGAGAATATTTGTGTGCTGGCACTAGAAATATTTTTTACCAGCATAATCAGATATTTTAATCAGTGAGTATTAAATAAACACAAAATATTGACTTTGTGTGGGTTTTTTTCATACTAGGAGATGGATGAGGATTGCAAGAGCCTCAATCTTGGCATTACAGTCAAGTTTAGCAGATCATGATCTATCTAAGTACCTAGTATCTAGTACTCTCAAGCGGCATTGCCCTCCCAATCAGGAGTGACGAGGATGAGCTGTGGAAATGGGGTCTATTGTTTTCCCATCAGATTCCCCAGGGAGCATCTCTCGTAGGCACAGACTGTCACATATGCCTGAGTGATGGAGAGCCTACACAATCTCCGTGGGAAGACTGTGGCAGAGGTGGCCACACTTTTGTATATCTGTAGCTCTATTTGTTACATCAACTAACATTACCCTATTATAGGAAATAGATTCTGTTGTGTAGACTTCTGATCTTGCTACTCTATACTTATTGTCCTTGAAATCCTTTGTCAATCTGAACTTAGAGCAGAAAGAGAAGATTGGTCTACATTTCCTGTGCTTATCACATCCACAGGAGGACATAAACATATGATTGAAAAATCGACACTCCCCAGATTTATAATCATCTTCCTAAATTCTTCTCCCAAATTTCTAGCCTATTGAAGGACAGTGTGACGTGGTGGTTAAGTGTGTAGTCTATGGAGCCAGGATGCCTGGGTATAAATATTGCCTCTCTTGCTTACTATCTCTGTGAACTTGGGCAACTTGCTCAAGTTTTCCGTGTCTTTGTCGCCTCATCTGCAAAATAGGGGTAATAACAAAATAGGGGTAATACCTACCTCAAAAGGTTGTTATGAGGATTAAGTGAATTAGTACAGCTAAGAGCTTACAGTGTTTTCTGGCTTGTAGTAAGCACACAATAAATGACATTTCTTATAATTATTCAGGATCCTTGTTGTTGTGGTTTAGCCCAGGATTTCTAAGGACTTTTGTATTTGTATTTAATTCTTTCATGTTAGTGTCAGGAGAATCCAGGAAGCTTTTACATGAAGGGCAATGCCATTGTTAATGGCACAGAGAAAAATGTAGTACAGTCATACGTTGCTTAACCATGGGGATAGTTTCTGAGAAATGTGTCGTTAGGTGATTTTGTCATTGTGTGAACATCATAGAGTGTACTTACACAAACCTATACACCTAGGCCATATGGTACTAATCTAATAGGACCACCATGGTATGTGTGGTCTGTCGTTGAGTGAAACGTCATTATGCAGCACATGACTGTATTAAATAAAATGAACTATAAACACGAGCTACCTGTGGGTTAGAAGTTCTAAAAATATGGTGATGATGATGATAGCTTATACTTTATAGTGCTTCATATGTGTCAGGCATTGCCTTAACTTTATGTGTATTAGCTCATTTAATCATCACAATGACCCTATGGGGTACATATTTTCATTTTCCATATTTTATAGGTGAGGAAATTGAGGCACACAACTAGTAAGTGGCAGAGTTATTGTTTCAAATCCAGGCAGTCTGGCTGCGGAGGCCATGCGTGGGAAACTCCTGTTCACCTTCAACACCTAGTCAAGGGGCCCTCTCCTGTGGAGTCTTTCCTGGTCTGTTCAGGACGTTGTTCACTGCTTTCTATGCCAGCCACTGCTCTCTCTTGGACTGACTTGATTGCAGTTGGAATGATGCTGTATTGTAGTCATTTGTTCATATTTCTGTGAGATCCTTGTGCATATAGACTAGAAGTTCTAATCTTCAGTGTGCCTATGTATTGCCTGGGAAATCTTGTTAAAATGCAGATTCCGATTCGGTAGGTGTAATGGTTATTTTATGTGTTAACTTGACTGGACGCCCAGATATGTGGTAAAACATTATTTCTGGGTGTGTCTGTGATGGTGTTTTGGGATGAGATTAACATTTAAATTGGTGGACTGAGTGAAGCAGATGCCCTCCCTAATGCGCGTGGGCCTCACCCAATCAATTGAAGGCCCGAAGAGAACAAAAGGCTGACCCTTCTCCACGTAAGAGAGAAGTCCTCCTGCCTGACTGCCTTTGAACTCAGCTTCTTCCTGCCTTTGGACTTGAATTAAAATATCAGCTCTTCCTGGGTCTTAGGCCTGCCAGCCTTGGACTAGAACTACATCATTGGCTCTCCTGGGTCATGTTGTAGATCTTGGGACTTGTTGGCCTCCATAATCATGTGAGCCAATTCCTTATAACAAATGTTTTTGTGTGTGTTGATTTATGTATCCATCTATCTCTATCTCCTACTGGTTCTGTTTCTCTGGAGAGCCCTGACTAATACAGTAGGTCTAGGGTGGGGCCTGCGATTCTGCATTTCTAACAAGTTTCCAGGTGATGCCAAGGCTCCCAGGCAGTGGGCCGACTGCATTTTGAGAAGCAAAGACAAGACTGCCTCATTCACCTTTTTCTCCTTGGTCTCTAACACAGAGTGGGCACCCAGAAAATTTCTTTTGAATGTTTTAGACGAAGTTTTCTTACCAGGTGAAAGATTCTCTAATAGAAAAGTCAAGTAAATAATCATAAGAAGAAGTAATTTTGAAAACTGTAACTTCAGCTTTAATATGGTCCAAATTTGACCTAAATAAAGGGGAGAAAAGAGAAGGGAAAATCAGAAAAACGACAGATTGTAATAGAGCTAAACATGTAGGAAATGGGAAGTAAGATTAATGAGACTGATTGGGACCAACTGAATCTATCAGTGGTTAAGCATAGAGAAGATGAAATTAGTTTTAGTCCTTGTGGTTTTAATAACATGGATTTGAAACTATGCATTGCCTGTGTATCTTAATGTTATGTAAAATTTAGTTCCATGCATTCATGCATCGAAAGTCATTTTAATCATTTGTAAGGATGATAATGTATCCATGAAGTTTGAGCCTGATAACCTTCAGTTAGTTTCATGGGTCATTATTTTCTCCTATGGAGATGGTGTGGCTCATTGGCTGTGTTTCCTCTTGGAACTTTTTTTCCTGAAGTTTGGTTACACTATAATCAGCTCAACAAATTCAGGGTTTAATTTCTGTATGGCGAGTGTTGACAACATATTTCAGCATTGAGTTTGGCTTGTTTTCTCCTCGTAACTAAGGTTTATCAACAGGATTTAGAAACCTGTGACTCTAAGATTAAAATTACCTTAGGAAGCACATAAAAGATAAAAGTGCTAAAACAACAGTAAAAGAAGATAATTGGAGTAAGACACACATACACATACACATACAATCTAAGATGCTGTTGATTACAAGATGTGTCATTCAGGTATGTACTGCTAAAATTGAAAAAAACCCCACTAAAATAATTGTATTATTATGTTATAATAGTGTCACATTATTAGATTATAAAATACATCCCAGTTTGAAAGATGTTGACATGTGAAAAAAATTGCATTTTAGAATTTCTGGAACACATCATGTATTTATGTATACATGTGTGTATGTGTGGATATATAAGTAAATTAATGCGTATATTTGTTTATAGCTTCCCACTTTGATGTAAGGCCATGTTAAAAGCTATGTCTCTGTGTGTTAAAGACTGTCTGGAAGACTACAGATACTCTATATAGATTGTGCAGAAAAATGTATTCCTCTGATTCTCTAGAACTAGAATGAGACCAGTGGTGGTATTTTTATCTTTATTTTAAATGTTGGGAATTATTAAAACAGAGTCCCACGTAAGATATTTCAGGCTTCAAAAATAATACTTATTTTGATCTGTGAAATTGAGGATCTTTAGTTGACAAAGAAAATTCTAATTCACATAAAAGCTGTTTGGTTATTCATATGAAATATATGCTCTGTGATATGTCTTCATGTTTTCTTGATTTTTTCCCAGGCATTTTAGTACAGATCTGCCACTTTAAAAAATCTTATTTGATCTGAGGTCACACTCGAATTGACCTTGTTAATCAAACCAAATTGCCAAGGCTTTCACTTGCATGACCTTGGTTAAAACTGCAGGGCAAGTTCAGAATTGCTTTATATATACAGAGCTCCCAGAAGTTCAATAATGATCTTTAGTGTATGTGGACTTTGTGACAAGTGGCAATGGACTTTATGTGAGAAACAATTAAAATAGCATCAATACCCACTAATGTCTTGCACCCAGGGATTGGAACTGTGAGAAAGCTATGAACCCCAGGAGCATGATGGATATCGTAGGCCAACCACAGTTGTCATGGAAAAGCTAGTGATCATTATTTTTCATGGATGAAACTTTCACACTGCCAATAAAACCTTTCAAATGGGTGGACATGTATCCCTCAGGAAACATGTTTAGGCATTGCTAAAACCTATTTTCTCTCTTCCCTCTCTCCAAAGTCCCTTTAAGAGATTGATTATTTACTGTTGAGCTTTGTTTTAGTTCATGTTCCCTTCTGTTGATATCTTGTATGTGAATAAAGAAAGCCAGCTTATTCACTACTAAAGCAGGCGAGAGGAGAGGAACATTAAGGGGCTACCAAGATAACAAGACTGTAGGGGTCAATAACAATAAAGTCTCATTTTTAAGGACAGAAGGAACACAAGCATTCTACCAAATATTATTATCATTCATAGGGAAGGGTATTTTTCTTTTTGTCTTGGAAAAAGAGTCCACACTATTTTAATAATGCTAGGAGACAATATGCTTGCAGTTAACAGGAATTGAGAGTTTCCTGCGAGCTGGGCACTGGCAACAATCCTATAAGGTTGATGCTCTTACTAGACTGGTTTTGCAGATGCAGACACTGAAGCACAGAGGCGTTAGATAACTTGCCTAAGTCTACTAGTCAAGGTCTTGGCAAGAAACACATTCAAATTGGGTAATTGGAGGAGAATTGTTAAAAGAGTTATTCACAGGAGTATTGGCAGGGTTTAGGGAAACCAACCCAGAGATAGCAACAGTGGGAGCCATTTCTCCCCTAGGATTTAGGGGGTGGGACACTGGATCCACAGCTGTATGGAGAGGACTGCCTGACAGGATCTGCAGATTTTGGTAGAGATTTGTTGCCAGACTCAGACATTCTGCAGGAAGGGAGCTGGGGAATAAATACCCAACCTCACTCTCCTTCTGCCCTTGGATATTCTGCTGGTGCCTTCCATTGGCTAAATCCCAGTGGAAGCCAGAAGACAAAAAGGCCCATTGATGCAGGCCCTATGGCTCAGCCTCCTGGGGCACAGAGGAGGATAGAGTATGGTCTGATTCCAGCCCCAGTGCTCCTAACCAGGTGCCTCATGCCGATGACTTCAGGGCACCTTCAGAATGAATCTAGGATTAAAAAAAATTCCATAGTAGTGTTTTAGCAGCCCCAAACATCATTTATTCTTTCTTTATTATTCTCTTAAAATTTCAGTAAACTTCCATTTCTAGGATTACATAGTTCTGGAAGAACATCTTGTCTTTCTTTCCCTGGGTTGCATGAAGTTCAGGTTTATCTTTGGCTCTTGATGACTATGTGTTTTGTTACTTCACCATCTCTGTGTGGAGTGTTCTTTTATTTTTGGAAGTGCTTCTCCAATAATTATTTTAGTTGAGAAGAAATAAGTTCTTACCTTAAAGTGATCTTTAAGCCAGGTGGATGTGGGGAGTATTTTGCAATGTCAAGAAAGTGTCTGTTTCCCAAAAAGACAAAAAAATTGCCTTTTAGTGTATGTGTCAAAAAGCCAAATTTTCTCGAGAAAAATAATTCTCCTTGTGAACAGGCAGATAAATGAATAAATGGTTGTCTATTTTTATACCAAAATGTAGTTACTTCCATAGATACCTGAGTCATAAGCATTGCTTACACAGTTGCGTTTTTCAAAGTCTATTTGAATTATATATAGCAATGATATAATAAACTTCTAACTTCTTATTCAAATACTTCAAGTTTTTCTTTCAAAAATCATTGATGGTCACTGCCTTAAAGATTAATTTAATAGATTAGCTTTCCATTTTTATATTCACTTGCTGCAATAGACATTTTGGAAATAATTTAGATATTAGTTACAATGATCTTGATTTTTATTTTTTTTATTGTTGAAAAAAGTGTAATGAAGATTTTCTATGTTAAAGTAGGGTAGTATTATGATGATGTTTTGACCAGAGCAAGCTATTTTTTGTAGTGAGTAGGGAGCCCCTGGCTATCCAGGATTCTACATCTCGTCCTGGTCTGGTCATGGGCTATGTGGCAGTCACAGCTTAACATGGCTACTGGTGGCCCTGATGGACAGCCAGTTTGATGAATATCCTGCTTAACAGTAGTAATAGCTAAGATCTGTATACAGCTTTAAAACTTACAAAGTACTTTTACGTGCATACATTATTTGATCTAATCTTCAGCCTTATGAGGAAGTTATTTCTTTAATCATCAAATTACAGACAAGGAACCTCAGTGCTCAGTTTCACAGCTAGTGGATGGTAAAGCCAGAATCCAAACAAGTTTTCTGACTCCCAAATTTAGATTTCTTTCTAATAGTGTAATGCTGGCTTACAGAGTATTGCCAACCCAACCAACCGACAAGACAGAGCTGAATTTATTGCTTACCCTGGTGGAGGAGAGCTCCATCTTGACAGAGCCTTGATGGTGTCTTAGAGGAGGAAAGGCAAGGTAGGATTTTATTGAGAATTGGAAGTTTGATTTAAGGTGGTCTTCAGTGATGGGACTTGAGTAAGGTTAAGGATGGCAGTATAAGTTTAGGATTCGTGAAAACAGCAAGGTGAGGGGGTCCAAAAATGTTGATACTTATTGAAGAGTTGAATGGCCTTTTGGGAAATTCTTGTGATGAACAATCAAGTTACTTGCCTTGGCAGTGTCTCCTGGGATAGTAAAGTGATGCTAATGAAGACAATGGAATAGTAGATTCATGTTAACGTAGACAACTTTGTGTGTGTGTGTGCATGTGTGTGTATGTATCTGAGTAGGTAATTCCAGGGTACTTCCTTGGTATCTAAGCTGTGTTTGGAGAGGTAGATTGTTTGGGTTCCCAGGGTCCCCCTTGTGGCCATTCATCAGCATGAACTGAAGGACAGATCATTCCTGTCTGGAGGTCAGATAAATTTAGATCTTCACGAGTGTTGAGGTGTCACAACGGCATATCAAGTATTGTAGGGTGGTCATTTCTACCTCTGTTAAGTATCCAGTTTTCCAGCTCTTTTTGCTTGATGATCGCTTGTTAGATCATTTGATGGGATGAAGGCTGCACAGCAGGGTTTAAAACTCTGGAGATCACACATCTGAACACTGTGACACAAATACTAAGAGAAGGATTATGATCAGATTTTATAGCTGCTTCTCAGCCAGAAGTCGAGAATGCCCAGATTAAACCAAAAGATAAGATCTCATACCAAACTCGAAGAGCCCACACAGCCAGCTATGGGGTTGTTAGCCAAATTACCCGATTTTTTTTGTTTGCCTCTTGGATCTTTTTAGTGCTATTAAACATCCAAGAGAGGTCTGTAGGGACGTAAGTACAACATTCTTCCTCTGGAAAAGCACATGTCCCGCGCAAGAGGCCAATATTATATCTCAGACAGCTCTATTCTGAACCACTGTCTGTGCAATTTGTCCTATGTCCTTGGTCTTGTTGTCTGACTCACCTGTGAGTCTCTGAACCGTGGCATCTAGGATTCTTCTTACTTTCCTGGCCTCTGGTAAAGCATGAAATGAGGAGGTTTGAGAAGAGAAGAAAGCAATCAGGAATTTCCCTGAGCACTTACGATTTTGGTGCTCATATTAGGGTCTAGTTTTTCTCCACAAATTGATACATCAGAATGAGCCCTGAGCGATGTCAAGGACAATCCTGAAAGCAGGCATTAGTTTACCAAAGTAAGAAGTTCTTATTCAGTTATGGCTTTTCTTCCACAAACACAGTTCCAGTCATTAGGAGCTACACAATGATCTACTTTTCGCCAAAATACTCCCATAGGGTTGTCAAATAGTATTGTAATATTTTGGTGCCACTCATCAGGTAGAGTTTAGCATCACATGATGAAATCTGTAGAAGTGAGATTACGCAGGTCTGAAGCAAAAATAAATAAATAAATAAGTAAAGAAAGAAAGACAGACAGAAAGAAAAAGAAAGTGTCATACTTGTGAAATCTGTGAAAGGGAGACAGCTTCCAAATACCCACCAACTTAATAAACCATAACTACCTGTCCAAGTAGTGAATCCTTTCTTAGAAAATGAAATAATTTTTTCCTCTGAGAATTCACTTACTTTCAATTAATTTGGGACTTTTTGAAATGTGTCAGCCATTGCATCTGTTGTAAAAATAATTGTCTAAGATCTATTATTCCTTTTTTTTATTGTGCTGGAAAGAAATAGTAAATCTAGCGAATTCTGCACCTAAATGCAAGAGCCCTCATGGCCACTTCTGTTGCTTTCGTGACCCTGATACGTGCTCGTCTCCCAGCTCCCTTTGTGTTCCTGTGGTAGGAGTGGCTGCCCAAGTACTTCAGAGTCCCGGAGAATACTTGTGTGGGTCTGTGTCCTGTGAAGCTGTATGGATTTTCATATACATGTTGATAATTACTTGGGAAATGGAATTGACAGTTGGGGGGAGAGAGAGATCCAGTGAAGAACACAGAAAGGCATGAGATGTTTTCACAATGTGGCATTGAATCACAGAAAGGAAGTTGAGGTCTTGGGCCAGCATTCCTGTCTTTTAGAACATAGCCCACATGAAGCGATCTATTGAGCCACATTAGAGTATCTTGCTATATTTTGATGTGGTCTTAGATGAAAGTATCTTGGGCTGAGTTATGGCTAGAGAACCTGTCTATTCAAGAGTTAGCTGAAGAAATATCATGAGGTTATATGAAGATTATGCCTCAGCTTAACAATTACCACCAGCACCACTACCACCACCAGCACCTTGACAGCTATCATATCTGGTCTGCTTGCTCTGTGCCAGGAAAAGTGCTAAGTGATTTATATATAGCATTTTCTCGTCTAACCCTATAGCAACCCTATGAAGTGGGTTTTATTAGTACTCTCATTTTACAGATGAAGAAATAAAGCTGAAAGCTTAGAAATTAGGGTTAGAAAGAACATAGTCAAGGACACTCAAACAGAAATGTGGTAGAGCTCCTGTTTGAGGACAAATCTCTCTGACTCAGCAAAATATGTTAATAAAATTGCAATTTAAGCATCCAAGTGCTTGTATGTGGGAGCAGCCCCTCTGAGACCTGAAGAAAGTGAATCTCGGTAACTTGGCCTAGTCAGCAGGACCCCTAAAATCATAGCCTGTCTACAGTGGTGTCGTTATAGAAGTGCCAGGTGGGTACCTCCCTGGAGGTTTCAAATATATAATTGGGGAATTTCCATTTAGTGGTTAAGATTCCTCTGGGAGTTCTTTAAAGAGCTGATGTCTAAATGAGGATGGATGAAGGACAGATGTGACCCCAAAGCCAAGTCAAAGTGTTTTGAATCCAGGAAAAGTAGAATTATCTTTTAAGCCTTTGGAGTATACTAACAAGCAGATTTTGTAGGAAGTGATGGACATACTTTTGTCCTAAGAAATTTTCAGGTAGACGGGCATGGAGGTCTCCTGATACTGAGACTTATGATGGGAGAAATCCAAAATGAAGTTTTATAACAGAGTAGGTAGCAGAGGAGGGTATATATTTCGGGCCATCAGGAATTTTTTCTACTTTGGGGGTCTCTGAGCCCTTCTTCTGAAGTTTATGGGGACTACTCAGACTTAGGAAGGACACTCTTGTGAAGAACATGAGGTGGCTTTTACTAGATCCTTAAGAGTCTAGACTTCCTGTATATTTCTTTCTATTATCTTGGTAGTTGGGAGGGGGAAGCCAAAGCAGTGAGAGCATGGAAATGTTGATCATAGCATTTTATGTCATCTATCATTTAAGAAAATATAGGTTTTATTATTTGGTACTCATATTAAATTCTCCAACTAATTAAACAGGAAAATTAGAAGATCAATATCTACATTTCAAAGGATCCTGTGCTTTAAAGAAAAGATTCACTGTAGGATTGTTTTACACAGAGTTATTCCCTGGACATTAAAGCACACATTTATGTAGCATTAATTAATTCAAAGTGACTAGAGAGAAAAGAAATGTGAATGTGAAGAGTTAGGAGCCACTATCAATGAGAGATTAGTGAGAAACAAAGATAAACTTCTCTTAAGGCAAAATGTGAGTCAAAAGGAAAACTGGATTTGATTTACAAAAATTTTACTCACAGCCATAGCTTATCAAGCATGCTGTGCTGATTTTGTGTGATGCTGTTGCTGACCACCTCTCTTTGTTTTGGTGTTTCTATGCAGTTGATTCCATAAACTTTTGTTGTCAGGAATGGAAAGTCAGCTTTCAGTGGCAGTACTGTAAGGATCCCCTCCTTGGGTAAGAAGGCTGCCCCTAATAGTCATAGATCTATCATATGTTTTTATAATTTTAATTCAGCATTCAGCATTGACAACCTATGGAGTAGAAAAATAATTGTGCCCTACCTACATGTAATCTATGTTTATGAAATTTCTATGTAAGATTATCTGTAGATGAGTTCAGTGTTGTGTTTGGAACTTTGTGTTTCTTCTGTTTTAGTCTTTTATAAATAATACAGAGGCTATCCATGACTTTATTTCTTTTAATTACAATGATCCCTATTTAGACCATTATAATATATGACTCTGAAATGAGAAACAGAATTAGTCCCCACATTTTTGAACCCTCCTTTTAAATTAAGTGTCACAAGGGAAGGTATGAAAAGCAAAAGAAAGATAAAGGCAAAATATCCTTAACTGTTTAAAAAACAGTTGAAATAACTAAATATTAAAGCAGACAGCCATCGATTTGCCAAACATTATGTTCAAAAGGTAGTCTACCTGTTGACTTCTCCCCTGAGACACCTCACAAATGTCTCAAAAGCATAGATCCCAAATGGAACTCTTTATTTTCTCCAAACCCATCCCAACCCCCACCCCCAGTTTCCCTCAGTTCCACAAGTGGCGTCCCTGTCCCCCCAACTGTTCATGCCAGAACTCTATGAATTGCTCTTGGTCCACCTCGCATATACTCTACAAGCCAGTCCTGTTGATACATACATATAAGCAAGTCCTATTGATTCTGAAATATCTTCAATTCTCTACTTTATCCATGGACATTGCCATTTTCTTAGTCCAAGACATTCTTATTGTTCACCAGTTGCATTAGTATACTAACTGGCCTCCTGTCTTCCATTTGTGTCTCCTCCCATCCATTATACACCCAGAGATGAGAATGTTCTAAAAAATATTTATCAGACCATTTTATTCCTCTGGTTATAATTCATCAGTAGCTTCCCATTGTACTTGGAGAAAAATCCAAAATCCTTATAATGGGTTACAAAATCTTGCATGATATGGCTTCTACCTCCCTCCTCAACTTTCTGTTCTTCAGCCAGCACTGATCAGTTTCTTGAACACGTTGTGCGCTCCCTGTGTTAGGGCTCTGCTGCCTCTCTGCATGCCCAGTGTTCACACGGCTCACTGCTTTCCATCCTGGAGGTCTTGGCTCAAATGGTACCTCTTGAGAGAGAACTTGCCTCCTAGGTTTCTCTTGTTATTCTCTTTCTCAGTTTCTTGCTTGTTTCCTTTATAACACATAACATTAATTTGTAATTATTTTATTTGTCTGTTTGCTTATGAATTTTTCTCTTCACGACCAATATGTAAACTCCATGAGAACAGAGACAGTTACTCTTGAAAAAGTTCCTTGCTCAGTATCTGTACACAGTGGGTAACCAGTAAATACTTGTTGAGTGGATCGTTTTGGAATTCACTGTCCCATGGAAATGTTAAAAATAATAATTTCCCAGGCATAATAAAAGCCTATATATTTCAAGGATGTAATTTATCCATGGCTCTAAGATTAGCAGCTGGAGTTATGGGTTCTGAGGGCAGGGCCTATGAAGTGGGGTTCAAGAAAAGGAGAAGCAATAATTGGCTCTCATTTTCTTACATTCAGATTTAGCTGTAGGCGAATTATAAAACTGATAAAATTTGTTTTTAGCATCTATACTTCCTTTCCTGCAGCCTTCTTTGTTTTATTTCGACTGGTTTAAGGAACAGAGGTTCACTCAGGAAAGGCTAAGAAAGAGGAGCTTATATAATGGGTAACCAAAGACAGGAACTAGATCTCACAGAAATGGGAACTGGGAAGCCATTGAGAATAAAGATAGGTTGGTTTCTCTTTCTCTCTCTCTCTCCTTCTCTCCTTCCCTCTCTCTTTCTCTCTGTCTTTCTCACTTATGGATCATATGATTTCTCTCCTGGAGCCCCTGCTGTTCTCTGTCATATGTTCTATTCTCTGCTGTCTGGTTACTCTGCTTACTTATACTTAGGTTTTCAAAAAGGCATCATGACCAACACTCTCTAGGACCTTTTTATAGTATAACCCTTAAGCTTTAGTTCCAATTACTAATTACTGCAGACTGCCTTCCACTTCTGAATTCTTGACAGAGAGATCTTATTGGCCCTCCTCATCTTTCTGAGCCAGGCTGTAAGCCACAGTCCACTTTTCAGCTTATTTGTTGGCTTCCCGTTGGATTACCTGTCCACTTTTAGATCAGTAATCTGTGCCTGAGGTGAGGAGTGAGGTCATGTGATGGGGATGTGGTCACGGAGGCAGCAGGTGTTGTGTGTGGGTCACATTCCCTTAGAAAGGAATATGTATAGGGAGGAAAGCTCTGCATCTCTAGCACCATGTCTTAGTTCATCATACCCTCTCCCCAGGCTACCAGCTCCCCCACTCTGGCCCAAGCATCCATTCCAAGCCCCCATCTAAAGCCTACCCAACACGATCCACGAGTACTTATCTTTTTTGTCCACTTAAAGCCCTTTAGCTTGGTGGAGTGGATATAATCCCTACGTGTCAGGCACTGTGGTAGTCACTTGAGATACAAAATTGAATACACTGTGGTCCCCACTTTCAAGGAGTTTGCAGTCTGGTTAAGGAGATGGACCAGTATACCATCAACTATTTTTTAGTGTGCGCAATGCTATCACAAATTGGTATAACTAAAGTGTATGTTTAGAGTCCATTGGTGAAGGTTAACAATTCTGCTTCGGTAGAAAGAGAGAGCTGGATAAGACTTAACAGAAGACCTGATGTTGCGAGTGGGTTTGGGAAGATGAATTGGAATGAGAAGAGGATGAAGGCATTAGCAAAGCCATAGTGCTCTAAGTCACAGCCTATCAGACAACTGCTCTATCTGATGCATGAAGTACATGGGAGCAAGACTTCTGATGAGATATGGGCTGGAAAGGTAGGGTGGAACCCAACTACTGCTCACAGAGGAGAATAGGTGCACAGGGATTCATGTAGTTATGGAGAAAAGGTCTGAGAGAGAGATCTGGAAGAGATGAACTAGGCAGTGACACATTCCATATACAATCTTACTTAAATTTCATATTAAACTTCATATTAGCAGTGCACAACCATTTTTTTGTTCAATTCTATTTCATAAGCATTTACTGAGCAGCTAATAAGTGTCAGAAAAGAGCTATATTTATGTGGTATCATAGTGAAACCCATGAGTGTGGATGATATTTCCCAAGAAGACCATACAGAGAAAAAATGAACTGGTGGTGGTTGGGAGAGACTGACATAAAAGGTATCCCCAAATGGCGTGATTGACAACGTAGGAGGCAAACCAAAGGAGTAGAGGTGGAGACCAAGAGAAGAGATTCAGGAAAATAGGAGTAGTTAACAGTGTCAGGAGGTACAGAATGGTCAGATAAGACAAAGACTGCAATTCGGCATTTAGGAAGATTATTATGAGTGGGATACAGAGTGAAGAGGCAGTGGGGTTCTGGGGGTAAAGGGTAGCAAGTAGTCACCTCTAGATTTCACCTAGAGCTGGCTGCACAATGAAGTCTCATTTAAGTCAGTTTGAATATTTGTTAGCAGCTCTTGGAAAAGGTTTGTTGAGGAAGGAGATTGAAGCTCTTGGCTTCAATGAAGGTTCTGGATTATTTATGGGTTTAATTTATTCCTGTGATCCATGTCCCCAGTTGACACAGGCTATCAAGAGTTAGCTGCATTCTTTTCTTCTTGGAAAAGTAGGAAGGATATTTAATCATAACTGAGTTGCGCTAATAGAGATTTTAATAAAACTGGGCTGAGCTAGGACTGGGAGGTTTCATAAGCAATCAGAGAGTGAACGTTCCTCTGGGGGCACTCTGCACTGGCATAATTCTTAGGAGTGAAATATAGTATTTAATCCAAAGAGCTCACAGCGTTTTCATAAATGCAGTTTAATTTAAAGTCCATGCAAACACACGTAGTACATGAACAGAATTTTCTGGGAATTATTAAGCCTCCCTATAACTTAGATAAAAGATGAAAAGAAAATCTTTGATACATTTGATAGCATGATCATTTAAATTAATTTGCCTTCCTCAGAAATCAAGGTAAAGACTTATTGACTGAAATCTCTCCCTCCTATTCTACGTACTCAGCCTTTCTTTGATGATGAGTGAGGGGGCCTGAAGAATTACCATCATATGGAGCTTAGGGATCATCTCATATAGCTTCTCCATTTTGCAGTGAGGAAACTGAGGACCACTCAGGGAAAATGACTTGTCCAAAGTGCCTAACTGTTTTATGCCAGAGCTAGGAAAAGAACTGAGTTTAGGTTACTTGCTATAGGGCAAAACCCACATTACTAGTAAAGCTAGCAGTAAAAAAGCAACATGAGGAAAATCCCACCAACTCTCCTAACTCCACCCTAGAACTCTTTCTTACTACCAGAGTTTTCTTTCCAAAAATGAATCTGATTATGCCATTCCTTCTATGTAAAAGTCTTCAGCGGCTCCCCATTGCCTGTGGGGTAAAGTCCAGGCTCCTTTGCATAATAAACAACCCTGCCTACTTCTCTGGTTCAGTGTACTCACCTCCTCCCCCTCCTGGTCCTTAGGCTCTACCTTTCAGACCTACTGACCCATGTGCAGTCCCAGACTCAAGTTCTCACACTTTCTCATGTCTCTTCCTGGGGTCCCCATCGTCCTCCCGTCCTCCTCGTGCTTAGCAATTCCTGTTCATCCTCAAACTCAGCCTAAGCACCACCACCTCCCGTAGGCCTTCCGACACATTCTCCCTTTGTGCTCCCGTTCTAAGAGGTTGTATTTCTCTCATGATACATACCACACTGACTGGCAGTCATTTGGTTATATGTTTGACCCTCCAACTAGGAGACAGATCTTTGAGTTCAGAGAGAATGTCCTACTCATGTTTACATCCTGAGCGCACAATGCCTGGGATGTATAGGCGCTCAGTAAATGCTTATGGAATTCAATTGAACAATAACAACAACAAATCCAGATAGTTGTGAGCCCCAAACAGAAAATTCAGGTGAGATTGTCTATCAGCCCTTCCTAGTTTGAAACTGCCTTACTTTGTCCACCTCTTCCATCTGTTCTCAATAACCTTAAGGAGAAATTGGTCAATTTGTTATTCCCCAGGGACATCATATGCATTTATTTGTCTCGCTGTGCCCTTGTCCATGGCATTGCCACTGCCTGGCAAACCCCTCCTCATTGACTACTTATATGCCTGACATTGTGCTGGGCTCCTATCTTTACCTGTCTAAACCATTCCAGGACTCCTTAAGTCCTACTCACACTTGCTTCTTCTAACCAACGGTTTCCGTCCTCTTTATCACTTTAGCTCTTCCTATAGGTACTGCATATTTGATGTTTAATATATTCTATCTTTTATGGTTATTTTTCTTTCTGGGGATATTACACACCTGTCCAACTAAATTAGAAGACTCTCAAGGGCAGGAAGTGTATCTTCAGCTCCTAATTTTAGGAAGTGCCTTAATAATCTTTGCCAATGATTGAGAGGACTTGGGGAACTATTTTCTGGTGATGCTGTATGATTTATTTATTTTTACTATGTAAATTTTATTTTATATTTTAAGTATTTTGCTTAAAGATTTCTTTTACTACATGGATTCTAACAAAGGATGGTCTACAATCAATCAATGTTGAGTTTCCCACTGAGTACCCAGAACTGTCTAGGAGCTATTTTTACTTTATTTTATTTTTTATTAGATATAATTGACATATAGCACTATATTAGTTTTAGGTGTACAACATAATGATTTGACACTTGTATATATTATGAAATGATCACAGCAATAAATTAGCATCCATCACCACACATAGTTACAAATTTTTTTTTCTTGTGATGAGAACTTTTAAGATCTACTCTCTTAGCAACTTTCAAATATGCAACATAGTACTATTAACTATGGTCACCGTGCTGTACATTACATCCCCAGGACTTTATTTATTTTATAGCTGGAAGTTTGTACCTTTTAACCCCCTTCACCCATTTTACCTCCTTTCCCACCTCCACCTTTGGCAATCACTAAAATATAATTGTGAGCTCATGGATTTGTTTTTAGATTTCACATATAAGTGACATCATACAGTATTTAAATGTCTTTCTCTGTTTGACTTATTTCACTTAGCATAATGCTCTCAAAGTCCATCCATGTTGTCACAAATGGCAAGATTTCCTTCCTTTTTATGGCTGAATAATATTCCTGTGTGTGTCTGTGTGTGTGTGTGTGTTCATCCTACAGTTTCTTTCTCCATTTAGGCTCTGTGATTTTGCTACTGGAAGCAGCCAAGTGTGTTTGTGTTGATGCTATTCTTGGAGGCAAGTCAGGCTGGCTGGGGTTAGGTATTCTGGAATTGTAAGCGGACTTTTGGAAGCATAATTGTCCAAGTTTATTAAAAGTAAATATCTCACAGACAAGAACACTAGATTGTGCAAAGATTTTCCCAAACTGCAGTGATTTATAGACTTAATACAATTGCAATTAAAATTTGATTGTGATGGGGAGAGGAGTTTATCTGAAAGAATAAATAGAATTTACAAAGGAAATTCTCAAAAAGTATATTTTGAGAGGCTGTCCTTATCAGATCTTAAATACAAAAAGCTATAGTAGTCAAAATATTTTAATACTCATCCACAAATTGAAAAAATATATCATTCTTTTGTAATTTTCTGTATGTTTATATCTCATATTAGACTATAGTGCATATCTAAAAAATGCCCATAACCAGCCTTATCTTGCTCTCAGTCTTCACTGGAACTAGTGGTGGAAAAAGCCTTAATATGCCTTTCTCCTTCCCCTTCCCGGGGATAGCAGAAAAAGAAACTGGATTATCCTGAAAGAAAAGGCATTGGGAAGTATTTAAAAAACCATGGCCCTTTCACATAAAAAATTAGTTGTATAATTCCAGAGATATCATAAAACAGTGGCAAAGGGCAGATTTTTTTCCTATAAATATTGTTGAGATGTCTAGTTAGCAATTTTGAGGCAAAGTTAATCTAACCATCTAGTAAATAGATAACAAATAGAAAGTATAAAAATCAACCACAGTCCAGCATGAAGAAAATAACCTGAAGATTTATCAGACTTTGAAAGGGGGTTATACTTTGCATCCTTGGGGTTAGACCAGGCTGAACGTTGACTTCACAGGACATAGAGATCTATTGTGATTGAACTGACTGCCCAGCGCTGTGTCCCTAACAGCGTCCGACACAAGTAGATTCAGTAACTACTTGTAGCATGTGGGGGTGCATGGATGTTTGAGTGAATGTGGAGACCTTTCAGTCTGATAAGCTGTGGGAGTTCTCCGTGCGCATGTACATGTTTTGGCTCTCTTTGAGCCCTGCAGAGAGGACACGAAGACCTCACAAGGCCATCTGGCACCACCTTTGACGCTTCAGGGTTGTGCTAGTCTTCGTGGTCTATGGGAAGAGGGTGCAGAAGAGGATGAGATCTTGGAACCAAAGAAAAAAAAGATAAAGTTCTTTCAAGGATGTAGGATGGGAAGTTGGTGGGGTCGGGGAGGTGAATTTCTGACTGCTCTTTAGTAATCCTAATCCTCTTCCTGCTTTGTGGTGGCAAATAAAATGGTTGTCTCTCCTGCATCATGCCCCTTGCTCCAGCTAAAAAGTAGCTAACAGAGAGTTGCAAACTGGGAAAGGAGTTCCTGCTTCTGGATTTTTGTTAGTTTCATAACTGCTCAATGACAGGGATCCAGAGACTCATTGCACTATAATAATAGATTGTTTATTTGTCTGAATTCCTTCTGGAAGGCAGGCCTGTGTCTGTCTGCTCCACTACTGTATCCCCTGCACTAGGTCTGTGCCTGTTTTAGAGTAGAAACTTGAAAACATTTGTCAAATGAATGAGTAAGTGCCTACTATGTGCCTTCAGAGAGGTATAGAGAAGAACTCTAAGATATAACTCTTGCCTTGGAGATTAACATGTGGAAATATCTGGTCTTTATTAGTGTTTTCTTTGTGGTATTGTGTTTTAGAGAATGCTTAATATTAGACTTCCGCACATTAATTAGCTTTGGAGACATAATGGATTCAGAATACATTATAGTCATTTGTCTTGGCCTTGTTCGTGCGCTGAGTTCATCGTTGTTTTATTTTGAGCCCAGCTCCTTCGTCCCCCTTCTACTGTAGAGTTATTAATAGTAATAGGAGCTTCCCGGCTTCAGTCAGCGGCATGCCTGAGAGGGACGTTCAAAAGAGATGGGAAGGATTCATCTCCCAAGTAATTTGTATGCCAGGGAGTACCACTCCTTAGAAAGCCTGTTCTTTGTAGCTGACATGGTTCACGATAGGGCCAGCGTAGAGGGGTGAAGCACAGCAACTGGGTTAGACAGGGAGAAACTGGAGCCTGGAACTAAAGCCCTCCTCCCCCCACCCCAGGGCTAAATGGGCGCTAAGGGTGCGCCAGGCGGAGGCACCAGCTGGCCGTGGGAAGAAAGAACATGTCAGGTAGGCTGACCACAGCACCTAAGCGGTCACAAGGCAGTCCTGGAAGAGGGCCTGGACAGAGAAGCAGCAAGCATATGGGAGACGATTCAGTGCAGTGATTGAGAAGGGCAGCTTTTGGACGCAACCCAAGTGTCCATCAATAGATGAATGAATAAGCAAAATGTGGCATATACATACAGTAAAATACTATTCAGTCTTAAAAAGGAAGGAAATCCTAACATATGCTACATTATGGATGAGCTTGAAGACATTATGCTAAGTGAAATAAGCCAGTCACACAAAACCCAAATACTGTACAATCCCACTTATATGAGTTTCCTAGTTAAGTCAAATTCAGACGCAGAAAGTAGAATGGTGGTTGCCAGGGGCTGCAGGAAGTGGAGAAGGGAGTTTAACCCACCATTAATTAACCCGTTTTTTAATAGGTATAGAGTTTAAGTTTTGCAAGATGAAAAAGTTCTGGAGACTGGTTGCACAACAATGTGAATGCACTTAACATGACTGAACTGTGTAGTTAAAAATGGGTAATATGGTAAATTGTATGTTATGTGTATTTTACCACAACTAAAAATTTTCAAAAAATCAGAGATGACCTAAAAGAAAAAAATAAAAGGGGCTTTGAAGACAGGCTGTCGGAGTTTAAATCCTGGCACGGACACTGACTAGATGGGTGCCTTTGGGCAATTTAAGTAACCCCTCTGAGCTCTGGTTTTCTTTCTAATATGGGAGTGACAATAATGGTACCTGTACTGTAGGATTGTTGTGAGGATTAAATGAAATATTATATGTAAAGCCCTAAAGCCCACGGCACTCAGGAGAGCACAATGTGTTAATTTTCAATATGATTATTGGGAGAATTTGTAACATTTCAAGTATATAAGCAGGCGGTTTGCGTTAAGGGGTCTGTGAGCATTCTAAGGGCAGAGAGTTCCAGATACCAGGCTCGGACTGAGGGACATGGCTTCAGTTCTTAGTGGGGCCTGTAAACAGCAAGGTGTGGCCTCATGCCAGGTCAACAAATGTTTTCGGAGTACATACTAGTAGCCAGGGGCTGTCTGAAGGGTAGGAAGACAATGACCCTGCTCATAGTATGGTCGATGTATTCTCAAGCTATTGAGGTGAAAATCTAGGTATTTGAATTGGGATACATGACAGGTACTTATTACTAGGTATATTGCAGAAGCCCAGTGAGTTATTAGAATTATGGTACAAGATAGGAATTAGATTCACAATTAAAGTAACTCTATTTATTAACTTTTCCAATTGCCAGTGACAGAAATCCCAACTCAATCTAGCTTGAGCACAAAATTTAATTTCTTGCTTTACATAGTGAAAATATGGAAGTATACTTGGCTTCAGGCATGGCTGGACCCAGGTGTTCTAATGGTATTGGAAATCTGTCTCTTGGCATCTCTTGGCTCTGCTTTCTGCTGTATTGGCATCATTCTTAGGCAGCTCTTCATGATGGGGGTAACATGGCCACTAATGCCTCTTGGTTTATATTCTCGCAAATTAACACTTTATTCCTTCTCTTTCTATTCCTTTTCTTTTTCCCTTCTTTTCCTTTCCCTTCCTGAACTATTCCATCCAAAAGCCATTAAGTGGGGCCCAGCAAGCTAGGAGTTTTTGTTGGGGGCAGGAGTGGGATGCTGTAGTGGCACAGAGCAGGGTGTTGGAGCCCGATGGGGGCGAGGAGGGCATCCTAGCGGGAGGGTGGTCTGTGCAGGGTATCAGAGGCCAAGTGCCCTAACCAGAGCATCCAGGTGGAAAGGCTGCTCAGTATATTGTGTGAAAGGCTGAGTGAGGTGAGGAGGGTATGCATCCACTGGGGGTTGTTGGTGACCATGCAGGATGAGGAGAATGCCACAGTGGAGGTTGTCCTGGCATGGAGTATTGGAGGCGAAGTGGAGTGAGGAGGGTGTCCATGAAAGAATGTGGCCCAGAGCGAGATTTCAGAGCCTGAGAAGGGTGAGAAGGCTCTGTGTGGGGGTGGAGTGGTTCGGGGAGAGGAGTCCCAGCCCAGGCAGGTGTGGATGTTTTCATAGGGGAGCCAGGTTCTTTTTTTTTTTTTTTCTGCTCTATCTCCCCCAACCTCCCCTGTACACAGTTGTATATCTGAGTTGCATGTCCTTCTAGTTGTGGGATGTGGGACGCCGCCTCAACGTGGCCTGACAAGCGGTGCCATGTCCGTGCCCAGGATCCGAACCCTGGGCCGCTGCAGCGGAGCGCGCAAACTTAACCACTCGGCCACGGAGCCGGCCCCAGGAGCCAGGTTCTTGCTGTGAGAGAAACATGCTACAAATATGGAAAGGGAGAAAAAGAAAATCAACCCTGTGGTATTGGATTGGAATTGGAAATATTGGTGTGAATTCATAATTTTTTTTCTCTTTCTCTCTCTATCAGTGATAGAGTACAGATAGATAGATGTAGAAATGAATATAAATGTAAATGTGTATATGCAGTAGATACTGGTTTCTAAACATGTATATAGGTTTCTAAATATCATTCTCCACTGAAAGGAGCCAGGGATCCTTGGACAAATGATTGATTGAAGGATTGGGGTAGGGAAGGCACCAGATGAACCTGGAACATTTTGTGCATGAAGCAAGGAAGGGCTTAAAGACTGAGAATAACACATCAGAAGGACTCAGGAGCAGTTTGAAGGGCTGCCACTGGCCACATCTGGGACAATTTGAGCTTTAAAATAAATAATTATAGTAACAGGTTATAACCCACTGAATAAAACAGGGAACCATGAGCTCAAACTGACACAAATGGAATGTTGATGAAGAACTATGAAGAATGGATATCTGACATTTCCTAAAGAAAGACTGAAGTGCTTGTGCTGGAGATGTCCCATAGTCCCTCCAGATCCATTCTCTACCCGTCTTCTCCCTGCTCCTCACCGAGAGGCTGGCCTCCACAGACCCTCACTCCCTTGTCCTCTGGCTTCCACTTGGGTTTGGCCAATGGGCAGTGTGGCAGGGGGTGATGGGAGGATGAGGGGAGAGAGTTGTCTGACTCTTTGCCAGCTGGGCTGCAGACTGACAGCTGCTGTGCTTTGGCAGAGCCCTCTCCCATGTCTACACTCTTAGTGGTCGTGCAGAGCCCTTCCCCTCGGCTCTGTGGGGCCAGCAGTGATAGTCTCTTGCCACTGTTGTTCGCTTGGAGTGCGTCCCCATCCTTTACTGGTTTCCCTTAATACTGTGTACAGCTCTGCACAACGTCCCTTCGTTAAACTCTCTTCAGAGTGCCCCCTGTTTCCTGCTGGGAGCTTGACTGATACAGAGATATAGGACACTTCCCAGAAAGAAGGGCACACAATAGCAACAGATGTCTGGCAGCAACTGATGCTGACCCACCACTGTTCCTGGATTAGAACATCCAGTCATCTTCCTTACAGACAGGGTTGGGCCCACAGCTGTCAAGTGACCCAAGGTGTGAGAAGAGAATACAACTGGAGAAAGGGAATCTGGAACGGCCTGACAGCAGCTCAGTGAACAGAGAGGAATTTGGTCCTAGTCCTTTATAGATACGCCTCTAACAGGAAGGACTCCTTACATTTCTGTTGGAGAGTCAGCTACTTTCCTTCTCCTTCAGTCTAGGAGGTGGCAGTCCTACATTATGAAAGGATTGCAGTTCAGCATGTCATAGGCCTTTTGAATTAAAATGTCTTTGTGATTTCTTCCCAAGGCGATCAGATTGAAAAAACAACCCACAGGTCAGGGGAGTATCTTCTTTCAATATTGTGCAGTCTTGACTGCACTGTTATCATCCGACAAATCACTAAGTGGCAGACACTCTTGTTTCTGGAACCTTTCCATTTCAGCCATTTCTTCTTGTGTTCTGGGAAGCAAGCAGACAAGGACATGAAGTGGGAGGCTTTCTTGATGTCACGTCAGCTCAGAGGTGTCCCTTGTTCCAGCCTCTGAACATGGGGTGACACTTCTGAGTTCAGCCTGCAAAGACAGCGGGCAAGAACGCCCATGAATTACTGGGTTGCTAATCACCCCATTTGCAGAGTGATTCCATTAAATTACCCTGCAGCTCCAATTAAGGGAGCTCAGACCAGAGCCCATATTTAAGAGCATTCCCTTGTCAGTTTCATCCTAGGGTTTAAATTGAATTCTTAACGTTGGTACAGCAAACCGAAACATTTCCTAGTTCTGCTAGAGTAGCAGAGGAATCATATACTGGGACCCCCTCTCCAATGTGGGCAGGATCACTGGTGGGGAAAATGGGTAGTATTTGCTGGGAGAGGTCACTTAAATTCCCTTTTGGCTTCCATTAAAGTCCTGTGTGAAATGTGCTCCATCACGACTGTCGACTTGGATGTCAGAACACTCATTTTCATAAATAGGTCTGGAAAACATAATCACATTCACCCCCTTGCTGTTTTCAACTTTGGAGTAACTTTACAGAATGCACAGTTTTAATTAACACTGACTTGTAAGAGTTAAGGTCAGAATTCCAGGACAGCTTGATATAATTTGATTATAGAAGAAATTCTGTATTTCTTTTGTAACGTTTTCTTCTGCTGCTGCCTCCTTTTGTGTAATTATGTGTATGTAGGGATGGAGGATTAACCTTATTAGGTAGCCTATTTTTATTTAAATGTCTTGAAATTTACAATAAAATACCATGCCAGTTCCCCAAGTTAGGCGCACCTAATACGTGCATGTTTCTTGCATATGTTGTGCCAGTTACTTATATCTCTTCCACTACTTGCCTCACCACAACCTCCTCTCCTCTCCTTCCCTTCTTGCCGTTCACTGGCTCCAGAGAACAATCTTGGGGTCCTTGGCCAGATGCCAGCTCAAGTCTGACTTGGATAAATTTCTAATCTACTACCTTGTTTCCATGACATCCTTTTTTTGTCTTGAAGCAATACTCACGCCACACAGTTTCCACGTAGTCTCTGATTTTCGTTACTTAGCACTCTGCTAATTCTTCCTTGGGCAATTTTTCTCACAGAAATAGTATAGCGTTTAAGACCGTGGGCTTTGAAACTCAGACAGACTGGTATAAGTCTTGGTTCTACCACTTACCAGCAGCGTGACTTTGGGCGAATTATTTTGCTTCTTCTTCCTCAGTCTTCCCATCTGTAGATCTGCTTATTTCTTACCATGTTCTGAGGATCATGTAAAACAATGTAAGTTGGATGGTGTGGTGGGAACACGTTGTAAGTGCTAAAAAAAAATGTGAGTTGATATTGTTTGTTATTATTTCTATTTTAGTTTCTTCTCATTTTTCTTGCTTGTCCTTTCTTCTCTTTTCTAAGTTTTACTCAACTGTTTGAGAAAAACAAGTTTTTCTTTTTCCTTTTGATGGTCTCTCCCCATTTCTGTGTTTTTCAAGCTAGGGCACAGGTGACAGTAGGCACTAGTCAATCCCGAGTGAGGGCTGGCCTGGACGTAGTGCGCCCTGCCCGGGGGGCTGCTTAACCTCCTTCTTTGTTCTGCTGCCACTCTTCACCACTTAGGACTGACCCTAAGTGACCCTATTCATAGCTGCGAAAGATCAGAGTACTGCCAGGGATGCACCTGAATCAAGAAAAGCGAAACCATCTGCTTGGGAGGGAGAAGGAGGGGCACCAGACATATTAGCAGTGAGTACCATATCTTGAAATTTCTAACAAGGTCTCTTCAGAATTCCAGAATTTCTACCTTAGTCTCCATCCTCTTCAATTTCAATATGCTTTTTGATTCACACAATTTTTCAAGATTTATGGAAAAAGGAAAATCGTTTCTTAATTGATTTCATTATTTTTCGGCTCTGTATAATTGTTGGTATTGTGATCGTATACTATTTTTTATTGAAATTGCATAGCATTTCAGTTATATCAGAGGTTAAATAGGCTTTTGTGTTAGAGCCTATAAAGTTATTTCTATGGGAAAAATAAGCTCTAAGTCCTTAACACCTAACTAATGAAAGAAATTTTTAGAAGGCCACAAGTTTATAAATGGGGGACTGAATGTATAGTATGATATATAAAATGCAGGTGATGTTTTACTAGGCCCAATGTCTATGACATTTACCAGGAAAGATCCAAGAACTCATTTAATGTCAAATGAAAATGTTGTTTCTCTGGAATTGGATTGGCGTGTGTATTAGTCAGGGCTCTCCAGAGGATATATATTTGAGGAAATTTATTAAAGGAACTGACTCATGCAGTTATGGAGGCTGTGAAGTCCCACAGTCTGCTACCTGCAAGCTGGAGACCCAGGAAAGCCAGGGATATAATTCAGCCCTAGTCTAAAGGCCTGAGAATCAGGGGACCACTGGTATAAATCCTGGGATCCAAAGGTCTAAGAACCAGGAGCTCCAATGTCTGAGGACAGGAAAATATGAACGTCCCAAGTCAAGAAGAGAGAGAGAGATAATTTATCCTTCCTTCCTTTTGTTCCATTCAGGCCCCCAACAGATTGGATGATGCCCACCCACATTGGTGAGGGTGAATCTCTTTACTCAGTCTACTGGATCAATGCTAATCTCTTCCAGAAACGCCCACACAGATATACCCAGAAATAGTGTTTTACCAGCTATCTGGGCATCCTTTAGCCCAGTCAAATTGACACATAAAATTAGCCATCACAGCTTTTAATCCCCTTTATAAATGGAAGTCTTGTCCTTTAGATCGTATTTGCTATCGTGACTGAGTTAAGTACTAAGGCTATATCCTTGGATGTTTATGGCATCTGATATGGTATAGAAACCCAACTAAATTTCTAAAAATATATATAAACACAGAATTCATTTGCTTATGTTTTTAAATTGAAGAGATTAAAGAACTGTTGCAGATCTGCTTTTGGACTAGTTTGAGTAATTTACCAACATTCAGACTGTTTCACTTATCCTGGCTGATCCACTGGCTCAATCAAATTAAGAATTTTAACACCAAGCATTTAAAAGGGAAAGGGAAAAGAGGTTCATTTATTTGGATTCTTCAAGGAGACAGAGAGAGAGAATTAGCACCAGTTTCCATATTTTCCTACTTCTCATCCCAAGTGACTACTGTCCTTGGCAGGCAAATGGTCCTCAAATTGTAGTTTGTGTGTCATGTATCTATTTGAATTTCCTAGCATGCTCGTTAACATGTACATTTCTGGGAGCCACCCCAGCCCTCCTGACTTGGAAATTCTGGAGTTGGGGTTCGGGAAGTTACATGGTCGACAGTGCCCTAAATGATCTTTATGAACTCTAAAGTCTGACACTGATCAGACAGTCTTCTTAGGATGTATGTGGTTGGCAAGGAATGTGATGACGATGGCCCCTTTGGACTCAGGACTTGGTTTTGCTGGATCTCCATTTTTTTAGTTTCTTGACTTCCTTGGGGTAGATTGGTCAGGTTCTATGTAATATTAGTTTGTTAGGGCTGCTATAATGAAATACCACAGACTGGGTGGCTTAAACAACAGAAATTTATTTTCTTACCATTCTGGAGGCGAGACGTCCAACATCAAGGGGCCAGCAGGGTTGGTTTCTGGTGAGATCTCTCCCTTTGGTTTGCAGATGGCCGTCTTCTGTGTCTTTACATGGCTTTCCCTTTGTTTATGTATGTTGTCTGTATCTTATCTCCTCTTCTTATAAGAACACCAATCATATTGGATTAAGGCCCAGCCAGAGAGCCTCGTTTTACCTTATTTACCTCTTTAAAGGGCCTATCTCCAAATACAGTTACATTCTAAGGATTTGGGAGTTAGCACTTCAACATATGAATTTTGGGGGGAAGCAATTCAGCCCATAATAGTCTAGATGGATCTCAAAACTCTGTGTGAGTAAGTGGAAGATGAGCACTGCAGATTTATTATAAAGTTCCTTTCCCCATCCCGGCTTCTGTCCGTCAGAAGGAAGCCTACTCCTGACTGGTCTCTGGGTCTCTCTCTAATGCAGCAGCAAGGACATACAGACAATGGCAACTTGCTTTTCATTGGCTTGATTCCTTTTAAGCTCCATTTCTTTGACTGTAGAAGAGTCTAATTACTAATTTCTCAACTGCTTTAAATGATTAAGAGCGGTGGTTCTCGAAGGGAATTTGAGAAGCCAAAACTCTCTTCCTAATTAATATTAAGAGTTTCTTTCTTTCTTTTTTTTTTTTTTCTGGATTTCATCTGCACTGATTGTGTAAGAGCAATGGTGGCTAAAACTGTTGGTGCAGAATTAAGGCAGTAGCACCAAGCTGTACCACCAGTCACTATATAATTTCACAACTATGCATTTGCATTGCAGGAAATAAAATGCCAGTTTTCACCTAAAAATGCCCTTGATGAAGTAGTAAAAATTATTGTCTACTAAATCTCAACCCTTGAGCACACATCGTTTTAGTAGTCTGTGTGACAAATGGAAAGTATGAGTAAAACACTTCTGATGCATATGAACGTGCAGTGGCTGTTTTGGAGAAAAGCATTTATGTGATTGAATTGTGAGCCAAATTAGCCTCTTTTTTTCATAAAATACCATTTTAACTTCAAAGAACAAGCGATAGACGAACTGAGGTTATTCCGACTCATGTAGCTGGCAGACATGTTCATGAAAATGAACAAAGTGAGCCTGTCTCTTCAAGAAGAGCAATTGACAGTGTTTCTTGCTCATGATAAAATTCAAGCTTTCAAGTAAATATTAGAATTTTTGAAAACTTGTATCTGTTACTGTGAGCTTGATAGCTTATCAACAGTTGAAAATTATTCTGGTGAGACTGGTGATTTCAAATGTGATTTTCTTCATATTATATAATGAAATGTGTCAATATTTGGGAAACCTGCATAATTCACTGAACCACTATTTTCTAAATGACCAATGCATGTTACAAAACCATATGTGGGTAAAGATCTATTCTGAGTGCAAGATAGACCAACAAATTTTTACATAGAGTATAAAAAGTTCATTGATATGAGTTCAGATTCTACATTGCAACTAACCTTTAAGAAACTACCAATTGTCAAGTTTTGGTATATTATCAGAGAAGAATATTTGCAATTATCTGAAAGGATTATTATGAAAACTTTCCTTTTCCAATCACATATCTGAGTGAGGCTGGATTTTCTTCATTAGTTCAACAAAAAATGTATCATATCAAAACAGATTAAATGCAGATGCTGATATGAAGATCTAGCTGTCATCTATTTAAAGTAAACATTAGAGATTTGCAAAAATATTAAAAAATTCCATCTTATAACTATTTTTTTCTGTTTAGGAATATATATAAAAAACAAAAAATGTTATTTATTTAACATGTGATGGGTTTATTATTGCTATATTAAAATGAATTGATAAATACGTATTTAAAAAATTTCTCAGGGCCTGCCCAATAGCATAGTGGTTAGGTTTGCGTATTCTGCTTTGTGGCTCGGGGTTTGCAGGTTTGGATCCTGGGCACAGACCTACACACTGATCATCAAGCCATGTTGTGGCTGTGTCCCACATACAAAATAGAGGAAGATTGGCAGAGATGTTAGCTCAGTGACTAGACAATCTTCCTCAAGCAAAAAGAAGAAGATTGGCAACAGATGTTAGCTCAGGACCAATCTTCCTCACCCCAAAAAATAAATAAAATTTAAAAAATAAAAAAATTTAAAAAAAATTTCTCAGTTCCAATTTCTAATACAGTGAATATCTGTGGATATAATCCATATAAACAAAAGCTGTTTGGGGAGGTCCCAATAATTTTTACGAATGTAAAATTATCCTGAAACCCAACCATTTGAATACTACTGACTTAGACATTTTCCAGCCAAGTTGTAGTAGTTGGTTCAGAATTAATTTTGATTCATGGTTCACTTAAAGCCAAATATATTCACTATCTGAATGCTAAACATAGTAAGCTTGACTTTTGCTTTTTTTCTCATTGGGAGAAAAATCATAATGGTATTCTATAGCAAATTATTCTCATGCATAGATTAATGCCTGTTTTACCTGTCCTAATTCCAAATAAGGTTAGATAATCATGAACAAACTGGAAAATAAAAAGCTGTCTATGAGAACTAGTGTTTTGGAGAAATTTGTTTCAATCTAATAAAAATGTATTTAAATTAGCAGAGATGAAATACTGCCCTATGGAATACATTTGGAAATCTTGCCATAAATGTGCCCTTTTCTCCATCCTGCCCGATTTTCTTTTTCCAATTTATAGAGCATTTGTTTCCTTCCTCTCCTTTTCTTCTTTCTTTCACACCTCTGCTTTTATTCATTTTCCATCTTCTTTCACTATACCTTATTAGAGCTGGAAGGATTTCTTCACGTGTAGCAGTTTTTGGTTTCTGCCAGTGTCCTCAGGGAAAGATGCTGAATTGGTAAATATGACCAAGGCATTGACAAAGTGTAGGTGCGTCGCCCGTTCTCAGCTCCAGGACTTAAACGGTCTTCCATTCAGTATATAAAATTCAACACTGGAGTCTGTGCAGTGCTTCTATTCTTGCATTTCTGGAGGCTGTGAAGGAAGGTTAGGGGAAAGGATTTTAACTTAAAACTTATACCTTCCAGAAGAAATGACTTCAAAATAAGTGCTGCTATTGTACTGTGTTCTTCATAGATTTCTTTCTCATTTTTTCCTCTAGTCCAAAAGTCACTCCCGAGTTGGCCTGAAATCAAGCACCAAGCAAAAGGTATGTTTTTCCTCCTCTGCATTGTTCCTTTAAAAAAATAATCACTTTGGTGGATGCTTTTATTTTTTTCCGGAAGAGAATGACCTATTTTTGGAAGGTAAGGATACACGCAGAAACAAGGCCTTTTTGGATTTTCATTTACTTTGCCTCTGTAATAACAAAACTGAAATTGGAGAGAGATCCTGGAAATGAAATGGAATGAGAGAGATTTTGGAAACCCAGTGACAGAACCTGAGGATTTCCCATGACTCACAGTCAATTCCAAAAGCAAGGTCAGAGGATGCTCTACCAGATTCAGCTCTTTTATTTTCTAAGTCCTTCACAGTGAAGGAATTTGTTCCTGTCTCAGTTCGTATTTTTACCAGGTGTCATTCTCTCAGCATCTGCTATGGAGAATGACCTTCACCTATGACTTGTGGTGAATTGGCTAAAACATGAGCTCTCTGAGTCAGAAAGAATTAGTCTTACTTCCTGCTTCTGTCATTTTACTAGCTATGTGACCTTGGACATATTTGTTTGGAGAAGATGATCATACCCACTAGTATAATATTTTAAGGATAAAATTGGATAACATATGTGAAACCACTTATATCCTAGTGCCTAGCACAAAATAGGCAGTTAATTTTTTAAGTTCTACAATGTTTCATTGGTACTTTGGATTTACAAAACAACAGAAAATTTGAAATTCCAAAATCTTAATACTCAGAAATACATGCACACATTTACATATATCATGTTAATTCCTGGTGATGCATTGGGCAGTGATGTATATAGATTTATTAGAATTTGGAGAAGTTCATGTTAAAAAATTATTCTTTGAATGTAGATGTTTGAACTGTTTGGAGTACTTGCCTAACTTTTCAGGATAATGGATATATTGCCTCAGTACCTTTCTTGATGTCAATTGTTAGAGAAAAAACACTTTATGAATGCAATGCATCTAAGAGGTGCTTAAGAAGATTGAAAGAGGTAACATCTATGAAAGCACTAAACCCAGTGCCTGAGTAGATAGTAGCTGTTTTTATTAGAGAAACATCATGTTGATTGGGAAGAAGATGGACAGACCTGGGTCCCAACCCAGCTTCACCACTTAGCAGGTAATAATAGCTAACATTGGTACAGCTAACACTGCGCTCCAGGTACAGTTATGAGCACTTTTCAACCATCAACTTATTTAATACTCTCAGCAGCCCTCTGAGGTAAGTGTTCTTGTATCCCTCAGGGTCTGTCAGGAGAATGAAATCACACCAATAATTTGAACAGAAAGAATTTAATATGAAGAACTTAACAGTTTTAATGGGTGTGAAGTTGTCAACTAAGTAATGGAAAGAGTAAAAAGAGTGTGGGAGGGTAGCAATTCCAGGAAGCAGGTATCAAGTTTCTTCTTGCTTCTCCAGCTCTGCAGCTGCCTCTAGCACCCCCTACTGGCAAAGCTAACAAAAAGCTAGCTGACTACGGAGGAATGTGTTTGGCAGAGTTCCAGGCGTAGCATTGCAAAGCAGGTTACAGAAAGTTGGGTTTGGCAATGAGAGACAATAAATTAGTAATTGGTACAATTATTAGCTCCATTTTTGTAGATGAGGAAACTGAGGCACAGATGTGTTAAGCTGTGTTTGGCCAGTGCTACGGTCTGAATATTTATGTCCCCCCCAAATTCAAATCCTAACCCCCAAAGGTGATGGTATTAGCAGGTGGGACCTTTGGGAGGTGCTTAGGTCATGAAAGTGGAGCCCTCATACATGGGATTAATGCTCTTATAAAAGAGACCCCACAGAGCTTCCTTGGCCCCTTCCACCATGTAAGGACACAGCAAGAAGTCTACAATCCTCACCTGACCATGCTGGTACCCTGATCTCAGGCTTCCAGCCTCCAGAACCGTGAGAAATACATTTCTGTTGTTTATAAGCTACCCAGTCTGTGGTATTTCGTTATAGCAGCCCAAATGGACTAAGACACCTATCTAGGAAGAGGAGGGGTCAGAATTTAAACCTAGACAGCCTGGCTTCAGAGTTTATGCTCTTAACCTCTTGAACAAGTGACCAAGAATAAAAACACTTCTCTAAGCCTTACTTTTAAGATGCAAAAAATGAGGATGATAATCCATAACTTGTAGAGTTGTTCTAAGGATTCAATGAACAATATGCCTATTGTATTTCCTGGCGTATAGTAGATTCCTAGTAAATACTAGCTGTTACTAAATATGGCATTTTTCTTGTTTTGAGTATAGGAACCTTGTTTTGCCTCAGTGGATCTATGAGTCATTTTGAAAGTATTGCCTTTGCCTTGGGGGGATCCCATCTCCAGTGGGCTGTTTATTTAGTTGATTATCTCTCCAGTTTAGCATATTTAAGTGTTTATGTTGGAAAGTGAACAGCAGAGAGAATTTAGTGCTGGCCCTTGATCACTGGAGGCTTTATTGATGATGTCCTTAAAATCAGAATTTATCAGGGGCTGCGTCAGAGCACTGAGCTAGTCTCTCACTGCAGATTTAAGTGGTGGGGGAAATCATTGAATTTATTCATTCACTCTTTAACACAACAATTCTTTATTGAGTACCTAATTGTACCAGACACTGTGCTGGGCATCAGGGGTGATCTAGGTTGGCCTACTAGCCCTGCCCTAGAGACTGTTTCTTCCAGTCTGGGGGGAATGTGATGCAACAACTCAGCTGCTCAGTTTCCCTCACTCCTTGTTCTTGATACGTGTGTATGTGTGTATGTTTCTTGTTACAAAGATATAATGCTACCATGTGGGTAAAATATCTATGGGGCCTACTACAGAGTTGACCAATATCCAAGGGAGATGTTACGGGGCAGAGAGGTGTGAGGGGAGGGCAGCTGCCTCTCCCGAGGGACAGTCATTCATTAACTGGGGAAGAGGTAAGTCTCAGAGCAGACACAGGGAATGAGTGGGAGAGGCTGGGAGACAGCAGCCCTGGAAAGCTCTCGGGTCCCTGGTGGTAGGTCATAGGAGGTTTGTGTGCAGGATGTGAGTTGAGGCTCCAGGCTGGGTGCTGTGATGCTGCATGGTCCCTTTTGCTCTCACATGGTCAATAGATTGGGAGACAGAGCCAGGAACAGGCAGGGTCTTAGAGCTCTGGAAGTAGCAAACTGTGGTAGGATCAGGAACCTCTCCTCTATAAATCAGCTTGTTTTTATGCTTTATTTTCCCTCTGTGTTTACTTTTCTTTTGCTTCAAAGTGCCAAACATCCCAGTATCCCTAAGGGAATAAGGGAAGAGCTTTATGTGTATGCTTCAGCCAGAACTCTAAGAGGAAGCTGGCCTTGGAGGCCAGCATGGAAGTGGTGGCATCCAGGATACTTATGAGAGAACTCTAAGGTTGTAGTCATGTGGTCAAGGTCATACTAGATCTTCCTAGAAATTCTGCTAAAATTAACGATGTTAGGTTATATTGAGATATATTTTCTAGGACATGTGAATATCAAAACCTGTTCTTGACCCTCTCAGCTCAAGGGAATCAAAGGAAAATAAATACACAGAGGACAAAGACTAGCAAATGACTATTCTGTTATCCCACTGCAGAACTTCAGTGAGCTGGGCTGAAATAAATAGAAAACTTTTTTCTCTCCTTCCCATAAAATCTACTTTCTATTCCCCAAGTACATTTTCAAGATTAATAGCAATAGTAATAGTAAAAATAACATACAATCAATGTTCTGGTTGCTTTGCAAACATTCAGTGGTTGCACTGTTTTCATTTGATTTTAATCAGAAAGAAAATTGAATTGCCAAAGCTTACAGTTAACAGAGTGTTTTAAATATTCCGTCTCCTGCCCAGACATCCTGCTCTGGTGTTCAGTGATCTTGAGTTTACTATATCCTTTCTCTTATCAAAGCCATCTTCTCAGCTCTGATGAATAAATGCACAGTAAGTTACACTTGAATTATGTGGCTTAAAAATCTAACCTCTCCTATGAGTATTTGCATTTTAATAGGCGCTGGAGCTAATGCAATTGAGTTAAAGGGGTGGAATTTCTGGTATCAACAAGCAGGGAACAATTTTTGCTTGGTGGAAAGATCTTATCCTTGCTCCTAAGATTACATCATTTACTTGTAAGATCGATTCAGAAGGAAACATTAACTGGTTAGATTACCCAGAGTCACTATGTGTATAGTTGGTGGGGAGTCAGTACTCTAGTCTGGAGCACTGAGGCTGGCACTTTCCTATTCAGCCCATGATCCTCTCTCCCCACTCCACCCTGCCCCCATTCCCCACCAACCTCCTTGTTCATGAGTGTAACGTCCCTCTTTCTCACAGAATTGTAAGCTCTCCTTGAAACAAAAGTCATGTTTTGTTAATATTTGTATCTTTCCTCTACCCTCTTCTCTCTGGCACCTAGAATCTGAGAGCTTCCTAAATGTTGATAAGTATAGTGAAAAAATACCCCATACGCTATTTACACCTGCGCAAACCATGCCGTGGACATAATGGAGCCATTGTTAGTCTCAGGTCCCTGGAAAAGTAACTTTTAGTTTTTCCTGCTCAAGACTGTAAAGGCTCTTGAACATTTCTTGTGGTATTATTTTATTTTCTAAATCTGTCTTTATGTCCCATCAGCAGTGTTCTTTTGCCCATCTGATTCCTCCATTCAATTTCCCCTCGACATGAACAGCCTCCCCCACTATCAGCATCCTGCCCCAGAGTGGCACATTTGTTATGATCGATGAACCTACCTTGATGCCTCATTATCACCAAAGTCCATAGTTTACATTAGAGTTCACTCTTGGTTTTGTACCTTTTATAGGTTTTGACAAATGTATGATGTTTCCATCATTATAGTGTCGTACAGAATGGTTTCACTGCTCTAAAAATTCTCTGTGCTTTGCCTATTCTTGTCTCCATCCCCAACCCTGGCAGCCACTGATCTTTTTAGTCTCCATAGTTTTGCCTTTTCTAGAATGTCGTATAGTTGGAATCATACAGTATGTAGCCTTTTCAAACTGGCTTCTCTCAATTAGTAATATGCATTTAATGTTCCTCCATGTCTTTTCATGGCTTGATAGGTCATTTCTTTTTAGTGCTGCACAATATTCCATTGTCTGGATGGACCAGTTTGTTTATCCATTCACCTACTGAAGGACATCTTGGTTGCTTCCAAGTTTTGGCAATTTTTTTTTATTTGGCAGAATAAAACTGCTATAAACATTCATTGTGGGTTTCTGTGTGAACATAAGTTTTCCTTACATTTGGGTAAATGCCAAAGAGTGTGATTGCTGGATCAGTTTTTCCTTTTCCTTTTCTTCCCACAAATGACTCACATCCTTTGTTTGATTGTCCTCCAGTATCTGCTCCAGCTTGTGTGTACTCCCAAGTGTGCTTCCTGTTCTTGGCCATTTATTTCTTGCATTGAGCAGCTAGAGTCCCCAAGAATGATCTCTGCCCCACTGGGAGGAACGTAAGGAAAGAAAGAAGCATTATGTAACAATAGTAGAGAGAAGTTTTTAATGTAACAGCTAGATGTGGGCAAGTTAAGAAGTAGAAACCAGAAGATGAGTCTACAGCACCCCAGAGTTAAATTCTGTCTGCTCATGCATTCCTACTGGCATCAGAAAGAGTCATTTGGGCCTTTTACATCACTGTGAGGATCTGAACACTGAATCTAGCTTAAGGGAAATTAAAAGTCATTGCTTTCTAGTAGTGACAATTCCCCTTGAAAATCCTGAGGAAATCAGACTCCCTCAAGTGGAGTCCATATTATCTTTCATCCATGTTATCTTTTCATGGCCTATGAAAGGTGCCCAGTGGCTTTCTGGAAGATGCAGCCCGAATGTAAAATGACAAAACCAGCAAGATGAATTTAAGAGAGATGGAGATCGTCTCTGCATACTCACAACAACAGTAGGCTCTAGGAGAGCCTACTAGTTTTTCCAGAAAAAAAGAAAAAACACCCAAATTAGCATTTTTATGTTTTGGTTTTTAAAAAATTTTATTTCATTTTTCTAGAAAGAAGGAAGTTTTTGAGAAAAATATTGTTCAAAGGATCAAAGGCTGTGTATCAGACACAGTGACAGTAACGTTTGCAGTTTTCTCATTTCTGAATTTTAACCATAAAAGACCCAGAAGGACGAAGTGGGCATTTCAGCAATGTAGGTCAAATTCTATTGCCATGAGCCCCAAGGGGCTGTCTAGTCAGTGCTTTTTTTCCTCTTGAACTTGTGTTATATTGAATAGTATTTGGAAAATATGAGCCTTGGGCTTGGGAGAATATCATGAATTTTTAATGTGATGGCATTTGTTAAATGGGTACTGGAGTCATTTCGCTCTTCCTTTTACTCCTTTTCTTTTCCCTTGCCTTGGTGGAGTGCAGCCTAAGTCTTACCAAAGCTCGTAGTCACTCTGTATCTCCTTCCCCCATGGCTCAGGTCAAAGGTCTCCGTCATTCCTGTCTTCTCTCCCTTAATTTTCCAAAACCCTGAGACATTCCTGAGATAGAATGCATGCTCAGACTCGCTTAAGCTAGAGCCTAGCCTCTCAAACTCAAAGGAGCTGGCTTCAAGGATGGCGTAGGCCAACAGTTCTAAGAATCCCTTTCATCAAAGAACAAATGTATTTGTATAAATCCTGTGGGAGGTGAGGCCCGAGCTGGATTGCTCAAAGCATCCACCTTGTATTTCTGGAGCAAAGGAAAAATAATAAGGCCTCTGAGTACAGCTCTCCTTGTTAAATATTAAATATGGTCACTGCTCAATTCCCCTGTGGTTCTCTGAGTTTTAGTAGTTCTCTTCGAGCTGGTCCTCTAATGGGCTTTTCTAACCTGTGAGTTAAACTCACTGTTTTGGAATGGCAGTCACTCGACAAGGAGAACCAATGAGCTCAACTTCATAGGAGGTGGGGACCAGGTGAGATTGTACTGGGAAATGTCACAGAGGAGCTGTGAAGCAATCTAAATGCAGTGCAGTCTCTCCTCTTAACTGAAGGGAATACTCGCTCTGAAAAATTCATGGCCCTTCAACCCAGAATTGGTCCAGATACCCTTGTGTCAGGCTGTTCTGAAGTCAAAAGTTTGATTTTGTGTCCACAGCTTTCTCTAAGTGGCCTTTTATTTTAGGTTAACTAAAACAAAGAAGGTGTTTTGATTTGCATAAATTAAAATCTTGCATGGTTCAGAAATGCTCTAGATAGGATTTCAGAAGGGAAGAATGAAAATGTATCTTTTCCCCGTTTTCTTATAACAAAGATGATTCTTTATTCAGAGACTGGAAATTCACAGCTCGGTCACGTTTTGTTTTGCCCATTTGAGTGATTTTTTAAAAATACTGAGCCAGTACTTTAAAATGTGAGTGTTTTTGCACAAATATCTGGATTTCGGGCTTGTCCTGGAAAAACGGACTATCTGGAATGTTAGCATGGATTTCCAAATAGCACTAATCAACTGTAGCTGAGCAGCCACTGCCCCTTCTGAGCAGGGCAAGGCACCTCCAGTTCACCGTGTTCCTCACTTTCCTCGTCTTCCCGATACCTCCAACTCATGCCATTCACTGCTTTCCTGGCCTCAAGAGGTATTTGAGTTTTGACCTCTATTCAATGAGATATTATGCTACTTCTATCCTTGAGGAGTTCTAAGTCCTTAGAAGATAGTTTAGGTGAGATCAACCCCGCACTGTCTTGCAAACACATCCTATTTAGCAAATTCATTAACTAGGGTTCAAGTTTTCTTAGTAACATGTTAGGCTTCATCAAAGAATTACTTTAAACAATTTTTGTTTAAACTGATTTTCTTCTAATGTATTATAATGTTTAGGCCTTTTTGTAGAAAGTAATTCAGTTTCATACATCTTGCATTTCCTATCAGGCCCTTGACTTACAGAACAGCCATTCTGCATCCTGTTTAAGCTGAGAATAATTATCCTTTAAAATGAAACTAAAGAGAGTCTAATGTATGAATATGCTAACTTGCTACATAATGACATAAGTCCAAGTCTAGACATTATTCCAAACATAAATCTTGCAGATAAGAATATTCTCAAACATCAGTAACCCAACAAAATAGGAGGGAGAAATAAGATAGTCCACAAAAGGAGGAGTAGCAAGGAAAATCTAAACATTAAAATGCAAATAATGAGTCAGCCCTGGTGGCCTAGTGGTTAAAGTTCGGCACTCTCATCACTTTGGTGGCTTGGGTTCAGTTCCTAGTCATGGAACCACATCACTCGTCTATCGGTTGCCATGCGGTGATGGAGGCTTACGTTGAAGAACTAGAAGGACTTAGAACTAGGATATACCACCATGCACTGGAGCATAGGAGAGGAAAAAAAGAGGAAGATTGGCAACAGATGTTAGCTCAGGGCAAATCTTTCCCTGCCAAAAAAAAAAAAAAAAAAAGCAAATAATAGGATTTTGGGAGGCTGCTGTCTGAGCTGATGGTTCCAGAACCACAGCATCACTGCCATGACCAGGCCTGATCTAGGATGAGCTGACCAAGGTATGCACAAAATTTCAGAAGGTGCCAAAAAACTTAATAATCATGATAAATACTTTAATGAAGCATTTTATAATTTTAATGCAATATCCTATAAATAAAAATTAACGCCAAAAAGATCCATGATGGATAAAATGGCCTTGTTGGCCAAAAGGCTGAAACTTGGTCAGCATTTAGGAGTACTTACCCTATGCCAGGTAGAGAGCTAAACACCTTTCCTGCTTTTTAAATTTTTTTCAATTTAATATGCAGAAGAACTCCGTGAAATAAATTCTATTATTTCCCATTCTTCTTTCCATTTTCGAGCTGAGCAAACTAAGGTTTAAAGATGTTGAGTCACTTGTCCAGGTTAGAGCTAATAACTGACAGAGCCAGGATCCAGGCAGCTTGACTCCGGAAACTGCTGGTGTCCACGGTACTATACTGTCTACTCCTGCTGGGATGGCTCAGCTCAGAGTTAGATCATCAAATTCTGTGGATGTTGATGTGGCTGCACTATCTTGGCATTCCTTCTGGATTAGGGATAGGTTCATGACCTCAGAGCAGCCATGTAAGGACTGGCCTGAAGGAGCTGAATTAATGGTGGGAAGACATAGCTTATTGGTTTTCCTACACTAGATGGTTTCTGTCCAACCCAATATTGGGGGAGGGGGGCGAGGGAGGAATAGAGGAGGCAAAGGAGAGAGAGAGAGAATCAGGAAATACACTGTACTACACAGAGAGAGAGAAAAACCTAAAGACAGTGAGACCAAGACAACAAACAAATTTGTTGGTAGAGGCAAGAGCAATGAGGAAGAGACTATTTCACCTTAAAGTTGAAGCCCAGAATAGAGAGCAAGGGAATCCTGCAGCTGAAGGAGACCCTCAAAACTCAGCGCTAGAGCTGTAGTGAGATGATGCTCCCGTCTCTGGGAGTGTGTCTGAGCTCACTCCAGCCTGTCTTCTGGCTTCATTTGCTGTATGTTCTCCTCCTGTCCTTCCCTACACATCCATATCTTAGTAGGTAGCCTAAGGTGTTCACCATAACCTGAAATAGCCCCATGGGCCATTGCTCCCAATTTCGCAGTCCTGTCTTCCCGATCTAAGTTGTCCTGTCCTCCCATCCTTTCACTCTGTTCACCCCTTTCCTGACCATCCTGCCTCTCCTAGCCGTCATCACACTTTATGTAAGAGCGTTCATCAACGGAGCCACGTTTTTCCTTTTGTGATGCTTCATGAATCTGTAAAGAGCCCAGTTGTCTGTGATCCTTCAGCTAACTCTCCAAGTGCTTCATTATCTGTCAGTTTCTCCGTGCCTGCAGGCCTGGAAGCGGAGGGTCTGGAGCTGAGAGGGCTGGTCACAAGCGGGCAGTGTCTGAGAGGTAAGAAAGAAGTTCAGTTCAGTTAGCGGTACACTGTAAACACATCTGCTCACTTTATTGGCATATTTCCTATGAAATAGTTGCTTTCAACTTCAGACTTGCTGCTGCTGCTACAACCAGACTAAAAATACCTGTGATAGATTTCCCAGTACTACTCATCTCACTAAAAATAATAATTAACCGTCTAACTCAGTGGTTCTCAGTCCTGTTGGATCCAGTAACCCCTTTTGGCAGTAAATTTTTAACAAAAATTTTCTATTGACTCCTTTGCTATTTGTATGGATAATTTAACCTATTTACACATACTTTTAAAAAATGCTCTAACTGTACAATAAGAAATAAAAGGAAAGTAAATTAAGTAAAAATAAAGTAAATGTAAATTCTTGGGCAGGACTATCCCAGAGACATAAAAGGCTGTCAGATATTTCTACCGCATTTTAGAATCATTGAGAGTGGGACTGTGAATAATGCAATCTGATACAGGTGTTTTATATTAGTCATTCAAAACCCATGAGCAATGTTAAGGTCAGTGACGATTTCCCCAAATGGTAACTGTGGTAAGCAGAATAATGGCCTTTCCAAGGATGTCCATAGCCCAATTTCTGGAAACTGAACATGTTACCTTATGTAGCACAGGGGTCTTTGCAGATATGATTGAGTTAAGGATGCTGAGATGGAGAGATTATTCTATATTATCCCAGTGGGCCCAGTGTAATCACTGGGGTCCTTATAAGAGAGGGACAGGACTGTCAGAGTCAGGGAAGTTGTGACAACAAAAGAAGAGGTTATAGTGGTGCAGGGCCGTGAGCTAAGGAATGTGGGCTGCCTCTAGAAGGTGGAAAAGGCAGGAAAAGGGATTCTCCCCAAAACTTTCAGAAGGAACACAGCCTTAACGACCCACTGTAGACTTCTGACCTATAAAATTGTCAGATAATGAATATGTATTGGTTTAAGCCAGTAAGTTTGTGGTAATTTCTTACAGCAGCAAAAGGAAACTAACATAGTGACCAACTTTTGCAAAACTCCAATCTATCAAAATTCAATTTTTATAAAATTTATATGATAGCTTCCTTCCTGGGAAATTTATTGAGTAATCAAAATGTGCAAAAATACCTTGTGATTAGATGTAACATGGCGCTCGATTCTAGACTGAAATGATTGTAAACAGGGTTTTCACTGTGTTACCAAGGTCTTCTATTTTCTCCCTCTTCTACCTTCTCTCTTCTCTGCTCTCACCCGCTTGCAGTTTGGGTTCATGTTTCATTTAGCTTCCATGTTGTTTTGAGGTCTGCTTGCCTTGTGACTTCACCTTCCCTTTACAGATAGGTGTTGTCTGCACAGCTCCCTCCCTGAGGCTGCCAGCTGTTACAGTTCTTGGTCAAGGAACATGCTCTTCTTTCAGCCTAAAATGACCTTCAACTTCCAGTCCTTAGGTCTGATGCCTAGAGATCCTTCAAACCTTACTGCCATCATTTCCAAGCAGGTTCTTTGACCTCCACTGTCGTGGGTCAGTCCTTCTCTTGGATTTTCGTTGGTCCCTAAACTTACTTATCTTTTTTTTTCTAAAGATTGGCACCTGAGCTAACAACTGTTGCCAGTCTTCTTTTTTTTTCTGCTTTTCTCCCTAAATCCCCCCAGTATATAGTTGTATATATTTTAGTTGTGGGTCCTGTTAGCTGTGGCATGTGGGACGCTGCCTCAGCATGGCCTGATGAGCTGTGCCATGTCTGCGCCCAGGATCCGAACTGGCGAAACCCTGGGCCGCCGAAGCAGAGCGTGCCACCTTAACCACTCGGTCACAGGGCCGGCCCCCTTACTTATTTTTTATCTGTCACCTATTTTGTTGTTTCTATGTACAGACACTGTGCTAAGCACTTTGGATATATTTTTACATATTTGTATCATGTACCAGTCCTATGGGTTAGTTATTTTTATCCCCATTTTACAGATGGGGAAACTGAGACTCAGAGAGTAAATATTGAAAACTCTATAAGTTAAAAAAAAGGACTCTTGTTCTTAGAATCCTTTATGTTCACAAAAGATTAACTTTAAGTGGATTACATTTAAAAGGATTAAATGTTTATAACTTTTTACTCGTTAGTAATCATTGATTATGTGTGTATATATAGAGAGAAAAGTTTCCAGACTATGCCCTCCACTCTTCAGGATGCTTGCCTTTAGAGTGGGTGGATGATTTGCTTGATACATTTCTAGCATTTGACGTTTTTACAGTGGTCAATTAGTGGAGTCGAATTTATTTGGCCTTCATGTATAAAGTCTAAAAAACTTTAAAAATAAGTAAAAGTTTTTAATGGTGTTTCAACCCTTTTCTAGGCCAATTACTTGTTTTTTTATGTAATTTTTCGTGTGTAGGTATGAATTTAATTCATTTACGTATTGATTTGTTCCACACTTACTTATTGAGTGTCACCGTGAACCAGGTTCTGTTCTAGGCACTGGAGATATTGCAGTGATGAAGAAAGACCATGGAGCTCACGTTCTGGTGGGGCGTATATTCAGTACTGCCTTGATGGACATGGTACTAAGAAGAAAATGAAAGCCTGATAAGGTGATAGAAAGTGATAGGGAGCTCCGGTAGATAGTAGGAGAAGGCCTCTCTGAGGGGCTGTAATATGAGCATGAGCCTGGAATAAGGGGGAAAGCCCTGGGAATATCTGGTGAAATATGTTCCAGAATTTAATTTGCAATTTTTATGCAATTGTTTGGGTTTTATTTTGAAACCAGAGTTAATTGTATCAAAAGTACTTATTAAGTGTGTCCTAGGTGTTTGGTGGGTGAGGTGGGCTGTTGGGTAGCAGAGAAATACAAGATCTGACCTTGGCCCCCTGATTTATAACCTTGGTGGGAGTTGAGAACAACGTGCTGAAAATGCCGAATGGTAAAAAACAGTGTAGAATTATTTGGTGCTAAATTGTGTGACACAGATTCCAGGTTTGGGGGGACCCCATTGGGTCTTATATCTTCAGAAGTAAAAGTCTAGTTTTGCTAGATTTGCTAGATTCAAACTTTTTTTTTTAAAGATTGGGTACCTGTGATAACAACTGTTGCCAATCTTCTTTTTTCGTTTTCTTGCTTTTTCTCCCCAAATCCCCCCAGTGCATAGTTGTGTATTCTAGTTGTAGGTCCTTCTGGTTGTGCTATGTGGGACACCACCTCAGCATGGCCTGATGAGTGGTGCCATGTCCATGCCCAGGATCTGAACTGGTGAAACCCTGGGCCGCCGATGCAGAGTGTGTGAACTTAACCACTTGGCCATTGGGCCAGCCCCTAGATTCAAACATTTTTAAGGACGAGGCAGTAGAATGAAGCAAGACAGTGGCAAAAATTGTCTTTTTTGTGTGTGTGTGTGAGGAAGATTGGCCCTGAACTAACATCTGTTGCCAATCTTCCTCTTTTTGCATGAGGAAGATTGTCACTGAGCTCACATCTGTGCCAGTCCTCCTCTATTTTGTATGTGGGATGCCACCACAGTGTGGCTTGATGAGCGGTGCTGGGTCTGCACCCGGGATCCGAACCTATGAACCCTGAGCCGCTGAAGTGGAGCACGTGAACTTAACTACTATGCCACCGGGCTGGCCCTGGGAAAATATTCTTTAATGGAACTATAGTTCTTATTGCTAAAGGAATTTCCTTCTCTTAGGAGCTATTTCTGGAGTCTGTGACATACAATTTTATTTGGAGATAGGAAACTTTATTGGGAATCCAGACAATCAATTTACAGTCTACAGCATCCTAAGCAGTGGTAGCTTTCCTTAAACCCAGACTCCCGAGTCACTGTAGTGTGGTAGGAAGGAGAGCAAATGCATTCTTTTTCCTGTTTCTCTTCCCCTTTGCTCCCCTGTACTACGGACAAGTGAGAGTTGTGATCTTGATGTGGACTTATAATCAAATTAACACTGTCCATTGTCTAGCACAGAACTCTCAATAATGGTTCCCATTTTGGGCTCTCAGTAAATGATTCATTACTTGACTATGAATGTGCTAACTGTATTTGTGCTAGTGGGATTATGACATTTTTGATATTTTCCAAGTTTTCCACTTTCCACAAATCCCAGTCATTCATAGCACAGTTTCTGATTAAACTTGTTTCTGATTATATTACCTTTCAAATTAAAAAAACAGGAAAAAATAATAATTCAAAGAAGTTGTTGGATTTATTATGTTAATGAGTGCTTATTTAGTTTGCATGATAGACTTTTCTTTGCTAAATTTAATTTTTTGCTTCAAAGATTTTATGCTCGAATCAACTTTTTCTTTTATTTAATCATGAGTATTATTGCAAGCATTAATTATAATACCTAGCGTTCACACTATGATTCTCACCCCAAAATATAGAAACATATTTTTAAATTCAGAAATCCCTTAAGCTTAAGCCTACATAGAAGACAGGCAGCAAATATTTGCATTTTATGGAAGGGCTTGGAGATTAGGAGACTAAAACAACAACAACAAACCAGATACGCTTTTCTTTGATCTGATTGGAAATATACTTTTTTTGCAAGACTGCCTGGTCTGTTCCTAAAGCTGTTCCTAAGGATACTAGTGAGAAGGTTTATTTATTTATTTATTTATTTATTTATTTATTTATTTTTGCTGAGGAAGATTGGCCCTGAGCTAACATTTGATGCCCGTCTTCCTCTTTTTTGCTTGAGAAAGATTGTCACTGAGCTAAAACATCTGTGCCGATCTTTCTCTATTTTTTTGTATGTGGGATGCCACCACAGCATGGCTTGATGAGCGGAGTGTAGGTCTACACCCGGGATTTAGGCTGTGATTCCTGGGCTGCTGAAGCTGAGTGCATGAACTTAACCACTACGTCACTGGGCTGGCCCGTGAGAAGGTTTTTTGAAATACGTGTAAGCACTGCTACAAACCTGAGTCAGAAGTCTTTCCTTGTGGTTTTGATTTATAATTTCATTAGCTGCAAAATCAAAGACTAGATGGCCCCTTATTTGTTCTCTGGAGTTAGAATTCCAGGCAATGATTTTGACTGCTTCTCACATGGGGCCTTTGATTGTTTCGGAAGAGCTTCATTGCTATGTGTAGTATGTGGATGTGCGGGTCCTGGTCCTGTTTGCCTGCTTGTACCTTCCTTGCCCTTCCTCTGCTCTGCTCCCTGTGATGGGCAATCCAACCTGGAAGCCTGGATTGATCCCCAGGCTCCTCCGTGTCAATTGGTCTCTGGCAGGGGTCAACCAATGTGGGGAACTGGAGGGTGGAGGGTGGAAGAAGCCAGGGCACCAGCTCCTTCAGGGGACCCCGGCTGCTGCCTCCTCCCGTGACCCCTCTAGCCTCAGGCTGGTCGGAGCTTTCTGCTGTTGCTAATCTCTGAGCTGCCTCACTTTCCTATTTGGTCTCTCAACAGCTCTTCATCGCCTGTGCCACCAATTCTCCGTTATCAAAGTCCCTGTTTTAGGTATGTGCAGTGGCATCTGATTTCCAATTAGACCTGGACTGATACAGCTGTCAGTTCTCAGAGATGATTGCCAGCAGAATGAACCACTGTCCTTGTGAGAATTTTTGGGAAATTAAAGTTTACGAAATTTACCTCATTTCAGACCTCAAGGACGAGAATAATATGGGAAAACTGAGATAATAACTTTATCATTTTGTACGCAGTTACTTCTGAGCTGATGAATTAATTTTATATACTGCTATAAAATGAGATGTTAATTACATCAACCTGTGAGTTTCTTTATTGTCCACCTTGGATTTGTAACATTTTGTGAGTAGTGAATGATATAATGCGGCATAAAGTGATGTTGCTGAAATATATTAATTGAAATATTTAAAAGTTTATACCTAAAAGCACAATATCTTTGTCCTTATTTGAGGCAGATGCAGTCCTCAGTATTACTGGTAATACTGAGTCGAGTATATAGTGTCTTCTGCATTTCTTTAACCACCTGGCACTCTGCAGTGGGGAAACCACTGGACTAGAAATCATAAAACATAGATCTTATCTTGGGTTGGGTTCCCTAGTGAGAGGGATGGGGAAGTGATTTTATTGAGCGAAAAATCCATAAGGAAGTGAGGGAACAGGACAGGGCAGAGGAAGAAGATAAGCAAAGATACGTTTTAGCTGAAGTCTAGCCTCAGCCTGATCACATGGGGGAACTCTGGGACACCACAGAGGAGTTCCATCTTGAGACAGGGTGACTGGACTTTGGTACCCCTGTATCAGTCAGTCTTTCACTATGGTGGCCCCTGGGTGGGGTAGTAGTACATAACCTCCATGGAGAGCAATTCTTTGGAGGAAGGTCAGCTGTCAGTTCTTAGCAGCAACACCTACAGCAGCTGAGAGATGGATAAACTGACCTAATAAAGGAGATGCGTGTGGGGTACCCACAGCATCTGCTATAGATATCAATACACATGGTACCCTGTCTCCACCACTTAGGAACCCTTTGGCACTGGACAAAACACAGCTTCTCCAAGCCTCAGGTTCCTTCTCTGTTTAAGAATGAAAAAGAGAGGGAATAACAGCCACTGGATCACTTTCCTTATCATTCATCAATGTGCTTTGTAAGAAATAAAGTGCTATGGAAGTATTACTTTCTCAAGTGGCTGGTCTGTCGGGGGAGAGGGCAGTGCAAGGTGATAAAGTTAATTTGAAAACTGGTTTAAACATGATCACGGTCTTCCCTTGGGTTCGTCTGAAAACAGTCTGAAACAAGGACTTAGGTAAAGGTAGTTTATTTTGGAGGTGATCCTAGCAGGCAGGAGTGAGGGAGGGGGGAGAGTGAGACAGAAATGGAGGAAAAGCCAATAAACAAGTGTGCCACTGGGGTTTCTGCAGCAGTGTGGTTAGGGCTCAATTGCGTGCACTCGAGACAAGCGGTTATCAGCAGGAAGCGAGTCAAGGCCTGAACGGCACTGTTCAACTCAGCACCAAAATTGTCCCTGTCTGCTAGACCACGCTCTTGGCACTGTTCAGATCTGTCAGTGCTCTTCATTAATTCCATTCTGTCACCGATTTTTCAAAGACTAGGCTGACCTCTGTCTCTAAGAAAAGATTTAACAGCAACAAGCTCCAGTCCCCCTTGCTGTAGCTGATTCTGAGGCCACAATTGATATCCATCATCTCTTTCCTCCATGGACTATCCACTCTAGACTTACCTCACCCTCCACCAGCACTTCTGAGGTTGCTTGCCCAGTAGATGACCCAGATCCTCACCCGTGAGGGGTCTGGGACTGGGTTGATTGACTTCTGCCAATTGCCTGTTTCCTGTGATCAGTGGGGATAGAAACATCAAGAGATGCCCCAGTGAATCCCCAGATATCCAGACTGACTTCTCCTTTCACTCATTGTGGAGCCGCAACCCAGTCTCCTCAGGATTATCATAGTCAGTTTCTCTGCCAATATAGAAACTTCATTCTTTGCCCGTGGTCCATTGGCATGAAGAGCCTGAGTGATCAGGTAGATTCACAGCTTTAGGCTCAGTGTCCTCACAGAGAAGTGTTGCCCTCCAAGAACCAGGACTTCTATTCTAGCAGAGATTAAAGTTATGGAAACAAGAAGTCCCCAGTTAAGCAGTGTCACTGGGAGTGATGATGAGAGGAGCCAACCATGTTTACACCCCTTGGTGCCCAGACCTTTGTTTTATAGCTTTGGGGTACACAGCACCAGGTAATGCATATAATGTTTCAATGCATATAATGCATCTTGGAGAATAGCATCCCAACCCTGCAGGTTGTAGGCGTGAGTTGATGTCACATCTGAGCCAAAATGAGGCCATTCTAATATTCTGTCAGGCAGGGTCCTTCTGTGTGATGTGATATGCCATAGGACCAGTGGATCCTGGGGCCATGCGTCCACTGTTGCATCTTTTCTAGGAGAGCGGCTGTCACCATAAAGTGAGTCTAACTCACACAAATGTCCATCTGATCCATAGCTGAAATCAGAGGTGAGCGCCCAAAAATGTCAGTCATGGCACCAGGTGTGTTTGCTACCGTTACTATCACAAGATCTTTTGTGAGATTCCTCCTTTTATGTGATGCTGGGCTAGGAGCTGTACCCAGCAAGTGCACAGACAGTGGCTCTGCCCTCCTTGATTTTCTATCCTGTTCACATAGTCATTCAGGAAACAGTGGGTAACTGTTATGTGCCAGCTTCTATGTTACAGACACAAATATGAGTAAGTTTCTGTCCTTTGGGAACTTACCACAGGAAATAGATTTATAAATAGTGAACTGTATTTTGTAATTGATGCTTTTAATATAGGGAGCACAAGACAGAGTAATTAATCCTGCCTGGAAAAGTCTGGAAAGGCTTTACTGAGGAGGTGATATTTGGGTTGACTGTTAAATGATGAATATGAGTTTTCAAAATAGACACTGGCAGACAGAAGGCATGCTAGGTAGAGAAAACAGCATCAGCAAAGGCACTGAGACGTGAAGAAACATAGCATAACTAGGGAATGACAGGAACTTTAGGGACAAGAGCAAAGGGTATACGTTGCTGGGCTGGGGAGAATTAGAGAGGGATAGAATGTAAGAAAGAAGGAAAGGTTGAACCAGCCAAATTGAAAGGCCCAGTATTATTCTAAGGAATTTAGGTCTGACAGGCATCTCCAACGTAGACATATGAGTATAGACAATGCAGTCAATATAGTGGAAATATTAAGCCGGATGTGCGTGGGCGGTGGTGTTGGACAAGGTGGTGTTGGAGTAAAGCTCTCAGAGCCTGTGCCACAGCACAGCCAGAAGGCTGGAAGTGGAAGGAGCCTTCCCCACCAATTTCAAGTGCGTTTCCAGTGAAATCCTGCAATGGAAGTCAACATAGTCTAATAAAGTCAGTGCTATTCTGATTGAAGCAATGGAGGCAGTGGAGTAAGGGAGTCTGAAAGGAAGGGGCCTTGAGACCTATCTGAATATCCCTTGCTGTCTTTGTTTACCAGGTGAAAAAATGAAAAGTCACGTGAAATCGTGTATGACCTATCTTAGGCTATAACATGAATCTTTGAGAATCTGAAACCCTTTCTCTTTATGGTTATCTTCTTCAGATATCAAAATGTTAGGGACAGAATCTCAAATGTCATGTGTGAAATTTTATTTCATAAAATGTTGGGTGGTAATTACAGTGCAATCAATGTTGGCTATTCTTCTTCTTCTTATTTTAATGAACCAAAGCACTCAAACAAGTGTGTTTTGGAAGCAGGTAAGGGGAAAGGTGAGGAGAAATGGGGTAAGAATGTGCTGAGTCCCTGCTTGGATGGGGACTGGGGAAGGGCAATGGGGGTCCCTAGTGCTAGGAAAGTTGTCAAAAGTTGTCTCCGACATGCCACATTCCCTCTTTCTGAAGTTCTTCCACAGTCAACATTAAGCTTGGAAAATCAGCAAGAGTCTTGGAACTGGAGGTGGTGGAGGCAAGTTAGAAATACTCTATCTTCGTGTTGCTCTGAGCTCTTATCTTTTGTCCTGTGGTGACATCTATCTTCTTAATTTGATCCCTAAACTAGTTGTCTCTGTTGGATGAGAGGGGCAAAGTGGGGAGGGAAAAGGAGAGGAGGCAAGATGCCCATGAGTGGAGGTGGGCAGGACATAGGCTATGCTAAAATTACCTATGCGAGTTTTTCAAACTACCCACTCTGTTCCTCCACCAGCAGAAATCCTAATAATGGCCCGCTGTGGAAGAGGGGAGGTGACTAGCCAGCCTGAGCCACGCACGACAGGGTGTGTCCTATCCCTTAGGCGTGTTGGAGGGAAAAGAGGTTCAGGTTTACCCTTTGCTTTTGCCTTATCCTTCTATAAATTCTGGGGAGAATCTTTTCTAATTTCGTGTTCTTCGTGACGTCAGAAAATTGCTAGCTCCCAGTATGTTTGTTTATTATAGACCTTAGAGTTTATCATTAATCCTAATTAATGACAGCATGATAAAAATGCTAACTATCACTGCTAGAAGTCTTAGACTCATATGGTAGATAGTTCAGGACAAGTGTCCACATTTCTTTCATGTTTTAGCAATGGGGAATGGAGTAAGAGGGAGGAGGTCCCGTATGTGTTTATTGTGATAATCTGTCATAAAGACATTCCCAGGGTTCTGAGTCACTTTTAAATACCTACAGCAGTGAATGAGTAATAATCATATGAAAAAGAAAGATGATTGCAAAGAGCTTTGTATTGTGGTAATTTGTGGGCTGTAGGGGTAGATGAGGGGGAGGAATGAATACTTTATAGCCAAACCTTTTATATAAAATAAGTTTAGTATAAATGCGTAGCTTAATTCCATTAGTGGAAAAGATTTTTTCTTTCCTCAGTGTATTTTAGAAATATTTAAGTGTAAAAAGAAAGGGCACAGAGTTAACTGTATTGTAATTTCATCCAATTCTTTTTTATTTATATTTTTTTATTTATCACATGAATACATGCACGTGGTTTTAAAAGTCAAATGATGCTTAAAGACATATAAAAAAATAGACGTCATCCCCTCCCTCACTCAGTGCCACTCTCCAGAGGCAAGTGACTGCTTACAACTCTTTTCTTGTTCTATGACTTTCTATTTTGTGAAGCCAGAATTTTTAGTCTCCAACCCTCTCTTTTCACCTTCTGTACCCTTTCAATATAGTTATTTCACAATTTTTGGTTAATTCCATAAGCATGGTTTTCATTATTTTTCTAGGTAAATATTATTTATTGCTGAGCCAAATAGTAGGCCGTGATTACATTTGCTTTATTTTGTAACCTTTTTATTTTCCCTGGAATTGATCATTGTTTATTCATTGCTTTTATTCACTTCATTGCCTTTGTGTCTCTGGTCGAACTCTTCCCAACAGCTTTGTAAAATGTCTGTCTTAAAATTTTTCTCATAGTCAAACCTATCAAATAATCTGTCATATCCTGCCCCCCCCTCCTTTTTTGCGACATGTCTTCTGTAACCCTCAGGTACTCTGTTCTCCCCTAGATTGGTTGTTCCCTGGACCTGCTGCGGAACTGCCATCCTTTGCCTAGTTCACTTTGCTTCTCTCTCTCATGTCCAGGATTCATTGCATTTTCTTAGTTTATTTCTTCATCCTCTGTAGCTTCTGGAAAAGCTACGGGAGGTAAATTTTCTGAGACTATATATTTGAAAAAGAATATTTATTCTACTTTTACACTTGATTGATAGTTTGGCTAAATCTAGAATCCTTGGTCGCAAATCATTTTCTTTCAGAATTTTGAAGTTATTACTGCATTGACTTATAGCTTATAATGTTGCTTTTGAGAAGATAGATGCTTTTCTTATTTCTGATCCTTTGCCTGTGACCAATTTTTTCTTGCTCAAAGTCTTTAAGATCTCTTTATCTTTGGTATTATCAAATTTTACAGTTCTATCCTCAATACGGGTTCCTTTTTCATTCAATTTTGCTATCTTATAAGCAAGAAGTTCATGTCCTTCGGTTCTGGTAAATTTCCCTGGTTTGTTTCTTTGAGAATTTCTTCATCAGTGATTTCTCTGTTGTCTCTTTCTGGAACTCCTCTTGGTTGGAATGAACCTCTAACCTTCTTAAGTTTCTTTGTCCTATTTTCCATCTCTTTGTCTTTTTGTCTTACTTTGTGGGTGAATTCCTTGACCTGATTTACTGTCTTTTTATTGTTTCTTATTTTTAAATTTTAGCAATCTTTTTAATATCTAAAACAATTTTTTTTAATATTCACTTTTATAATATGTTTTTATTTCATGGATGTAGTTTAAAAATTATTTTAATAATAATTTTGTGCTGCCCATTTCTGTTACTCCACCAGTAGGTAGGGTAATATGCCTCCCTTGCAGGAGAGGAAGGGACTCTTGAGCTTTTTGGCCAAGCTTATGTCATATCTGTTAGGCATATTGGGAGAAAAGTTTCAGAACCCCTGAGATTATTGAATAGAGTGTCTTTGAAGTTTTCTTTTTCTTCCTGCATTGTATTGGTTCCTTCTGAGTTCTTTTTATTTTCTCATTATTTGTTTGTTTGTCTCACTTTAATATTGCAGACTTTCCTCAAATGCCTGGAGTCCTTGGCTGTCCATTCATGCTTATGAGTGAAACTTTGGAAAACTGATTGGAAGTTCTGTGTCTGTTCATTGGACTTTTCAATGGGTGGACTTCACTGTACGGTTATTAGGAGACACAGCTATTTTTTTTTTAATTTTTAAATTTTTTTTGAGGAAGATTAGCCCTGAGCTGACATCTGCCACCAATCCTCCTCTTTTTGCTGAGGAAGACTGGCCCTGAGCTAACATCCATTCCCATCTTCCTCTACATTATGTGTGGGACGCCTGCCACAGCATGGCTTGGTAGGTGGTGTGTAGGTCCTCACCTGGGATCTGGGCCAGCGAACCTCGCGCCGCCAAAGCAAGAACGTGCGAACTTATCTGCTGCGCCACCTTGCCGGCCCCAGGAGACATAGCTATTTTTATTGGGGACCTTAAAATGTCAGAATCTGTAGTATTTTGTCTGAGAGTGGTTCAATTTTTCTAGAGAAGTTTCCTTCAATCTTCTGGGCGTTTTCCCTGTTCCATCTGCAGACTTTCACTTCATCTCCCTGTTTTCGTTTGCATGCCTCACCTCCACTCTCCCTTCTACCTCTTGTCTCTGAGTCTGGACCGTCACTTTCTCCTGCAAGGGTGGGGGACCGGGTAGTCAGACTCAGCCTTTCCCCACCTTCTGAGGCACTTGTGCTCCTACCCTGTCTGGATTCTGTAGGTGTTTTTAATTTGCTTCTCATTGTTATCTTTCTTTGCAAGTACTTAAGTGTATTCTTCCTTCTCTCTGGCAAGTCATTTATTTCTCTATTGCTTTCTGCCATCTTTTAATTTAGTTCAGAATTAAAATTGTCTCCTAGACTAATCAAAGATTGAATTTCCATTTCTGATTTTTATTTCCTTGACTATTAGGGTGATTTTTAAGATGAGAGAGGTTAGAAATGTCTACCTTCTTGAAACTGAAAATCCAGTAATCATCACTTTAATTAAAATAGAGAATAATTTGGGATGGCTAAAGAAGTTGCTGTATGGAAAGACTTTTTCTTCTCTCTTAAATTTCCCTTCTGCTAAGCGTTGAAACACTGATTTTATGAAAATGTATCTTTTTCTTAAATTTGTGACAGTAGATGGGGAAATAATGGAAGTGATTGATTATGGCTGAAAATTATATTGCAGTATTTTTTCCATCTTTGCTAGGCTGGGGTTGCTTCCCTTCTTTTCATAGAAATACATACTTTCAGATCACACCAAGGTTAGAACACAATAGAAGGAAATTGTGAATTTTCCAGGTGGTCTGTAGTACTCTGCATTTTTGCACAGATGTCCCAAGTGCAATCTTAACCTGTGGGAAGAGCGTTCAGTATTCTGGTATCATCTAAACTGATGCCTCCTGTTTAAAGTAACAGAGAGAATAGGGAAAGAGTCAAGTGGCTGGATTAGGTTGGGAGAAGGATGTTGAAGTGTTTCCTGAGATAGTCGTTCTGTGGGAATGCTACAAACAGGAACTAGATGATAGGTGGTCAAAGAGGGTGGTGGATGATAACACTGACACTGAGCACTTACCAGTGGCAGAACTGTGCTTGGAATGCTTTACATACATTATGGCATTTAATCCTCATAATAACCCTGTGTGGAAAATACCGTTACCTGTATTTCACAGGTTAGGAAGCAATGAAGTGACTATTCCAAATTTACACAGAACCAGGATTCAATCCTTGGCAGTCTGACCCTGGAGCCTCTGCTACTAACCTGCTCTGTGGTGATGAAGGGACTATGGACATAGTGAGCATAAAAAAGGGAGGCAGCAGATCCAGACAAAGGAGGAGACTGTATTGACAGCATTCCAGGAAACTGTGCCCCAGGGGTCTTATGAGTATTTCTGAGAAGAGGGAGTGAGGAAGGGAAGTGTGTAAACATTTGCTTCTGCTTGAATGTGTACCTCCCAGCGCCCCTCCACCAATTAAGACAGCCGTCTTGAAGAATGCCGCCTCAGCTTCTGAAAAGAAGACCCCAGGACATGCATTAATGAGAGAAGGGGGAGTCACAGCTGACAGAAAAATAAAGCTCTCAGCGGGAGCCCTGGGCCCCCAGTGAGGCCTGGAGCTTGTTGACTGAGCAGCGAGAGACCCCCGCTGCTGGGCTCCCCCTGAATCCTAGCCTCCCTGCTGCATCTTGGAAGAGTGCGCTCTCCCCTGTGACTCGCCTTATATGGGACAATTAATGAGCAGTGTGATGACAGGAGACACCTCTCCATATTGTTCAACTAGGCTTGTGATGAGACAATTCGCCATTGCCCTCCTGGTTCCATTAGAGGAGAAGTGCCTTTTCAGCAGTTTGCAGAATTAGGTTGCAAAAGCGAAGGGCACAGAGTTAACTGCGTCACATCTCTCATTTATTTAGTCAGTTGCTTTTGGGAGAAGCATGGATTTGGACAGAAAGGTTGTTTTGTTCTGAGATGTAATTCCTCTTTAGTCAATATGGATGCTTATTAGAATTACTTTGGACAAGAGTGACTGGATTCTGTTACCCACTAATTCAATACAAAAGGAAATCCCTTAAAGAGTTTTTGAAGGGCTTTCTTCTACTTAACTGGTTTTGATTCTAAGAGGAAGGTATCATCATTCCTTTTCTACAGATGGGGAAACTGAGGCTCAGAAATATTTATGTAAGTGCTATGCCCAATGCCACACAGGAGATGAAATAGAAGTGGAACTAAAATTAACTTGCTCATAATCCTGGGCTCTTTCCTTAGCACTGAGTTGAGTTGCCTGTTGCTTAAAGTTTGCTTAAGCCAATAACTTCTCAAGGCTTTAAAAGGTTCTTGTCTTAAGGCTCCAGGAAATCATCCAGGAAGAGTCAGTCAGTCAGTCGCTCGTTAAGCATTTCTTTTTTCATTATATAAGTGTTCAGTACATTTCTAGGCACATAGAGAAAAAAAAGTCAGGTCATGTTTTATGTCTTTAAGGAATTTTTTTGTCACATTGGAAGATGAGGAATGGGAACAAAATACTAGGGAATGAGTAAGTTCTGAATTACAATTAAAGGGTAAATATAGAGTTGCTCACAAAAGGCAAAGGGATGGCATAGGCTGGAATACTGGGGGAATGGAGAGAGTGGCATCTGAGTGGATGTGGAGGGATAGGTTGGGAGGGAAAGATAGATGAGACACAGGAGAGCAAGACAAGGTTTTTTTCTACCAATGGAAACAGAATTTGAATAGGAGAGGGAATGTTCTGGGCCAGCTTTGGAGTTTGGGGTAGTGGTATTATGATGGAGGGAGTGCGAAGTGTGTGTATGTGTAGATACACATTTCTTTGATCTCCTCTGGTCTACTTGATTTTCTTCCTCTCACCAGAATGCGTAATTTAAAGTGAGACCAAGAAAGAGAAGGGCCACTTTTTTCTTGCATTTATACTTATTGTATTTCGTAATCTATTTTACCAACTAGTTTTTGAAAGCAGAGGACAAAAGTGCCCAGCACTGAAAAAATTATTTTTAGGAGAGCTACTAGTAATCACTGAATATATTGCCTAACTTTAAATTCTGACCACCGTTCCCTGCTACCTCCCCCAAGAATTGACTTCAGGGAGTTTATATTTTTTTCAAAACAGGTCTCTATGTTTATCAGAATATCCACAGGGGAAGAATTTGTATTAATGTAATAAATTTAGAAAATATAAGTAAAAATAAGATTGCCAGGGGCTGGCCCTGTGGCCGAGTGGTTAAGTTCGCGCGCTCCACTGCAGGCTGGCCCAGTGTTTCATTGGTTCGAATCCTGGGTGCGGACATGGCACTGCTCATCAAACCACGCTGAGGCAGCATCCCACATGCCACAACTAGAAAGACCCACAACGAAGAATATACAACTATGTACCCGGGGGCTTTGGGGAGAAAAAGGAAAAAATAAAATCTTTAAAAAAAGAAAAAAGATTGCCAGGTAAATGTCAGTGCCTACCCACAGGAAAAATTCCATAAATGGGACCAGGCAGGGCCAGTCATTCCATCTCAATATTTCCAGTGTTGTGAATAAATCTATCCTCTTTACTACACTATGAGCTCCTAGAAGGAAGAGCTATCTCACATGCCTCTATACATCACCAGTGTCTGGTGTATTCCTAACTGGTGGAGGTTACTCAAACAGCCTGTACCATTCATTCAGTTGAATGAATAAGCAAATATATAAATGGAAGTCTAACTTTCATCTTTTGTACTAATTAGGGTAGAGCTAGCTGCCATGACAAGTAAGCCCTTAAATTTCAGTTTTGCACAACAGAATTGCAGTTATCACTCACAATAGTCTAATGTGGTATCTATGGTTGATGGGTGGCTTTCCTCTGCTTGGTGATTCAGGGACTCAGGCTCCTTCCATCTCATGGCTCTGCTTTCCGCTGGGGCTTCAGAGCCCACTGTGTATGGTAGGCAGACAGTGACAATATCACTTCTGCTCACATTCATTTAACTAGAACTAGCCATATGACCATATCTAGGAAAAGGAGGGGCAAGAACATGTGGTCCCAGGTTGGACAGCTTCTTTGAAGAGACACTCAGCATCATGGACATATGGAGAGAAGAAAAGGGAAAGAAAGGGAAGGGTACAGAAAGGAAGGGAGGGAAAGTGGAGCTGTGTTGGGCCACCTGCATCTACCCTTCGAGACTGAATTGCTCATTCTGGTGTTGCTGGGAGTGTGTTGGCTGCTGAGGTCTCGTAGCTGAGTCCTCTTCCAGAAATTGCCGTTGGTTGAATGGAGCTGCCTCGCCCAAGGTTACAACCCTGCCAGTCAAAGTGGCACTAGCAAGACCCATTGTGGACTCTCTGAAGGGCTATCCAGCTTTGCAGTTCCCAGTGGGGATGAGGCTTTGATTGCAACTGAGATTAACTTCTCCTTCTGCCCAGTTCTGCTTCTTACATCCCTTCACAGCTCTGGTTCCCAAAGCTCCTGCCCAGGACTCTGAATCTCAGAGTGTTTCCTGGGAAAGTGGACCCAGGAGAGTAGAGAAGGGAAGGGAGAGGAAGGAAAGCAGAAGGAAGGGGAGGGGACCCACCAGAGGGCCTTTTTCCTTATGGATTGTCATAAGCAAGCAGTCCCTGAAGGCGTCAGTATAAAAGGACTCCTTCCTGTTCACCTCTGGGGAAACCCAGTGCAGTTAGACAATATAACCCCAACTTGAAGTGAAGGGCTCTTTGTACATTCTTCTGGATTCCCCACTATGCCTGCCCAGCCATCAGGGAGTTTGTTTAAGAATGGATGGTTTGCTCACCTTCCACTATCAGTGGCTAGTACCAGTATTATATAGTAATTCTGTATACAGAATGTGCTTTTTACAAAATCTATTTTCTGCCTCCCTACTTCCCACCAAACATAGTCTAACGTATCCAGTTCTGCTCTGAACAGAACAGCGGTGTACCTCCCAAATCCATCTGTTAGAAGAAAAGGGAAAAGGTCTATCTGTGGCTTCTGTATGAGGGGTTTCACCAAGAGGGCTGATGCTGCTGTTCTCTCCTGCAGTAGGTACGGAAATGGCTTTCATTGTCTTCCATGCCACGCACACAGTGGGCCTGCAAAAAGTACATTTTTAAGTGAATTGCACTGAGTCTGTAATCTGTGTGATCTCACTAGCTGGGGTAAAAGGGTCCCCTGGACACCTGACCCCCTGAGATGGCCATTCGCCTTCAGGCATTCTCAGTTAGCTTTATCTATTTGCTGGCTTTTTATGGATTTGTTTCATAACAAGAGCTCCCATTTCAAGGATACTGTGAATATTCTAAAATTTTCCTCTATTTCAAGTGGTTCTGATGTCTTTGCAGGTGGGTTTGCCACCATGGGATTCAATTTCCCTGATAGAAGTGTGCTTTCTGGCCTCCCATATGTGATTAATTCAGAGGAAGCACTTATCTGTTGTGATCTAAATGTGTATTTGTTTTACCCTTGGCCAACAAGACAATTACAAATGTTGTCTTGCCTGCAACTATAGGCTTGAAAATGCAGTTGTCACAGTGAAAGCCACAAAGCATATGAGTTCCAGGCTCTGTGCTGACACTTGACTAGCTGGATACATGCAGGAGCCAGAAAGTGGAAAATTTTTTACGGAAGGTGATGAATGCTTTTCTGCTCCACAGAAATGGCAATGGGCTTTATTCAGACTTTCATTTGACCCAGAGTTGTTCCTGAAAGTGTGCAGAGTGACATGACTAACTTCCTTACAATACTATATGCCGATGGGTATTCTGAGAATATTAATTGTGTGGAAGTGTCCTGCCTTCTTCCTCCTGCCTCAGGGTTCTCATTGACTCCAAAAGCTCTGATGGGTCCCAGCACCTGGAACAGACTCTGACTAGAACTTGAGCAAGTGGCTCATTCTGTATTTAAGAACTGGGACGGGGCTGACACTCACGTGGGAAAACTCGAGGATGGAGTATCTCCATCGCTATCCTGGAGAAGGTGAAGCCCATTGGACCATAAGTCCACATCTCTCATACTTATTTCCCTAAAACCCATTAGTCCTCTACTGTCGCATGCTTAACAATCATAATAAATATTTTTCTGCCCATAGTTCTAAAGACAGATAATGAAAATATACAGATAACTATGCCATCTTTGTTATTAAAGCTGAAAAAAATATGACTGAGGTGGTACCCTTCCTACTGACAAGCCTGGGTAACTATTTGATGCTTGCTACCTTGAGATGGTTCCTTCGGGAGCAGTTTTATGTCATTTTCTTATAACTGTCACTCTAATGTGCTGAAGCAAAGTTTTATTGTCATTTGCATATTCTGAAAGTTTACTGAATTTTAAGAGATGTGTGCATGAAAAATAACTTGTCTTGATATATTCAGTAATTTGGACTTTTTTTCCTGATTGGAACTTCCAAGCCTGGATTCTACTCTAATCATTTATTTAGTTTAGCTTTATGTGGATTTAATCTAAAGTATTTGTTATTTAAGGAAGTATGAGCCATAGTTCCCATACACAGGAAAGTGAGGGAGTTGTACACGTGAGCAAGAGCTTGGAGTCCAGAACTCTCAGTAGAGCTATGTACCAAGTGCTCTGAGAGTGGAGAGTGGAGAGAAAGGAGCAGGGAAGAGCTTACCAACTCAACTTGGGATGCTTTCACCGTGGAAATGGCACTGAACTGCGTTTTGAAGAATAAGCAGAAGTTTAGAGGCTGGGGAAAGATAGTGAAGACCACCCCAGCAAGGGGCAAAGCATGAAAAGGCAAGGAGATACGACACAGTGGAGGATGCTTGCGGATTTGAAGGGTGTTCTGTGGGCAAGAAGGCACATAGAGAGTGTAAATAAACTGTCTATGATAGTCTGAGGGATTTGAAACTTGGACAGGTGAAGCCATGGGAGGCTTTTAGGCAGGAGAATGAGAGTAAGAGTGGCAACAGTCAACCTTTGCATGGAGGGTGAGTAAGCTGAGAACTGAGATGAGGCTGTAAACAGCTGAGTCAAGAGCCCTGGTAACCTTTGAGGGAGCAGTTTCAGTGTAGTGTTGCTAATGGAACTAGGCTGCGAGGAATTACAGAGCAGGCTGAAGGTCAAGAACATTAGCAATGAAGAGAAAGGGAGAGTGTGGAATGGTAGAGAGAGGCTGAAGGATGATTAAGGGAAGATGCGTTTTTTTAGGATGGTTAAGATTCGTGTGAGAGTCACCATCTTTGTGAACTATTTATTTGTATGTTCTTCTGGACTTTGATGTGTTTGACCACCCTAAACTCCAGGTAGAAATGCGCGTTGCTTGCACTTCCTTCCTGGTTTCTGAAATATTAGAGAAAGCTTGTCTGCTTACATGTTTGCCTTCCCTTACTGGACCGTAAGCATTTTGAGGGTGGGGATTGTGTTTTACTAATATTTATATCCCCCACACCTGGCACTTATTAGGTACTCAGCTGGGATTTGTTAAAGGGTAATTGAATGATGACATAAATGTTATGGGTGAAGGGAAGGAAACTATAGAAATGGAGAGGTTGTAGATAACAAAGGGAAGGGAGATACTGATAAGAGGAAATTTCAGAGCATAGAAAAGGGATAGATCCCCCAGAACAGAGGTCCACAAACTTTTCTGTAAAGGCAGGATAGTAAGTAGTTTATGCTTTGTGGGCCAGATGGTCTCTGTTACTCAGCTCTGCCATCATAGTGTGAGAGCAGCCATGCACAATAGATAAAAGAATGGGGGTAGCTATATTCCAGGGAAAGTTTGCTTATAAAAACAGACCCTGACCCCTGCGCTAGAAGATCTAGAAGGGGAGAGAGACTGTCAGTGGCTTGAAAAGGTTTAGGAAACTTCTTTTCCAGAGAAGGTGGGAGAAGGAAGGGGGAGACGGGGTTGAAGCAGTTTATATGAGAAAGGCTGTGTTGAGAAAGCGGAGGCAGAAGTTGGGGAACAGAGGTTTAAAGAGAGTGGAAAGCATTCCAAAAGAGTTCTCTGAAGAATCCGATAGGAAATAGACCCAGAAAATTTTAAGACAGCAGTGGGACCAGATATAGAGTAGATACCATGGTTTCCATTAGCATGGTTATGTGAATTTAGAGTGTCAACTTTCTTCTTCCCTCACCTTTGTGTGCACCTGAGTGCCATGCCTAATATGGGTATGGGCATTTTCCTGGGTTATGGGACATCACCCTGATCCTCATCCCACGTGAAGGCTGAGGGAATTAATGAAAGCCTCTCCTCCTGTGGGCTGGATGGTGAGTGCTGACATCAAAGCAGTAGCTTGCTTGAGTTTGTCATTTCTTGCATGAGGGTTAGGTATCCACCATTTTATGAACCCAGAGTCCCCATTCTTCCCCAAGTGGGCTGGCACCTCCAAATTTTTGACCCTTAAACATAAAGGGTGTGCCAAATCCCACTTCGGGGAATGGAACTTTCCACTTGCAATCTTATCAATGGGAGCTACTAGGATCGTCTTCCAGTGATCCCTGTACCGTCTCTTCTTTGACCTATAAACTAATTGCCTATTTTTCTACTGGTGACTGCTCTTTCTCTTCAGAGATTTAAAGGTTCTCACCAAAAAAGAACAATAATTACAGTAAGAACCACCCAGGTATAATCCCTGGCAGGGATTCTCTTGGTGTTCGCTGTGGACTGCTGTGCTGGGCTTCCATCTCAAGTTCCCTCCAGTACACTTTCGACCGAAGGGGAGGCTGGAAGGTTGAAACCTTTAGAGGTTCTCTTCCTGGGTGATTTGGTTTCCTCCTGTGGAACCACTCGTAAGAGACTTGATGTTTAAAAGGAGGGAGAGGCAAGGTGTGAGATCCTAATTCCCTTCTTATCGGTGTTTCCAGCCTCAGGCTCGCCCCATCCTGGTGGAGGAGGTTTGATTTCATCAGCAGCCCCCTGATGGTGTGTGTTTCAGCAGTAGTGACAGGAGCTTTTTAGATCACAACAGTGGCTGAGTGATTATGGTTTCTGTGTTTGGGAGCTTGACTTAGTTTGTTCCTTCATTTCTTCTATTGCTGGTGTTCAGTACTTCATACCTGGCAATAAAATAATTTTTTTTGCTTAAACCAGCTATGGTAGTGTCTGCTGTCTGCAACTGGATGTAAACTCATGCAGCATCCCACCAGGCATGCAGGCTGAGCTAGGGAGTCAAGAAGGAGATGGCTGAGTTTTGTCAGGCTTGGTGAGAGGGAGAGTAGATTCAGTGGAGGGCGTGAGGCAGGACACCAGTGCACGTTGAGGTGGGGAAGCCAGATGGAGACTGATGGCTGGGAGGGCAGAGAAGGCTCCTGGCACTGGGGGTCTTCATGAAGGTAAGGATTGCTATCATTGTTGTAGACAAGTGAGGTATACCTTGGCATTAGTGAGGAAAACATACCAATACTTTTGTGAATCTCCCAATATGCTATTACTGGAGCGACATTTAAATTTGATCACAGAATGCAGTAAAGTATGACTAAAAAATTCAGTGAACCTCTTTTAGACACTTAGGAAAGATTTTTGTGTGTGTGATGATGCATAGAGATCAGTAAAACTGCAATGAGACGCACATGCTAGGCCTTTGCTGGGTTCACTCACCAAGTTCATCCTCAACGAGTTGATGGATCTTTGCATGTCTTGGTCCTTTAGGGGTCACTTAGAATTAGTGAAGCCACAAGTACTAATGGCCTTAACTTTATATGTTAGTTTTAGGCTTGTTTTTATTTAAACTAATGGATTAAGTAATATGTATGCCTATCAAATCTTCATTTTGCTTTTTAACATACTTCATATGTTGATCAGAATCTTATGGTTATATGATGAATATTTGATAACTGAATTATTAGCCATACAAATGTAATTGAGACCTTAAGAGTTTATGGATAAAAATGAAATCATCTTATCATTAATGTCCCATTTATCAAGCCCTTAGCTACTGTCTTATGTCTCAAGTATCTCAGGTTTCCCTCAATGTTTCCCTGATTTATAACTAACAAAAACCTGGATTTGTGCAGACAGCAAATATTTTTATGGAATTTGGTCAGGTAATTAGAAAGTAGATATATTGCTTCTGTCCTTCCCGTTGGGTTCCAGATTTGAATAATTTATCGGAGATCACAAACTGAAGGCTGATGGTGGCTGCAAACGTGTTTTGTTTGCATGGCTTTTATAAAATGTTTGAATTCATTGCCTACAATAAAAATCAAGAAATCTTACCAGAAAATCCAAGTTTTCTAATAACGTGGGTGCTCATCCTGGCTGGAGCTGAGTAACTGCTATCCCAATGGAAGGTGATGTCAGGCTGTCTCCAGGCAGACCCAGCCTAACTTCCCTCATTTACATTGCCTGCCTGACTCCTCTGGGCATTTAAGTTTATAACCTGTGTGATAGCTTATGGTTGAATAAATAAAAATTGTCAGCTAGAACTGGAACATGGGATCATCTGAAAAAAAAATCACGATGCTAAGAATATTCAGCCATTGGTCATAAAAATTGTATTTGTAATGTAATCTTCCTTGTGAAAAAAAATTATTTGTATTTCTGGTCTGGGCTATGCAGAGTTTGAAGATTCACCAATTAATTTCTGTACTACACTGTTATTATCCTCTTTATGCAGCATCCTTTGAGTACCTCCTCTTCTAAGTTATTATTTATCCACCTTGGAAAACATTTCTGCAACCATGGTATTTATTTGTTTGGTCCTTCTTTGTGATCCTCCTAGAGTGCTCATTTATTCCGTTGTTTGAGAGAATCTATCTTTGCCACGTTCCTGGGGGAACTGGTTCTGCTCTATTTCCTTCTCTTTCCTCCAGTGCATTGTTTTGTGCACTAATATCTGTATCATCTCTTTTCTCACTCTTTTAGCTTGACAAATGTATCACTTAATAATGAAGTGTATGCCTGGAAAATGAAAACAGACCTACAGTCACTATTTAGATAAAACAAACACAGAAAGCCAATATATAGCAACTTTAATATTTATCAAGGAATTAAATTTATTCATTCAGTCTTTCACTTAGCAGTTCCTTCTTGAGCATCTAGTGTGTGCCTGATGTTTCTAGATCCTAAAGATGCAACGGTTAACCAAAGAGAACAACATTCAGTCTCATTCTAGGGGAGAGACAGGCACTAAACAAATGTCTTATCATATCTTGTCTTGTCTGATGTGCCATGGAGAATGGTGGTGGGGGGAAGGTGACTGAGTCACGTGAGTGCCATTCGAGATGAATGAGGCAAGTGCGGACTCTCTGAAGAGGTGACCTTTGAGAAGAGACCGGAACGAAGTAGGGGATGAACCACGTGGATGTTTGTTGGAAGCCTTCCTGGCCGTTGGCACAGCTCTCACAGAGGCTCTGAGGAGACTGTTCTTGGTGTTCCTGGAGGAGCCTGAAGGGCAGTGTGGCTGGAATGGAGTACCTGAGGAAGAGGGGACGAGAGGGTCTGGGTTCGGGTTAAGTAGGCTTTGTAGGCCATGAAAAGGAATTTGGATTTTATTTTAACTATGATGGGAAACCATGTAAAGAAGATTTGTTTGTTTTTAAGATGGGAGACCCTTGAGCATCTATCTATATGCAGAGGAGAGGAGCTGGCCGTGGATAATCCCTGATCAATGGTGGATTTGTTCCCAGAATCCAGTTCAGGTTCCACATACTGAGGTGGTACAGAGACCTCGACTGTCACTATGGCCGGCCGTTTCTCCTGCCCTGTCGGTGACCCCAGGCTCCTTCCCTTCTCCCTGACTCCCTCCTGCTGGTGCAGGGTATTCCCTGCAGAGTATAGCACAGTGCAAAAGTGGTTCATGTAGGCTTGTCATACATTTGTGATTTGTGGTGTGCTCACCTCCGTGTTCATTTGAGTCTTCTGGAAGAACATGGATTCCAGGAATGATAGCCTATGTACTTTTGAATATGTGATCTCACCAATATGAGTTTATGAATGTTCACTCAGAGATGTATCTGTGTCTGTTGGAACTGATGGTGGAAACCCTGGCTCTGCAGCAGCTTTCTGTCCAAAATCCTCCTGTGCATGTTTGGATGGATATGCATTTACTCAGGTGCATCCATTAGGAGGGATAATTTTGATAGACAAACTAATTTGTGATACCCCATTGACCAAATGACAAAAGCACTCACTTTCTTATACTCCAAAGCACCTCAGTAATTACTTAACTCTTTAGAATGATCATTTTCATGTTAAAGACCTTACTACTTTTCCTCCTGTAAGCCATTGTCAGAAGAATGTTGATTTACCTGTTTTTCTAGTAGCGAGGGTGGTCTGTCACTGAGTTCTAACTAAAGCCCACTGATAAGAAGTGTTTCCCATGTCCAAAGTTCATTTTCATCGTAAGTTAGAAAAATTATCACATCATTGTTTTGTTCCTGTTTTCGCTTTGGCATGATTTTTAACTCAAAGTAATACTGCAGTACAACTCAAAATGTTACCCCGGGGGGCCAGTCCTGTGGCCTAGTGGTTAAGTTTGTGTGCTCCACTTCTGTGGCCTGGGGTCGGGCTGTTTGGATCCTGGGTGCAGACCAACACACCACTCATCAAGCCATACCGTGGTGGCATCCCACATAGAAGCACTAGAATGACCTATAACTAGGATATACAACTATATACTGGGGCTTTGGGGAGAGGAAAAAAAGAAAGAAAGAATGACCTGGCCAGTATGCATGTAACCTGGCCAGTATGCATGTAAAAGCATTCAAAAAAAATGTTACCTCGTCTCCAATTGCTCTGCGCCGTGCCCACGATACTCAATACTCCAAGACTCTAGCTTTTTTGTTTCCAGCTTGCTTTTTTGAGCTTGCTTTTTGCTCTGCTTTGAACACTTTTCCCCAAGATGCCCACGTAGCTCTGTCCCTCACTTCCTTAAGGTTGCTGTACAAATGTCAGCTTATTATTGAGGCAATAATTTTGTTAAATAAATACCCCACCATGGCACTTATCTCTTTTGCTCAGCATTATTTTTCTCTATGGCATCCACACCCCCTGGCCAGCTGGTTCTTTACCTAGTTACTTGTCTAGTGCCTCCCTCGCCTGAGTGTAAGAGAGCAAGGACTTTGTTGTGATCACTGCTTATATCTTGAGTTTCTAGAACAGTGTTGCTCACAGGGGAGTAACTCAATCAATATATTTTTTGAAATGAACTGTGATGATTAATGGCTGGTGAAGTTAAGTTCAAGTTCTAGACCCCATTAGCAGCATATTCTCACCTACTGAGCTACTTTCCATAGAGATATTGAAAGCCCAATGTAAGCAATCCTTCTAGCCAAGGATTTGTGCAGGCCAGTATTTTGGGATAGTGGGTTGTTTTCACTTAGGAAAGAGACTAACAGACTGTATTAGAGTGAGTTCTGCATCCTTGCTCCTCAAAGTGTGGTCTGCCCACCAGCAGCATTGACATCACCCCGAGCTTGTTAGAAATGCATGATCTCAAGGCCCGCCCAACCTGCTTAGTCAGAATTTGCATTTAATGCAGGTGATTCCTATGCATAATTAAAATTTGAGAAGTACAGCTCTAAATCACCTGACTTTGACCTAGAAATCAGAAGAGATCTTCTAGAACTTGGTCACTTGGTTTTCAAAATCATCGTTATTAAAGGGGCCATTTTAAGTACTTCATATTCTTTTTTTCTTCTTTTAAAGTTGAAAATAGATATGAAATTTGAGTTGGTCACTTAATCTCTGTGTCCTCAAGTTCTTTCTCTCCAGGAAGAGGCAGTTGGTCTAAATATATTTGTGTGTGTGTGTGTTTGGGGTGTGCCTTCCAGGCCCACGTCAGAGCAAATCTGTGGGTATCTTCATTTCCACTTTCCCCTCCCCATTTCCTACTTCTGTCCTTCTAGCGATCTTTAGAGTCACCAACGAAGAAATTGACTTTCTGATGAAAATGGTGACCACATTCTGTTTGAAGAGAGTAGTCCAATGTTGGTCCCCAGAAAGAATCCCAACTGATGTGTTAGATTGAAAAAAAAATAGTATTTGAGCTCTTACTGTTTGCTTACAGGCACTATCTGTGTGCTTTACATCATAAACGTATATAATCCTAACAACTTGATAACATGAAAGTGGTGCTGTTGTCCCCATTTAAAGCCGTGGAAACCAAGGCCTGAATGTGGTCAGTACTTTGTCACGTTCACACAGTTACTAAGTGGAGAAGCTGGGATTCCAACCCAGGCAGTCTGGCTGCAGGGCCTGGGTGCTTCACTATTTCTGAGGGAGGATCTTGCACATTTACTAATATCTATTAAAGAGGAATACGGATTAAATGTTGGTGAAAGCCGATTGTAGGCACTTCAGTGGACTCATTTGAAAGGCAAAAGTATAAAATGCTGAATTTTCAGCTGGTAATCAGCTTTATTTATTTCTTTTGAGGCTCATGTTTAAATCTTTGTTATGCAAATCTGCTAATGTGATTTTCCAATCCAAAAACTGTCTGGAATGATGAACAAGTTGTATATATTATTCACTGTAACTACTAACAAGTAGAATAACTTGAGATTGTTAAAATTGCTCTCCAGCCACCTTCAGGCAATCATTAGCATGCAAGGGAAGGCAGCGCAAGGCAATTCCACAACTTGGTGAGGGGAAGGGGAGGGAGAGAGTGAGAAGGAACCACGATGTGTGTTTCACACCTTCTAGTGCGAGACCTGTGCTGGGTGTCTGACATACATTATCTTCTTTAATCTTCACAACACACCAATGAGGTGGTATCATTTCCTCCATTTTACAAAAGAGGAAAACCAAGGTTTGAAGCCATTAAGTACTTGCTCTGAATCTTAGAACTAACTGCTAACTGATGGAGGCAGGATTCAAACCAGCTTTAGTTGATCTCAAAGCTCACCCTCTTTCCAATTCAGCACTTTGGAGCAAAACTGGGAGGTGCATATGGTGATTTGTTTAAAATATTAGAACATAGATTTCAGGTCAACATGTTTGTTTAAAAAAATAGATATTTCCCCATCCTACTAAAGTGATGCTGTTGTCACTGCCTCCCAGCTCAGGTTAGTTGATGGACAAGAGTAATATAAGTAAATTAAAAAAAAAAAGATAGATGGTTTCCAAAGACATCACTGTTCTCTAACTAAAAGCAAAAGTCGTGAACAGTTGGTTTATCTGTAGTCAGACACATTATCTATTGCATCTCCAGTTTTGGTAAATTATCTATTTGTTTACTTTATTTGAAGGAGAAGTTGGCTTTGCTTGGAGGTAGTTGAAGCTATAAATACACACGTCTCGAGCCACCTCCTCAGCATTGCACTCCATGGCTGGTGCACGCTGATCTGTGCTGTAAACACGCTTGGCAGGAAATCCACCCCGTCTTCGTTCTAGTGATTTGCTTCACTGGATGCAGTTGCTCTAATGCTGGCAAATTCTCCCAATTAAAAACCCACGCTGATTTTACCTTTTCTTGTTCTCAGCTCCTACAAAGACATAAGAGACTTTGATCCAAACAGGTCAGCCCAGCCATCCCCATGAGGTGGAATTTCTTGACATATTTCCAGGCACGTTGAAGGCAAAGTCTGCAAAGGAGAGAAGAGTCTCTTTTTACTAAAAATGCATAGTATTTTTCACATCCCAAAAGGAAGGCAGCTGAGTCTCTCAGTCATTGTGGAAGAGTGCTGGCTTTCTGCGTTTCCCAAAGTGGCTTCCATAGCCTTTAAGGGGACAACAGCCCCAGAAATTGCTAGGGCATCAGGACACCCCCCCAGCCCCCACCCCTGCCCTGACCCTGTTCCTAGTTTAACTGGTATCTCCTCTGTAAAATTAAGGACTTCCTGGAAGTCCTCTATACAACCCATTCTTATGTTGCATCTTCTTGTGGTCTTTCTTGTGTGGGAATGTTAAGTTTAGTAATTTGGGGAATCATTTTTGAATGCAGAGTTACCAAAGCTTGCAGAGTGATCCTTCTAATTTGAATACTTCTTGCAGTATCTGGTGCAGAATGAAAAGAGAGGCTGATCATGTCTCCTGTGCCTTTCCCTAGCCAGGGCTTCTTAAAATCCTCCTAGTTATTCTCTAGTGACAGTATTTTTCAGCTTCCTGAGGCAGCCAGGAAAACTCTGATGTAAAAGGATTTGTCATTTTGATTCTAGTCGAAATGAAGCATTTTGTACAGTACGTGAAAAAATATAGAAGTCTTTTCAGTGGATGAACAGCCTATTATCCATAGCAAAACTACTGTGTTTTATGTCTGTCTGAGAATTACTGATGACTGCGACAGCCCAGGCAGGAAGCAGCTCAGCGCTGCTGAATTGTCGCGGCCTGGAAATGGATGGGGGCTTTATTTTTTTAAGCACTTTCAATTGGCGCCATAGTCTCCATTTTCTAAAGTACAAATGAGCTCTTTGGTTGGAAATCTTGAGGGTGAAAGGCAGTCCATAAATGGAGGAGACATTCTCTGACTGCCCGGTCAGGTTTGGGGCTGGGGGGGAATGATGGATAACAGATTCCTTCCGCTAGTGACAAAGCCTGCCTCTTTGAAACCTGTTTACCTTTGTAGGATGATCCATCAGCATTTCCCACCTGCGTCTCTGATGTCCAATTTGAGAGGAAGAGCAGTACCTTTTTTGACTAATGTGTCTTGATTTTGGCAAGAACACAAAATAGTCTTTTATGGAGCCTTACTATAGCTTCAGTATTCAGACGTCACGCCCACCAGGGTTTGAACTTGCCTTTTTCTGCTTCCTGGGTATAAAAACCCTCCAGGAGGGGGAGATAGGAAAAAATGTAATCACGGAAAGGATTGTTTGATGTTTTGAGGAATTTGTAGTAATCCTGATCACATCAAGCTCTTTCTGTTCTTGTACCAGGGCCCACTCCATGGGTGCGCGCCCGTGCGGTCGGTCAGGGCTGGATCTCTGAAAAGCCCCGTGCTTGGTTTCATGCTCTGCTGTCACCTTCTTGAAATTCTTAATAATTTTTGAGAAAGGAATCCTTCATGTGTGTTTCGCACTTAGCTCCACAAATTATGTGCCAGTTCTGCTTGTAGTTTAGTCTTAGACGATGGTAAAGCAGGGCCTCTGACCAAATATTCCAGCTCTTATTTATTACCAATTGAGACTGCTTTCCTTTTTGACTTTTGTTCTGTTTTTCTCCTTCTGTTTCTTCCATGGAGAGAGGAAATTTGTATAATATATAGTTAAAAGACAGACTGAGCTGAGGTCATTCCTCATTTACTTGCTGTATGACCTTGGGCAAGTAATTTTATTTCTCTAAGCCTTAATTTAATTACTTGTAAAATGGGAGTGATAACAGCATGTAATTCCCAGGATGGTTGTGAGGATTAGATTAGATAATGCTCATAAAACATCTACATAGTATCTGGCTGTGGTAAGCAGTCGGTAAATGAGAGACATAAATTTTATCTTTTACTGATTCTCTCCAACATTTTATTATGAATATTTTGAAACATACAGAACAAAGAACTTTATAGTGAATACTGATACCCATGTCTTAGATTCTCCCTTTAACATTTTACTATATTTGCTTTATCGTATATCTATCCATTTATCTGTCTCTCTATCCACCAATCCAGCTTATTTCTGTGATGAATTTCAGAGTAAGTTGCAGACACGAGTATACTTCCCCTAAATATTTCAACAAGTCAATCATTAACGAGAGTTTATGACTTATTTACATTTTTTTTCTTTTGAGGCAATATACATAGAGTGAAACGCCCAAATCTTACGTGTATATTCACTGAGTTCTGACGAATGCTTGTACTTGTTTAATCCAAATCCCTATTAAGTTACAGAAATTTACCATTACCCCAGGAAGTACTGTCATGGTCCTTCCCAGTCCATCCCTACCCCCACCCTCCACCGTGAGAGGCAACCATTGTTCTGGTTTTTTTTTTTAACCTTAGATTAGTTTTGCCTGTTATATAACTTTATATAAATACACTCATACAGTGTATACTCATGTGTAAAACTTCTTGCATTCAGCCAGCATAATGTTTTTGAAATTCATCCATGTTAGTGTTGATTTGTTTGTCTTGCTGAGAACTAGTCCATATATGGCGATACCATAGTTTGTTTATCCATTCTCCTAGTAATGGACACCTTAGGCTGTGTTCAGGTTTTGGCTATTATGAATAAAGCTGCTATGAACGTTCCCGTAGAAATCATTTTTTTTAAGATTTTTATTTTTTTCCTTTTTCTCCCCAAAGCCCCCCAGTACATAGTTGTATATTCTTCGTTGTGGGTCCTTCTAGTTGTGGCATGTGAGACGCTGCCTCAGTGTGGTTTGATGAGCAGTGCCCTGTCTGCGCCCAGGATTCAAATCAGTGAAACACCGGGCTGCCTGCAGCAGAGTAGATGAACTTAACCACTCGGCCACAGGGCCAGCCCCTGTAGAAATCATTTTTTTGTGGAGTTGCTAGGTCAGAGAGTAGGTGTATATTTAGTTTTGTAAGAAAGTGCCATAAATTATCCCAAAGTGGCTGTACCCAATGGTGTGCTGGTAAATGTTTATCAATTGACTCTCCAAAAAAGGAGAAGAGGAGCCGGCTCCGTGGCCGAGTGGTTAAGTTCCCGCACTCTGCTGTGGCGGCCCAGGGTTCAGATCCTGGGCGCGGACATGGCACCACTCATCAGGCCATGTTGAGGCAGCATCCCACATCCCACAACTAGAAGGACCTGCAACTAAGATATACAACTATGTACAGGGGGTAGCCCAGGTGCCAATCTTTAAAAAAAAAAAAAAAGGAGAAGAATGAGGAGGAGGAAGAAGGAGAAGAAGAAGAGGACCACCCATAACATTAAGTGCAAAATTGCCAATTCCATGGTATAAATACTCCCACCATGGCCAGTTTCAAGCTCCCAATGTGAAGTCATTGAGGGCTAAGATGGGAAGAGATGTATACAGTTGGCTCTTGTGAGCCAGTGCACACTAGCTCCTGCACACCACTCGTTCTGTTATTTTATATTCCCACCAACACTATAGGAGAGTTTCAGTTGCTCCATATCCTTATCAATATTTGCCATTGTCAGTATTTTTAGTTTTATCCCACTTGGTGGATATTAGTGGTATCTCATTGGGGTTTATAATTTGCATTTCTCTAATGAGAATGCAAATGTGCTTGTTGGCCTTTCATATAGCTGCTTTAATGATGGGTCTGTTGAAATCTTACCCATTTTTATTAGGAAGATTTGTCTAAGAAACAGTTATCTGCTTCCAAGTGTTGAAGATATTCCCTACCTTCTCTTGTAAAAGCTTTATTATTTAACTTTTATGGTAAGTGTGTAATCCATTTCAAATTAATTTTTGTATTTGGTGTGAAGTAGAGGTCAAAGTTCTTGTTTTTGCCTATGGATATCCAGTTATTATAGCAACATTTGCTATGACTTTTCTTTCTCCATTAGATTGTTTTTGTCAAAAATTACAGGAATGTTTCTATTTCTTGTCTCTCTAATCTGTTATGGTGATTTATTTGTTGATTATTATGCCAGTAACACATTATCTTGATTGCTGTAGCTTAAGTTAGTCTTGATATCAAGTAGTGTAAGTCCTTCAACTTTCTTCTTCTTTTTCAAGATTGCTGTGGGTATTCTGGGTCCCTTGCATGCATTTTACAATCTTTTCCGTTAATTTTAGTCTGAGAACATAGCAAATCATTTTTTTCTACAATAACTTGTCCATTTTTAGAAGTTAAACATTCCTTTTAAGCATTTAGCATATTAGAAATATTTGATAAATACTTAGCACCCAATCAGCAGTTCTCCAACACTGTAGTAGAACATTGTCAGTATTACTGTATTTCATGCAAAGAGTGACTGGGGCAGAGGGGTTAATTGATAAATGCTAGATGGCTATTTGGTGAGGGAGGGATCAGGTTTTCTGCTTTTAGGGACAGTGAATTCCATTAAATCGTGCTATCTGAGGCAAACAGTGTCAGTTCTCACTAAAAGAAGGATGCTAGATTGTCCTGTGGTCCACCATCAGGTAAAAGTCTGTCAATTTCTGAAGAATAAATATGTGCCAATAATTACTGGCTATTTTAAGTGACCTTTTTTGCCTTATATAACTAGTATCCTAGATTGGAAGAAAGTCTAATGGGCTTTTGCAAACAACACCCTCATTCCAAACACTATTCCTACTTCATGTTGGAATCTCTTCTGAAAAATATTAGAGTTTAAGGGAGCAAATTAACTACACTCCCCTTCCTTTTAAATTTTGAACCACTTGAGAAGGATCTATAGAAGTTAGATAAGAATGAAACATTGTCTCTAATGCTGGCAAAGCCGGTTCAGAATCACATGGTCAAAGTGGGCTTGCCCTTTCGTATCTCCTAGGTGGAGCCCCGTGCCCAGATGCAGACTGTATAGCTGGGTAACTGTGAGTTCTCCCCACCCGCATAGGGTCAGGGTCTGTCCTGGGAACATTCCCACAAAGAGGAGGCAGAAGTAGGGAGGAGAATGCATACGATCCGTGTACAATGAGCTCTGAAAGGGAGAGAGTCTACAGAGCCTTGGCTAAACATGAGCCCTGAGTCTCCCTTCTGCTCATGAAGAAGAGCGTAAAAGGGTGAGAAGAGAAGGCAGAGCGGAAGATTTCCCCCTAAACAAGAGAGATGGGCCTGAGGCAGGAATGTTGGAGGAAGAATCTCTGCGTGCCCTTTCAGTCACGGGGAACCCCTCCTTCTCAGGGCGGCCTGCTTATTTGTAAACCTCTCCCCTTATGATAAATCTCCTTATGTTAAGTTGAACCTGCCCTTTAAAGTTCTCCCTTTGGGTCCTGGTTCTGTTCTCCCGACACTCGTGGGATAAATCGACATATTGTTTCAGCAGCCTTGGAATTCTTGTGGTGCTTGTTGGTATATCTTTCTTCCTTGGCCTGCATTTAGCAGTCCTGAGCTTTCTCAGATTCTGAAATGTACACCACGTGTTTTCACCTGCCCACCATCCATTCCTTCATTCTCTCTTCTTCTGGTGACAACCCTTCAGTTTTTCTTTAGGGAATGCCCTCTCTCCTGCCTGAGCTGTTTAATTGGGTGGGGTTGAATGCCACCTCCTTCACTCCCCTTGCCCCTGGCTCCGGGAGTGGCTAATTGATCCCCTGGCCAGTTAGTGGATTTGAAATCACCAAAGTCAAGAAGTCACAAGAACTTTCACTTCGAGGGAAACAGCCGCATACCTAGAATATTTATCTTCTGGTATACTGCAACATCAAAGCATGATGGATACTCCAAATATTTTATTGATGCTGAGTTTAGCATCCGGTCAATTTTCAGGAAGAATTAAACACTAGCTAAATATTTTTTCAATTCCATCGACTTGCTATCATTGGAGTGACCTCTAGAATGGCTGGAGAAACGATCCTTGGCAGTTTATATCTGGGTCCTCTGCCCCTTGATTGCCCACAGATTGCTATGAATATTCAGGCAAGGCCCTTTCTGCTGGGTGAGATTGCCTCAGTGAAGCTGAACTGTTCTACTCCATAAAATAAGATGAAGTAATCCATACTTCCCTTTGGATGCCTATAATGTACAGCGAATGATGAAGTTTTTTATTTTGCCGTCCTTATTTTCCATAATTAACAATGAAATTTATTTAGTGAACTGTACAGGCTACTTAGCATTTCTACATTACCCAAGGTAATTGTTACTCAGAGCCATTCTTTATTGCCTGCATTTAAAGGTTTATTTTTCTTTTGTTGTGGTTTCTTGGCTTTGCTCCTGGCAGGGCTGACAAATTAATAGGCATCAGGTACTAAAAGTATTTGCAATTAAAGGAAAGTGGTAATAAAGGTCACCTGTTCCAAGAAAGCTTTTCTTTCAGAAAAACCTGCTTAAATCAATGCACGTTGTGTATGGATTATTTTCTTTGCTGCAACCCCTTTTCCACAATCAGGTTTTAAATATTTTTCTGCTGATTTAAAATAGTAATAATTGCAAATGTTAATCTTTAGTTTTACCATAGTTCCTTGATTGTTGTTAGTTGTATTTTGAACTAGATGTCTCTGATATAAACAAAGAGATAATGACACCTATTTTAGCCTCCATTCCATTCATTTATTCAACAAATATTAACTGAGTTCTTATGTGCTCGAGCTGGGGTATAAAGATGCAAGCTGTGGACTGTCCCCTTGAGGCATCACAGTCAGGAGAGAGAGAGATGGAGAGAGGGATAATTGCCAAGCAATGTGATTAGTTCAACAGAGGAATGTTAGAAGTCTGGGGAAGCTGTGATTAATTCCATCCTGAAAGGTAGAATGGATAGTCTTTAGGAAGGAGATGTATTTTAAGGGATGAGTAGGAGTTCTTCTTGAAAACAAGAGTGAGAAGAGCATATCAGGTGGAGGGAGGAGTCTATGCAAAACAAAACCGTGTCGAACAATCGTTCTCATTTTGAGAACTACAAGCAGTTTGATGTTTCAGAGATTTAAATTCTGAGGTGGGAGATCTGGAAGTTGAGGCTGGGGGATTATGTCATGAAAGAACCTATGTCCTATCTGTGTTAAATTTTATCCTTTGGGGATAAAAGGATTTTTTAAAGCAGGTGAATGACATAATTAGCATTATAGTTGGTAAGATCGCTCGGGAAGCCATCTATGAGTAGATGTTACTTGCTAATTTCAATGGAACATACAGTCAGCAGCTAACTATTTATGATAATATGGGTCTAGGAAATCAGAAAAAATTGAAATCCTTGTATGAAAACTATTTAGCATAATAAGTAAAAAATAGATATCAGGCTAGGTCCCATTCCACTGGCGCTAAGTAACAGTGTGACTTTGAGAAAGTCCTTGAACTTCTCTTGGCCTTGGTGTCCTTCTGTTTCCTCATCTGACCAATGAAGCAGTTGAACAAATTCTCTGAAGTCTCCTCCAGTGATAGTACTTTATGGAAGTCACCCAGTGGGTTCAGTTTCCTTCCTCACCATACCTTTTACCAGAGCTTAAGTGGCAAAGGAGACTGGACGTCTCCTGCCTTGTGCTACTGATGAAGGGTAGGGCGTGTTAAAATCCCTACGAATGGGATAGTTTACTTTGATTAACAGACAATTGCTGGGCCTCTTTTAGGACACTGTGCTTTGAGAAATCTGGACTTCATATCCTGAGTTCCAGTTAAAAATTTGAAAATCTGAAAAGATTGAAGGAAGAAAAAATATATCTTTGTATCTTCATTATTCTGTGGTAGATTTTCTTTCTAAAGAAGTCACTGGCAGAAATCTTTTTGGGCCTTTGTATTTGGCTTTTTCCATGCTCATCATATTTTATATGCATCTACTTTTCTATTTCTTCTTTGAGGAATTCTTTTTCATTTATCTTAAGGGACACAGATTCAACAGGAAAGGCAGTGAAATAGCTGTTCTGTGCTACTGGAATGGGTTGAAGAGTAGATTTTTTCGTGTAATGATCTTCATCCAAAGTCAGAATAATATGGTGTCAAAATGGTTCCTAAGTAAAGAAGTTAGCCAGTGACGCAGACAATCAAATACTTGAAATAATTTATCCTGTGCTGTAGAGTGGTTATAATTCAGTTCACTGGTATATGGATTAGGATATATTCATGGTCAGATTGAGTCTTTTCACCTTTGTGATACCGATTCTGATGTAACATACTTAACTGTTGATGTAAATGGTAGTTCTGCCTTTTAGTACTAATGCAAAAGGCAGATGATATATGTGTGAAGGCAGAGATCTGGAAATAGAAAGAGAGCTAGAAGGTACTTCAAAACCATTTTTTAACAACTATAGTGATAAAAGCATTACAACATTTTCTGTAGCATTTACATTTTTTGAATGTGTGGTTAATTCAGTTTTCTGTGAGCTAGACTTTAAAATACCTAGAAAATCCTACTGTTGTGAAATTCACATTCAGTACTCTCACTGTTCATTTCAGAAAGTGTTTATATAAGGCTTAAAGAAAGAAAAAACAACCACAGCTTCTCTCTCCCTATCTTCCTGCAGATTTGCATAGTTTGCATATGATTTGTATAATTTAATGTCAAAATGAACAGAATCTTTTTCAGTCTTTGCAACTTTCTCACCATTGTCTTTACTTTTTTCTCTAAACAACTTAAACTGTGTTTCTTGATTATCTTTACTTGCTCTTTACTTTCTGTGACAAGCTACCTGTGGTTGTAGGAAATCCAGTCTTCACTTTGTCTAATAGTATTCTTTTTATCTATGCAAGTTTCAGTGACCAGTTGGTTTAGGAGTGACTGGTCCTTATTATCCTAGACTACATAAAAACATAGTGTGATTGGCTTCATTCACATGGAAGGCTAATAAATGGCTTCCATTTAAGGAAAACATGTACTGTGTCTTAACAGCATGAGGCAGTAGCATATGGCAGGTAACAACAGGGGCACTGGATCCCTATGGGCTGGATGTGACCCCAAGCTCCGCCACTTCTTGGTTATAGAAGTGTGGGCAATTATTTTAGCTCTCTGTGCCTCAACAGAGATAATAAACTGTGTCTATCCTATAGAGTTTCTTGTGAAAACTAAATGAGTTAATTCATTCTAAAAGCTTAGATCAAAGTGTTGGAAAATATTAGCTTTTGTCATCGTTTGGGTTCCTGCTCATTCCTTTTCAGCTTGGTATCAGAAAAAGGGATATGGTAAGAGGAATCTGAGAAGTGTACGCTTTTTAACGTTAGGGAGGGCTTTGCACAGTTAAATGTCACTCTATAAAGCTGAGCTGCCTTTAAGTTAATCTCTGCACTTTGTCACTTAAAAACAAGCAAAAAAACCCCAAACAAAGCAAAAAATCCCCCCAAATACCTGCCATATATTGCGTTAAAAAGTGCCAGAAACAATCTAAATTTTAAGTCTCTCAAAAATGTCTAAGAAATGCCTATAGCATTTTTCATAGCAGAGCAGGAAATAAAAATCCTTTCCCCATCTCTTTTTCTTTCAGTTCTATATTTCATCAGTAAATAAAATAATGATGTCCCTTATGAGTGGTAACATCTTACATTCAATGAACTAGGATATCTCACATGGCATAGCAGTTGCTCCCAAAACGTCTTTCCTCAAAGGACTCCTCAGCCACAAACAATCTGCATTGGTTTTGTCTCTCACTGTCTTCCTCGCGTCTCTGAGTTTCTTCTTCTCTCCTCTCTTCTTTTTTTATTTCCTCACAGAAATCACGTAGCTGTTCTGACTCCTCCTGTTCTCCAATTCATCCTGAACCTCAAATTAATGCAACGAAAGATGCAAGCCTGGTGGCTGTCCTAGCTACAGAGACCCGTTTGTCTGGCAAAGTAGAGGACGGGGAAAGGTTACAACCATGTTAATTTGGGGGCCATTGTTGTACAAGTGTAGCCGCAGAAGCGTGTTTCCAATCCAGTACTTACTTCTCCAACCTGACTTATCTGAGCCCATTATCACTTATCTCTACTCCTATTTCTTAGACATCACCAGGTTAGAGCGTGCGTACCCACTCTACCTCATCTACTCTTGATGGAGAGCATGACTCAGTAGAGTTCCACCATGGCAGATCTCAGGCTTCCTAAGTTTTCTTCTGGAGTTGAAAATGGCTTATGGTTATCTATGATCTTTTTACCCAAAAGATTGTAAAAGTAATCTCTGCTTCATTGCTAAAGTGTTTGGAACATGCAGGGGTCAGAGGGAGCTCAAGGGAGGAGTGGCCATCTCCCTGAGAGGGGAAGGGATTAGAGACGAGGTCATACTTGAAATGTATCTTGAGAGAGGAGTGAGTGTTGAATAGGCATGTGCTAGGGGAGAATTAGGAAGGGTTTGGTTAGAAATGGGGGGATATAAGATCGGTTTAGGCAAAGGGATGAGCAGATACATAGAGTCAGGAGACATTCAGAAGAGCCCATTCAGTGGACAATAAGGAATTTGGTTTGTGTGAAACTCAGGGCTCAAGGAGAAGGCAGGGTTCATGGGGAAAAATGGTAAATTTAATTTAGACATGCTAAATTTCTATGTCTGTAAATCATCCAGATGAAGAGACCTAAGAGGATTATATGTGGGTTTGGAATAGTAGTAAGCCTATGAGTGGAAACATAGATTTGGGAGGTTTGTTTGTTTTTTTGTTTGTTTTTTGCTGAGGAAGATTTTCCCTGAGCTAACATCTGTTGCCAATCTTCCTCTTTTTTTTTTTTTTGTGAGGAAGATTGTCACTCAGCTAACATCTGTGCCAATCTTCCTCTTTTTTTTGTATGTGGGATGCTGCCGCAGCATAGCTTGGTGAGTGGTGTGTAGGTCCGTGCCCAAACCTGCAAACTGTGGGCTGCCGAAGCAGAGTGCAGGAACTTAACCACTACAACACCAGGCCAGCCCCTGTCCTCCTCTTTATTTGCTTGAAGAAGATTAGCTCTCAGCTAACATCTGTGCCAATCTTCCTCTATTTTTTTGTATGTGGGACTCTGCTACAGCATGGCTGGTGAGTGGAGTATGTCCATGCCAGAGATCCAAACCTGCAAACCTGGGTTGCTGAAGCAGAGTGCACAGAACTTTAACTGCTCAGCCATGGGACTGGGCCCCAGATTTGGGAGTTTTTAACAATTGAAAGAACAAATGTTGTTTGGAGAAATGGAATAATAAAGATGGATGGGCAGATGATTGTGGTTAGGAATCATTGTATTACAGTTTAGGATTTTAGAAGTAGAGCAGTCCTGAGTTATGACAAGCTCTAGGATAAGGAAATTCACATTAAGATGATGCAAAATAGGGGCCAGCCGCATGGCATAGTGGTTGGGTTCAGTGCGCTCTGCTTTGGTGGCCTGGGTTTGCAGGTTTGGATCTCAGGTGCAGACCTATACTGCTCATTCAGCCATGCTGTCGTGGCAACCTACATACAAAGTAGAGGAAGGTTGGCACAGATGTTTGCTCAGGGATAATCTTCCTCAAGCAAAAAAAGAAGAGGATTGGCAACAGATGTTAGCTCAGGGTGATTCTTCCTCAGCGAAAACAAAAAAAAAGTTGCAAAATAGTATAAATTATCGCTTTTGTAATCATATTTGAAAATGATTTTGCTGTTTGTAGAATTCTTTTCAGATAAAATAATGAAGGGCATCGTAAGAACTGGATTAGGAGTTGAATGTCTTCTCCAGCTGCCCTGCCTCATTTCTCATGCAACTTAGTCCCTGGTTGAAAGTAGCTACTCTTGGGCTCATATAAGCTTTGACTTTTTTTTAGACTGGACTTCTCTAAATGAGGAAATGGGGTTAAATAATCTGGCACCTGTAAAACTTCTCTATGTGTAAAATAAGTTGCTGGCAGTAATATAATGGACACATTAGAGATTAGCTGTCAATAATGAATGCTACTTTGTCCTAATGTAGGAAAGGTAATCAACCAAGGCATGTCTGGAAGTGGCCCTCACTACTGATGAGATTGGGGCCTTCTGAGGACCGTTTCTATGTTCTGCTTCTACTCATGGTGACATTCACTTGGGTCAAAGGTGACTTGGATACCTGATTGTCATCCTCTTGAGGATGGGAATGAACTTTATGCTACTGCTTGTTCAGAGGTTGTGCCGTTGTCTTGTTCTCAGGCCTTCAAGGGACCTGGTTCCCACCCTTTCCTCCTTCTCGCTCCATATGGTTTTACAGTGATGTCCTATCAACGCTGTACTGTATTCACCACTCTGAAGTCTTTGGAGGACTAATGGATTAATCCCATTTATTTAAAGCACTTCTTGCTGATCTGTATATTTATGTGTTAGTTATGTCAAATGACTTTGACCATGATCAAGTGCTTTAAAGACTTAACCAGTCATTTTCCATATTTGTATGTATACAAAAAGCAAGGCCAGACAAATTCCTTCTCCTTATTACTGTCTGAGGTTTTAGTTCACAAACCATCCTGTAGTGGTCAGGTCTTCTGGATAGGAGTATGTATGACACCTTTCCCCAAAGTAGGTCTGAGGCTCAGACTGAAAATTTACCCTGCTGCTTCCTTAGCCTCTTTCTTTGAGTTTCACTCAGTACCATTGTGTCCGTCCTGGTGGTCAGAGGAAGCAAGGAAAGAGGACTGAAGGAAAAGGAGGACATGTCTCTGGCCGGCCTGGCACAGAAGGACTAAGGCAATTTCTACAGAACTCACTTATCTTGGGTCTAACCCAGATGGTTTCTGCTTGCCTTTCTGAAGACAGGATCTGGAGGTGATGAAAGAAGAGGAGAAAAAGGAGGAGGAGAAGAATGGCACTCCTGCTGTGGGGCAAGAGTTGGGAATCCGACAGGAAGTGGGCAGGAGAGAGAATTCTAAAAGAAATCAGGATTCTGTTTTACCAAGTTAACCACAAGGCAGACCTTTAACACTTGCCATACCCACAACTTCACCCTCTGTGACCCAATACCGTCTTTGTCTCCATCATCCCCTTCACATGCTCTCCTTAGAAGCGCGAGTAGGAAAATGGGGGAGGGCTTTGGGCTCCTTCTAGAGATCAACATTTGTTTATTTGTTCATTCAACACGTATTAATATTCCTTGAGTACTTATTTGTGCAGGCGTTGTTCTAGACATTGTGTGAAATATATGGTGAGAGAGAAAGAGAGAGACTGAGAAAGAGAAACTAAAATTTTTATTGCTATCTCTGGATTTAAATGGAATAAAAAATACTCTCAATCACTCTGATATATTTAATCTTCCTTAGGAACAAGTTTTATATAACATTTGAGTGGGTAGTTTCTATACCACAAACCTGTGAGATTTTAGAGTCTTTTACTCTTTTCATCTATATATTTTAAAAGAATTTATTAATGTATTGTATTGAGTTACTGAAGATTGGGAAATAATCCAAGTCTGTTTTCATTCCAAGTTAAGAAATTGTTTGGGAGATGTACCAATTTATTGTCTTGGCAATTTGCTTAAAATGGCTCTATGGTTTTAGTCTTCTGAGAGTGTGGGTGAAGAGAGCCAGGTTATTTGGCAAGACTTCTGTCCCACTGTGCAATCAGATGGACATATGCTCAACTATGCAATAAACCCAAACTTTTTCTTGGACTAGGGAACCTGTAGACCCTCTGATGATGTAGGTTCCAGTCACTGATGTATAGAACTTTACGTTGGAGACCTGCCAGTACATAGCTGAGACGGTAAGTTTGTGGCTTTCTGTTGGTTGAGAGCAGACATGAGCCATTCTGACTGAATGTAGGGTTTCCGGACTGCTGGTAAATTAGCTAGAGATTACCAACACAGGGATGTCTCCATGCTGATATTTGGCCAGAGAAGCTTGGCACCAAAGATGCCTTTCTTGGCCAGCCCCCGTGAACAAACTGGCCTAGAGTCTGACAGTGGGAGTTGAAAATAATCCAAGGCTAGGGTGCATCTTTTGGAGAACATGTGAAGTCCTGTTTTTGCTCATCTTGTTTTTATTTGTTTTCATAATTAATTTCTCTATAAATAGTTACAATTGAATGATAACTTGAGAATTTCTCTATTAGTAATTACATTTGAATTCAGCCAATCTGCTCTTCTGTAATACTTTCTAAGTGAAATTATCACTTATTTCCCAAGGAGAGAATTGGTATAGTGTTCCCTTTGTTTTCAGTTAAATTTAAGTAGTTGAACTTTATCTTTCAACAATTTAGGAGGTTCCAGGCACTTCTGATGATGATATTTGGAAATCTCTTCCTAAGTATTGGGAATAAAAGTCTGGTATGAATAACTAGATGTGAAAATGTAAAATTAATGACCAAATTTATCATCTCATAACACTTTCTTGCCCCTTGTGGTGAACCTTTGTGTATAGATGGAGAGCTTGAACAGCAACAGGTTGCTTCCTTCACTTAGGTAATTAATTAAAAGTCCTTGACTTCTCCTTGGTGAAAATGGGAGATTTCCAACAGGAGAGCAAAGTCTGCAGTATTGGCATGGAATGCTGGAATTTGGACAGCTGCACCACCCAGACCAACCTGGTGCAATCCTTTTTGCTACTTGTTCTATGTTTTAAATAGATTAGTGTCCCTCATGAGTGCATATGTATTTAATCATTCACTCATATTTGGCCTTCTTTCTCTAGATCTTCATTTTTGTCTCGTTTATTTCACATTTTCATAGTATTGCATTATATGAAGACATGATTCGTATGTATGTTGTTTAATTTTTTTCTCCAGTTCTAAATCACGTTCTCTATAGCAGAGACCAATGAATTTGGCTCTAAATTTCAGATGACGATCACTTTTATTTTTTAGTAACCAGCCATGAACTTTATGGCATAGATATACTCTTTTAAGTTGCATCCTCATTTGAATACCTGCTTATACTGCTATGTTGAAATAAGATTAGCTCTGAATTAGTATGACTGCCTATTTTCAGGCATAATACATTCTTGAAAATGTGCATGAAAGCTGAATGCATCAAAAATGATCAATGGACTTCAAAATATCAAGGTGCTGTGGGATTAGATGGAGAGCTAGTTCTAGAAAGCTAAAATATATTGTAAAATCCCAATTACTCCTAGACGTTTAGACATTCTCTTCATTGATAATGTTTATCTTACTTCATACACATTCTTTAAATTTTTTTCTTGCCCATTGAGCACATGATTGACAAGCTTAAGTCCCTTGATATCCTGACTGAAAGTTGGAATTTGTCACTTTCAACAGAGCTAAAATTTGCTTCCTCTTCTTCTTTTTATTAATCCAAGAAAATGGTATTTGTCTCCATTGATTCTTCTTTTATTGCTTTCATTGAAATTCAGTAGTTTACTTCATGTAGGTCAGACACATTTCTTGTTAGGTTTATTCCTGGGAGTTTATCTATTTCTTGTAATTTCTGGGATATAAGAAATTGATTGATTTTTCTACAGTGATCTTTAGTTAGCTGCAATGGCCTAAAATGGTCCCTGGGCAGTTTATGTTGAACAGTCTACCTTAGGATAGAAAAAGTTTCTTTTGGGATGTATTTATGAACATGTGAATTGTATCAAAGTCCAAAGTTATAAACATGACATCCTCATATAATAAATATGGCTGTGACTATTAAAAATATGGTCAGGAATTAAAAGGAAAAAAACATTGATTGCTGGGATTAGGCCACTAATTATCAGAAATGGAAGAGGGTACAATTCCCTTCCTCATTACATTATAAACAAAAATTGGAACATGGTTTTCTGACAGTCTATGAATGTAGGCCAAAGTAAGTAGAAGTGTAAAAAGAAGGAGAGCACTGAATAAGAAGACTACACATCCATGGAGAATGAAATTTCTTTTGTGCAGTTAAATTATGGGGGTCTTTAAGTAAGACTTAATAACTTAGAAATGTAGATAACCAAGCATCAAAATACTCTTTATGAAAAAAAAAATCATCGTAGCAAAAAAACATTCTAGAAATACTAAAACATAACTTTGTAGAAATTTAGCTGATGAGAAATTGAGAACATTTTTTTCCTGGAGAGGCTGTAGTTTCGTTTTGTTTTATTTTTTTTGGTGAGGAAAATGATCCCTAAGCTAACATCTGTGCCAGTCGTCTTCTATTTTATATACGGGATGTCATCACAGCATGGCTTGATGAGCAGTGCATAGGTCCACGCCCAGGATCCGAATCTGCAAACCCAAGGCCACCAAAGCAGAGTGTGTGAACTTAACCACTAGGCCACCGGGCCAGCCCTGAGGCTATAGTTTTTTAAACTATAATCAAATAGTATAGTAAAAGTAACTCTTTGGCATTGCTAGAAAATCTCTCTGGGACATCTGTAGTGAATCAATGGAAAAGTAAGTGCATCTATAGTGTGTAGGGGCTTTATAGCTTCCCAGCTGTCCGCGAACCCAAAGGACGGTCACCAGCATTCCTTATGACACATCCAAAGGTGGTGATGATCTCTGGCTTGGTCAAGGCCACTGTCCTTATCCTAGGGTATCTGATTTGGAGAGTATAACAGAACAAGAAGATGTGTTTCCAGGCAGGTAACCCCCTCCAGGATTGACTTCATTAATTCTTTTTGTACATCCAATGCTCCAGTCAAACTAGATTAGTGGCTGTTCCCCAAATACTGCCACCACCCTTTGCACCTCTGAGCCTTTACATCTGTCTGAAATTACTTTTCTGCTGTTTTCATCCACCAGACTCCAACCCAATATTGAAAGGCTAGCTGACCTTGGGTAGGTGAAGCAGGAAATTGTAACAACCCTTCATCCACCTCCTCTTCCCTTTCCACTGCTCCACCAACAACCAAACCTGTAACCAACAAAATCTTCTTCTCTCTGAACTTCCCTCTCTTTTTACTTCTTTGTTACATTCTAGTTTGTGCAGCAATTATTGTAAATTTTGATCTTGCTACCAAATTATAAACTCATCAAGGAAGAAAAAAACACATTTTATTCATTCACTTACTCACTGTGTATTCTCCTCTGCCCTCCCCCTCCACATTTTTCACTGTACTTTGCACATAGTAGATATTCAAACAAATATTAACTTATCTTAAAGATTAGTTTCATTATTAAAATGAAATAAGATCAATGCACGCGGCATATAACACTTGAAATGCTCTGAAAAGGGAAATTAAATAAAAGAAGGTAAGGAGTCAAGGGACTTTGTCTTTAAACCAAAATAATGATAGTAGTGTCTCTAGTAGAACATCTACTAGGAATCTTATGTCAGATTCCCTGGAAACACACTGTGACATGGAGATTTGTGTACAAGAAATTTACTCGGGAGTGCCTCCAGGATGGGACCAGCACCTTGGAAGGGAGGGGGATGAAAACAGGACTAGGAAAGTCCAACAAAGGCCTCAGATGATCTTCTGGAGAGTTCTGGAGCCTGAAATCTCTTCAGAACGGTTCCATCTTGAGTGAGAGAGGCCAAGTCTTTATACCACCATATTGACCATTATTGGAAAAGGATTGGTGACCTTGGGCTAGGTGGCACTTTTTGTCTGAAGGCAATCAATAGAGTGACTCAGCTGAGAGCCATCAGCTGCCAACACTCACAGCAGCCAGGGGTGAGTGTCTCCGTTCACAAGAGGGGATCTGGGTGGTAGGCCACGGCATCCACCACTACTACACCAACACGATTGGGATGCTGGTTGGTTAATGTAAAAACTCAGTTAAAGAGGAGAACCATGAAAAATGATGTATGTACAAAGATTTTATTTCAACTTAAAATATATCAATGTGTGTTTATTTGCCAGTCTTTTAATTACAGGAACATGAGCATGAATGCTTTGGTTGATGTTTTACATCTTTCACAAATGAAATAAGAAAATCATTGTGTAAAATATGCTGTTTCAGTTTAATTAGAGATGCTTGTGAAACGTATTTTTTACACAAAATTTGAAAGTGATATTTTTAGTGATTTGCCTTTATTATGTCGTAGTTTTTAAATTTGATTTTATATTTTTTCATAGTATAAATATTTTAAAGTATCAACAGGTCTATAAACCTGATAATTAAAAGCAGCACCTCTGCCCCCACCTTTGATCCTGCTCTCCATAGACAACCACTTCAACTCTTTTCTCTCTTTCATCTGGATTTACTTCCATATAAATATCTCTATGATTATATTGTTATTTTTGTCTTAATTTTTCCGTTTAGCTATTTTCGTTGATGTCTACTGCAGAAACTGATGATTTAGTTTTCTTATCTCCTCTGTCTCTGTCTCCCTGGCCCTATTCTTCAACACACATTTCCCCTCCTGTCTTCCAAATATGCTTATGTTCTAAAGCTGCGGTTTATTTATTGAGCGTATGTTACTGTCATTTACAGCTGAGCCATGTAGTATGTTATGATTGCATTTACTTTTCTATGTAACTTTTAGGGTTTTTTTTGGAGTTAGTAATTACCAGAAACTCTCCGTGCCTCAATTTCTTCAACTGTAAAATGGGTGTAGTAATGGTACCTACCTCATAGGGTAGTCCGAGCTCTCTAAGTGTTATTAGTTTCCACTGATTTTGTTTTTTATGTACCAGTCCCTAATTCATCTCAGCCTTTCTAACAGAACTGTAAATATCCTTTCAATACACTTCATCACATATTAAGTACTCAGTGAGTAAGTGTTGAAAATATGCATAGCCAATACTCTAATCTGTACTCTATGAACAGCAAAGTAATTTAACTGAGAGAGCAATGCATTCAGAATCGGGAGGCCTAGTTCAAGGCCTGGATCTGCCCCTACCCAGCTGTATGACCTTGGGCTAGCACATTTGGTTCACAGTTTTGTAATCTGCAAATGAGAGAATTGGATTAGACAATCCCTAGGGTCTCTTCCAGTGCTATGATTCTATTATGAAGTAGAGGATAGGCAGAAAATACCAAACTATATAACATATAAATTGCAATATTAGCTGCCACCACTTCTAGCACCATCTCCAGAAGACCTCTTAATAACCTTTGTCAGGCAGGATTATGGAAACATCGCTCACACTGTGATAAAGGCGAATTTTGCTTAGTCATTCTATTTGAGCAATTGTCCTATCCCTTTGGGACACCTGGATGTAATTTGAGGGAGCCACCACTAAATGTCGCTGTAGGTTACATAACAGTGGTCAGGCGAGCTCTAAATTAGTGTCGCTCTATGAGCCTCAGAGCTACCATGTAGTCTCCTTGTAGATTTAGAACTTTAAATACTTAAACCCAAATATGAAAGCCCTAGGATGGAAGTTAATTATGATTTTAAAAAGAAGGTGCTATAACCTTCTAAAATGCTCTTTACTTCTTCCCTCAAAGGCTGCTTCTGCATTTCTACTTACTGATGTAAACTGGGCAAACTGGTATTTGAAGGAACTCCCAGTTGAGCGATTGCTTGACTCTTTGGCCTAACCCTGGTGTTTCTTCCCCCTCAGGATAAAGAGATTAAGCTGCAGAAGAAAGTATGGGTTTCTTTGTTTCCTGCTTCTTGTTTCTGTTGTATCTCCAAGCTTATCTGGAATCCTAAACACTGCATTTCATTGATTTTATGGAAATATGCACGTATTTTCATGTTTTAACATTCCTGAAATTGTGATGCTCCCTATAATCAATGGCAACATACAATTATAATTAGCAGCACTTTTTATTTTTCAGGGATGTCTTATAATCAATGATGTCTTTTATGTGTAAAAATACTGCATCTGATATTATGGTATATTCATCTTAATTTATTAGAGTTCAATGCCGTGTGAAAATTTGTTTGACAGATTAACTTCCTTTTGTAGTCTAATTTCTTTAAGGAGCTCAGGTGGAAGAGAAAGCACTGCTTATAGAATGTCACCAGGTGTCTGAGCTGTGTGCTGTGCACGTATGATTGTATTTAATCCTCATCACACTGTGAAGTGGGCTTTTTGTTTTCCTTTTATGTTCCATTTCTAGTTTCCTCAGTTGAGAAAACTGAGATCCAGAAAGTTCAGTAACTTGTACGAAGTCGTACTGCTGGTAGGGGTCACTGTTCAAAACTGCGTGTTTATGTATTTTGCTACAAATCTTACACTTTTTCTACCATGTTACATTATATTTTAGGATACACTTCTCTTTAACACCAGAAGGTCTTTGTAACTTATCCTGTAGAACTTAGCCCTCTTTCAACAACTGCAGTTGTTTTCTAACAGTCCTTTAAAAATGTTGTGATCCCCAATTAAATAAGAAATATTTCTTCTGAACTCCAGCCTCAATCCTTGTGTCAAAAGGATGGAATGAGACTTGATGTCCCTGATGTGAATTGCTTCTCTGTTTGGCAGTGGGCTCGAGAGAGTAAACAGCCTCCTCAAGAGGCAGCAGGAAGCACAGCACAACTCATTCAGAGCATTTGGATTCTCTTAGTCTTTTTCTATTTTTTTTTAGGAAGATTAGCCCTGAGCTAACTGCTGCCAATCTTCCTCTTTTTGCTGAGGAAGAATGGCCCTGAGCTAACATCTGTGCCCATCTTCCTCCACTTTATATGTGGGACACCTACCACAGCATGGCATGCCAAGCAGTGCCATGTCTGCACCCAGGATCCAAACCGGCGAACCCCGGGCCAGTGAAGTGGAACATGCGCACTTAACTGCTGCGCCACTGGGCTGGCCCGTCTCTTAGTCTTTTGGCAGAGCACTCTAGGAAATAGTATTCAAAATGCCTTGAATTAAAAAAAAAAGTTTCCTCCAAGTGTCTAATTTATGGAAAGCTGGTTCATTAACTTTAGGACATGGTTTCAATCAGAGTTCACAAGTGTCTGGAGACCCAGGCTGTATGCAAGATGTAGTTGATAGGAAGGATTTGGTAGGCCTCCCTTAACTTCCCAAGAGGGAAGGCTGAGAAACAAGGAGGAAATTCCTTTCATACATCTTTGCTTTGACAGTCCCCTGTATGCAAATGACGCTCACTGGTAAAGTCAAGAAGGGCCAAGAGGGAAGAAGGCAGTGACTGATTATTGTGTTTGCACAAGCCCAGGGTAACTAAATTTCAATTCCCAGCAACTCTCAGAAATGCTGAAGTGCGTTCCCTGCTGATTCCCCACCTCATGTCCTGAAGGACATTTGTTGTCTACAGACTGTACTTATGTTTTCCATTTCCAGTCTTCTTTATTTCAGGTTCTCCTCATTTGTAAATCTAAAAACAAAACGTTAGCAATCTGTCAGAGGTTCTTTTCCATTCATTTGTCTAGGGACTTAACATCAAAATACTTTTATATCAGCAACTTGGGGTCTTATGATGATAAATAATCTGTTGTCCTATTTTGCAATGATTCCTCATAGAGGGCATCTGATTTATAACATGTACAGGATAGAATAGCCAGAAATTCAAGGTCACTAAGAGATGAGTTGATTACAATTGTTTAAAGTTTGGTTGGCTTAAAGAGAATATCATTTGCTGAAGCAATTTTGAAATGATGCATTTAACTTTCCGTCTTTTAAAGGAGGTAATAACTCTATTGTATGTTACCTGGGTGAAAACTGTTGGATAAAGCCTATTTGCGTCTATTCAGAGCCACCCATCCATCTTCATAGTGATTGCTCTGGGAAGGAAGGCCAAGTGACAGCCATGAGGCTCTTCATTTTATCTCAAATTCTTGAACCTTCCGATGTGAAACAGATGAGAGTTATGTGGGTGTCTGTGGTAAGACGCAAGAATAAAAGTCACACGGTATCTTTCTGAATACTAAAATCAAGGGCATCTTTCAATCTTTATGTGATTTCTTGACTGCATTTCACTCAATAATCATCCATCCCTTCGATCATTCAAGAACTATTTGTTGAACACTAGCTATGTGTCATGTGCTGTACCATATGGTGTCAATAAGACACGGTCCCTGCCTTTGGGGGACTAATATTCTGTGAGGGCTGCAGACAAGTAGGCAGTTAGAGTAGCCTGTGATAAGCACTCTGGTGGGCATCAGGAAGGTCTGAGATGGGAGCACATAGAAGGGTATTCTAGTCCTGATTTGAGAGATCAGGGAGGGTTTTGTTTTGTTTTGTTTTGTTTTGTTTGAGGAAGATTAGCCCTGAGCTAACATCTACCACCAATCCTCCTCTTTTTGCTGAGGAAGATTGGCCCTGAGCTAACATCCATGCCCATCTTCCTCCATTGTTTTATATGTGGGACGCCTGCCACAGCATGGCTTGATAAGTGGTACACAGGTCCATGCCTGGGATCTGAACACCAGGGAGAGTGTTTTTGAGGAAGTGCTCTCCTAGATTTCTCTTAGGAAGTGCTATTCTCTGACAATGCTCTGGCTCTTCTGTACTGCTGACTGCTTTTTCTTAATTTCCTTAGCTATTTCTTCTTTCTCTCCATCTTAATAAATGTCAGTGCTCCTTGGGAGTTTGTCCCAGTCCCTATTTCTTATAATTATACATTTTCGTAGGCACTCTCAATCATAACCATGGCTTCAACTGCCCTTATACACAGCTGGCGCCTAACTATATCTCTAACTGGCCTTAAACTATTAATTTAGTGACCCATTCATTATTTTATCCATCTTTCATTGACTGTGTATCACATACCAGCCTGGCCTGGGCTAACAGAGATGAATGCAGTTGACTTCTTTCACACTCACTGAGTTTTCAGTCTAGCTAGCAAGAACTACATAAAGAAACTATAAAATATAGTTGAGACCTGGCAGTCTCCCTGGCTGGTCCAGAAAACAGTCCAACAGTGTGGCTAGCTTATAAGATGTGCAGTCGAAAGCAGCAGAAAGTGGCCTGATGAAATAAGGTGAGGTCAGATTGTCAACAGGAACCACGCTCAGAAGCAAGGACGGTTTCTTGTAGGCATTAGGGAGCCAGCAGAGATCTTTAAACTGGCAACTTGGAGAATCAAATTCATTTTAGGTAGATATTCTGGTGGCAATGCAGAGGATGGACTGGCAGCATGGGAGATCTGGTATAAATTAATTAAGAGGTGAGAAGGATCTGAACGGAGGCAGTGACAAGGGCAAAGAGAAAAGAAAGTGTTAGGACTTGAGACTTTTCTGGAGTTGAATCAATAGGATGCGGTGGGTAAGGGAGAGAGAAAAGTCAAGAAAGATACTGAGATTTGTGGTTGAAAGAGGGAGTAGATGGTCTCCCCACTAACCAAGGTATGAACAACTGGAGACAGATTTGCAGTAGGGGAATGCAATGTGTTCATTTGTGGACAAGTCAAGTTGTAGATGCCTGTGGGACCTTCCAGTGGAGATATTTAATAGGCAATTGGAAATAGTCAATTTGAAGCTTGCGAGGGGGACCAGGGATTAACACACACATTTAGAATTATCATAGGATAGCTAGTAGTTGAAGCCATAGTAGTGGATGGATTATGTTCATATTCAACAAATTAAAAATAAAAATCTATTATGTACCAGCCACTGTGACATTTAGAGTAGGTATATGAGTATGGAACAGCCTATGCTTCCAAAGAGTTTTCTGGGGCAAGGAACATTATCAAATAAATGCAATATAGGGTGAAAAAGATTGTTATAGAAATATGTGCAAGGTGCAGAAGTGGCACAAAGAAAAAAGAGATCGTACAGGAAGGATGGAAGACATGGAAGAGAAGAAAGCCAGGGTCACAACTCAGTGGAACTTCTCCAAAGAATATGGGAAGCTTCACAGATTTTCTTGTCATCTCTTCAAGGCAGATGTCATATCTCATTCATTTCTACACTCTCAGCAGAAGCCAGCCTAATGCCTGCAACATAAGTGCTCAGTAATGTTTGTTGAATAAACAGGCCCAGGGCAGTTGGAAAGAAATTAAAAAAAAAAAAAAAGAAAATGAAGCATGGGATTTCCCCAAGCCCTGGGGAACACTTTAATCATCTCTTGTTAGCCTTTCACTTAGAGAGCTTGTGCAGGTGGAACTCAAAATAACTCTGAAGAAATGAAGATGCAGCAATTTAGAACTAGGCTAAGGAAGGACTGCGTCTGTCAGTGCTCTAATTGTGAATGTGCTTACGGCAAGCTAGACCTTTTATTTTTATTTCTGTGTGTGGTAAAATTGTGTGGCCATGGATTTTCTGTCAAACCATCACTTAGAGTGTCTGAGATAATGGCCCATCACCATTCATTTACTAATGACAGCGTGGGGCTTTTAAACAGGGTCCCATCACGTTGGGCCTTGCAACCTCCGTTCTTGTTGTGCGTCCATTTAAATGATTTGTAATAGCCAGTAATTATGAAAATGTCTTTTTTCCTTGACCCTCTCCCTCCCCTCCTCCCCACCTACCAAATTTACACGTTAGTATTTCTTCAGCTTGGATTACAAATTAACATAGTTGATTTTTTTTTTTTTAAAGATTAGTCTATTTAGGTATATATTAGTACATGGGATTGCTATGGAAAAGTAAAAGAAAAAAAGACGTGTTAAAGCCTTATGGTAAAAGATATTCCCATCACTCCAGCAGTGAGAGGCTCTCCTAGGGTTGAGCGCCTTCAACTTCATTGTCCAAGGCTGGTTATGAGTTTCACTCCTCTCTCTCCTGAGAAGTTGGAAGGAGGGAATCTTTTCTTCAGGCTCCTACAGCTAGACTTGAGACTAACATCCTTTTTAATTTTCTCCCTCCCAAAATAACTGTGGTTATGGTGTAATGTTTTTCATTGTTTTATCTGGCCGTCAATTAGTTTTTAAAGTTAACAAAAAGGTTTTTTCCTGATCGTATTCTGTCTCTTGCTGCAGGAAAGATCATGCTTTTCTGGAGGGTGAGCTATGGAAACTCCTGGAATGTTTTCTCAATAATTTAGACTTGGAAGCATAACTGCACGTGCATGCGTGTGTGTGTGTCTTGAAAAAGATCATTCATATCACTTTTCTTTCCTCTCAGGCACTGCACAGTATTCACAGTATAGTCATTATTCATCTAGTTTAACTAGGAGCATGAAAATTTGCCAGTATATAATACTCTGAAGATCATTTGAGGGAAGAGAAGGCCAATCCCCACTCCCTGCTCCCAGACACTTGCTCTTCTAGGGCACAGGCGTCAAGTCACCTTTTAGCCTTTTTCTTGCTTCCCCATCCACCATGATGGGCTTTAATGGCACAGATATATCCCTATAAATTGGCATTTGGGAAGTCCGTAGGGCAAGTGTGTTTGGAGACAGATGGAGAAGAAGTCCAGAATTCTCAGAAATAGTAATAATCGCTTCTACTTAATGAACGCACATCCTCTTAAATTCTTACAAGGTACTCTAAGGTAAATGGTCTTTTCCCATTTTACAGATAAGGAATTAAGGCTCAGAGAATTAAAATGATGAGCTCCAGTGCACATGACAAGGGGCAGAGCTGGGATTTGAGCCCATGCCCTTTCCTTTAAGCTACCCTGCTTCCAGGAGGGACACCTTTGGCCTAGCAATGCTTCTATGTGAGCATCTTTTAGAAGAAGGGTGTCAAGTGGCTGAGAGATATTCGATCCCCATGGCCTTATGCTGGGGTGGAGGTGGGAATGAGGAGGGAGGCAGCAGGGAGCATGAGGCTCTGGGTATTGGGAGCAGCCTGGAGTTGGCTAAGGATGTGGAGTCTCTTCTGTTCACTTCATAAAGGAGTACGAGGAGTCAGGAACTGAGAGTGTTTGGCGAGAACACTTCTCTCTACATCAAGGAAATGCAGTCTTAGGGATGAAGGAGAATTTGAATAATTAATTGGGAGTAAAATCCCTACTTTCTAAGAACTTATGACTGTGGTGGGTTATGCTAATGATTTGGAAGGATCCGCTCTCAGCTCCTTAAGGGCATAACTCAGTTCCAGGGAGGTCTACAGCCCTACGCAGTGTGAGCAAAATGATATTTCCTTCTGCGAACTATTTTCTTTATTCCGTGATGCTTTCTTTGGCTTTACCTCGTGGCAGACCTGAAAATCTGGGGCTGTCAGCTCAAGTCCAGCCCCCACAGAGCACAGTGGCAACATTCCAATTCCTCTCAGTGGTAAGTGTGAAGACGATTCTGCATGCAGGGTAATATTTATGACTTTGTCAGCTGTTGGCACCGTAGGAATGGGCTCAAGATGGCCAAAAGAGCTTTAGTGGGTGATGAAGGCTTGTTTAAAATGATGATCTAGGGAAGTGAGTTACAGTACAGCCTCACAGCAGCAGGCCCATCTAGTCCAGAACATTCCCTAAGAGAAGAAATTCTTGGTTCAGCAGTAGCCCAGGGTCAAATGTGACCAAAGATGATGAACACTGGTCTTAGAGTTGCTGTTTACTTCAGGAAGTCCTGTCTGCCCACAGCTTTGTTTGTGGTGTGCATCTTGTCCTCATTCCTGATCCATCTGAAGATGTGGGTGGTTGAAGGGGCTTATGTGTTTGTTTCCACTCTGCCCTGACTCCATGACTCAGAGTCAGTTGATCATCACCCTGGCCTTGGTGCTAATATTTATTTCTTAAGAGGAAGACAGAGTTAAATATACCAAAGCACCAATTTCATTGCCATATACAGAGTATTTCAGAGTATATGATTTTCATCTCATCCTCATAATAACCTTCCAGGTGGGTAAGGAAAAGTTTAGTGTGCTCTTTTGAAGATGGGAGCCAGTGATTTAATCAAGATTATGAGAATAATAATTAGTGGAATCAGGACCAGTGCCAGCTGTTTCTGATTCCTAGATCTGTACCCAGGATAGACAAACTAGAGCTTGCAGGCCAGATCTGGCCTACTGCCTGTTTTTGAATGGCCTGCAAGCCAAGAGTGGTTTTCACATTTTAAATAGTTGGGCAAAAAAGCAAAAGAAAAGTAATATTTCATGACACATGAAAATTATATTTAATTCAAATTCAGTGTCTGTAAAATAAAGTTGTATTGGAACACAGCCACACTTATTCATTTATGTATTTTCTACGACTCCTTTCATGCTACAGTGACAGAGTTGGGTTGTTGTGACAGAGACCTTATGGCCCACAGAGCCTAAAATATTTACTATCTGTCTCTGTATAGGAAGAGTTTGTCAACTACTATGATCAGTAAGTAGAGACCCCTGGTACATGCGCCCTGTATTAGTTTGCTAGGGTTTCCATAAAAAGTACCACAAACTGGCTGGCTTAAAACAACAGAAATGTATCATCTCCCAGTTCCGGAGGCTGAAGTCCAAGATCAAGGTGTCAGCAGGGCCATGCTCCTTCTGAGACTCAGGGTAGAATCCTTCCTTGCCTCTTCCTGGCTTCTGGTGGTGGCTCACAATCCTTGATGCTCCTTTCTTTGCAGCTGCATCTGTCCAGTCTCTGCCTCCATCATCACATGGCTGTCTTCACCTCATCTTCCCTCTGTGTGTCTGTGTCCAAGTTTCCCCCTTTTTATAAGGACACCAGTCACATTGTATTAGGACTCACCCTAATGACTTCACCTTAACTGAATTCTCTGCAAAGACCATATTTACAAATAAGGTCACATTCATAGGTACCCGGGCTTAGGACATCAGCATCTCTTTTGGGAGGGATACAATTCAACTCCACTATGGTGCTTTGTCCCCACATTATCATAACTCTTCCTTCTTTCCCTGCCTCCCTCTCTCTGTACCTCCTTCCCCCCTTCTTCCTTTTTCCTCCATCTTGCCTCCCTTACCTCATTCACTATACATTCATCAAACATTTAGTCCCTAGTGTGTCCTCATCCCTATGCCCATCACTGTGCTAAAGTATAGGGTACCAAGATAATTAAGAGTTGGCCTCTGACCTCACTGACCTTACAGTGCATTGAGGAAGATCAACACCTGTGATACGTTCCATGAAAGGGTTTTGTATAAGGTATGATAGAGATTTGGAGGGATCTTAAGCATTTAAATCATCAGGTGTTGAGTGCTAATCTTTCAAAATAATTGATGTGGTCCTACTATTTCAAGTACCACAACTATTGACTCAAAAACTATAGATGCTAATATACATCCATATTTTGGTATAGAGTTTCCCCACTATTCTTTTAAAGTCAAAATGTATAGAAATATTCTGCCCTCTTGTTTGCTTCCATTCCTTCAATCCCACTTCCCTTCAGCACTTAACATGTCAGATTAGAATACACTGTTCTGGGAAAAACAATGGGATCATCCTGAATAGAGGCCTCCAGCCTTGTTATATTAAGTTGATGGCTTTTAGGAAGACTCGATCTGCAGCTTTGTGGGATGAAGCTTGACACCACTCAGTGCTTTTTTGTCCTAATATGTTGCATTTTGTTGTGTTGTCTTTGAGGCTCTTTGTTGCTCTGCTCTCTCCTCCTGGCACTAATTGGCCACATTCAAATACTGTCATGAAGCGCACGAAATGTGTTCTGACAGCTTTCTCCTCCTCTTGCCCTGGAGCGCAGCGTCTCACTGGTCTCACAGGATCCTCCTTGCCAGGGTCAGGGGTTTGAGAACATAGCCAAGGGAGGGGGTTCGTCCTCTTTGTGCGGGTCCTGGTGGGGGCTATCTGTGGACTGCATCCTTGGGTCCTATGTTTTATCTCTGTGCCGTTTGTAAACCAGGGAGTTCCCGCAGATTCAGAGCTTCCTACAGGGTATCTGCCCCAAAGATGCTAGCCTGATGGAAACAGCAAAGATCTACTCCCTGCGGGAAGGGGGAACCAGTATAGAAAGTGACACCTCTTCTCCTGATGGTATTCTCTTCCTAGGGTTCACAGTTGCTGCCGACCTTAACTGTCTCTGGACTTTGTATGTACATTTCTCAGTTTCTGTTCTACCCAGACCTTTTAAGGGAGCTTTTAAAAATCTCTTTTATAAAATTCTCTATGGATGCAAAGGCTCCTTAGCTTTTATAAATGATGCTAAGAAGAAATTAATATTAACTTATTAGTAAAGGACCTTTTTTTTTTTTGAGGAAGATTAGCCCTGAGCCAGCTACTGCCAGTCCTCCTCTTTTTTGCTGAGGAAGACTGGCCCTGAGCTAACATCCATGCCCATCTTCCTCTACTTTATATGTGGGTTGTCTACCACAGCACGGCATGCCAAGCAATACCATGTCCACACCCGGGATCCGAACCGGCAAAGCCTGGGCCGCCAAAGCAGAATGTGCGAACTTAACCGCTCCGCTGCCGGGCTGGCCCCAGTAAACAACCTTTGACATTGATATTATAAGACTAGAGCAAACTCACATTGTCAGTTTTTAAATGACTTTCATGTTGTACTCTGATGATCTCAAGTACAATTCTCATAGCACAATTTACCCTAGAACTACTTCTGAAGGCCAGTGAACTGAATCTTGGTTTGACCACTTACTAGTTAATAAAACTTGGGCAAGTCACTTTACCTCTTTGTTTCTTAGTGTCCTGCAATGAGTATAACAATCACTTTATAGTGTTGTTTGGAAATTCGAGTGAAATAATGTATATAAGGGGGCTTTAGCAATTGGAAGTTTTATATAAATGTGAGAAGGTATTCTTAGTATTGTCACTAATTAAAATTATGCTATGGAAATTCTGGTCAGAGATATTTTCTCTTCTTTTGTGAGGTCATAAAAGATATAGTGACCGTTACTGTTAACTATCTTTGGGTACATCTTAGACTACTGGTTCTCAAGGTATGGTTCCTAGGCTAGGAGCATCAGCCTTACCTAGGAATGCATTAGAAATGCAGAGTCTTGGGCCCTACCCCATACCTCCTGAATCAGAACTTCTGGGGGTGGGGCCTGCAATCTGTGTTTTAACAAGACCTCCAGGTGATTCTCATGCCACTAACATTTGAGACCTGCTGGCTTAAGATAAAGTTATGCTGTGCTGGGTATGTGTAGGCTTTGAATTGCTGATTTTTTAAAAATTTTTTTTAAAATTTAATTTAATTTTTTTTAAAGATTTTATTTTTTTCCTTTTTCTCCCCAAAGCCCCCCAGTACATAGTTGTATATTTTTCGTTGTGGGTCCTTCTAGTTGTGGCATGTGGGACGCTGCCTCAGCGTGGTTTGATGAGCAGTGCCATGTCTGCACCTAGGATTCAAACCAGCGAAACACTGGGCTGCCTGCAGTGGAGCGCGTGAACTTAACCACTCAGCCACGGAGCCCGGCCCCTGCTGATGTTTTTTCACCTAGCTTTCCTTTCACACATGGAAGAGATTCTGAAAGTCACAAATGTGTGCACCTAAGACTGACTTGCCATCATCAGTTGACTTCCTACAACATGTCTACCAGCTAGGTGTGCCATTTTCAGTGTTGACATAGATCTTAGGATTGCTGGTCCTTGAAGCATCACCTTTGTAAACATAAACTTGTTGGAGATTGTGGCTGGGGTCCAGAGAGGGGGTTTTAAGATGCTCCCTACTTAAGTGGGATAATAGTTGAATGAGATGACCAGTAAGCTATTCAGTGAAATCAGTAAAGCTGCGCTGAGCTTGATCCCTGTTCTGGCCGCCTCTGAACGTCAGGTGTTGTCTTCCCTCTAACAGTCTTTAGTCTTCCTCTCATGAACACCCACTTATTAGTGAGTCTGGGGTTCACCCCTCAAGTCCTCTGCCAGGTCTCAGAAAATGCCAGGTGCCCTACTGCACTCTTTGTACTTTCTCATCACGTCCCTGGATCGTGACTATGCCATCCATGACAGGTGGACGGTAGTTACTTGGGTAAAGTAAAAACCAGAGCTGTAAACCTAATTAAGGTGGAAGAGGGAACGTGGTGGGAAAAACATTAGGGAGGTCGTGGTGCTGTTTTGTTGACCCACCGGGCAGAGGCACATGTAGGTGTTTAATAAGTATTTATTGAATGAATGAATGAGGAATGAATTTCATGTTTCGGAGCTAACTTGTCTACTTAAAAGCATCAGTCTTATCTCAAATGAACAGACATTATGTCTTGATTGAGTGAACTATTAGATATGTTTAGTTTTAAATGCAGACATAAATAGATTTGATCTTTCCATGGTTCGAATTTCCTCCCATCAGCTTTCCCTTAATTATCCACAAGTGTTCCAAACCTTTATTAGCTAAATAGGATGCAGATGATGGTCATTAGTCTGGGATATAAATCTTGCTGGCACATTCAATGCCTTTTCACTTGGTTAATTGAAATTTTCAGTATTCATGGACTACAAGAAAACACTGTAATTTTATCATTTATTCAGGGGTATAATTTTTTTCTTTAGCTGGTTATGTTTTATAATTATGCAGTTTTTTAAAAAAATAAAAATGAATGCCACACTTTTCCTGGAGGGGATACCACTCTTTTCTGTGTATATGTATCAATACCAGTCTACTAAAGCACGAAGACCAAATGGAAATTCATACTTTGTCTGGAAATCCTAAAATTGGCCAAGTAAAATGTCTAAGAAAGCATCTAAGTAGTGTGCACTTCTGGGACCCATCGGTTCAAGTGTAAGAGACTTCCAAATTGTTAGTAATATGAGTAGATCTAGTCCTGACATCTACCAATAAGTGAGAAATCACCCAGTGTGTCTGTGGGGTGCAAATTGCAGGTATCAAATGGAGATGCTTTATGCAGGCATCATTCCTTTAAATGGTTCTTAGCTTTCAACTGCATTTGACCATTTATCAAAACTGGCTGTCATCTGGTGGTATCTAGCTGAGAGTGAAACACACACCCCCCCCCACACACACACTCACGTACACATCAAGGCACAACTGATGCTTCAAATAAAATTTCATAACATTACCATCTATCTTGGGGATTGTTTCTTAATTCCTGAATTTTTATAATCTGATACTTAAGCAATTCTCTTCTCTTACACTCTACTTTGTTTCAATTTAACCAAATAAGTGTTAGATGTGTGCTGTTTTTAAAATATAAATCTTAGTTATAGACATTACATAGCGGAGACTGGCTTTGTAGAGGTAGAGTCTATCTATTTCTGTTTCTTTTCCTAGACCTAATTTAGTGGGAATAAAACAACATTGTAATAACTCTCAGAGGTAAACTTTCCTTTAAAAAGAAGTATAGAACATATGGAGTCTCTTTTCAGTGCTCAATCACTTTGCAAAACACTCCCACCAGTGAGAATCGGGTAAGCAGCTGCTCTTCCAGAAGTCTCTTTTTGTAGGACTGGAGGAACCATCAATCACTGATCCTCCATCTGGGTTCTCTGACCATGGGCTTATCAGTGAAAGTTGTCCATCTGAAGTCGCTCTTCCTTCTTGGTTGTCCTGGCTTTCCCACTCGGAAATTTTCTACAAATGGTTGTTAACGTTAATTTAATGAAGACATGTTTAAGCACCTCAGTCTCCTAAATTATCCATTATTTAATGTGTCTGAAAATCAGATGTAAAGGCATCTTATAACATGCTTTTGTGGGTCACTTGTATATCACCTCTCTACTTCTATAGATAATCAAGAGCTGACCATGTTATTCAGTCAAATGTTCTTTCCTCAGAGGATAGAAGAAAGAAATAGGCAGTATACTCATTGATTTCCAAACAATGTGCCTGATAAAATCAGGCGCATTTTCCTCAAATTAGCCAAGGCTCTCCTGACCTGAAAGGGCATGAATAAGGGCTTCCTCATTTCATAATGAAGAATTCAAGGTCCCAAGGCCAGCGATCCATCTTAAGTTCACAAGAAGGTCTGTTAAGAAGAGACAAGAATTAAGTGTCTAGACTCCTGAGCAAGTGGTCCGTTTATTTATCCGTCCAACGACTCTATCATAAAATATCAGCAAACTTCTAAGCTCGACTAAGGGGCCATGTTTAACTAAAGTAGATCAGCCACAGCCAGTATCTGTCCTTGCAAAAGTGTGTCACAATAAAGTACATTGCAGTGGACACAGCAATGCTCCACCCAGATTTCCCTGTTGCTGAGAGTGCTGCTGGCCAACTGCCCTCAGCTGGCAGCCCTCTCAGGAAATCGTCTTTGGCTGAAAAGAGGCATTTTGCCCAGGGTCATGCCTCGTTCCCAGGGTAGCACTTAGCTTCACTCTAACCTGGGACAAGTCTATCCCAGCTTCAGAGCTCCTTACTTGGTTGGCTGAGACCTTTGTTGAGTTTGCATCACAGCCCAACTTCTCCCTCTGCCCAGTCCTGCACCCTTCTCTTTCCTTCTACAAGTGGAGATCCTGGGGGCTCTCCCTCCTAAAACCTCCTGCATACTAATCTCCATCTCACAGTCAGCGTTTTAGGGAGCCTAATGCGACCTGTGTCTTTAGATCTTTTCCCATCACCATGTGTGTCCTCATTATATAAGTCTTCATTTCTCTCCTATCAAAATCTGCTTTTGAAATTTTTAATAAACAAAAATCCCAAAGTCAAAAGTCTGCTAGTAGGAATGGATCCGATAAACTAATGTTCTCTAAGGTTAACAGAGCAACAATTATAATACATGAAATTTCCAATTTTCCCCTTTGCAGTGACTCTTAGACCGAGCATCCCTTGAGGGTCTGTCTATTATGATTCAAAACCTTATGCTAAAAACAGAGCTTTAGTAAGTGAAATTTCAGGCATCAATATATAAATGAACAACAGAAGGGCCTCACCTTTCTAGAGTCATTTTGGGAAATTGCTGCAACTGTCTATGTATAATACTGTTCACCCCATGCTGATCACTCCACCAACAGGGTTAGAAGTCAGTACTCTAAAAAAACTGTGCTTGTGCTCCTGTGACAAACATAGCATCATGCAAACTTTGGTGGAGGGGACTCATTAGGAGTTTCCTCTTTAGTAGAAAAATATTGATGCAACAATCAAGAAGGTCACAGCATGGGTAAGTCACCATGTTTTAAGTCTTTCATTTTCAGTAATTAAAGTGAGCATGTTATTGGAAGGTTTAGAAAGCCCACCCAAAGTCATTCACAATAGCTGCAATTAGGAAACTGGAATGCCAGTTAAAGTCTTTCGATGGGAACGAAATGAGACCGACCAAGCGTATAAGTAAAATCCCCTTAGAAAATGGCCAAATTAGGGATGCGGACTCTCATTGACCCATGCAATACCTCCTTCACACTCATTTCAGGTACTGAGACTTCACTGTACATTTGTCCTTTGGCTGAAGTGGTTCTTTTCTACAAAGGTAACATTTGTGGAGCTACTTGCATTAATTTTTTTAGTGAAGCCAATTTCACCCATCTCTGGCTCTCATTTCTCCTCCAAACATGTTTCTCGGGTCACCTGAGACTGCTCTTGAAGGTTGAATGGTATTGTTTAATTTAGAAGATCATTTCCCCAGGGGCTGCAGCGCTAATGTCTGAATTCTTAGACATATTCCTGAATTTACTCTCCCCAGTGGTGTATCTTAAGCTTAGTTAAAAATGCAATTAGAGTCTCTCAAGTTGCCCCCACATGGAGTCTTCAGTATTTGGGTGCTCCCCAGATTTTGACTTCCATTTAGGGCAGAGAATGAGACTTGAAAGCAGGAACAGGAAGAGAAATTCCCACCATTAGACTTCTGTTCCCTGGAAAAAATATAGTTGCACTAGCCAGGGAATCAGGATATTTCCATATGTAGCTCTTTTAGAATTTAGACCAGTGGTTCTCAACTGGGGGTGGTTTTGCACCCCAGGGGACATTTGGTAATGTCCGGAGACAGCTTTGGTTGTTACAACTGACATGGGAGAGAGGTATGCTTCTGGCATCGGTGGGTAGAAGCCAGGGATGCTGCAAAACATTGTAGATGCGCAGCACAGCACACACACACCCACAACAAAGAATTCTCTCTTCCAAAAATGTTCATAGGCCTGACAGTGGAAAATTGATTTAGCCTAACCAAGTGGATAATGGACAATAGATATATGCCAAATAGAGAGAAAACGTATCTTACTACTATTTAGGAACCTTTTGTCTCTCTCCTTTGGCTTTAATTTGTAATGTTATTGCATGTGAGGCTGCTTTTCTAGCATCATGCTTTCAAAACAGTGTCCTGGGATAAGGACTGCAGTTTTACCTGATGTCATTTTTCGTACCAATTCAGTGCATATTTTTTGGACACCTTCTTTGTGCCAGGTACTGGTTTAGGCAATGGGGCTACAGCGATGACCAAGTCTTGTTGGGTCTTTACCTTTCTAGAGCAGAAATCTGAGAGTGAACATTGAGGCCTCTCTCATGACAGTTGCTCTTGTGTAGAAATGCATAAAGGTGATGGAAGGTCATGAGGAAGGCATTTGCTGCGAAGATTGCAGGTGGGGTGGTTCACTGTAGCATGTGAGAGCTGTCTGCTTCTTTGGCTTTTCTCTCTCTCCTCACTGGCCCAATCTTTGCACAGCAAGCAAGAATGTCTTTCCTTACGTCCCCAAGGAATACAGAGATGAGAGAAACTAAGATATACCTGGCAGCAGTGAAGGACAAGATGCATGGAACTTCCAGGGCTATGCTCAGTCCTGTCAACACGGGCTCTGTCAGGGTCGAAAATTAGGTCATGGGATCAATTATGATAAGAAGAATGAGTCATGTGCCCTCATTCTCTTTGATCGAAGATGGCTATTTCTTCATGGGAACCATTTTCTCCCCCCCCCCTTTTTTTTTTATCGAGAATGATAGTTCTGCTGTGTCTATTTTTGTGAACTTTTCATCTAATCCTTCTTTTTTGACTTTTGCCTTCTCTCTTTTCTTGCACCACCAAAATTCTTACCTTCTTTTCCTTTTCTCCTTTTAATTCAAACTTTCTGAACAACATCTCTCCCTTTACTCACAAACAAAATAAAAACTGCCAGCAAACCCAATTTAAAGATCACACCAACCTAAACCTTGAACTTAATTTTTCTTCATGAAAGATGCTTTTTTTGTATGTGTATACACATCTGTGTTTTCTGTATTTTGACTGCATATTATTTTGGGCCAGAATATATGCTGGCTCAGATTCTTAACTTTCTCTAGTGCTTGTCCCCAAACAAAATGAAACCCTAGGTGAGGTGGTAAATATTTTTATGTTATGTGAGGAGAAAGTGGGAAAAAGTTTATATACATTAGGTCTTTAAGCCATACCAAAGTCTTTATTTGTTATGCATTTCTTTTATTTCTTTTGACCCTATTCAAATAGAATAAAATTATCAGTATAAAAATATATATACATATACACATACATGATATATATGTGTATATATTGCATGTATATATATAAAGATGTTTATTGCAGCATAGTTTGTAACAGCAAACAAAAGCAAACAAACAAAAGCAACAACAAAAGAACCAAAACCTAGAAACCATTGAATATCCATCAATAAAGGGAAGCATGCATAGAGTATGGTGTATCCATATTATGGAATGTTATGCAGCCATTGAGAAAAATGAGTCAATCTATGTGAACTGACCTGGAAAGATGTTGATAATACATTCTAAAGTAGGATGTTATGCTCTCAAGAAAGAAAGAAACTTCTATATGTGCATATGTAATGTAATACATATAATTAGTATATAATACATGTAATTACATATAATGTAATATGTATTTGTATAAAAATAGAGAAAGTATGGAAGGATGAAAACAAATTTTTATTATTAGCTACCTTAGGAGGGTAGGTTAGAAAGGAGATTGACTCATTATTAGTTTTTTTTTTTTTTAAAAGATTTTATTTTTTCCTTTTTCTCCCCAAAGCCCCCTGGTACATAGTTGTGTATTCTTCGTTGTGGGTTCTTCTAGTTGTGGCATGTGGGACGCTGCCTCAGCGTGGTCTGATGAGCAGTGCCATGTCCGCGCCCAGGATTCGAACTAACGAAACACTGGGCCGCCTGCAGCGGAGCGCGAGAACTCAACCACTCGGCCACGGGGCCAGCCCCAACTCATTATTAGTTTTATAGTTAAAGAAAAAGTAGAAAGGTTTACTGAAAAAAGTTTCGATACCATTTATGTGGCTAACCGTGGCTCCATTGAACTCTTCGTAAGATAGTCCAAGAGGAACAAACTTTCATGTAAATCCCAGCTGGTCTTGCATTCTTGAGTGCCTTTTTAGTGGTTCCTGAGGCCAAGCAAATATAGACACAAATATGAAAAAAGTCAATCACAGGGAGAAGGAGTGTGCTAAAGAAAGTGGAGATGAGATGGCAAGCCCTTCTCTTAAATGGGGAGAAGCTCCACTTCATCACTCAGGCTCATAACAGGTGTCATTTGAAAGATTTTGGCATTTGACATTTTGCACATATCTCTTTAAGATAAACCATGTGTGGTTGAGAAGGTGGGTTCTAGCATCAGACTGCTTGGCTTTGGTTCCTGACCTAACTATTTTCCCAGGTATGTGATCTTTGGCAATTAACCTAATTGTGAAATTTTCAACCTAATCGTGCTGTAGTTACCTTGTTTGTGAAAGGAAGATAAATAAGTGTCCTTACCTCACTGGAGCCTCATTGGTCCATAACGAATGTTCCAACTTGAATAGGGTGGTGGTGGGAGCAGTGAAGGACAGACACTTTTTAAAATCCAGAGAAATCAATGGGGTCATAGGAAGCGGTGCCCACCGTAGATTGGAAATGACAGGGCAGGGTCAATATCATTACACTCTGATGGTTCTAGTGCGTCTCCCACCTTCCTGTTTTGCAGACCTCCATTTTCAGCGCACTGGCCAGTGAGAAGTCCTTATCTGACTGCAAAAAGGTAAGTCAGCCTCCAAGACTTCCAACCCGCTGTCAGAGTACTAAAAGACTTCAGAGGTGATGACACTCATTGAAAAGGTATGGTATCAATGAGAATGTTCTGATGACATATTGTAGCCCTCTTTCTTCAGAGATGGAAATTTGAATGGTTCTCTTTAAGGATGTGGAAAACTTCATTATCATTTGGCAGTATTTTGTTTTGAGGAGCCTCTGGTTCTGTATATTTCTATCTTGCTATTATCTGACGTTTTATTCTGCAAGATGAGCATCAAGGGAGTCCAGGGCAAGCTGCATTGCAGGTGTCTATATCTTTGTTTGCAAATTTAAATCTAATAAACCTAAGCCCAGTACAGTATAAAAATGATTTTGTGTTTTTGAAAGCTGATCATATAGCATGAAAATCTGGTTTGGATTCACCACAGTCAAGTTTGGGAAGCTGTCATGCTTTGCAAAAGGATTAGCCTCGCTAGCATCTGATGGAAGACGTCCCTGTTACGGGTCACGTCTGAAGACTGCCTGCTCTAGCAGTAGCAGCGTGTCCAATTCCTGGCCTTCGCAGTCCAGGAGGCACTTTTATCCGCCTCTTTAATCTCAGGTTTAACTAGATCTTCTCCTTCTTGAGGGGAAAGAAGTGATTTCACAGTGTGAACAACTCAAATAAATTCTTGACACTATCTATTGATACGGAAAACCAGGTGCATAAAGAGTTGACCTGTGCCTCGTATGTTAGTAACTTGGCATTTCTTAGGATTCTGTACCATGACATTGTTTGCTATGCTGTTTTTGTTTCTGATTTTGCTTGATATGGAAATAGGTAGCAGGGATATGCATCTTTAAAGGTGATGTGAGGGCCCACTGTTCAGAATTCTGAATGCCATCCATTTCTTTATCTTAATAGTGTTTTTTATTGCCTGTTAAATCTCTGTTTTGATTGAGTTCTGCTGTGTTTTTCTTGGTCTCAGGTCCCTGAGAGTAAGGTCCCTGTAGTATTCTTAAAATTATGGATCTTGGAGAGTGAAGGGACTTTAGGGGTTCTCTAGTCTCATGTTTTTCCTAGAGGGGGACTGCCATTGATATCACATATAGATGGACCTCTAGCATCTACCTGAAAATTCTATTGACAGGGAACCCAATGAGCCTGACTGTTCGCTAGTGAGACAATTCAGAGTATTAGAGAGTTCTTCACTTTACTGAGCCAGTATCTGCCTCCTTTAGATTTCTGCCTAGTTTCTTAAGTATGAAGCCAGTTAATATGCTTTCTTCTGAATCTTCTTTCCACCACACCCCCGACTAATGATTTTCCTTCTTTATTTCTAGTAGGACATTGATAGGATTGATTTCCAACAGCATGGACCACTGGGAGCTGGCCTTCTGGTTTCAAAACCTGGCTATGTCACTTACTACTTATGTGACCTTGGATTGGTTACATGAGCAATCTGTGCCTCACTGTTATCATCTGTGGAATGAGGATAATAATTGTACCTACCTCATATGGTAGATGAGTTAATAGACATAAAGTGCTTAGAACAGTGCCCAACACATAGTAAGTGCTATATTAGTTATTATTAGGATTGCTTATAGACCAGATTATCCTCTTTTTTTTTTTTGCATAATCTTTGTTACCAATGTCAAGGATCATGTAATATTCTCCAGATGTGGTCCATTTTGCAAAAGCATTATGGGACTTTTTACATACATGGTGTATGCCAGGCATAACATAAGACATAGGCTATGATGAAAGGACAAGCTGTAGGCTTTCTTGTGTGTGGCACTCATATCTACTAATACAGTGTAAGATGGCATCAATTTCTGCTTATAAGCCATGTCCTTCTATTGGCCATGTGAAGTTTGAAGTCCTTGCACATGCTGTTAAGACATTTTCACATGAGCTGCTGTTAAAACATGACTCTCTTTTATACTTATGTAAATGATTTTGGGGTATGAATGTAGGCCATTATATTTATTTTTATTAACTTTTGAACTTTTGGTCAATCGAGATAATTTATAAACCCAGTTCTGTTTACTTATTTACTACCTCTCCAAGTTTTATGTCACACACAAATTAGAGTAGCACAGTCAGCCTCTATGACTTCATTTTCATCCACCCATTCATCCACCCAGTCAGTTAACAAGTGTTCCCTGAGCACCTCCTATGTGACATGAACTGGAATATCATGGTGAACAAGTCACGTATGATCTTTACCCTCATAGAATTTATAGGTAGTCATCAAACAAGTAAAATTGTGATGGATGATGTATTGTTAGTACAATTGTGTTAGCACAATTGTGATGGGTTATATGATTTTTTTTTAAGTTGGGAGGTTGCAAGATCATATATGAAGGGAACATAACCTAATTTAGTAGGTCAGGGAAACTTCCCTGAAGAAGTGACCTTCACACAGATACCCAAAGAATGAATGGGACTTGGCCATGTGAAGGTAAGTGGAGGCAGAAAGATAGAAAGTGTGAAAGTCTGGAAGTGAGAGGTAGAGAACTATAAAATGTCCAGAATGTCTGGAATTACAACTTGAAATAGAGAATGGTGAACAGTGAGACAAAAGGAAGCCTAATCATGTTGGGCCTTGTAAAACCATATTAAGAGTTTAGATTTATTGTAAGGGTGACAAGAAATTTTCAAAGGACTTTGAACTTGGGAGAGTAGGTGTATGTGATGTGATATGATTTTTATTTTAAGATCACTTAGGTGCTGGGACAGAAGAAGCAAGATTTCAGATAAGAAATCTAGGTGTAAGGCTATAATTTAGGCCAAAGATGGTAGTGGCCAGGATCAGAATAATAGTGGTGGGGATCAAGAGATATTTGGGTGATAAAATCAACAGGATATGATAATTGTTTGGAATACAGGAGAGGAAGTAGCTAATGGTGATTCCCTAATTTCTGACGTGGGGAACTGGCAGAATAGCATGCTATTTTCTGAGACAGGAACATGGTTGGGAAGAAAGTTGAGTTCAGATTGGTACATGTCAAGTTTGTGGTGTCTGTAAGATCTCCTAGTAAGGATGACCAGCAGGCATGTAGGCATGTAGATTTGTAATTGAGGAAAGCATTCTGGGCTGGGGATATGAATATGGGAGGAATATGCATATAGAGAATGATTAAAAGAGTGGGAATGGAGGAGATCGCCCAGGGAGGGTGTGTAGAGTGAAGGTGGAGTGTTTACAAGAACCTTGAGGAGTATTGGTATATAAGGACTGGGAGAAGACTGTAGACATGTGAAGGAAAGTGAGAAGATAGAGCCATAAAGGTTGGAAGAAATCAGAAGAATGTGATGTCACTGAAATCAAATCAATAAAAAAGTTGAGTCATTAAAAATGAGGTAGTCATTAGTATCAAAACTGCTGCTGAGAGGTTAAGTAAAATAAGTACTGAAAAGCATCCATTGGTTTATCATACTGTAGGTCATTGTTGATTTTAGTGAGAGCTAAGTGATGGGTACAGAAGCCAGATTGCAATGGGTTTAGGATTGAGTGATGAAGGAATTTGTTGCAAAAGCAAGGAAAGAGATGAGTAGTTAGAGGGGGAATATAGGGTTGACCAAGGGTCCTTAGGATGGGGTAGATTTGAGTGAGTGAGTTTAAATGCTGTTAGAAAGAAGACAACAGAAAGGCAAAGGATAAGGATCCAAGGAAAGAGAGGGGACAATCCCTTGAGTGAGATCCTTAAGAAGATTGAAGACTGGATGCCAGAGCGCAGAATTAACCTTTGGTGGGTGGAGGGACACATCTTGCTCTATAATAGGAGGGAAGGAAGAAAGGATAGAACCCATGTGGGTAAGAGTTATGGAAGCAGGGAGCCAAATGGGGCCATGCCATTAGATGACTCTGGTCAATTCACCTACTTTAAAAAAAAATCTTGGTGGAGAGGTGGGATTGTTCAGCCAGCTTTGAGTCTGCATAACTGTATTATTTCCACAGTATTTATTTAACCTATAGATATTCCCCCACAATATTTTACATAGATAGTACCATTCACATCATCATCAATCTCTGGGTAATTTTGCTTGTTCAAATGGGGTCTATTTTAAGAAAATCACTCTCAAATCTGTGTCTCAAATAGTGAAATCTCCTCTGAACCCTAGATCTGTGTTGTTGACTACGTAGCGGTCTTTTCCACCTTGGTGTCCCACAGACCAGGTCTAAATGTAAACAAACCTGTCCGCATATTCTCTCCCATCCTGAACTTTCTTCTCTTCTATTCATCACCTCAGTTAACGGCTTCACCTTTCTGAGCCAGAAACCTCAGTGTCACCCTTGATTCCTCCCATTCCTTCATTTCCCGCATCCCACTAGCTATCAAATCCTATAAATTCCATTTTGAAATGCCCCTAGAATCTCTCTATCATCTCTTTCCATTCCTCCTTATCTCTCTGGAGGGTGGTAACAACTCCCTCCTTGCTCTTTCCTTATACCAAGCTTTCCCTTCGCCACTCCATTTTCTAAAACACGACTAGAGTGACTTTCCAGAAAACAAACTACAACATATCTGTTTGTGTCAAACCTTTATTTTAAACATATAAGGGATTTCCGTTTTATTCAAAAGAGACCCCAAACTCTTCTGCATAACTTGAGAAGTCATTCCCACTACCTCCAGCCTTCTCTCCTAGTATTCTGCTAGTTGCTGGAGTCTTCCTAGAATGCTCTCCTCCTGCCTCTTGTTGGCTCGGAAAACTTACTCTTCCATGGAGAGACCCCTCACACTGTCATGTCTTTCTCACAGATTTTCTTGGTTTCTCCAGGAAAGATGAGCGGTTTTACCTCCTGGGTTCATAACATTTTCTACTTACTCCAAGTGTAACACCTAACAACAGTCACACAACTTGTCAAATGCTTGCCATCTTCTCAGCTCTGTGAGAAGTGCTTTCCATGGATTATCTCATTTGATTTTTATACAGACCTCTGAGGTAGGTAATATCATTACTACCATTGACAGGTAAAGAATTTGAGGCCTAGAGACATTAAAGAACTTGCCAGTAGTAGGTGCTGGAGCCAGGCTGTGACTCCAGGCAGTCTGAGACCAGAAGTATTGCTTTTAGTGTTTTGCTCCCTCCTTCTGTGATTAGATTCTAAATACTTATTTATGGGTCCAGCTTCCCCCTAAAGTAGCAGCTCTTGGAGGGGAGGAACAATGACTGATTCTGTAGGAATAAGACAACAATACCCCACAGGTAGTAAGACCTCAATAAAGGTTTATTTAATGAATAGAATTGCCTCATGCATGATATTGTCCATTAGCGTAATGTCATTCTGGGACCATTTTACTCTAAAGAACAGGGTTTTTTCCATTTTATAGAGTTGAGAAAAGAATATATTTAGGGTTTATTTATGAAGATAGTTTCTGCACTAAAATAAGGTGTTCATGAATAGCTGGGGGAGGGGAGGAGTGAAGTGTTTAGTTTAGCCAAAGATAGCAAATCCCCCAAGGCCTACTTCCTAAACCCCACCTTATAGAGTTATAAGAACCCTTGTTCTTATTTTCAGCCAATGATCAGTTCACTCCTTAATTTGGAAAACCTAAAACATTTAGGGGATATACATGAACTCATTCATTCATTCGTGATTATTTATTGAGCACCTTCTCTTGCAAGGCAGTTGTTATTGTTAACATGTTATAGAGGAAATGACTTACTCTAGGGCGCATTTAAACTCAAGGCAGACTCTTATAGGCTAGGCCTAATTCACATCTTCTAATTTCTCCCTCCGTAACCTCTCCGCCCCACAAAGTTGACGCATGGGGTTGTGTATTGGCTGAATGAGCAGCAGAGAATGATCCTCCAGCATGCTCTATGATGTCTCTTGCCACCTGTTTTATGCTCACTGATATTTGTATTTTGTGTCTTGATACTTTTCCATCTCTCACTGCAAGATATTTGGACCCAGATGTGTTAACCCAGCAGTTTTTGTGTAGGGACATTCTGACACAGCACTGTTGAACTTCCAGCATTTTAATTTGAAGTAATATGCAAAACATACTTCAACACTCACCCCCTTCTCCGAGGATCTTTGCTCTGACCCTGACTCCCACCCCTGGGGCACAGGTCAGAGATAGGCTAAGGCTGATGGACAGGTGAGGGTGATGGATGGAGTGAGGGTCAGGGATAAGATGAACCCCAGCGATGGGTTAAAGTTTAGAGATTTCTGTTTCACAAATTACTTGGAAATGAAAAACAGTGGCTTTCCAGTTTGATGTCAAAATGCCCTGTTTTATCCTGCTGTGACTTCCATCTACATATAGTAACCTAGGATCCCAGCCAGAATCCCTGTCTGTAGTCATAGACGTAGGTTCCTCAGGTTGGAGAGTTTATTTTAAAAATTCAGCCACCATTTTGATGGTTTATTGTACCTTCTTTGTATGTATGTGTGTGGGGCTCTGTTTCTCTCTCTGTGTGTCTCTCTCCCTGGACTTCTGATATCTTGACCTATATAAATGACAACTTTAAGAAAATAGTATATTTAGGAAATTTCCCCCTATCACGTCAGAAGTATTGGTTTTAGAGTATGTGGGAACGTAAAGGAAATCCATCTATTGGTGGCAGTAATTTGTGGGATTATTTGTGGCTGTGTTGACTATGCTATCTATTCCATCCAGCCCTTGGTTTTAACTTGGGCTCCTCCAAAATGTTGCCAATGATCCGTGAGTGTGCAGAGAATGTGCCCATGTCATCTCTTAGCCCATTGGATGATGTTTTTATTTTATTTTATTTTTTTATTTTTTGTGAGGAAGATTGGCCCTGAGCTAACATCTGTTGCCAATCTTCCTCTTTTTGCTTGAGGAAGATTGTCACTGAGCTAACATCTGTGTGAATCTCCCTCTATTTCATGTGGGATGCCACCACAGCATGGCTGACAAGCTGTGCTAGGTCCACGCCCAGGATTCGATCCTGCAAACCCCAAGCCGCTGAAGTGGAGTGTGCTAACTTAACCACTACACCACTGGGCTGGCCCCTGACATTTTTATTTTTACTGGACGTGGTTGATGCTTTAAGCACATTTTCAAGGTAATATTCCTTCAGGAAGATGTGATTAAGAATATAGAAGGCAATGGGTTATTGGAAGCTTCAACGTTTTCATCAGTGGTGATGAAAAGGTCTCTGGGCAAACAGTGCAAGATAGTAATATCAGTGATTGAGATATTTACTCATAGTTGGTTCCTTGGCCTTTTGAAACTGTGTTGTATTTGGCTTCCTTTTTAAAAGACCAAAACTTAATGTCTAGACGGCGTTCATTAACGTCCACAAAGCCAGCTGGGCAGATTCCCATGACTCTTAGCCTCTTGGCAGAATTTCCATGCTGCTAGGTCACAGTGGCTTCTTCCCATGCCCCGAGAAAGGGCACAGAGACCAACTCAACCCTGTGAGCATCGAGGAAATTCCTCAGTTCCCCTGCAGACAGACAGAATCCCATGTTCTGGAGCAGTCACAGTGAAGGGTATTATTTCAAGTAAATGTAAATGCTGTTTACTTTTTAAATAGATTTTTGGGAAGCTATGAAAATTCATTTTTGACAGAGTGCTGTTTTTGCTGACTTGCTGTAGGTTAAAGGATAAAGGATGATATATATATATTTGCAAAGTTCTATCCTTTTTTCATGTGTGCCAACACAGGCCACTAATTTATGGGAAGAAATGTTGTATCTCTTTGAACAGAGGGGAAGCCCTACAGCCCTTCCTTCTCCCCGCCCCCCATCTCTTCCTCTCACTCCCCCAGTAAAGAATGAGCTTTAAGCGCTCATTTGCAGTGTTTGGGATAAAGATAGGTGGTTCTGGATTCCATACACTCTCCTTTCAGCTCTTATTGCCCAGTTTTGTTCTGCATTTTTCCAGTCCCACTCTCTGAGAGGCAGTATGGTGCAGGGTTAAGAGCACAGGCTCTGGAGACCAATTTCTGGAACCGGAGTCCCAGCTCTACCACCCACAAGTGCTACAACTTGGCCCAAGTTGCTAGTCTCTCTGTGCCTCACTTGTCTCATGTGTAAAATGAGACAAATAATAGTATCAACCTATAGAACAGTTGTAAGGATTGAAGAGGTGGATGATGTAAAATTCTTAGGGCAGTGTCTCAGTATGAGATGTTCATATTATTCCACCCCTATGCTTGCAGAGAATAATCTGAGCCTTGGTTCTTTGAGTCTCACTGTATCTTTTTGTTCTAAAAGAGCTACAGTATCAAGGAAAGTACGTCAGTAGACTTGGGCTAACATCACCATGTGGAAAACACATAAACTGTAGTTGCACTGGAGAAATACCCTCATGTGGGTCTCAATTCTTAGTAATTCTAATTCTTAATAATCAGAATGCACTCAAGTTCAATATTATTATGGTTTCCAGCTCTGCAGAAGCAAATAGTTCTTGGTAAAGGAAACCTAAAACCTTCCTAATAGGACAATGAATATACTTTTCTGTATCTCCAGCACCTGGCACAATTTTGAGCACATAGACATTTAATAATGCTTATTAATTCATTAGGTTGGCAAAGTATTATTCCTCCAAAAGCCTCCAGGAAGAAGGTTTGAGGTGGAAAAGAAAGGAAGGAGAAGAGTCTACTCTTTGTGTGCCTTCTTATGCCAGCACCTAGAACATTCATAGGTGGGTAAAAGTACCTTATTACCTGCTTAGGGATACATAATAAAAGGTAAAATATCCATGTCTCTCAAATAAATATATATCCATTGCCTTTTCTAAATGTTAAGATGGGCCCTTTTTGACCATGGGCCTTATCGTTTGTTGGGGGAGTGTCCTTCATTATTGTGGAATGGGCCAGGTAAGGCCAATACTGTGGGTGGAGTGGGCTTGTGGCTTTTCTCTTCATTGAAAGGAGGCATTTCAATGGATGGAGGGTTTGGGTTGGTGAGCACAAAGTGCTATGGAAATGTGGACTTCCTTGCTTTCAGTGTAGCAGCCATTAGAGATAACTGAATAGAGTGAATATTGATGATTCATAGTGTCAACGTGTTATATCCATGGCCTAGGAATTGTTTTTTTCTCAGCCTTAAGATCTTCAAATTTTCAAAGGGAAGGATGCATACACCCAAGGTGAAACCAAGTAGTCGCAGTTTACAGGACTTAAATAGGTTGTGGAAAATAGTCTGTTGACTGGAAGAAATGTATTTCCTGTTTTTTTGTATCCCTTACCCTAAGCAAGAATCAAGGAATACATTATAATCATTTTTTACTTCCAATATAATTTACAGTGAGTTAAACGTAGTAGTCTTAATTTTACAGTTTAATGATATAAATTTTTAAAATGTGCAACAGAATCCTGTCAGTAGCATTACTTCCTGACTTTTGGGGTATGGGCATTTTTGTGAATTGGGCCTTCCTGCTAACTACGCCACTGCCAATGCCAGAGCACCCATTATTCTCTCTCAGCAGCTGCTATAATTGTCACTGTCACTTCAGAATAAATAGCACGTTTAGATCCATAGATTGTATAACATAGTCATTGTCTGCAGCAGTAACGTTGCTAATAGGAAGGAAGGTAGTTAAGGGCAAATGTCATGAAATATGTTGCTCTAATCCCCTTCGAGCTGTAATTATCCCAGCTGCATCTGCATGAAAAACAAGTTTCAAGAATATGACCTTCGCAGTCTGTGGTTCATGCATAAGTGCCCATGTAATACATATTTTGGGATATATTTGAAACAGTAATAATTAGCAGCCCCCCCATACACCTGGGAAAAAAAAACTATTTTGAGCTACAATAAAATACAGATTTTTGTCACAGCAATTCCAACTGTCAAAATAGTTTAGTGAGGTAGCAGAAATAAAGAAGTGATGACTAATCTTGCAAATTACACATGCAAAAGGGCATTCAAGAATCACACTAAAATATACTTTTGCATTTTTTTTGTGTGTGGGTAAATGCCACAAACTGTACTCCATTTAACTGTATAATTGCTAGCTTGATTTCACTAGGTTTTTTTGAAGTAGTAAAGATATTACCTTGAGCTTTTGGCTGTAAGTTGTGAGTTTCCCTTGTGATTCTAGAGAATTTTCTTCTTAGCTGCTGTATTACTGAGGCTCAAGGGCACAATGGCAATTTTTTTCCTTCCTTTGTTACCCATTTTCCTTTCAGATTTTCCAGAATCTTACATAATCAACGCTGGACTTTGGTTATTTAAACAGAGGCTTGTGTGCTTGTGCATGCTTACACACACATTTCATTCACATAATCTGTTCTGAAAGAGGAGCTTTCGTAGACACGGTTATCTTGTTTTCTTAGTCTACAGCAAAATGTACTAGATGTGAAAAGAAGCAGGAAAAAATTAAAAGATGAATCAATAAGAAGAATGGAGAAGAGCTCATGTAATTTGGATCTCTTTAGTGGCTTACAACTCTTTTTATAAAAGTGGAGTAGTCAGAATACTTCATTTACCTCAATTAAGAGTGATCACTCTTGCTATTGTTACTCAGAATGGGACTGACTCGCTCTACAATTGAGCTAATTGCAACCTCTGATTTAGTGGTTTAGCTCTGTGCTTTTCCTTTGTTTTCATAAGTGATCTGTACAGACCAAATAATCCCTCCCCTTTCTCTCTGTCCATGTTGGTTGTTTTTCTTTATTATTTTAATTCTACACTTTGATGATTGCTGTAATCTCCTGCAGTTGGAGCTCAAGCCAACTACTTAATGAGACAGCTGTGGTGTGGTGAGGGCAGGGCCTCACTTAGGAAGCCAATGTGGCGGCTGCATTGTGAGGTCCTGAACAGCCCTCAGACACTGCCCTAAGGATTTTACTTCATCCACCTCTTCAGTCCTTACGACCGTTCTACAGGTTGATACCATTATTTGTCTCATTTTACACAGAGAAAAGTGAGGCACAGAGAGGCTAATAACTTGGGCCAAGTTGTAGTGCTCATGGGTGATGGAGCAGAGACTCCAGTTCCAGAAATTGGAACAGTCCAGAGCCTGTGATCTTAACCCTGCACCATACTGCCTCTCAGAGAGTGGGACTGGAAAATGCAACAATAAAAACCAAAACTGGGCAATAACAGCTGAAAGGAGAGTGTATGGAATCCAGAACCACCTGTCTTTATCCCAAACACTGCAAATGAGTGCTTAGAGCTCATTCTTTGCTGGGGGAGTGAGGAGGAGCTGGAGGGAGGGAGGCAGAGTTGTATTCCACAGTGATACAACTCTATCACCTTATCAGCACCGTCTCGGTGACCACCCTATTTAAAATTGCAACCTGCTCCTGCCCCACGAACCTCCAAGCCACCTATTTTTTCATTTCACATTCTAAGATACTGTGTATTTATTTTGTGTATTGTTTATCTCTTTCTCCTGCCAATAGAATAAATTCCAAGATGGCAGGGATTTTTCTGATCTGTTTTATTCACTGATATGAACTGAGACTTGAACAGAGTAGCTCCTCAAAAAATACATGTTAACGAGCTGGCCCTGACGGCCTAGTGGTTAAAGTTCGGCATGCTCCCCTTCGGTGGCCCAGGTTTGGTTCCTGTGCGCAGAACCACACCACTCATCTGTCAGTAGCCATGCTGTGGCAGTGGTTCACATAGAAGAACTAGAAGGACTTAGAACTAGAATACAACTATGTACTGGGGCATTGGGGAGAAAAACATAGGGAGAGAGAGAGGAATATTGTCAACAGATCTTAGCTCAGGGCAAATCTTTCTCAGCAAAAAAAAAAAAAAAGGTAAGTGAATTACTAGTGCTATCATTACTACCACTATCTTCAGTCATAGGAAGTAATGACCGTAGAGTTTTAGAGCTGGAAGTGACCAGGGGTCATTTCTAGTACAACTCCTTCTTTTGTAAAGGGAGAGACTACTGAGTCGGATACACTACCCACCCCCATTTTTGTTGCTGACTCTGGGTCTTGCCGGAGCTTTCAGAATTCACAAGTCCGGGTGCACAGGGCCACATCCTGAAGTCACAGAAGCACTCTTAAGTGAGTTGTTTCATTATAGAAGTCTGGAGAGTTAGGGGTAGATTTTGTGACATTTCTTGAAGTTTGAAGCTTCCAGGCATTCTTTAGTTCTGCCTTTTCCTCTGGACAAGCTCTGAACCTGTTACCAAATTCTCGTGCAAACAGTTTTTGATAGTTTAAGTTTTATGCTTCTACTCAGCTCAAGCAGAGGTAAGTATCAGATTAGGTAAATTTAGCCTGACACCTGAAGCCTGCTTGTATCTATGGAGATGGTAGTTGCTTACACATTTGTTTCTAGGATTAACAAAGAAGATTTAGCTTTCTAGCATTTCACTAATACTGAGACTTTGACCATCAAAACGTCATTGTGTTGAGGAAAGAGCTTATATTTGTCTTTTTTTTGTAGATAGAATCTAGCACTGATTATTTTTGCAGCTATAATTTCCAGCCTATGAATCTCAATAACTTTCCATAATTGTTTTCTTTTTCTTTCTTCTTCTTTCTCTTTTTCATTTCTCTATTTAGCTTTCTCTGCTCCTTCCTTCCTTGACCTAATATATCAGGTCACAAAGTCTGAGTTTTAAGCTGCTTCCATCTGCCTATCCTGCTCCCCACAGACGAGCCAAATTTGTTCTCATCTTCTGTAGGCTCCAGCTGAGAGGGTGGTTTGGATTCACCTAGACCCAATTAATTAACTATTTAATATGTGTTGAAGGTCTCCCATGATTGTTTGGAGGATAAAAGACAAATGAATCCCCATCACAAATGAGGTCATAGTTTAGCAGGGGAGGAAACAGTGCTGTACTTGGATAAATCATAACAGGGTAAGTTCTATAATAACTGTAGAAACAAAATGTTTTCACAGCAGAGAAGAGGTTGTGAATAACCCTCCCAGGGAGAGCCACTAACTCAGTCTACCCCTCCCATTCTAAACTCTTACCACAGCAAGTCTAAACGTACCTCTGTGTTCCCTGCTTGGTGGCCGGGACTATGTATGTATGTTCTTGGTCAGGGGCTGGAGATGGTCTTCTCAGAGACTTGCCTGCCCCATGGGAATGAGGGGGATGACTCTCCGATGTTGCTAGAGCTTTAACTATTGTCACAGGAGATCATGCACTCTGTCCTGCCCTGGGACGGAGCCTCGATTTAATGATCTTTAAAACCACAGACTGTGCAGGCTTGTGGAACTGCCTACATATGTTGAAAAAAAGATGGTGCCGCTGGTGTGGAATTGCAAGGATAAGCAGAGAACCCAGTAAATGATGCAGTGGGAGTTTTCCCCAAGGGAAGGTTAAAGAAAAGAGTGTGTTGTTTTTTGGCAAAGGAAACTCACACTTAACAATGATTATTGCAACTCTGGGCACTTGGCTTTTCCCACTGGGGAGATCAAACGTAATAAAAGCAGAGCTGCCCTTCCAAAGCTGAACCTTCAGGAGCTCCAGTCTCCAACTGAGATGTCAAAATGGCCAATATCCCTGGCAAGAAGAGCCCTTTAATTAATTAGAGGCTTGAGCTGGCAGCTTGCCACAAAAGCACCTGAACGTGGTTGCCTGTGCACGGAACTGCAGAAGGCCGCTGCCAGTGACTCGCTCCTCTCCCAGAAGCCTGCTGCATGGGTCCACCTGTCTCCACGGGAAAGACAGGTGCAGTGTCCTCCTGGTATGGGATCTGTTTCCATTTGGTGTTCCTTAGAGAGAGGTTCCTGGCAAAGTCTTTCCTCTCAAGCGGTCCTAGAGGTGGGATAAAGATGAAAAGGAAAGTACTGTTTTCCATTTCAGTTTGGAGAGCCACAAAAGTCAGCATCTAGAGCAAGCAGAAGGTATCAAACGAAACGTTGCACTTCTGGCTGCATCAGAGCTTGCCATCTTGCAATACCTCTGGAAATCCCAAGGTTATTCAAGTAGGCAGAGGTCTTGAGGCTCTCTAATGTCATCAAGGTGATCTGGCGTTTTGAGTGCCATACCCCTGTTATCTCTTAAGGTGATTTGGGACTCGCTTGTCAAAAGCAGCATAGCCAGGTGTCTCAGAGAAAGCATCCCGCAGGTTTGCAAATGTTTTGCATGCCTTCATTGTGCTTCCCTGTAGCACCTTCTGCTCATGTTGCTATAAGGGATGTCTTTTGGAAGACTTGTTTCAGTTTACTTAGAAAGGATAGAGACGTGCTGGAAATCAGAGCTGTGCTCACCTTCCCCTGCAGAGATGTGCTGAAGTAGAAGTCATAGGACTGTAATGAGGACGCTGACTGTGTGGCTTCCAGTCCCGATCCACCCAGGGCGTCTGGCTTCCTTCCTTTGGTTTTGGCCCTGGGCCATTCTTAATCTTGGTGGGGGATATGCTTTCTGTGACTGTTTCTTCAATGCTCCTCTTAGCTCTCTGAAGTATTTCTAAAAATCTTTTAAGCTTCTGAAGAACCTGATAAAGTACTTTTACACATGAAAAGGAGTTATTATGGATTTACTGGTAAACATAGGCTATGTAATATGTAGAATATTTATAGCATTGAGTGATATAATTTCCAGGGTTTTTTGGGTGTTTTTGTTTTTTTTTGAGGAAGATTAACCCTAAGCTAACATCTGCTGCCAATCCTCCTCTTTATGCTGAAGAAGACTGGCCCTGAGCTAACATCCGTGCCCATCTTCCTCTACTTTATATGTGGGATGCCTGCCACAGCATGGCTTGCCAAGCGGTGCCATGTCCACACCTGGGATCTGAACCAGTGAAACCCAGGCTAGCAAAGGGGAATGTGCAAACTAACTGCCATGCCACTGGGCCAGCCCCTAATTTCCAGTTTCTATGTAACTACTAAATGACTCTGGAGCCAATCTGCCCAAATAAAATGCTACCTCCAGCACTCATTAGCTCTGTGATGCACACCAAGTTACTAACCTCTCTGTGCCTCCATTTCTTTGTTTTTAAAATGGAGATAATAATAGTACTCACCTCATGGAGTTACCGTCCAGGGATGCCATCAAATTCCAAGCCCTGGATCTCATGGGTCTCGGTATCAGTTTTGGATGTAGCTTCTCTTGACCTAGAGACAGATCTCCCCACCCAGCCCCAACCATGGCAAATTATCTACCGCAGACACATGGAACAGACACTGGTGGACAGAGACGAGATAACCACATTGACTCCTCCCATCAGAAAGGGGAAATTTAGACTCTCACGGCAGCTGCTGGTTGTGCAACCCTGACATCCGTGCAGGCCACTTAGCCTTGGGTTGGCCTCACTTCTGTTTCCAGGAGATAATTTCCCGGGTGTCTGGCTCTGCCTGTGAGAGTGTTTCTTTTTACTGTCATCCTCCTTGTCACGTGTGAAGATGGCATTCAGAATATACCCTCCTTGGGTGAGGAGCTGCTTTCTTAGCCTAGTACCTGCTCATTGAACAGTCACAGTCCCTGTTAGTCCCAGGCTCTGCAACTCGCTCAAAACCTTAGTTTGCTTTTTCTTATTTGCACAGTTCCATGTGCTAATAGACATGCCCATGATTGTTTTATTTTTTAAAAATTTATATCCTCCTGCTTTTTTCTTTTTATTGAAGTATAACTTTAATATAGAAAATGCATGTATTTTAAGTATACCAGCGCAAGACATTTTGTATCTTCCCACGTGCTCACCATCCATACTGAGATATAGACCTTTTCCAGCACCCTAATCGGCTCCTTCAGGCCCTCTAACCACTTTTCAGACCTCTATCACCATAGATTAGTTTGCCTGTTTTTGCAGTTTATAGAAATGGGATCATACAGTATTTACTCTTTTGTTTCTGGCTTCTTTCGTCCAGCGTTTTGTCTGTGAGGATCATCTGTGCTATTAGCAGTGGTTCTTTTTCTTTCCAATACTGTTTAGGATTCCATTACAAGACCCTACCACAATTTATTAATCCATTCCACTGTTGGTGCACTTTTGAGTTGCTTCCAGTTTTAGTCCATCATGAATAACACTACTATGATTCTTTGTGTACACATGTTGTTGGTGGCCACAAACACTGTTGGCATAACACAGAAGAAGAATTTCTGGGTCTTAGGGCATACGTGTCTGTCTTTAGCTTTAGTAGTGACTTCTAATCTTTTCCAAAGTGGTGTATCACTTGTTTTCATAGTCTCTAAGGGATAAATTACTCTAAAGCTCTGTGAGTTTGTAAGCTCTGCACCATTTATCATAGATTTTGCCTCATTTTCCAATGTTCTTCACAAAACTGGATGAGGAATCTTTTTGACCAGAGCCTCTTGTTGGCATAAACTGCTTCAAATCCATATGTGCTCCCCTCTATTCGGGGAAAGGGAAGGCAGAGTCTGCTTAGGGTTCCATGCGGGGCGTTGGCTCCCTGGTCCTCTCTCTTGGGCTTTCGATTGAGCTGCACCTCCTCAAGGGCCATCATCTACCTCTTGGACTGGTATGTCTTCCCTCAGCCCTGAAGGACTGCCAGCTCTCTGTGCTTACTCTCGATGTTATCACTGACAGCCTGGGAGTCACTCTCCTCACTGAACAGTGATTCTAGAACTTCGATAAGAATGCTGTTTACAGATCAGCTGTCCCTTTGTTCAGATACCCCTTTGGGGAGGAAGGATACTGGTTCTCTTGTCCTTGGAGCTTGTTTCCTGATGGGCTTTAGAGGAACCAGCAGTACTGAGTTTGTGCCCAGGCAGGGCAACTAGAACCTCACCTCATCCTTCTCATCTTTTCAGTATTTCCCTCCTCCAGGAAATACTGACTCTAGTGACTATCGGAGCACCCCATCCACCCTCCAGTTTATTCTCATTAAGTACTGGATTGATTGGATTTAGCTCTAAGGTCGAAGAGTCTGAGAAATCCTGGCTAAGATTCTGGGCTTCTGGCCTTTGCCAGAAGGTGTGGGAGTCCTTGGGACGGAACTGGGTGAGGGGAAGGAGCCGACTGTGCTGGTCTCCCCAGTGACGTCTGCTGGAGTTTAGTCTCCATCAGGCTTTGAAAAAGACGTAGCTTCAGTTTATGACTGAGTTGATCTGACTTAAAGGCTGAAGGGGTGGACAGATGTGTCCAAGGAAATTCTAGTGTGTCACCTGTAGTTCCCCCGAAGCAGCCTGGTTGAGAGGAAAATCAGAACCTAGAATCTTCATGCTATTAAGCTGGATTGCATTTATTCCTTTCACTGATTATCCTTTTATTTCAGTTGAATTCTTTCTATGGAATTTTTAAAACAATCAGCTGTAAAATTCTTTGCTTTACCCAAAGTCTTCTACCTGAACGTCCCAGGTCTCACCATGCTGTGAATACAAACACCCACATTGAATACTGTATGTTGCTGGCTCCTAGCACCCGCCTATTGACATAGGCAACTGAATTCTTGGCCAGGTTTCTCTTACTACGTGTTTCTGAAAGTTCCTAAGAATTTTTCACAGGGACTTCTCAGATTTCCTCGTGTAAGTCTGCTCACTAGGCTTGTCACTGACTTGGCTGTCAGCTTTCCATGAGAACACTGCTTACCTGTCAGCCTGGTGGGCACCACCGCTGCATACCTCTGCTCCATAACCCTGCAGGTTGCTGCTCTGTTTCAGTGACGAAATGAGAGAGGCCCCCTCCCCTAGCTGCGAAGGGCTTGGACTCTTGGCCTCAAAGCAGCACTGCTTGTTCTCAGAGTTTCACAGTCTTTCCTGAACATGATGCATTCTTTGGTCTTAGTACCCTCTCCACTGGGCTTAAGAACCATTTCTAAATTGGAGAGGAAAGGCGTATGCCACAGCATTCCCTCCATTATGCTAATTTACCCCTCCTTGTCTATAGCTTCCCTTTCTCCTGAACCCTCTTGCACCAAAATTTCTGCCCTTTCTTTCATCCAGAAACAGCTCCCACATATCTTAGTCCATAAACCTATGTGTTCAGATGGTCACCAGCCCAGTTCCATAAACAGGGAAACTGAGAATTCTAATTTACATGGCTAGGATGCTCTGATAATTTACTTCTCCAAGCTGGTGAGTAGCCCAAAGTCTATGCTAACGAGACTTCTAGTTCTAGAAAAGCGTGAGGGTTAATTCAGCAAAATGTTGGTGTTTTCGTTCCTCCAGACACCAGTCAGTTGCTAGAGGAAATCCATGTTTATGTTTCTAATCCTCTTCATCTCTGTAATGTACATTTCAACAATGTCTGAATTTAAAGGACTGAGAGAGGCAGAGTATCTATAGATTCTTATCTTGACCTCCATTTGTGAAAAAGGAAGCTAGATCACTTACTGAACAACTTGGTCAACATCCTTAGAACCAAGCTTGCTACCTCAGCATTTTAAAAGTTGCCTTTTGTCTGCAAATGAACCCTTTTTAGTGGGATCAGCGAGTATCATGTAAAGTCGTGACCTAGTCAGGAAAACCTGCCAGTTTGGCTTTAACTTAATGTCATTTTGTTGCCCTTTCTAACTGTGAAGCAGAAAAAAAAGATTTTAGATGAAGGAATAGGCGTAGCTCTAGGAATGAAGGACAGCTGAAATTAGATTGATTCGATGAAAATTAGCTATGTATGCTCTTGGAGAATAATATTGATTGATTCAAGGGAGATTACGTTGGAGTTAGCACAATGTGGTGAAAAGACCTGGATCTTAGATCTGGTTTTATCATGAATTTGTGTGGTTTAGGGGTAGTATATTAATTTCAGCGTGTATTTCCTCATTTGATAAATGGCTATAATAGCATTTAGGCACAATATGCAAAGGGTCTGTGTACCTGCTGGAATGGAATGAATGTGGTTCCCTTGTGTGAGGGTGGAGAAGAGGAGAAAAAGGAGGGGTGTGGAAAGAAGCCAGTTTTTGCTTTCTGTAAGGCCTATGGGAGAGCAGAAGGGAAGGATTCAAAAAATTGTGCAGTTTTTGTGAAGGAAAGAAGAAAGCAGAAAGATCCAATTAACAGGAAATTTTTGTGGTGTTTCATGCCTTACTAATGAAAGAAGCTGGGCAGTGCCCTTCTTTATGAATCAAACTGTGATGAACCTCATGTACTATTGTCTCCACAAGAGCAGGAACCACAGTGTTGTCATTTCTGTCATCTCAACACATCCAGGCCAGGTACTGGAACGGAACAGGTTTTCAGTAAATGCCTGTTGAATGATGAATGCATGAGTGAATGTATCCAGTGTATGACTTAGCCACGCGACGATGCAAAGCAGTCTCTGGATGAATGCTTGTTACAAGAATGAAGGAGTGAATGCACAACTCGTTTCTGATGATTGTGCAATTAGGTTAATTTGAAGACTATGATGTATATAAATAAGTGGGTTCAAAACAGTTCAAGAGCAAAAGACCAGTGAAACAGCAGGTAGACCGGTTTTAACCCTTGCTGCTGCTACTGCTACTGCTGCTGCTGGCGCTGGTTAGGAATTTGTTCATATGCTAGAGGAAGGGGCCATGTAAACACAGTTTGAGGGGTTCCAAGCAACAAAGGAATCTCTTTTGTACTTTCAGCCTGAAGATTTGTCTTCCAAAAACTAGGGCGATTTGTGAAACCCGTATTGCCACAGTGATAGTGTTATGCAACATGTGCATTGGAAAAGAGCAGCAGTCCCTGTAAAATTGGGTGAATTTGTAGATATGCTCAGAGCTGTGTTAAGAAAGTATTGAAAAGTCTGATCTTGAGGCATTTGCCAAAAATTTAGACTTGAAAGAACTATAAACCCACTAGGGCCTCCTTCGTACACTGTCGATGCTGTGTTTACATTTGTTACGTGAATTGAGTGAGTCAAAGGATGTTGGATTAGAACTTCTAGAATCTTCTGTTTCTCTATTTAGCTTACCAAAACACTAACTCCTAGAAAGACTGGACAAATAGTGGATTGAGTAGGTGGAAGATTGTGATATTTAAACAGCTTCATTCACAGATATGTTTAGGACTTGGCTTGGGAGAATGAGGTTATCTGTAGGACTGTATTTTTCATTTAAGAACAAAGAAGAACAAAAAAAAAATTTTATTTGGCATAGGGAACAGTCAAAGATAAGCAGAATATAGATATGACTCAGGAAATTATTTGAGTAAGAATATGCAGTCATGAGATGTGTTTTAAGGGTAGAGAATGAGAAGAGTTGAATTTCTTGGGTCACCTCTGGGGAGGGATATTCTTATGCAAGTTGAAGAGAGTTTGCCACTGTAGGGTAGAGACAAATACCAAAAGCCTGACTAGCTTTAGGGGCTTAGAATAAAAGAGAAAGAAGAACACCAACACTGGTAATGCCAAACCATGCGAATTAGCTGAGGTCTTTTACAACTCTGAGTCCTTAGATATGCTGTTCCTTCTACTTTTCCCTCCCACTCTACCAGGAAATCTCCTCTTTAGGACCCTGTTCACCTGCTGCCTCTGTGTCAGAGCCTTCCACGACTCTCCAAGCTGCTTTCTGTTCTTTGTTCCCCAGCACATTGGACATTTGTTTTGTTTTTACAGCACTCATTCACATATACTTATTGAGCACCTATTGTGTGTCAAGCACTGTGATGAACAAGAATAAATTGTTGTCTGTAAGGACCTCACAGTCCAGTAAAGGAAATAACGTTTGCAGGAGAGTAACTAGAAGAAAGGTGTAGAAGATGTGCTATGGAAGGCAGTATGCATTTGAACTCCCAACCTGAAAAGCATATTCATTTAGGACAGAAACTGTAAGGCTAGCTGCCCACCAAAGCTATTCGTGCCTTCTTCCGTAGTAATAGGCTTGGGCAGGCACATGGCTATCTAGATAGGAATTAAACTTCCCAGCCTCTCTCGCAGTTAATTGTGGTCCATGAAACTTCTCTCTAATGGAAAGTAGGTAGAAATGATGTTTGCTGCTTCTGCTTGGGGCCAGATACAGACCCCGGCCTTCTCCACAGTCTGTCTACACCCTTCCTGCTGGCTGGTCTCGGCACCTCTGGGAGCCACGTGTGGAAGGTGGCAGGGCTGCCAGCCAACCTGAAATACTCACCTCAGACTGTTACATGAGAGAATTAGGAGTTTCTGTTCCTAAATGATGCACAATTTCTGCCTGATCTTGGCCTATCTTGACTGTTTCCATTGAGATGCATGCCTCCAACAATGCAGTAGCAACATTTCTTTTGTCACAAAAGAAAATTAGTTCCAGGGTAAGTTAACTTCCGCAAAGTTTGGAAGCGTTACCGAGGAGAGGTCTGTCTCCTCTGGCTACCCAGGGACACCAACGGAGCACGGGACAGCGAGGCAAACAGTTACATTAACGAAAGCTGGGCCAAACGTAGTCCTCCAGTATTGACCTTTGCATGCACTATACATCCTGTACCTGAATGGTCAGCCACCTTTTCGCAGGAGCCAGAATATCAGGCGGTGACAGAAGCTGCATGCCCTGAAAGATATACCAAAGATCAAAGATGAACCTAATGTTCTTGAGTCCATTTAGCAGCTGTGAGATCTTCCATTTAGCAGATTTTTGGAGTAAATCTGGTAGAGGAATCCAGAAAATGCTGAGTATTGCTGAAATTCAGACTCGCTCAGGGATGGCCTCCAAAAGGTATTAAATACAGAGATGAGAGGGTCTTGTCTAATGAATTATTTGTCTACTATTTATTTGTATAAGGAGTCAACACATATACTGTTGCTGTGCCGTATTACTAAACTGGCTGACTTTTTTTTTTTTGAGGAAGATTAGCCCTGCGCTAACTACTGCCAATCCTCCTCTTTTTGCTGAGAAAGACTGGCCCTGAGCTAACATCCATGTCCATCTTCTTTTACTTTACATGCGGGACGCCTACCACCTCATGGCTGTTGCCAAGCAGTGCCATGTCCACACCCAGGATCCGAACCGGCGAACCCCAGGCTACCAAAAAGCAGAATGTGCGAACTTAACTGCTGCGTCACCGGGCCAGCCCTAAACTGGCTGACTTTTAAAAGCTATTCAAGACCCTGAGCATGGCTACAGGGATTCTGGTAACCTTAACTTTGACGAAACCTATTCCTACACACCAGCCATTGGAACACATGTGCTTGGGCCAGATACACCCAAAATTCCAAAGAGGAGAATGCATCTGCTCTTAATCTAGAAGGGCTGATAGACTGCAATTATGGATTTCATCATGGACCTGGCCCCGTCCCATGGCCAGAATGAGGGTTGATACCTTTACCAAGGTGGTAGAAGACAGAGCACATAACAGTTGCGTGTACTCTTTTCATTAGGGAAATTCCTGTCTCCACAATTAATGTAAAACCTGACCTCTGATTCCAGCTATCAATTTGTATCATGAATCTAGAAGGCACAGTTCAAAACCCTACTTGTCCAGCACCATTGCTCTCTGCTTCCCATCCTCACCCTAATGGTCCCATGGAATATACTGTGGCCCCTCCAACACAGAACCTGACATGCCATGTATCTCAACACTGGTCAGTCTATATATAATGATTTACAACATCCCTCCATGCAGAAAACTCTGCAGCTTCTCTCCCTATTTTTTTTTTAACTGCACCTCCAAATACTATCCCAATCTCAACACCCGGTGATACTTGGAAAGGCTACCAGTTACTTAAGAAGATCCACAAAACACTTCTTTCCATGTCAAGAAGCAATTCAGGGGTAATTCTGACAGGCTCTGGGCATGAGGACAAGGGTGTGAATGGAAAAAATCTTATTTTCCCAATAAAAATACAGAACCTGTCCTAGATGAAACTGGAGGACCACTCTATGGAACTATTTAAAATCAATAAAAATAATGGCGTTCCATTTCCACTGTCTATACCTGTGGACCCACCTTGGCTTTCACTGCTCCCTGTCACATCTGCCCCTCAGAAACTCTGCTCCCACCCTCCATTCTCAATCTAGCCCTCAGATCCTAAGGAAGGGAAACAAGGTAAGTGGGGATGGACTTCACCACCACAGAGAGCTACAGTACCTTCCAACCCCTGATTCCAGGGATTGATATGGGCCTCGCCCGCCACTTACCTCAACAATTCCTCATCCGTGCCAGTGTGTGCAAATCCAGGGTGGCCTCGAGACCCACTGCCCAGGGAAGGGTTGTGGAAGAAGGGCATGTACCAACCTTCACTTCATCTAGCCTTTTAAAATGGGACCAACTAAGAATAAAAGCTGCAGAGGCTAGCTGGTACTGTCCAGGACTTCCTGGGACCCTCTTTGATTCTGACTACTTGCCCTCACTGTCTCCAAAATCTGCCTCATACCTGATTTCAACAACCACTTGTACCCCTTTCCAGATTTGTCATGCTTTCTACCTATCCCACCAGGATTTTGGACTTCTACTGTCCTTTAAGTCTTCTGGCTTAGCTAACCTACCCCACTTGTCTTAGTCCATTCAGGCTGCTATAGAAAAAATATCATAGACTGGGTGGCTTGAACAACAAACATTTACTTCTCACACTTCTGGAGGCTGGGAAGTCCAAGATCGAAGTGCTGGCAGATTTGCTTCCTGGTTCATAGATGGCAATCTTCTTGCTGTGTCCTCGCATGGTAGAAAGAGGACCAGAGAGTTCTCTGAGGTCCCTTTAATAAGAGTACTAATCCCATTCATTATAGCTCCACCCTCATGACCCAGTTACCTCCCAAACACCCCACCTCCTAAAACCATCACATTGGGGTTTAGGGTTTCATCATGTGAGTTTTGGGGGGACACAAACGTTTAGTCCATTGCACCACTGCCCACCTGTACCTGCACATGCATGCACAGGTATGCACACACATGCACATGTATTCACATGCATACACACAGAGTTTCAGGCCAATAGAAGTACAATGCAAGTTGAGACAGGAGTAGTAGTCAGGGGTCAGAGGATGAATGCCCCCCTAAGTAGTTTAGATTTCATCCTGCAGACTGTGAGAATTCACTGAAGAATTTTAAGCAACAAAATGATCTGATGTGCATTTTAGAAAGATCTCGCTTTCTAAATGCAATGTGGAAGATGATTTAGGGTTCATTAGCACTAGAAGCCGATGCTCCTGGGTTGGTCCAAGCCTCTCCTTATTATCTGACTCTTAGCTCTTTAATTCACAGGACACTTTTTGTCTACTTTTGCATTCTGCCTGCCATATACTGGTTGCTTGATCAACATTTTTAAAACTAAGCCAAGAAAGCAAGCTGGATCTGCACAATGGATATAAGTAAGATGACTGGAACGCTTAGAGAAGGAGGCAGCAAAAGGGGGCCAAGAAAGTCGGGGGGATAATAGGAAGAGGGCTTTTACATGGGACAAGGAGACATGGGAGTGTATAAAGCACGAAGTTGCTGAGGAAAAATAAATGCAAGTTAGAAGAGGCACATATGACACAAAAGAGTCTAGTGAGGGAGACTAACAGTGCAGAGTATGTGGCTGGAGAGGAGAAATGGAGTAACTTTAGTTTCAGCAATCAAGCTGGATACAAAGGAGACAGCCATTGTTCCTGAAGGACAAGAGAGCTGGACTGAGGTGAAATTTCTCTTGCTCGGAATCTGAGTTGGAAGATGTAGTTCGTGAAAAATAAGAGATTTGCAAATGCGTGTTTTCCTCAGAAGATATGTACAATGGAAAAATTACTTGAGGGCATACAGTTTTCTGCGTTGTAAGAATGACAGTTGGGGGAAGTATTTAATTGACATCTTGAGAAAAAATGGTGGAGCCCAAAGCAACCAATGTCTACTATATAAAGCCAGCTACTTAGAATAAATTGGCCAGAAAATGGCACCGAAGCACAACTTTCAAATAGAGTTTGTAATATGGACATAAAATGAGGAAGCTGACTAATAGAATCAATAATCTTTAATACCATAACAAATAACAATGGATATGAAATGTAAAGTGAATAAAATTCTTTTGAAACTCCAGCTACAACAATAATTGAAGTTTTTCTTTTCCTTAAAAGCTGGGGAAAGATGACAGGTAAAAATTTGAAGATATTAGAATTCTTGTTAGAACAATGAAGAAAAGGAGTAATCAGCTTATAAAATAAAAGTGGACAAAGTGAGGTGAGGAAAAGATGTGGAGCTAGAAACTTTCATCGTGGACAGTCTCATGGGGAAGAAAAGTGATTAAAAATGGGAAAAGGACAAACAAAGCTAAGACACCAAAAAAGGAAGAAACAAAGTATTAAACAGCAGACATGGTAGCTCAGGAAATGAATAGCACAGTCAAGTTTGAATAGTGTAAGCATACCAGGGCTTATAGATTCACTGTTGTGCTATACAAAGCTTTTTGAGGGCTATATAGGAGAACCTTTGGCAAATGGAATGAAGGGGAAATAAAAAATGAATGTCAAAGACTAAGAAAGATATTAGAAAGTGGAGGCCACCACCATTACTGAAAATTTATTACAGTAGCTTTTCCCTCAGGACTATCTTCTGTGGTTGGCTAGATTAACAAAGGGCATATCACCAGGTGTTGTAATATAGCATATGTGGTGGGAAAAATACGAATTGGAGGATAATCCCAGAACATTACAAAGGAAAAGGTAAATCGAATGTATGTTTTATTTGAATTAATGATTAGCTTTTGTTTGATCCAACAAACTATCATTATTTTTCTTTTAGACCAGGCAAAAGTTTCCGGTGCTGCTAGCCAATACACGGCTTTCTTCTGTGCAGAATCTGTTGGTACTCTCTGAATTAGTAGAGTTCACCCAGAGAAGCGGAACAAGTCGGAGACATATGTCAAGAAATTTATTTCAAGGAATTGGTTGCACAGTTGTGGGGCTGCCTAGGCAAGTCCAAAATCCATGGAGCAAGCTATCAGGGGAAGGCTAGAACTCTCAGGCAGGGGCTGAATCTGCTGCCCACGGTGGGACTCTGCTCTGAGGCCTTTCAACTGATTGATGCAAGCCCATCAAGATTATCTAGGATAATCTTACTTAAAGTCAACTGATTATGGACTGTAATCATATCTGCAAAATGTCTTCACAACAATAGCTAGATTAGTGTTTGACTGAATGACTGGCATTGTAGTCTCACCAAGTTAACACATCAAGGGACTATCAACTTTCTTAAGAAAATTTGGTAAAAATAAGGTGTAAATGGAAAGGGATACAATTATAGGAGCTCAGCCAGGGAGCATGCTGGTCACTTATTCTGACAATAAAATAAAAGGAGAATACATTTAAAATATATGACTAGAATATGAGAAATGCTGGATGAAGCAAAGTTATTCATTCACTCACTTAATCATTCGCTTACTCATGTACTTGTTCATTCATCAAACATTTGTTTCTAGCTAATATATGAGACGCTGAGATTATAACAATAAGGAACAGCCTCTTTCAATAAGTAGCTCCCAGCCTGGTGAAAGAGATAGAGAAGTAAAAAGACATTTACAAAATGTATGTTCCAGAATACAGTATTATGGAAGTGTGCGTGTGCCACAGAATAGCAAGGAGAAGCAATGAGGGGGCGTAGATAAATCAAAATGAACTTGTACTGAAGGTGTGGAAATGGGTGATAGGTCAGTGGGAATTCTGGGCATGCATGAGAGGAGGATGAATAAAGAAAATGGGAATAAAAATAGAGGAAGTAAAAAAGTTAGCAAGCATGGGAGGGCAACATTTCTTATGCTAATTTTCCTTTTACATATTCATAATGCGTGGCTCCCTCCAAGAATATGTGTGATCCCACCAACAGTAAGGAAGATCCTTTTACAGCCTATGGAAAAGTAGCACAATCTCAGAGGGCAGCTGTGTATCTGCTAGGCTAGAGGGAAAAGAACATGCCGTATAGAATTTTTTCACGCTTCAAGGTTACTGAATATCAACTTGGAGAAACCAGAAGATAAGAATGAGGGTTGAGTGTATGGGTAACTAAAATACCAGACGCCTGAGTCGGCTCAGATGGCTCCACTGGAAAGACATAATTTTTATAACGAATATATCTGTCCCCCAAGGCACCCAGGTTATGTTTCCTCCTTTTTCCACCTGCCTTCCAAAATAGATCTGCACTGTATTCACTTGGCCTCTTGGTTGCAAGTAACAAAAATCAATTCAAACAGGCCGAATAAAAATGATTATTTGTAAGAACGCAGGAATAGATCATAGAAGCAAGAGCGGGGAAGGTAGCCAGATCTCATAAAGGGGCTGGGCCTGGGACTGTGATCCTGTCTCTCCTTCTCTCCTTTCTGCTCATTAGCTTCATTTTCCCTGGGGACTAGAGGTCTTTGGTCTCGAATCCACATTGGTGGAATGTTTGCTACACTGTGGAATATTTGCTCCAGAATTAACAACTACAGCTGCGGCCACACACACAGAGACTTTCCAGGTCCCAAACCTAATGGCTTGATTTGGATCAGGTGTCTGCCCCATTCAGTCAGGTATGGCCCAGGACCGGGCGTGGAGAGACTCTAAAGTCTGTAGTGGGAGACGTGGGTCATGGGCTAGTTAGATCTCTGAGGAAGCCCACAGAAACAGAAAGGAGCTGTGGAGAACATGATGTACTTTAGTCCCACCTATGAAGTTCTTGCTGCCTATCTTTATTCTTTTTTATTCTGACCTATGGGTGGGTCTTATTTTCGTAGTCCTAGAAAATTGTGATGCCTAAGATCCACAGTGAAATCTTCAGGAAACAATAGCTACTCCATTTATTTTTCTATTTTAGTAAAACCATAATAACACACTGAGCTAAACAGCTACGCTTTCCTCTTCTCCACTCCAATCCACCGATGCCAGGAATTAAAAACAAAAGCCCAATAGATCGTTAATGTCTTCACTGAGCTCCTCGTATGTGCTTATGTTGTGAAGATCAATATGAGGGATACAGAGGAAGCGTAAGACATGAATCTTGCAAAAGAAAGACTTGTTACCTATTGGAAGAATAAAAGAAAACATTGAGAATAAGGCTGTGTTATATCAGATTAATATTCTAATACAACGTATTAATATGATATATATAATTTCATGAAGTATTGGGGCACTGTTCTCCCCAGGCCTCATGTTGACCTGCTGGGTCAGTCCTCAAGGCTCAGAGAGGGGAAAAGGCTCCCCCTTGCACCCTCCTCCTTCCTCAGAGAGAGAGGAGAAACGCTGATGAATTCTGTGCAGAAACTTCGAGAAATACCTGGCTGGGGAGAAGGTGAATGTGAATCCTGAAATATTTCTGAACCTGACTAGGGGTTTTTGAAATCAAATTTATTAGACTTCTCTCTCCGTTATGCCATACTACCTCTCCATAGATCCAGGAGTGATGGTAATTGCTCTATTTTTCTGAGCTTTAGTCCTTGTAATAGTCTTATAATGATAATATATTTTACATGGTAATACCCTAATAAGAATACCACATATAAGATTAGGTGAATTGTATTTGACAGATTTAATTTTAAAAAGCCAACAGGAAAAACCACATCCCAATGAGATTTAAACCCTGACTTAACTCCTCAAAGCGGGAAATCGCTAGAAGGTTAATTTTGCCTTTATCACGGTTCCACTCCCTGCTCCCCCAGGGCTTTGCAGCTGCTCTCAGAGCCTGCACCCCAGAGCCTCTGAAGCACCTGTGGGCTCCTGGGTGAATAGCAGGTGAACTTCAAAGTTAAGTTTTTCCTAGTTACTGTTATTACTTATCTCTCAATGGACCCTACAAAGATCAGTTAAGCAGATGAAATTGAAGTGTGTGAATCTAGAGGTTTGTGGGGAAAGATCAATAGGTTTAAAAATAATTTAGTGTCTCCTGGCCCTGGATCATTTTCTCCTTCTTTTATAAGTAGTTCAACAGAGCAAAATCTCTGTTTTTTTGACAGGAAGAGGCTGTGTAATTTTTCAGGGGATCAGTAGTTTCAGAAACTTAGTTTTGTAAAAAAAAAAAATCATCTCAAAAAGTGCCATAAAATTCTTGAAGCTAAATTTGAGTTTTGAGAGCAAGCCTGTCACATCATGCTTTTAGGGAGATGGAATGGAGTCTCCCTCAGAAATAGGACCAGAAAGGGAGACGGCTCTGATTGCGATTTCTTCCAAAGTGTGTGAAGGAAGCAACTTCTCTTGTAAGGACTCACTGGAAAAACAGCCACAATTTTATTATAATAAAGTAAATATAAAATACAAATTTAATGATAATAGGAAATACAATATTATCCCTCTTGTCTACAGTTGTACCCAGTATAGTACATAGAATATTCTGTCTCAGGTTATGATGGTTAATTTTATATGTCAACTTGGTTGGGCCATGGTGCCGAGATATGTGGTCAGACATTATTCTGGATGTCTCTGTGAGGGTATTTTTGGATGAGATTAACATTTAAGTTGATGGACTTTGAGTAAAGCACACTGTCCCCCATAATGTGAGTGGGCCTCATCCAATCATTTGAAGGCCTGAATAGCGCGAAAGACTACCCCTCTTCCCTCCCCAGCAAGAGGGAATTCTGACAGCAGGTGGTCTTTGGGCTTGAACTGCAACACTGGCTCTTCCATGGGTCTCTAGCCTGCAGATTTTAGACTTATCAACCTTCATAGCTGCATGAGCCAGTTCCTTAAAATAAGTCTCTCTCTCTCTCTCCCTCCCTCCCTCCCTCCCCCCCCACCACGCCCCTCTTGTTGATTCTGTTTCTCTGGAGAACTCAGACTAATCCAGAGGTTGAGTTCCATTTTTTAAAGAAAAAAAAAGAGAGAAAAGGAAAAAAATAAGGCAGCTGCTTTTAAGAGTAGCTCCACTTAAGAATTTGTTTAAATGGTATAGACTCTATTACTTCCTTTAAAACATTGCCTTTTGAATGTATAAGTTTATAAATCATTTAAAAGGTGCTTTATTTAAGCAAGCACTTAATGAATTGGAACAAAAGCTGCAATAAGAAGTAGATTAAGTGGGACACAACACATTTTAACCAGTATTAGATTGTGAACTCATGGAAGGCAAGGTCATTTGCATCATATTGAGTTCAGTTCTGATCTATTGTATTGAACCGTATGAGATTGCTGATATTTGAGTGTATCTGACCTATAAAAAAAAGCAATTGTATATGATTCAATCTAATAGAAGTATATTATATTTTTTATTTGGTAATGACCAGAAAAGTGTCTTTCTAGATTCTTTCCAATATAAATAGTTTCCTTGATTTAGGATCAGTTTTTTTTAGAACCAGTAAGGCGAGTATAAGATGGAGGTAATCAAATACTTTATATGAAGAAGGTACAAACTTGGACAGGCTGATTGATTCTTCTAAGTATTTTTCATCCAAACTTGAAATTTCAGCTCTTTTTTGAGTACACTGCAACATCCCTGAAATCATAGATGCAATCTGTTTTCCCCTTAATGCAGCTTCTCACCTAAGCCACCATTCCATGCAAGTGTGTGCCAGGTGTTCACGTTGGTGCTATTGAAGTGCCAGTTGATGTTGAGTGTGTCTTTTAGGTGGTATTGATAAATCTGCACAAGAATGATTTACGACATCCCTAGTAGGGCAAGATCCATAACTGTAAAAGTACCTTACATTTGGGCAGCACTTGACAGTTTAGAAAGCTCATTCTCCTTTCATCTTCATACAAACATCATAGACTACATTGTCTCTCCTGTATTTATAATGGAGAAGATGCAGCCCAGATAGCTGAACTCACTTGCGAGGTTACATAACTTAATTGAAGGAGCAAGAACTGTAAATCGCTCTGGCCACTGTTGCTTTACCACCTAGAGATTGGCTTCCAGCTTTCCTGCAACTTACTCTTCTCCTTCTGATTTGGTTCTACCCATTTTGTGGATTAGCTCACTACGGGACCATGAATTACTTATGTAGCAGGATTCTGCGAACATTTTCAAGGCTGTGTTTCCAAGGAAAACCCTAGCAGTTCCCTGCTGCATTCCGGTGGAGGTCTCGGCTGTCTCTTGGCTTGTTCTTGTTCCAAAATACAGCACTGAGTTTGCAAACTGCCTGTAGAGCATATGCACTTTGAAAGCATAGGCATCTGCGTGCACACAGGGCTGGGAATATGGCATCAAAGCAGCCGGCTATTTACAATACAACCTCACTTACCTGGTGCATTCAAAGAAAAGACAACATCAGGATACCCACGTAGCTGTGGTATAGTAAGCTGAATTCAGATACTGTGGAAAATGTGGGCAGAAAAATTTGTGAGGGACTTCTTAAAGCCCTGCCTCAGTGCTGGAGAACAACAGGGAGTAAGTGGGAGATATGTGACCATGGACCAGCCTGGCTGTTAACTACTGTGAATGGAAGCGTCCTTCACCAGCGAAGGTGCAGACGGATGGTTAGTCTCAGAGAGCATGCCCTGGAGCGCAAGAGATGCCCCCCTCTGCTCTGTGTCTGCCCTAGGACTGTGCACAGAGCCCAGACACAAAGATGAGAAGAAAAAGGGTCAAAATCGGCAGAATGTTCCTTGTGGTCCTAGAATAACACTTACTCTCTAGTTAAGGAAAAATTATCCACCTCTTTCTTTCAGTGTACTTTAGTGCCTTTGCTACTATCTTTTATTCTCTGAAGGAAAAAAAAATTGTGGTTCTCTTTTGCTGTTGGTTATATGAGTCTGTCTTCACGGCTGCCTAAACACTCAGAGTTGGTGAATTTATCTTCGAATTTAGTTCACAATTTCCCTAATTATAGATTTTCTTTCTGGTGAATTTATTTTTCAGGCTTTTGCCTAGACATTTATAGTTGCTCCATTCTTTCTGGCTCAGTGCCACAGGGACAGTTCTGGCACAAAACAGCCATTAGCAGACTAGCATATAAGATCAATCTCTTATCTTACTAATTACCACCCATTCCCGCTGACAAAATCTTCAAGTCTTCAAGAGAAAACAAACACTTTGCCTGAAAAGCAGAGGCAAGATATTTGTGTAATTTCACCTGGCTGGGTGTGCTCTGTCAGAGGAATTTTCAGTTCTGACTTTCTGGTTGGTACAACTTAACGAGCAACTGCAGTGGCAAGATCACCCCTGACCTTGAGTCTCACAGCTAGTAAATTAAGCCTCAGTTTCCCTACCTGTAAAATTGAGATAATCGTAGGTACTTCCTAATAGCTATGAAGAATGAAATAATGAGTGAGAAATGCCTTGTAAGATGTAAAATGTTGTAAGAGCTTTAGCTATGATGATGACGATGGATATGATTCTTAGAAGTTAGAGACTCTACACTGTCAATTTTAAGTTGCCCTTTACTGTTTTTGTTCTGTTAAGATGAATGAACTTGTTTATAGGTATTACAATGAGAACACACACACACACACACACCCCCCAATTGCTTGTCGATTTCAGTTTTTTTTTTTAAAAAGATTTTATTTTTTCCTTTTTCTCCCCAAAGCCCCCCAGTACATAGTTGTATATTCTTCGTTGTGGGTCCTTCCAGTCATGGCATGTGGGACGCTTACTCAGCGTGGCTTGATGAGCAGTGCCATGTCCACGCCCAGGATTCGAACCAACGAAACACTGGGCCGCCCGCAGCGGAGCGCGCGAACTTAACCACTCGGCCGCGGGGCCAGCCCCCGATTTCAGTTTTTAAAGATCAGTTCTAAAAATCATGACTACATAGAGTTTTGAGAGGGGTTGGGAAACTACGGCCCACAGACGGAATCTGGCCAGCTGCCTCTTTTTGTAGATAAAGTTTTATTGGAACACAGCCTGCCTGTTTGTTTACAAATTGGCTATGACTTCTTTTGCGCTGCAACAGCAGAGTTGGTTACTTGCCGTAGACTGTATGGCCCCAGAAGCCTAAAATATTCACTATCTGGCTCTTTACAGAAAATGTGTGGTGACCACTGAATTAGATCAAAGGAATTGGCAAAATAAGAGAAATTTTAACTTCTCAGTATGAATGTATCCTTTAATATCCCCAGTGGTTCAGTGAAATGGATATTTTGAGACACTGGTGGTAAGAATGTAAATAGGTGTATCCTTTCTAAAAGGCACTTTGGCATATGTATCAAAAGTTTGAAAAATTCTCATTCAATTTCCTGAATACAAGTACAATGAATATTAACTGTGTTTACTTCTGAGATATGGTACTTCAAATGCTTTTGAAGACAAACAAAGAGCTCTTCCAACTTTTAAAATTCCCTGCAGTCATTTTAGAATCTTTATAACAACCAGATAAAAACACAACAATACCAACTCACCTGATATTGTGGGGAAAATATGCCCCTCGTTCAATGCCATTTTAGTGGTTGTTGCTTAAGGAGCTATAGAGTGAGGCCTTTTCTTATGGGAATAAGCATCCTATGTTTTATTTTGCAGGTTTAGAGCCTTTGCAGGTTTCCTTAAGGTTGAACAGATCTTGGGTTCTAAGTCACTCTACGTACCTTCCAATCAAATGTTTCTACTTCTCTTGTAATTCACACACACACACACACACACACACACACACACACACACACGCAACCCCCCCCCCCACCACCACCCACACACCCAAAAGGAGAACTCAGTATTAGTAACAAAAATACTATTATCTGTGTTTTCAACTTCTCTTTTTCTGGAGCAATTAATTTCATGTGGAAAGTCCTTGTGTTTAACCAACAATCTCTTTTCTTTGGCAGAAAGGATTTACAGTGACCGAATATGTTATGTTAAAGATTCAGTTAAAAAAAATGTTCCTGGTAGAACAGCTAAAGTTGCAATAGTAAAACTTTGCCCTCAAAAAGAAAAAAGCATAAGAAATGGAATACAGGTTTAGAGCCCTTGCTATGGTTTAAAAAATGACTTTATACTGGAATCTATTTGCATTTATTATTCTTTTGGAGTCAGTGGTAGTTCCTTTCATTGGTATCTTACATTCTTTCTCCAGGGACAAATGTATCGGAGAAAGTGGTAACCCATGGCAACCAGGCCCTGATGAGATGGGCAAACGACCCTAGAGGGGTACTTCATATTTTCTTGGTGAGGAAACCTTGTGGAAATGATTTCCCTTTTCCCTATTTTCATAATTCACAAGGGATGCACTGTGGAATGTCATCATGAATGCACTGTGAGATGTGCTGCTAAGTGGATGGAACCTAGTTAACAACTTTTGAAGTTCAATTTCAAGGCTGCCTAACTGTATTAGAAGGTCTGGGGACTTCTAAGTACATATGCAAAAGCTAACCGAGTGCTTATCAAAAGCATGTGTTTTCCCACACTCAGAGGTGCAGTTTTGGTGATTACAAAGTAACTTTTGCTTCAAGAAAGAGTCGAGAACTAGGCTCGTGAAAAAATAGACTGCGTATTCTGGGTATATATTGATTGAGATAAGCATGCACATGTGAATACGATTTATAGATGAACACACCCCTGAGTAAGATGGAGTGCTGCTTTCTTGGAAGGACTCGATACCGTGATGAAAAATTCTGAGACAGACCTGTCCTTTCCCACTTACATACGCAAGCACACCACAAGATGTTATTTGTCTCAGTATTGAAATGGAATAAGTATTGTTTCCATTTTTACTGCTAGTATTTTTCTGCAAAATCAGAAAGCTTGACAAACTGATTATTAAATCTAAGAATATAGACAAAGGCATGAAATAGGATGTGGGGGAAAGGGCTCATTGTACTTCACTCTCTAGAAAAAAACTCAGTGACAACTCTTCTCAAATAAAAAGAAACCGTGAAATCTTTAAGGATAAGAAATTAGCGGTGATTCTTTCGGTTTGCAGAATGCACCACCTTCATTCCAAGGACCATTAGCACATGGTGGCCTTGTTCATTGCACTTTGCCCTGTGAATTAAGTAGCAAATTTTACCATAGGGGGAAATATATCATTATAATATGTATTTGTGATATATAAAATATATGTCTGTTGTGAGATATATATATGTGTTTGTATTTGTGATATATATATGTGTACACATACATACGTATACATCACACATATATATAAATGCTGCAGCATTATTTGCAATAGCAGAAAACCCTAGAAACAAACAACTTAAATGTATATCAGCAGGGAATAGACCAAATAAATCATGGTTCTATGAAGCAGCCTTTAAAAAGAATGAAGTGAATCTTGGACCAGCCCCAAGGCCTAGTGGTTAAGTTCAATGTGCCCCGCTTCGGCAGCCCGGGTTTAGTTGCTGCACATGAACCTATACCACTCTTCTGTCAGTGGCCATGCTGTGGTGGTAGCTCACATACAAAAAGAGGAAGATTGGTAGTGGATGATAGCTCAGGGAAAGTCTTCCTCAGCAAAATAACTAAAAAGATGTATTTAAAAAAAGAAAAACAATGAAATAAATCTTTATGTGTTGCTATGAATGTTCTCCAAGATATAAAATTAAGTAAAAAGAAAACAATGCTAAACAGTGTGAATGATCTGATTTATATAAATAAAATGATATACACCCAGACACACATATGCTAGTCAGCTATACCTTTTTGTTTTGGAAGGATGCATAAAAAGCTATTGTTAATACTTAGATTTGGAGAGAAAGAGTGAGATCTGGAGGAGAGAGAATTATGCATCTCACATCATATCTTTCTATACTGCATGAAATTTTTATTATGTGTTTGTAATAATTTTATCCTTTAAAAGTGTTAAGGTTTCTTGGCGTAGAAGTTTTGTTTCGTCCTATATGCTTTTCAGCATTTGAAAATATCTGTATTATTAAAAACAATATTTGTTAGCTATAGTGGCAGTTCACAGCCTATTTAGCTATAGGGAATAGTACAAGAATTTTAAAATTGTTGTCGCTTTTTGTTCTATAGTTAATGAAGTCAAGTGGAACCTAGTGTCGTCCCCAGCCCTCCAGTCTTTCCGTTACCCACGCTGCCCCCTGCAAAGAGGAGACTTGGCAGAGAGAGGGCATGCTCTCTGCAGTTATATCTGACACGTGTATTTAACCACCATAGTTACAGTTATAATTTCACGTCCTGACAATGCACAACGTTGAACAGATCTAATAGCCCCTAGTCCTATAATTGAAAACATCAGGGCTTACAGTTCAGGGTTTAAATCTTCTAGTGGCTTCATACTCTAGAGAGCCCAGATTTCTGAGCTGTGACCCCTCTCACACAGAAGAAACCAGAGAAGGAATGAAGAGATCAATGTAACATCCACTGGGGACCATATATCTGTATTATCACCTGTAGTATCTGATTTCTAAATTTTATGTAGTATGTCTCCAGGAAGTATATAAGTACAGCTTTCATCAGTATATTGACATTTATTTGGAATCATGTTGTGAGACAAATCAGGGGGAAATATCGCTAATACCTCTAATTTAGTGGCTCGTGATTTAGATTACTTTGCAACTAGCAACTCTCTTGGTTCATCTATGGAATCAATATTATAAGAGAGAGTAACTCCAATCCACTCACATTAAATAAAAGAAGGGAATTATTGACTCCCCTTTCAGGGAAGTCCGATGGTGGACTGCAGACATGGGTAGATGACTAAATCAAGGGGCTCAGCTCAAACAGTGTTTTCTTATTTCTGTTCCACTTTGCATGTTGGTGTAATTTTCTCCTGCAGCACATTTGCCTTTTTTCTATGTAACAAAAAAGGTGGTTCCTGGAAACCTCAGCTCGTAGGGTTATACTTCTCTGCCCAGTAGGATAAGGACAGTCTTTTTCCTAATGTCCATTATTAAAAGAGACCAAGGAGGACTCCTATTGGCCTCTTGAAGGTTGTGTGCCAGTTTCATAGTAAATCATTGGTTCTAGAGGCAGGTAGTGCTGTGATTGGGCTGGCTTGGTTCATCTGCCCACTTCAGGAGCTGGGGCTGCTGACTGAGAGGATATCATGATTGGCAGCCCCAATAAAGTTCTCCCAAGGAAACCAAAATAAGCATGATGGACAGCATTTGTAGTCTACTATAGGTGGCAAGAAAAGCCGTCGTTTCCCTCTCATACTTACCCTAAATGTAACTCTATTCAATCCTGCTTATATCCACAAGTGGACTGAAGAGAGGGATTAAGATGGAGTTTGGGCACTGTGATTTTCAAGTATCTTTCATTAATAAAAGACATTCCTAAATCTAATTGCCTTCCCGCCAAAATTTCTCTCGTATTTTATAAGGTACTGAGAATTTTCAAAGCCATGGCTATCCTATATTAATTAATGTTTTAAAAATTCCATGTTCGGGCCTGGCCCTGTGGCCGAGTGGTTAAGTTCGCGCGCTCCGCTGCAGGCGGCCCAGTGTTTCGTCAGTTTGAATCCTGGGCGCGGACATGGCACCACTCATCAAACCACGCTGAGGCAGTGTCCCACGTACCACAACTAGAAGGACCCACAACAAAGAATATACAACTATGTACTGGGGGGCTTTGGGGAGAAAAACGAAAAAAATAAAATCTTAAAAAAAAAAAAAATTCCATGTTCTCCTAACCCTTAAATTAATAAAGATGGTTGAGAAACCAAACCAAAACAAAAACGGGCTTAATAAGTTACTCAGGTGGTGTATCAAGCGAAAGTCAGAAGAACTTAGAGTAATGTCAGCAGCATAGACTCAATAAGTTGTCCCTCATTTGTATCTTCTCCTCAACAACAATTTGGCATCTGTCCATGGACAAAAGTGCCTTTGTGGGAGCTGTGGGGTTCAGGACCATAAATCTAGGGACCGAGGAGGAGTCTTGCCCATGGGTATAAGCTGATGGACCTCGGTCCAGGCTGTGGAACCCACAGTGGCCCATGAACCGGCTCCAGCTCCTCTTGGCTGCGGTCTGGCCGTCCCTGGAAAACACTGTCTTAGACAATCACCCCACAGACGAGTGAGCCTCTGTGGAAGCCCAGATTTCCAGCAGAGAAGTTTCAGCACTCCGTTGGAACAAAAAAAAAAAATATGAGTTTGGATGTACTGGAGAGGGTGAGAAATCCAGTTTGACTTTCCCAGCATCCACCCTCCCCCAAGACAGCACATTTCAGTGCCAAAAGAGATCTTCTCAGCCAGGCCATGATTTCTTCTGCGAGGGAAACTGAGAGCGTTTGAGTGGGTGCCTGGCTTCTCCGGCTGTGCGGGATGCTGTCAGAGGCCCATTTCTCTCGGCCCATCCAGAGTACTGAGTCATGAGCTGAATGACTGGGGGGTGGGAAGAGCCTGGGAGGTTGGCAGATGGGATTCTCAGAGGGCATTAAAAGGATGTGAATCCCGCTAACTGCATCTTGGATTCCATCAAAAAGCCCGCCCACAAACTGCTGGGCAGGCCTCACCCATGGATCCCCCTAACTGGCTTGTGGGCACCCCAGCACTCTCTGTGTCTCACTCACAACCCCCTTCACCCTGTGTGAGCCCCTCACCTGGCTCTCTGTGCATCCTCCTGATGGTGGAGAGAGCGACCTTTGGCAGATGATTAGTGAGCATGCACAGACATACTGATCGCCAACAGGTACATGAAAACATCACTAATCATCAGGGAAATGCAAATCAAACACTAGTCACTAATCATCAAGGAAATGCAAATCAAAACCACAATGAGATATCTATCACCTCACACCTGTTCGAATGGCTATTATCAAAAAGAGAAGAGATAAGTGTTGGCAAAGGTGTGGAGAAAGGGGAGCCCTTGTGCACTGTTGTTGGGAATGTAAATTGGTACAGCCACTATGGAAAACAGTGTGGAGGTTTCTCAGAAAACTAAGAACAGAACCGTATGATCCAGCAGTCCCACTCATGATGGGGAGAAACCCCCAAACTGGAGTATAGCAAATGCCAGTGGGAGATTTGGCTTTTAGGACCAACAGTAATGTGATCAGGGGACCACCGTTACTTTATGACATGGCATTAGTTAGAGATGATGTGGAGGACTGAAAAGTCTATTTCTTATCAGGGAAATAATTAAAATTGTGTGGACACTGGGTCCTTTTCTGAATGGAACTTTGTAATCAGCCCTTTGCATGGCAATTCAACTAATAAGCTGCCTGGAGCTGTAGGGGAATATTTCTTATTTCCAAAATTGTTTCAAGGCTCGTTCTAACTAGGAAGCTCTGATCCATGACAAGTTCCTTCAAGTAATCTCTCAGGTACAATGTCCTCCAAATGGCCTCAAAGTGTAACTTAGACAATAAGTTATAAAATATCAAAGCTGTAGAATCATCACTTTTCTTTTTTTTTCTTAAAGATTGGCACCTGGGCTAACAACTGTTGCCAATCTTCCTTTTTTTTTAATGGATTGGCACCTGGGCTAACAGCTGTTGCCAATCTTTTTTTTTTTTTCTTCTGCTTTTTCTCCCCAAACCTGCCCTGTACACAGTTGCACATCTTAGTTGCAGGTCCTTCTAGTTGTGGGATGTGGGACGCCGCCTCAACGTGGCCTGACAGCAGTGCCATGTCCACGCCCAGGATCCGAACCCTGGGCCGCCACAGCAGAGCTTGCGAACTTAACCACTCGGCCACGGAGCCAGCCCCCCATCACTTTTCTAAATGTACTTTCAAAACTTTATTCCATCTTTCTTCTAAAAAAATGCATATTTGACTCTGTTGGTCCAGTATTTTACATGAAGAAACAAGTGGGTTTCAGGCATAACTATGTTAGTAAGGGAGGCATTAAGGTACACACATGATTATATTATGATTATGATTATAATAGTTTTATATAGTTATATAAATTTTATATAATTATATAATTATAATAGTTTTATGATTATAATAGTTTGAAGTCAGGGAATCTTGAGATTCAATTCTGACTTTGCTATGTGACAAGTTTCTGGGACAAAGTGTCTTTACCTTTCTGAGTCTCAATTTTCTTCCTACTAAACATCAGAAATACTTACTAGACAGTGTTGTTCCAAAGCTAATGAGATAATATTGGTAAAGGACTTATTCCAGAATCAGGTATGTAGTAAATGTACATAATATGTGTTTGTTTAAATTGTTGTTGTTACTTTTGACTATTATTATACATTTTTAATATTATAGGAAAAAAATCTGTCAAAATCTATGCAAGATTGTGTGTCCCCTTTATTGATTTCTGATTCTATGTATTCATTTATAGACCAAGCTGTGAGAACCTAAATTTTGTCTTGGGAAGTGAGGTGACTGTTTTTAACTTGCTTAAACCTCATCAGGTGCCATATTTTCAGATGTTTCTACATGTGCTCTGAAATTGTATAAGATATTGCCCATTATGTCACTGAGTGATCCCTGCTCCCTCACTACATGGGAAGTTTCTGTCAGAGGTTGGTTCTAGAAAAAGCTTTATCTCCCTTGGGAAAGTAGTCGGTTTCCTCTTCTCAGATCAGAATGACTTATGTGACTTATCACGTTTTCCTCTTCGTCTTGTTTGTCAGGAAGATTATAGTTGATCTTTTCCCTCGATCACAACCACTTGACTCATTGTTATACTTTGAATATTTGCTTTTCTCCTTCTGTTTCCCATTGAACACCTTAGTTTATTATTTTGTCTTCTTTTTACTAAGTGCCTCGTATCCTTTCAGGAAAGTGGTGAGGCAGACATGTATATATGTACCTGTATATATATATATGTATGTATGTATGCATATATGTGTATATATATATGTATACATGTCTTCATGCAGAAATATTTTCTTATTAACTTTTATTTGAAAGTTTCATACCCAAGTTTGAGTTTTGGTATCAGCAACTTCTTTAATCCAACTAGTGCTTTCTTTCCTCTTTGTTCATTTCCTTCACGTCTTTGTCCAACCAGTATTTCTTGGTGCTCAGTATGTTTGATCTTTAGGTGGGGAAGACTCTATGAAAATGAATCACATTGTCATCAGCTAGCATATGTCCTACTAGGGGATATGGATTCTTAAAAGGAAGAATAGGCCTAATGAGATCAGAGTTGCTTTCCATAAAAAAAAAAGAAACAAAAAGAAGAGAAATTTGAATACCATGCTAATTATGATGTGAAATGATAGGTTGGAGAAAGACCTGGGCTTTTTTTTTTCTGACATTATTACTGAATCTAATGGGATTCCACTAGTTTGCCCACAGCCTCAGGTGAAATTTGTTTTTCTGTTCATTATCTTGGTGCTTTTTTTACAATAGCTACAAATAAGATGTCTTTTCCTATCTACAGGGAGAGAGGATGAATTGTGTTTTGTCACATCCCTGATTATGCTCTTAAAGACAGGGAGAAAACATGGCTTAAGAACCCCCGGTTGTCAAATCCCATTTTCTTGTCATTTTGTACCATGCTTTTAGGATATTTCTCAGGACAACTTAACTATTCTTGCTTCATGTTGTCATATTTTCCTCTCCATGGTTGTTTAAGGCAACAAGAGGTTTTTTACCCTGTTTCATGAGGAAATTCAATGTAGTATTAATCATGATTATTTTATTCATAAGTTGACACTGCCTCAGCAGAACCTGGATCACAGCAAGGATAACTTCCTGTGTGGAGGGACACTTTCAGGTCACAGGTCTCGTTAGGATGTTTCTTTTCATCTCAGAGAATGTTTTTTGACTTTAACATAATAGTATATTTTATTTGGGAAAGCTGTTCCCCTGTGTTAGGGATAATGATGCTCATCTTGGACTTATTTGCTCACTGCCTATTGAACCACCATGGTGAGTTTTATGCCGTGTTGGGACCTGGATTGAACATAACTGTGATATTCTGTACCTTAAAACTGTAGTAAAGTCTAGAAGTAAGAATATAAGGTAGTTTGTAGGTATATAACTTTTCATGGTCTTCTCTCAGACTTTGATTTTAAGAACAAACACTGGATATGGGAGGGGCTTCATGAATTCGGTATAGACCCTATTACTGACGTTGATGTGACCAGTGATCCCAGTTTTTAGCACTGAAAGTCCTGGGTCCCAGGAAACCCCTCAGTCTTGGGCAAACTAGGACAGTTGGTCACACTAAATTTGAAGCTCAGACAGAAACTGTACCATGATATGACCATAAGGTGGTTTGGACTCTAGGATCTTAATTTCCAATAAGGCTGTCTTAAACGTAGCATTTTATTTGCAAGGAAATTACACCTACTTATTAGCTTAAGCAAAGAGGGTTTATTATAAGAGTATTATGGAAATTAAAGAAAAACTGAGCGACCAGGCTCCAAGAAAGGTGAGACTCAGGTGACTGAGGACCTCAGCAGCTCAAGTTCAAGGACTTTTAATCTAGTATTCTGCCATTAATAGGAGCTAGCTTCCAACTCCCTCTGGCTCTATGCCCCTTAGTTCAAATTTTGAGAACAAGAATCTCAGTGGCTCACCTGTGCCTGTGGCTTGGTTTCCTTTAACTCTTGTGTCCAAACCTGGTCTATTTAGCAGTCCCCCAGGGCCCAAGTAGGGATCATTGCAATTGACTGCCCAGCATCTATCCCACCTCAGCTGATCATGGTAATTCTGTTCCCGTTGCCTGTGGTTCACTTAGGAATGGATACGTTACTAAATTCTGGTTAATGAGACCTGAGTAGAATATTCTGGAGGGCTTCTGGGAATGGTTCATAAATCCTCAGAATGAGACACAATGTCCTTTGCATACTGCTGTGTCTACTTGTTTTGCTTGGAACTATGGTAGCCATCATGCCGGTGGCCTGAGCATGAGGGCAACACAAAAAGGGCAGAGCAGAGAGACAGAAACATCCTGAGTCTTTGATAACATCTTTGAGTAAGTGAATCAACTCAGAGTGTGCCCTACCTCTGGACTTCCTGTAATTAGAGAGTTAAAAAATTCTTTCTTTCTTTAAGCCATTTGAGAAATGTATAATATATCCTGTATCCTAGGATGTATAATGCATACATTATATATCTTAACAAATACCAACTGGGTCAGCTGATAGGAGCTGGGAGGGCAGCTCCAATGGGTAGAATGTATTCTTTAAGAAAGCATGAGAGGAAAGAAAATGAGGAGTAGCACTTCTACAGGGGTGAAGTGGCATCTCCTCCTCTTTTGCACCTCTGCCTGAGTGACTTGATTCCTGTTTTGAGTGTGCTGGATGCATGCTCCCTCTCTCTTTAAAGAAAATAAAAGATCCTACATCCTCTTACTCACAAATGCCCATGGCTCTCGTCATAATCTAAGAAGGCCCCCAAAAGCAATGAGCCCTGTTATCTACTATTTGCCAGAAGGAAGGACCTCAAAAATAGAGTCGTCATGATAGGTTAGATATCTTCTAATAATAACTGGATTATATTTAACTCCATTCAGGAAAGTAACTTCTCTGGTTACCCAGGATACGCTTTGTAAGCAGTTCATTTTAGAGTGTGTCCAAGAAAGTTTCATTGCTCAAGGGTAAACATTTTACAGGTGCGGTACAATACAGGTGCTATTTATGTATGCATATTTATTAAAAGGCCAAGCTAGGCTCTGCGTGTCATGATTGTAGATTCATCTGTGAGTTAGACGGGAGCATCTTGGATTTCCCCATGGTAAGAGGGAAGCTCCATGGCCAGGCGGGTATTCTTTCCAGGCCGCTCAAGGGCATGTCATAGAATAACCTGCCTGGCTGTTGAAGCATATGGTCAGAGTTGGCTTCCCAGGTGTGTGACCTATGCAGCAGTCACACAGGGCCCCACCTTCCGAAGGGCATTGTGCTTGGTTTAATATTCTGCTGTAGCTATCTTAAAATTCTCAATAATTTTGAACAAGGGGTGCCACAGTTTTGCATGGGTTCCTGCATATGATTCTGTACTCTTCTGGATCTGGTAGCACCAAATAGTTATATTCTTGGCCCTGATCAAAGAATAGAATTTTGAACGCACAACTTTTAGTTCTTATAAAAAGCTCATAAAACAGCACTTGTGGAGATTGGCTGAAGGCTATGTGGCCTTTTCACTAATCTAAACATGCTAAAATCAATTTCTAGATTAAGCCACTGATCTCATTGCCTGGACCTCATCATTTGCTGCTCTCATCTCCGCCTCACCCCCCGGCCCCCAATGCTTTATTGAATTGCTCTTTAGTTTAAGCATTCATATTGAAGGATGTCTAAAAATGTCCATATGGCATTCATCATTGTATTTACTGGAAAGATGTTGTTGAGAATGTTGTTTATAACATTATGCGCTGTCCTTATTATGAGGGTCAATGGGAGATATTTCTCTTTGTTCTCAATATCAAGAATGCTTTTCCTGGCCAGTTTAACTGGTTTATCTCTTGAATATAAAATCATATGATTGTGTTTTTCTGTTTGTCTTGGTTTCTAGAAAGCTTGGAAACGAGTGACTAGGGACTAAAGGCGTACATCTCATAGTTTGCATTCTGTGTAGTGACTTCATCCTAGCTTTCTTCTTATGTTCCACACCTCATTTTCCCTCTGCCTTCATTTTCTCACCCACTTATTTTTTTAAATAGCAATCTATTTTTGTCATAGCATGTGCAATATTGTAAGCTGCCTTAAATTTTCCAGGAATATGGTGAATAATAACTATATAACAAAAGTTATTTCTTGTATATACTATGTTTCCACCTGGGAACATGGATGGGAAACGTTTTTAAAGGGTGGTAAGATTTGAGGTTTAAAGAAGCATGACAGAGATTTTTACTATGTAGAGATACAAAGAAGTCATTTTAGAATGGTGTTAATGCAAGAAATGATAAGGAAATATTTGATAATAGTAAAATATGACTGAATTAGTTAGACTCTTTCCCTGAAAATCAATTGCATTTGAGTTTTACTTCATGGTGACTCTTGAAAAATCCCTCTGTCTCTTTATGCCTCGTCCTCATCTCTGAAGAGTGGATAATAACATACCAGATGTTTCCAAATATTTAGGAGAGATATTTAATATTATCAGAGTTAAAATAAAATAGGTATTTTTGTAAGCAGAAAGAATTTATTATTGCTGATTTTTAATAAAGCTGCTTTTATTTCAGCACTATTTCATTTAGCTTTTTGTTTTTTTGTAAAGAGTGGAAGATTACTAACATACTAGATATAAATAAGTTTAGGAGGGGCCAGCCCCTTGGCCGAGTGGTTAAGTTCACGCACTCTGCTTTGGTGGCCCGGGGTTTCGTTGGTTTGGATCCTGGGCGCGGACATGGCACGGCTCATCAGGCCATGCTGAGGTGGCATCCCACATAGCACAACCAGAAGGACCTACAGCTAGAATCTACAACTATGTACTGGGGGGCTTTGGGGAGAAGAAGAAGAAGAAGGAGAAGATTGGCAACAGATGTTAGCGCAGGTGCCAATCTTTAAATAAATAAATAAATAAGTTTAAGCAGCAGTATGTGAAATTGTAATATGTAGCTTTGTTTTCTCATTTCAAAACTTGCAGTGTCTTCTTTTTCTCATGACATTTTTTATCCAATAATTCATTCAAAGTTCATTCACAAATGTTTATTGAGAACCTGTTGTATAGCAGGTACTGTTCTAGGTGATGGAAAGACATCAGTGAACAAAAAACACCCTGTCTTCATAGTGCTTGAATTCTAGTGATTTCCCCCAAATCGTCTCCATGTATTTCTTGAGTTTATGCCCCTTTTGCAATGCTATATCGTATTTTACTATTGGCACATTAAAATCAACTTTTGCCTGAGATATAACAGCTACCAGTGTCCTGGATTTTCCCCCTCTTTCTTTTTTTACTGATCAAATAGCTGGAAGTTTCACTTGATTTGCTAGTGAACTACATATTTTACTGATTATGGGGGTTATGTGATGTGCTTGATTTGGGCTAATTTACATAATTTCCTGATTAAGCTACATATTAGCCTTTTGACCTTTGCACTTCTTCAAAGATAGAGAATAATTAGCCTGCACAATTTGATAGAAAGAATTCACATCTGCTAAATTGTTTTTTTGCCTCAATTAACGGACACTTCTGATAATATATAAATTTTCTTCCAGGCTAAATATGAATAAGTTATTTTCATTCTGTCAGAAGCTACACCCTTGAGCAACTGTCCGTATTTTAAAAACACTGGGCCACTTCTTCTTCAAAGCAAGTAGAAAAAAAACTCAAGGCATTCACCAATGGAAGACAGTAATTTCTTAGCCCTAATAGCTTCCTTGCTTCACTACTTTGAAGAAAACAAAAAGTGTGATGCTATTTGCAAAAACATGTGAGTTTGCAGTCAGCACTCAAATAAATATGTACTACAGTGCCTGGTTAGATGAGGATTTGAATTTCTTTTCTGGAAGGAATGCCATTTAACTATTCAAGTCGCTTCTCTGACTAGATGGAGAAAAGCCACCTTAAAATAGCTTTGTCCTGAGCTAACATCCATTGCCAATCCTCCTCTTTTTTTGCTTGAGGAAGATTGTCCCTGAGCTAACACCTGTGCCAGTCTTCCTCTGCTTTGTATGTGGGATGCCTCCACAGCATGGCTGATGAGCAGAGTAGGTCCGCACTAGGGATCTGAACCCATGAACCCCAGGCTGCCAAAGCAAAGTGTGCAGAACTTTAACCACTTGGCCCCAGGCCGGCCCTCAACATGACCTTTTTTTGTATGGTTTAACAAAGGATGACGAGACTTTGAGCCATGATCCTATACTTTTTGAGGCTCCTGTTATTAGCCGCTCTCTGATGGATTACGATGGCTCTAGGATGCCTCTCTCCCTTCCTAGCCCAAGGGAAACTCATCATAAAGAAAAGAGAAGTTTCAGCTTCTCGCTGTTGCCTCAACATCAGAACTTACGGGTCTGGGGGAAGGGCTGATATTGACTAGAAGGTTCGCTCTACCTGCCTACCTTGGCATTGCTTTATTTAGGAACACAGGCTGGCTGTAGCTAAAGAACAAAGACCTTGGAAGTGAGAGGTTAACCTTGACGGAACAGAATCTCCTTCCTCTGGTAAGAGAGCTTGGCCTGTGCAAGCATATGAGCCAGCACTGGAGCCATAAAACAATGGGCAAAGGCCTTTGGGGCTGCGTGAATTTTTAGTACCGATTTTGTGTGCTGCTACAAGACCAACATCAACCGAGAAATGAAAATCACTAGGGGGCTGAGCAGAGTTCCCAGTGTTCTCAATGCAAAGCATTTGGAATAAGAATTTTTAGTAAACTTCCAAGGCTCCTGAACACTCAGGGGAGACGGGGAGACTTTCTGCTAATCCTTCATGCTGGAGGGGGTGGTGGGTGCTACAGATGGATATTTTTAAATTTGAAAAACAAAAGAAATGAAGTGGGATAATCTAATTACCTACATAATATTAGTCCATATCAAGATGTTTGCAAGTGGATTGATTATGACTGTTCTTCTAAAGCAACAAAAGGCAGTTGTGGACACTATAACAAGGAGCATTTCAGTTAATCCACACTTGCAGATCCCTTGGTGAAATAACTAGTTGGGTCTTTCCGGTAGTTAATATGAGGGATCATTTCAGAGTAAAGTGTTCCCTCTTGACTGTGGCTATGAATCTTTGAGAAGCCCTCCTACTAGTGGAGAAAGTCTATGCATAGTTTTAAATCCAAGATTCTTCTATGATTTTACAACTCCTCATGAGCCAGGGAGACGGGAGTGAATTTTGTCTCTTCAAAAACTACTTCAAACCACTTCAGTCTATGACACTTTTCTATTCTTCTCTACATATAGAAATAGCTTTCTTAGGCTCTGGAAGGGACTTTATTTGGGGGCCAAAGTAGTCTCATCTTTGGACTTTAGAATGGAGCTTTATGATCTTCTCCTCCTGCGCTCCAGTACAACTCTCCAGTAGACAGTGTCATCTTTTCTGTGTTAAGACTGGTTGTAATGCCCACTGGCCCCAGCAAAGCTCCCCAAAGGCACATTACCCAATAGTGGTTCAGCAGATTGTGAGGACTGGTTTCTCATAGATCTGAAATACGTCCTAGAGCGCATTTCTCTTTTCCATTTCGGGAACTGTGTATAGTATTTTAAACAGTCAAGATTTAATGGCCATGAAATCCATGGCAGAGTAATGGGTCTGACATTTCCTAACACAATATCTAGCCCATAGCAGATATACAATAAACGCCTGTCGTAGAAATAAATGAAGAACTGCTTATTAAGGAAACACGATCTATTTTGGAAGGGAAGGGACAAATTGGCAATATTGATAAGTCACTGTCACGTATGCTAACTTACAAAGAGTCTGCATAAAATTGCAAGGAATAGCTATTTAAAAGAATCCTAATTAGTGCCACTTAGAAGAATCACGTGGCCTTTATACGTCCCTGCTGTCTATCTGATTGGTGAAAGTAAAGTGGATCACAGAAATTAATCACAGCCGTTGCTCAGGAATAAGGCTTCTACTTCTTCGAATTTTTAGTCAACTTTCAAGGCTCTTGAAAGAGTCAGGGGGACACGGAAACCTGAAACTTATATTACACCTTCTGCAACCCCAATGGGCAGGATTAATTTAAATTATCTCGGTAGCCCTAAAAACCCCCAAATCACCCTGTACACATTACTCACGTAACCACTCTTATGATGTGTAAGAGGATAGAAGGAGGATTTTTCAAGGTACCAATTAAGTATGAGCACAGTAGCTTTGGTTTAAAAGTAGTCATGTCGAGCCAGAGAAACCAGAAATACGCAGGCATTTAGTGCCTTCGAAACAGGTTTCGACTCTACTGCATTACACCTTCCCTGTATACAAAAGCCATGGCTAAACTTTCTCCTTCAAGTGGAAGCTTCACCATGAATACAAGACACCCAACTCAGGCAATGGTTCCAAATCACCAGTTGCTGGACCAGCTGCATTCGAATGAGCTGGGGAACTTGCCAAAATATTGATTTTTGGGCCACACTCTTGAAATCATGGCTTAGTAGATCTTGGTGATGCCCAACTATTGGTGTGCATTAAAGGTTTTGTGTTTCTGCTGACAGAATGGATTAGATGATTGGAGAACTCTTTCCTGATATACATCTAAAAATGCCCAGTAAGATATTTAAAATTAAAAATATCTATGTATCTCTGTGTGTGTGTGTGTGTGTGTGTGTATATAATATATATAAATATATATTACAAATATATATATTTTATATGTATATTTTATAAGTAGCTGAGTTGGAGGTAGAATAATGGAATTTTTTGGGTTCAGATGTGATAAGGAAGTTTGACTCTATAGAATTAAGCAAAGTGCCAAACCTGACATTGACCTGGAATCTGTTGATTGCAGGTAGTCTACAGCCTGGATTCTTTTTCTTTTTTTTTTGCTGAGGAAGATTAGCCCTGAGCTAACATCTTTGCCAATCTTCCTTTATTTTATATGTGGGTCACTGCCACAGCATGGATGACAAGTGGTGTAGGTCCATGCCTGGGAGCTGAACCCAGGCCAGTGAAGCAGAGCATGCTGAACTTAACCACTAGGCCATAGGGCCAGCCCCCAGCCTGGATTTTAATAGGCCACATGTGTACTGAAGGAGGAAACAAAACCTAGGGCCCCCAAGAAGATTGGGAGTCAGATCAGAGTTTGCATGCAAACCCAGAACCCCCAAAAGATGCTCAGAGGATGTGCTAGAAAATTATCCACCCCTGAGATGATGTGGTTATACACTTATTTTAGCTTTGGCTCTAAGGGGAATAAAGAAATAAAGCAAATTGCCTCCTCTGATGATCCCTGAGCACAAGCTCACACCCGTGCAGGATTGTGGTTTGAATTCACACCACCTCGTAGGCACCGAGACATTCTGAGCTGTATATGCAATGTGAGATGGCCCTGGTTGGTGTGGCCTCCAGGTGGGAAGTAGAAGCCAAGCAAACGCTCTCTGGAAGTGTGCACTTTAAAGAGGGCCTCAGGAAACCCCACAGACGATGTTCCAAGTCAAATGAACTCTCCATTTCAAAAATCTGTATAGACATGAAGAAATAAGCCACTGTAAATGAAATAGCAGTAATAAAGAACTACAAAAGCACATAAGCAAAAACTACAGGCACTGAAATTATCCAATATCAAACAAGATGCAATAATAAAAAATTAAAGGTATTCATTTTATAGTCAAGAAAAAGAAGAATGTATCTACTATCATTGCTCTGTATTCTCCACTGGGTCAGGAATGAATCAACAAACTGTGGCTTATGTTTGTTTTTTTCTGACTAATAAATAAAAATATAATATGTCCGTATTGGTTTGCTAGGGCTGCCATAACCAAGTACCACAGACTGAGTGGCTTAAACAGCAGACGTTTATTTCCTCACAGTTCTAAGGGCCTGCAGTCTGGGATCACGGTGTTGGCAGGGTTGGTTTCTTCTGAGGCCTCTCTCCTTGGCGTGTGGACAGCCGTCTTCTCTCTGTGTCTTTACGTGGTCTTCCCTCTGTGTATCTCTGTGTCCAGATTTCCTCTTCTTATAAGGACACCACTCATCCTCATGACCTCATTTTAGCTGAGTTATCTCTTTGAAGGCTCTGTCTCCAAATACAGTCACATCCTGACTATAGGAGGGTTAGGTCTTCAACATATGAATTTTGAAAGGACGCAATTCAGCCCTTAATCATGTACAAGGGTGATAAGCGCAATAGGGAAAAATAAGGTGGGAAAAGGGGTTGGAAATATCTAGAGGCTGCAGCTTTGAATTGGCTTGTCAGGGAAAGTTGCCTCAAAAGTGAACACAAGCAAAGACCTCAAGGAGGAGAAGAAGCAGGCCATACAAATGTCAGAGAGTGTCTGGTGTATTCCAGAAAAAGCAACCAGATACCATTTCATGCCCATGATATCAGCAATAACTAACAGGTTTGAGGATCTCAGTTTTTGGCAAGGATGTGGAGAAATGAGAATTCTTATATACTGCTGGTGGGAGGGATATAAATTGCTATAAACAATTTGGAAAATAGGTAGGTATTGCCAAGCAGTATTGAAGATGCCTGTGTCCTGTGATTTAGCAATTCCATTCTTAGGTAGAGTCATAAAGAAACTTGAATACTAGGAGAGAAGTAGAGGAAGTATGAGAATATTCATGGCAACATGGCAATATTCATAGCAGCAAAATATTGGAAACAACCCAAATCTCCATCAACATCAGAATTAATCAATAAATTTCATGTTTGTATTAATAAATGAAATCTTATATAGTAGTAGAAATGGACAAAATATAGCTATGTGTATCAACATGGATGACTATTAAAAAATAACGTTAAACATATACAATATGCTTCTGCATAAGTGAAGTTCAAAAACAAGCAAAACTACATTATTTCTTTTAGGGATACGTGCACACACACGCAAGTGAAGCACACACATTTGTGATAAAACCACAAAGAAAAGCAAATGAATAACTAACAAACATTCATGGTGGAGTTGACCTCTGGTGGGAAGGAAGGAGTCTGGGTTGGGAACATAGGGGAACTTAAAGACGTTTTGTTCCATTTCTTAAACTGATTTGTTACTAATGGGTGTTTAGATATTCAAATATAAAAATCATTGACACGTTAGAGTTAGTATAGATAAAGTATGTGTCACAAATAAACACACAGAAGGTGGGTTAAGAACAGATTATTTTCCCTACATCATCTCATCTGGTAGTCGGGAGTGTTTATTCCTGCTTAAATCAGTGCTAGAAAATAGTGTTTTTTTAAAATACAGCCTTAAGTCTTGCATGATATTTTTTTCCCTTTAAGCAGACATTTTCTGTGAGAGTTTGGAGAATTCTACATAATCCCTTATGGCAACATTAATGCTGTTTTATTAATGTGCTTTTTCTTTTTACACATTAAAAAAAACTAATGTTTTCTCTCTTACAATGGTGAAGCAGATTCAGCACTAGGTAGAGTCAGGACTATGGTCTAACCCAAAGCAGGCAAAGCTTTACTTAAAGCACAGAACACGCACCATCAAGCCTTATTTAAACATTCGCTTCTTTTCTTGCAGCTAACAGGGGCATTTCCTGTTGATGACCCAAGTGAACTACCAAGGGAGAGAGTAGAAAATAAACTCATATTCCGCCCCCCGCCCATTGGAGTATTGAATTCGTGAGATTAAAATTTGAAATCTTTTTCCTTTGGTGGCATGTCTTTAATTTTATTGCTACAGAAGCTTTCTAGTTTGTCTGTAAGTATGTTCATGTGTCCTGACTTGAGCCTTAAACAATCCTAAGAGGTAGGTAAACAGTTGGAACTACAGAGGAGGCAAATGCTCACAATGCTGTTAAGTCCTCTCATTAACAAATGGAAGGGTCAGGGGCCGGCCCCGTGAAGTAATGGTTAAGTTTGATGTGCTCTGCTTCAGTGGCCCAGGTTCGTGGATTTGGATCCCAGGTGCAGGCCTACACCATTCATCAGCCATGCTGTGGTGGAGACCCACATATAAAGTAGAAGATTGGCACAGATGTTAGCTCAGGGCTCATCTTCATCAGCAAAATAAACAAACAAACAAATAAATAAGTAAATGAATGAATGGAAGGGTCAGAATTTGAGTCCAGATTTTGACTTTTAGTCAAAATCTTTGACTTTTAGTCCTGCACCTTTTTTCTTAAAACATGTTGCCTTTCAATAGTCTCCCAGTTTTCAGCTTGGGAAATATATCATTTAGGAAAGGTTTTGTTAGAAGTAACAGCAAACATAGTAACAATGACATAAAGAGTGTTTTATTCTTCCCACAAGTTCAGGGCAGAGGTAGGCACTGCTGATGTTGGTTGAGATTAAAGGTTCAAAACTATTCCAACTGATGTCTCTGTCCCTTCGTGATTGCAAGATAGTAGTGGCAGCTTCAGATACTATGTCTGTATTCAAGGCAAAAAGAAGACAAAAACTGGCAAGATGCCAACAGATTTCTAGTTCTGTATTTTTATCCAGACCTGTGACATATAAATATCTTTCATTGAAAGAGACGCTAGGAAATTGTTGTGGTTTTTTCCCCAATCTCTACAGGATAAACAGGCAAAGGAGAATAGGGCTGAGACTGAGTTGGGTTTTGCATGAGACAAAACCTGTAGTGTTTGCCACAAGAAGTCAGAGGCGTAGCTTAGCTGGGGATGTTGAGAGCTTTGATTAATCAATATCTACACAGCCATTTTATTTTTAAGCTTAGGAAATTCTTTGTAAACTCCTCTTTATGGGTTGTTCCACAGTGGACCATAAATAATTGCTGAGATTCTGTCTATTAATTAAAAAGGGCATTACTGGGAAAGCGCACGCAACCATTAGCAGTGTGGCTCTGTGGTCATGTTGCTTCCTAATCAATCTCTTGTAGGTGTAGCAGCTGGTCCTGCCCTTGGGCACTTACACTTTTGCCTTTTGCTTTTCGATAGTATCAGGGGACTTGAGACTCAAGAGATCAAACCAGGGTCCCGATGCTAGCAGCTGTTTGTTTTTTAATTTGGCAAAACATAACTATAAAGAATCATCACTGCCCTCTTTATCTAAACCCTTGAGATAAACTCCAAAATAGGGGCTGGCAAGCTTTCTGTCAAAAGCCAGATAGCACATGTTTTAAGCTTTGTGAACATTACTGCCTTTCTGTTGCGATTAATTGACTCTGACATTATAGAGCAAAATAGCCATAAACAATATATAAATGGTGAGTGTGCCTATGTTCCAATAAAACTTTATTTACAAAAACAGGGCGACATTTGACACCTGGGCCATAGTTTGCCTACTCCTGTTCTTGAGAGGAACTCTGGAATAATTATATAATTCCAAATAATAGCCAAACTTATGCAGTATTTATTATGTACCAGAACTAGTTCTAAGCCCTTTTCAAAAATTATTCCATTTAGTTCTCATAATAGTCCTATGAAGTAGATACTATTATTAACTCATTTCACATATGAGAAGACAGACACAGGGAGTTTATTTGTCTTGCCCAAGATCCTCAGCTAGTCCTGTCAGAGTGGGTTTTCAAATTCAGAGTCTGGCTTCACTGTGTGCACTCTCCTAAGATGGTTTTTGTAAATGTCTTTTGAGGAAAATCAGATAGTTAATAAAACAAAAGAATGTTTTTCTGTAATCCATCTGTCGACGCTTTGATCCATTCATCCACTCATTCAACCAAGTTAACAAATGTTTATTTACTGCGTCTCACGTGGGAGGCACTGTTCTAGGGAGTCAGGACACAGCAGCGGACGAGACTGACAAGATCCCAGACTATACTGCATATTTGAAAGTTGCTAAGAGAGAAGATCTTAAAAGTCCTTATCACAAAAAAAGACAATTCTGTAACTATCATGGTGACGGATGTTAACAAGACTTGTGCTGGTGATCAAATCACAATATATACAAATATCAAATCATTATATTGTACATGTGAAACTAATATAATGTTGTATGTCAATTATACCTCAATAAAAAGGCAAAAGAAAAAAACAGATTGACAAGATGCCTGTCCTTATGAGGCTTATTGTCTGGTAAGCAGAGCCAGACAGATAAATAAGTCAGTCAGTAAAATAAGAAGATGGTGCCAGAAGGTCAAGAGGAATTTGCCTGGGTGAGGTGATAGTGACTGGGCTGGCCAGTGAAGGGCTCTCTGAGGAGGTATTATTTGAGCTGAGACACAAATAATGAGCCACGTGAAGATTTGGGAGAAACGGAGCAGAGAGAAAAACAAGGTTAACCCCCTGAGGTGGGAATGAGCTTGGCTGGAGGAAATGTACAGAAGTGTGCAGAGAGGGCCTGACACACAAGTGGTGTGAGGGGAGGCTGGAATGTTAGTTGGGGTTGGGGGTCGGGGGTTGGGTAGAATATAGGACCTTATAGGCAAAGATGAAGAATTTAAGTCTTATTCTAGGTTTGGTGAGAGGTCAGTGAGAGTTTGAGGCAGGAAAGTGAATGATCTGATTGCTGTTTGACATAATTAACTCTGGCCACTCTGAGGAGATTACTGGAGGAAGTAGGAGCATGACTAGGAGGCCAATGAGTCCAAGTAAGAGAAGGTGGTTGTTTGGCCTAGAGGTTAAAAGTAGAGAAGAGAAAAGTATAAAGTTTCTGAATTTTATTTTCATAGGTAGGGTGAACAGAACTGGTGGATAGATTTGATATGGGGTCAAGGGAAAAGGTTAATTCAAGACATCTCCTGTGGCTTGGCTTGAGCATGTGGTAACATTTACAGAGGTGAGGGGGCCCGGGAGAGAGCAGATTTGGGAAGGAAAGGTGTAATCAGGAGCTCTATTTTGGACAGGTTAGTTTTTTATCACTATTCCGTATCCAGGTAGAGATGTCAAGTAGGCAGTTATATATATGAATCTGGATTATGGGGCAGACATGATGACCAAGATCAAAATTTCAGAATTTTCTGCCTGTAGATGATTGTGTCAATCAGAATATTTCCTGCTACGTGTAACAGGAAACCCAAATTGAACTAGGTTAAGTGATAATTATACATAAGAGGAAGGCCAGACGTAAGTCAGCTTTCTGGTTTGGTTTATCCAGCACTTCCATAAGGTCTTCAAAGACTCAAATATTTCCTTCTTTTTATTGTACTGCACCAGTATCTTCTCTATCTCACAGTATTTTTTTGTTTTTGTGTGGTTGCCATCAGAGCTATGGTCTTTCTCATTTGTATGTAAAGGATAGAGAGGCAGAGAAAGACACACTGACTGACTAACCATGGCTCTCTCTTAAGAACAAAAAAAGCTTCCTGCCCTGGAACTCCCAGCAAGCCTTTGCTCACATCTTATTGGTCCAAACTGGCTTAGGCCCGCCCATCCAGGAACCAGTCACTGGCAGTGGTCATGTGATTTTTACTAATGACCTAGACAAAGTACCGGGAGTGGAACCAATGTGGGAAGTCAGCCTTAGTGCCCGTTATTTAAACCCATGAAATCACATAGAGAAAAGGTAGGATGGAAGGGAATGTAATGCTTGGAGGCTGACCTGAGGAGTAGGACAGCAAAGTAGACTAAAAAGCAGAGGCCAGTGAGGGAATAAAAACTTGGAGTGTGTCATGGCACAAAGGTTGAAAGTAGAAGGTGTCGGGGAACTGCGTAAGTGCTGCTGAGGGAAAATTGAATGAGGCAGAAAAGTGATCTTTGGATTTTATTAAAGTGAGATGAGGCCACTGTCCAGTGGAGCATTCATTCTCTCTTGGGTTGGGGCCAGAAGGAGGGTTCTAACTCCAAATTCATCAAATCTCAATATTAATAAGTTATTATTTCTGGGGGGAGGGTAGGGAGAGGTAAGAATTTATGGTTCTTTTTTCCATTTATTAATTGTGAATTGATAGTCATTAGGAATAGTAGCTTTCCATATTGGTTTTATTATGCAATTAAAAATGTCTCTTTTTCAGACGTTTATTGATAGACCAAAGATCAAGTTTCACACATCAATATCCAGGTTTTGATCACTTAGTATACCATAAGCTGAAAAAAAAGCAAAATGAATATGAAAATGCTAAAATCTGATCTCATTATCCTCCCTCTTAGATTTCTACACATTCTTTTTCATTCGTACATGCCTGAGTAGAGCACAGCAGTGCAGAGGGCAGGCGTGTCAAAATTACCCATGACTACACATGTGAAATTTGAGTGGATGTCCATGACAATTCCATTTTCCTTCATGCTGAGAAATAAAGTCATGGATGGATGGAATGCTGGAATTCTGCATCTTCAAAATTTCTTAATCAAGCCCAGGGTTAGACACGGTGAAAAGTCATGTAGATGAGGCAAGGGGCCAAAAGGTGAGCAGGTATGGAAGGATGATAATATAGCAAGTTCTGCGGGGCGTGTGGACTTTCTTGTATCTATTTGTTTAAAAGTCTGTTTCTCCCTCAAAATTCTGAACTCCTTCAGGGAAAAGACTGTATTTTATTTACTTTTGTATTTTCAGGGCTTAAATAGGGTTATGTCTGTAAAAATGTTAAGTAAATGTAAGGAGGAAGGTTGGACAGAATGCAATAGATTGGCATAGGACTGAAGTTACGTAAAGGAAACTAATTTTTGTGCCTCTCTCTGCAAAGTTATTAGTTAGGTTCTGAACCCTGACAGGAGGACCCCTGAGCTAAGAAATAAAGTTTCCTGGAAGACCCATACGTCTCCTTAAGCCAGTGGTTCAACCACGGGCAATTTTCCTCCCCAGGGAACAATTGGGAACATCGGACACATTTGGTACGATTTTCTTCCCAGTAAACTCTGCATTTACTTTGTGTTTCCTTGTAGAATAGAGCCTGTAGTTATCTAGGTAATGATACCTGGAGAAGAGCAGGAAAAATCCTAGATTCCATGGTTGTATGGAGCTTTTAAAAATATTCCATATGTGTGTTTGGGTAGAATTTACAGACAGACACCTTGGTTGTAAAGAAGTTGAGCCTCACCTGTTTATATAGTTTCTCTGGATAGAGACTTGATCATTCTTTACCCACAGCCCTAATCTAGCACACCCAGAGTACACAGTAAAGATTAAACAATGATCAAATGAGTGGCAGGGTGTGTAATGAAATGTGTCCTGTTTTGCATCTCCCCTCGCCCCACACTGCATTCAAATGGCACAGCAGTAAAACGTGTAACAATGCTGCTGTGTCCACTCAAGTTTCCCATTTGGAAATGAGCAGCAGGTGGTGTCTGACAAGCCGAAGGATGCTGAATACAGGCTCCACGCAGCTGTAAATAGTAGGGAGCTCCTCAGGATAAGGCAAGGAGTGTTTGGATTGTTCTAAATCTGGCAGGCTTCTGTGCAATCACATCTGCGTGCATAGTTGTGATGTCTCTCATTATAATTTTAAATTATGAGCTTATTTTTTAATGCACATAATTTGCCTTCAATAGACTTGGTGATTGAACACAGTAAATATTTTTCTGTGACACTAAAAATAGTAAGAACTCTGGAAAGCGTTTCTCTTTCCTTTTCTGCAAAGGCTTGTCTTCCTGCAGAGCAGGAGCTCTCGAATATGATCTTTTCCACACACCCTCTCACTGCATCTTTTGCCATCTCCTTTACTAAAGTGAGCTCTGTCAGGGCTTGGCAAAACCCTAGTGTCCTTAATAAGTCTGCACTGGCCTGGGGAATCTGTTGCCCTTGGTGTGTGTGTGCGTGTGTATGGTGGGAGTAGGGCAATGCCTTCGGGAGAAGCTGCTGGATTTGGGACAGAAAGAGCCCTCCTCCAGCTGACTGCCTTGTCACATGTCTGGGCTGCTGCACCTCTGTTCCTGTGGCAACAAGCATCTTGCTCTTTCTGCACATTTTCAAGGGCCTGCCATCCTCTGAGGAGCTGCTCATGCAAATTATATCTGGCAAAGTTTGTCCTTCTCTGTCTTATTTTCTGTGAGCACTCACCTTTGCATTGCTGTGATAGCAGTCTCGATGTCAGACTAAGGGGTCCCCACCATCCAGGCCCTGAGAATATGTTCCTGTGAAATGCCCTTGCTGGAGAGGGAGGGAACTTGTATAAAAGTATCTATGCTTATGGTCCCGAGAATGATTGTCTGGGGTGGCACTGAATACAATAGTTTTTCTTCAAATTGATGTAAAAGACAAGTGGATTGAAAATGAGAAATAAAAATCTACAGCCCAAGTCAAAGTTCACAGCTATTCAGAGGGATAGTCTTCTGACATTTCACTTTAATGTCACTTCGTATTTCCACAAGCTGGTGCATTTCTGCCTTGTCCTAATAGTTTTATAAAAATAAAGTAAGTTATTGTGCAGGCATAATGGGTTTCTGTTGATTCTGCCACTTTGTTTTCTCACATTATTCCCTTAAAGTTAATACTTTTATATTTTGGTAATCTTATAGAGAAAATGTAGAAAATATTGCTAATATCTTCCCCTAACATTTGAGAAAGTTCTCATTACATTGATAAATCTCCTTTTGGGGGACTGGAAGGCAGCTGCTTGGATGACCCATCCCAAGTCAACAACAAGAATTCAGCACAGGCATACAGCTCTGCATATTTACCTACGGCTGTGGGCTGAATAGTGTCATCCCCCGACCCCAATTTATGTGTAGAAGTCCTAACACCAAGTACTTTAGAAATGACTATATTTGGAGATAGAGTCTTTAAAGAGGTAATTAAGTTAAAATGAAGTTATTAGGGTGGACCCTAATCCTGTGACTGGTGTCTTTATTAGAAGAGGAAATTTGAACACAGACATGCACAGAGGAAAGACCATGTGAAGACAGAGCTAGAAGACAGCCATCTACAAGCCAAAGAGAGAGGGCTCAGAAGAAGCCAACACTGCTGACCCCTTGATCTTGAAATCCTACCCTCCAGAACTGTGAAAAAATAAATTTCTGTCATTTAAGCCATCTCAGTCTGAGGTATCTGTTATAGCGGCCCTAGCAAACTGATACACCTACGAGTTCAGTAGATTGACGTAAAGTGGGCTACAAATCTTAGTCCAAAGAATCCTCCTTCACCCCATGTGCAAAAGAAAATATGATCAGAATGTGCTTTTTCCAACCCAGTCCAGCCAGAGAAGCAAAGCAGGTCGAGAAATACTAATCAAGAGTATTACTCAGTAGAGAAGAACAGCTAAACTATGATCTGTCAGCTAGTCCTCTGAACATTTCCCTCCTCATCGCCCTCCTGCTTTTCTGTCCTTCTCCATCCCCTTCATGCATCCACCCACATACCACTGCATACATGATGTTTAGGCCTGGGTGGGAAGGAACATTCCACATTCATTGGAGAACTGAACGGGCCTTGTGACTGGAGTGTTGACAGCAAGTAAGAATGACATGCGATGAGGTTGGAGAGGTGGGCAGGGAATAGATGATTGTAGACTATGACAAGAATTTTTATCTAAAGCAACAAAAAAACCATGAAAGGGTTTTAACTGGGGAGGTAATATAATCAAATTTGTATTTGAAAGGATTACTCTATCTGTAGCATAGATAATGGATTAAAGAATGTGAAGAGTGGATTCAGGAATATCAGTTTCCATGGTATTGCTGTAGCTCAGGCTTGAGGCAGTGGAGACAGAGAAGATGGATTCAAGAATTAAAAGGTTCATGTAACCTCTGTTAGGATGGCTATGATCAAAGAACCAGAAAATCATAAATGTTGTGAAGATGTGAAGAAATTGGAACCCTGTGTACTGTTGGTAGGAATGTAAAATGGTGCAGCCACTACAGAAAACAGGATAGGAGTTCCTCAAAAAAATTAAAAATAGAGGCTGGCCTGGTGGTGTAGTGGTTAAGTTTGCGTACTTCAGCGGCCCAGGATTCGTGGGTTCAGATCCTGGGCATGGACCTAGCACTGCTCATCCAGCCACACTGTGGTGGCATCCCACATAAAATAGAGGAAGATTGGCATAGATATTAGCTCAGTGACAATCTTCCTCAAGCAAAAAGAGGAAGATTGGCAATAGATGTTAGCTCAGGGCCAATCTTCCTCACACACACACACACACACAAAATTAAAAATAGAATTCCTGTAGCCAATAATTCTCTTTCTAGGTATATATCCAAAAGAATTGAAAGCCAGGACTCAAAGAGATATGTGTGCACCCATATTTATAACAGCATTATTCTCAATAGCCAAAAGGTAGAAGCAACCCAAGCATCCATCAATGGATAAATGGATAAAAAAAATATAGTATATACATGCAATGGAATATTATTCAGCCTTAAAAAGGAAAGAAATTCTGACACAGGATGAACCTTGAAGATGTTATGCAAAGTGAAATCAGGCAGTCAGAAAAGGACAAATACTGTGTGTTTCCACTTATATGAGGTACCTAGAGTTGTCAAATTCATAGAGACAGAAGTGGGATGGTGCTTGCCAGGGGCTAAGAATGGGAAGTAGTTGTTTAATGGATATAGAGTTTCAGTTATCCCAGTTGAAAAAGTTCTAGAGACTGGTTGCTTAACAATGTGAATGTACTTACTACTGAACTTAAAAAATAATTGAGGGTAAATTTTATGTTTTGTGTATCTTACCACAATAAAAAAAAATCATTTGGAAAAAAACCAAAAAGAATTAAGAGGTAAAACGGAAACCACCAGGTCATGGGTTGGATTTGAGGTGATGGAGAGGGAGTGTCAAGGATAGCTCCTAGGTTTTTGACTGGCATAATGGCTAAAAACTGGTGTTACTCACTGATACAGCAGATAAGATTAGGGGACCCAAACATAAATTCTATCTTGGACATCTGGACCTTGAGACACATTTGAGACATTCACATGGTGACGTGGAATAGGCATCTGGATATATGACTATGGAGCTTAGAGGAGAAGCATAGGGTCACCACGTTACACGTGAGTGGGAATGTGGGACACGGGATTCAGTCAGAATCAGTGAATCAGGAGGTTATTTAATACCTGATGGGAGAAGATGAGGATGAACTAAGAAATGATATAGAGAAAAGGATTTCAGAGATATTTGTGAGGTAGAATTAAAAAATATAGGAGTAGGGCCTGGCCCAGTGGGGTAGTAGTTAAGTTAGCATGTTCTGCTTTGGTGGCCTGGGTTCATGGGTTCAGATCCAGGGTGCAGAGCTACACCACTCATCAGCCATGTTGTGGCAGTGACCCACAAGTAAAGTAGAGGAAGATTGGCACAGATGTCAGCTCAGAGCTAATCTTCTTCAAGCAAAAAACGAGGAAGATTGGCAATAGATGATAGCTCAGGGCTAATCTTCCTCAGCGAAAAAAAAAATAATAATAATACAGGAGTAGGGGGATCCATTAGCGGGTCATGGTTAATTCCCTCAGGTTTCTAATTTTGGAAATGGGGTCGATAGTGACATCATTAATTAAACCCAGAAACCTAGGAGGTGGAAAGGAGGTAGAAAGGCATCATAAGTTTTGAACTTGTTGAATATGAGGTATTTATGGAGAAATCCAAGTTGAGACGTGTAATAGGCAGTCAGATAATTGGTCTGGGTCTCTGTCAGGAGCTCTATCCTAGGGAGACAGACCTGGAAATAACCAGTGTATAGGTGATAGTGGAAGCTGGAGAATGAACAGCAAGAGCCCAGAGAACAGGCACTGTGGAAAATAAGAAGGCTGAATACAGAACCCTGGGGACACTGACAGGTCAGGCAGAGAAAGAGGAAACCCAAAAGGAGCATCAAATTCGAGAAGAATGAGGAGAGAGTATTGTTACAGAATCCAAGAGCAAGTTTAAGAAGGAAGGGGCTGCTACCTGCTGAGACATTGGGTACGGCAAGGCCAGTGAGGTTAAGACTGAGAGGGGTCACCTGACCAGTCAATGAAGAGACCCTTGGTTGACCTGAATGAGAATAGTCTCAGGAAAGTGGTTAAAGGCCTGGAAAGGTTTCAGGTGGATGGAGAAATGAATTTGCGGTAAAGAAATGGAGATAGTGTCTATAGATTATTCTCTCTAGAGGTTGGCCAGAAGAAGAGGGGAGAGTGAGGGAATTGGCTAGAGAAAGACACTGAATTGAAGGAAGGTTTTTATTAATTAGAAAGTGATGAGAAAATTTGTAGATTGAGAGGAAGGAGCTATTGAAAATAAAGGGTAAAATATAGGAGGAAAAGGCATACGGGAACCCCAAAGAATATAGGAAAAGATACAGTTGATGCACAGAAAAGGGAATGTCTACTCCTCACCCGTGAAAGCTAATGAGGCGGGGAGAAGGCTGACTATGGGTAAATGTAGCGACGGTGAGGAGGAGGAGGGAGTTAAGGAGATTCATGCCTGGTTGCCTCTAATTTTCTGTGAAGTGAGAGGCAAGCTCACCTCCTGAGAACAGTGAATAGGGGATAGGATAAGGTGCTCTTAGATAGGGATGAAATATTGAAACAGCCCTTTTGTGAAATGCAAAAAGAAGTTCGCTAGCTCAGGCCAAGGAATTCCTAGGTGGTACTACAGTCTAGCAGGGTTTGGAACCGTAAGCGGCACCAGTTGATATGGTGGTGTAATCTTTTTCAAAAGTGATCCATAGTCTGAGTGGAGGAACACGGAAAGCAGATGGCCCACGAATTAAGGAATCTGAAGGGCAGCTGCAAGGAAAAATGTTAAGTGGGGGACAGAATTAAAGGTTCTAGTCGGTGAGAAGTTGAAGTCATAATGGCTTATTGAGTCAATTCTGCAAGAAAGAAATGAAGCTGGGAGGAGAAAAGTGACAAGTCAAGTCACATGAAATCTGAATGGAATCTACCTGGTATTCCTGGTATTCCTGGTATTCAGAGTTAGGGATTTGAGAGCTGATGGGATAGTCTTTTGTGGTCAGAAGGTAAAATTTTGGAGTATAAGATTTTGGAGATGGAGCAGTACAAGGTGAAGAAAAGATTATGGCCAGAAGAAGGGATTGTTCAAGTAAAGTGTGGTTAAAAGTCATTGAAGGTAAAAAGCCAAAAAAGGCAGGTGTTCATTTTTTATCACAATTTACCATGAAACATAAAACAAGGTGAAATCTCTGTGAGGAGTGACCAGCCAGGGCTGCAGTTGGAGAAGATATGCTTAATGATGATTAATTATGAGAAATTTTCCCCTTAGGAAAGAGTGTTTGCGTGATTATTTATTTTTGTGCATGCTTATTTAAATAAAGGGAATAGACAGTCTGGGTTTTTCCATTTCTAATGTCAAATAAATCCCTAGGAGCTGGAGAAAAAGCAACACAGATGTGATTGCTGCTCTAAATGATGAATTCTCCCTCAATGCCACCAAATTGCAAATGAATCATGATGTGCTCATGATTATGTCCTTAATGAAAATGTGACATTAAGACATTCCCAGCAGCATAGTAAACTGTTTGCTGATACACCAGGCCTTTCATTAACCTTTTCACACATGTCATAGGCGCCATTTTCTCTTCATCAAAGCTTTATATTCGCATCCCTCATAAATGTTACATAAATACAAACAGATTGGAGAGTTTTCCTTTCAGCACATGAGAGAAGAGGGAAGGGGCCTCTAGCTTCCATTTCTACAGCACCGAAGCCACTGAAAGCAAGACTGATGACTGGAACAAATGGAAATCTTGGATGACAGTTGTCATTGAAAGTTTAAAATCCCTGTAAAGTTCTCTCAGTGAACTGCTGTTACCTAAGCAGCTCAGATTTAGCCTTTATATTTTATATGATTTCCTGTTTGCTTGCTTTGAGAACAAGGTTGAGAGATACTGAGAAAAGAAGGAAGACAAATTAAAAAGTATTTATTTAGGTTAAGAGAAATCTCTGAGTCTGATCTAGTTAGTTTCTGAGACTCAATTCTCTCACTTTTAAGTGACTTATTAAGCAGATCAGGGCTCAGGCTGTGCCCTGTAAATTGTCCATCAAGAGCATTCCAAATCATTTATGGTGTATTTTTATTCTTCGTAGCTGTATCTTAAACTGCTGCATAGGAAAAGCCACAGCGAATTCACCTGAGCATGGCTCACATCAGCTGGGGAGGTGTTGAGACAGCCAGGGTGCTGTGAAACATGCATTTCTCAAGCTTAACTTTAAAGGACGGGAAAATAGCCTCCTATTGTTTTCCTCTGCCTGGTTTCATTATACATTGTCAGTGATGCCACTGTCAGAAAGGTGATTGTGCTGATCTGGATCAAAGAGTTTCTTCAAACGCTGTGGGCGGAAGAAACACTGGACAGTCACTGAAATGTTATCTGACAGAGCCGGAAATGGGTGGTGGGCAGCAAGCAAGATCATTCAGCTGACTCAGGGGCTGTCAAGGGGACAGGTTGGCCCAGCACAGTCTCAGCAGGCTGAGTGGAGCGTCCCTCCCTCCTCTACCCGCCAGGAATCTGGGGGTCTTGAATCTTTTGAAATGGATTCATATTTCTTATGACCGTACCAGTATTTCCTGAGGCTGGCTGTTATTCTTGCCCCACCCCAGGACACTGTTTGAAGTCAAAGCTTATAATTCTGCTTTTAAGCAACAACACAGATTGTCTAAGCTTGAGTACCTGATCTCTTTCCAGTCCAATCCCTGTCAAAAGCTTGGTGGCAAGAAATCATAATTGCGAAGGAACGTTGTCAGATGTTACAGTCCATGCACTCCTCCAGATATAAAATGTTTTCCCCTTGGATGTAGGAGACCGTCAGAGAACTGTCTACCTCCTTCCTTATTGTTGGTCCCTTGTCAAAGTGTTTTAGCTGAATTGCGCTTTAGAATTTGAACTGCTCTTGGCTCGCAGCGCAGGTTTTCATCAGCAACAGCTGAGCGTCCTTTGCTATCGATTTTACTAAGGAAATGTGTTTGAAGACATTGACTCCCACACCCTACAGTGTCCCCTTTATGAGATCCCACAGGAGACATCATTCTCAGGTCTCAGCACCCAGAAAAACTATGTTACTCCTGGGTAGTTGGTCTATTTTCCTCTTAAAGACATGATTCATCTTGTAACATGTTTTCCCTTCTTTCCTTTGGCCATCAGAAAGTTAGAGCTAAAGTTGGGGCATAACTCTAAAAAGTATAATGCTAATTTTACCCTTAGCTTTATTATATCCCCAACCATTCTTCCTTACATACCATCTCCTTCAAGGATCTTGTATCCTTTTGTGATTGGTGTATTAAGAATCCCCAAAAATTTCTCACTAATTTGAAGAAATTGTGATATACAGTCTCGAGGGTTTGCAAGTAAAATAGTAAAAATACAGCTCCTGGTGTTCAGAGAAAAGGAAAGTAATGAGCCCATGACGATGGAGCCGACGAGTGGAACTGGCTCAGTTCAAAGTACGTGTATGTTGCAAAGAATGTCTGCTGTGCAGCCTCATGTCATTTATTTTAAGTTGAAAAGACGTGGCTAGAATCAGGATTCCCTGGAGTGTGGTCTATAGGGCATTAATTCTTAAAGGATTCTATGTTCAAATACTTTTGGGACACTCCAGGAGTATATTTAACTTTTTTTAACCTAAACTTCAGAATTTCTATAAGTTCTTAACATACATTCACTGTGAATCTTCAGGAGGCAGACTATGTGGTGCAGAGTTTCTAAATTTATTTGACCATTTATTTTTCCTGGAGCATGTCCAAGAGCTAATCTGCTTTGAGAAATGCTAGCGTAGAATAATGCCGTTATAATTATTATTATTATTAGAAAGGACTTTCTGTTTTCTCTTTAAAAGTACAGGGCAAAGGCTCAGATGTTTATTGCTAGTACTCTTATTTTAAAATTTAAAGTGACACAACTAGAAGGACCTGCAACTAAGATATACAACTATTTACGAGGGGTTTGGGAAGATAAAAGCAGAATAAAAAATTTAAAGTGACAATGCACTAGAAACAAAATCAATAAAAACCTTTATAAGCCATGTATGGTGTTTTGTGGATTTATTTAGTGGAGTGTTTTATATTTAGGTTATTCCTCCTTAATTTAATGTTTAAGTTTCTTAACTAAAAGATAATGTGATGTTGAGGTGGGATCCATGGCAACATGCTGATTTGATGACATAATTACACCTCAGGAAGCCACATAGTGAAGTGGTTGGAGTCTGGAATAAGACATGGTTTCAATTTATGGCTCTATCACTTACTTGATATGTGACTTACTAGGTCTGTGACCTTAGGAAAGAGACTTAAGTTCTATAAGCCTTGGTTTCCTTGTCTCTAACTTGGGGATTACAATAAACCTATCTCATAGACTTGTTATGAGGATTAAATTAATTCATATATATGTGTGTATACAGTGCTTAGTGCAGTGATTTTCATATAGTAAGTACCTAATAAATTGTAACTGTTATAATTTTTGTTTATTCAGCAGATGTTTATTGAGCAACTGCTATATACTGTTGTATATGTGGATGTAAATATGAATGAGTCACAGTCCCTGCCCATGTAGAACATAGTCAAGTAGACACAGACAGTTACATAAATGTGTAAAGTGAAGTGTTTCTGTGTTAATGATAAATGTAAGCACAGAAAGAGAGGAGTCATAGAAGAGAGGGTTGTCAGTTCTTTCAGGACAAGGTGGAAAGGTGGCTTACAGGAGGATCCATAGAGGATGCTACATTAGAGATGAGTTTTAAAAGGTGAATAAGTGTTTGCCAGGGAGAGGCCAGTGAGGCCTCAGGGGCTGGTGAGAGGGATTCCAGGCTGACTTCTGAGAATGAGCAAAGGCAGAGTGAATTCAGGAAGCTGCAGGTAGCTCAGGAGAGCTGTGAATGGCACATGCAGGGCAGAGGTGTAGTGAGAAATAAGGTGGCCGAGGTCGGCAGTGGCTAGATCATGAGGCTCTTAAATCCCAAAGAGCAAGCTACGCTGTAAGCGATGGGGAGGCGTCGAGGCATTTCAGCAGTAGAGTAGCCCTATCAGATTTGGCTTAGATCAGTACTCCTCCATGTATGATCTATGTGCTGGCTGCATTAGCATCACCTGGGAGCTTTATCAGAAATGTCAATTCTCAGGCCCCACCCAGAACTACTACTGAATCAGAGTCTCAGCAGTTCATGTTTTGGCAAGCTCTCTAGATGATTTTTTGGTAACATTAAAGTTGGAGAAGCTCTGTTTTAGATAGATCACTCTGTGCAGCTCAGACGGAGTAGACTGGATATTCTCTAGTTAGAAGCAAGGAGATTAATGAGTGAAGAGCCATTGGCCAGGTGAGGAAGGATGGCAGGGTCTGAACTAAAGCAGAAGTGTGGAAAAACAGAGGAAGAGACAAGTAATAGAAATTACTAAAGTTTACTTTACAGAACCTCAGTCACCCCCTGGATGCTGTGTTAGGAGAGGGACGATTCAGGGAGGATGCTTAGGTTTCTCGCTTTGTTAGCAGGATGTGATATTATGCATTGAGATAGGGAGTATAGGAAAAGTATTAGGTTTTCTGTTTTGTTTACTTTTTTGGCAGTGAGAGGACTAAACTGTAATGAGTTTTGTTTCCAATATATTAGAAGTGCCTGTAAGACATCCGGATGAAGGTGCACTGTTGGCTTTTGGACATATAGACCCAGTGCTGAGGAATGAGGTCCCGACCAGTGTTGTGGATTTAGGAGTCCTGAACACCAGAGGGTAGCTGAAGCAGTGGGAATGGATGAAATTGGGAAGAGATCCAAATAGAGAAATTTGGGTAACAGCACCTATTTTAGTGGGCCTTTATTATTGGGGCACTGTTTATCTCTCTGATCTCATCTCCCACCATTTGCTGTCAGCAGTCTACACACCAGTCAAACTAAACCACTTGAGCTTTCTGAACATGCATGCTATTTTAACCTCAAGGCCTTGGCACATGCTGTTCCCTCTGCCGGGAACCTTCCCTACCTCATTCCCTTACTTAACTCTCTACATCTAGCAAACTCCTATTGATCCCTCAAGACCAACCTCCGAAGTAATTCTCTCCCTAGGAAAAGTGCCCCTTCAAGATGCTTTCTTTGGGTTACTACATTAGGTAAAAACTGCTCCTCTGTTTTCTTTGTGCTTAGGTCCTGATGGTAAGTCTGTGGGTGGTTCAACATTTCACTCCAGTCCTTGGCAGGGTACCTGCCACATAGCAGGTGCTCAATAACTAATTGTTAGATGAATTATGAAAGAATGGCCAGAGGAAGAAGAGTTGTCAAAGGAGGAATAAGAAAGCATCGTATGAGAAGTAAAAAGGAGTACAAGTGGGGAGTGATGGCGTGGAAAGCAATGAAGGAAGTTTTAGAAGGGAGTGGTCAGTAGTGTCAGAAGCTTCCAAGCAATCACATAAGATAAAGAAAGACTGAAAATGTCCATTCATGGGATTTGATAATCAGATCAGTGGTGCCCTTTTCCAGGATGGCTTCAGAGAGTGAGCTCTCCTAGTAGATATCAGATTGCAGTGCTTGAAGAACAGCTGAGAGGTGAAGAGTAGAGCCTGGAGCTATGAGGAACTGGCCCGTGATAGAAAGGATGGAAGGAGGAGAAAGAATGGTAACCGAACCAGATTCCAGTTTAGAGGAAGGGATCAAGCTTCATGAAGAAGGATTGATCTTGAACTGGAAGAGGGCCCAGAAGGGAGTGGAGATGGGTATGGCTGTAGCCACCTTTATAGGAGTGTGGAGGGAAGTTTAGAGAGTTGAGGATTGATAGCTTAATTTTCTCAGTGAAACACGGGATAAGCTAGAAGTTCCTGTTTGTGAACTGGTGTGTGTGTGTGTGTTTAGGGGCTGGTTGGACAGGCCTGGGGTTGTGCTCCTGGAGAGGAAAGAAGGTTCAAGGGAGTCAGGTAAGACCAGACAGAGGAAGCTGACCAGAAACATACTATTTTTTTCTTAGAAAAGGAAGTCATCATTTTAAGGTTAGAGCCCCTTATGAAGTCTAAGAGTTTATTGATTTGGATGAGATCTTTTTATTGGGTATATAGGGAGTGCCATAAGGTCATTATTGATTTATAATATTATGCTTGGGAGACTATCACTGAGGAAAAATTATTTTTAAAGGGCTATCCTTCTGCAATTCAAAGAATGTCTTTTGTCTCACCATCTAGATGTTTATACACTATGTAAACGACCTAAAGATTTAATAGCAATGTGATCCGTGTGTGCCTCCCACATCGCAAAAGGAAGAGGGGAGAATCCAACCATGTTATTACTTTGGTTGAGTTTGTCATACTCCTTAGTTAAATGCATGAGCAAGTCATGCTGTGCTGCCTTGAATAAACTATTAATTAGTATGAAAGTATAAATATGCACACCTTAAAATCATGGTTTTAGGTTCCAAGTGGCACTGTAATATTAAGCATTAACATTTATTGAGTCCTTACATAATGCCATACATTATGCTACAAGCTTGCTTAATATAATCTCATTTAAACCTCATAATAATTTCAGGAGGCAGGAAATACTTGTCATATTTTATAGATAAAGAAATTGGGGCTTAAAAATATGTACCTTGCTTATCTTTAAGCTTGCCATTTAAAGAAGATGTAAAGTTCAGAGGGCCTGATATTTTGTCAGTTCAGAGTTCTGCATTTTAACTGCAATTTTACAACTTTCCCAATTTTACAATTTTCCGACATTGAATAACCTCAAAGGAAAGTTTGAAAGTCCAGGCTAGCCAAGAGTAGCCACTATACTGATAATGGACACATACATTACACATGCGCCTTCCCATCCCCCTCTGTGCCCACTGCAGACATTTATAATCAATCGCAGCACGCTTTCCTCGGGGCCCAGACTTGATCTCATGAACTCTTACCAGGTAGTGATCCAGGCATCCAGTGTTGATTGATTTGTTATCCAGAAGCTTAATATACCCAATTATTTTGTGTATCGCATCTAGTGGGCAGGAGTGTCACTTCAGATCCTCTGAGAAGCAGCCAAGATGGAATAAGCCCTACAAGGGTTTTATTGGGGGAAATGCCTGTGAAGATAAAGAGGAAGGGGGAAAGGGAGCAGTTGTAGGCAAGGACGGTCTTCAGGAAAGGCTTGATAGCTGTGAAAGGACAGATGGAAGGAAGGATTGGGTAGCTGGGGCCTCGGACTGTAGTGCAGTCCCAAGAAAGTGTCAGGCAGGATAATGAGTTTCCTGAGCAATGGGGTCTCAGAAGAATCCCCGTAGGGCAGGAATGGGCTGGCTCTCATCCTGCCTCCTTTCCCATGCTCAGTCCCTGGCTGTGAGCAGCCTGGGGAAGCGTGGCCTGGGAGCTGGAAGCCACAAGTCAACTAAATCCTTGATGAGGATTTGAGTGCACACTTCCACAGCAGCCATGAAATATCCCCGGAAATGTCTTAGCTGATTCTCTAGAGATCAGCTAGGAACTATGATTGTGCCACCAAAGCTGGCAATTCACAAAGCCACTGAAAGTTTCTTAGCAGATAGAAGATACGAACTCTATTTCTCTTTCCTGGAGTTGTGGCTCATCTTCCTGAGTTTTAAGGAGTTCCATGTGGAAGAAGTTCCTGTGTGTTTGTGGAGCCCGTGGCCCCTCCCCTCACCATCAAACCCTGAGGAACAAGAGGAAGTGGCAGCCACTGTTTTTTTCATTTGTCAACCGATCCCTGGTCTCACCACTCCATTTGGTTAGAAATTATGTTTCACTTCCACTTAGCAAAAGCCATCCTCTTTGTTCCAAGGCTTGTAAAATAATAACATATGATTTATAAAGTATTGTAGAACATCGGTGTCTATAGGGAATATGCCTTAAGATATTCAAATATTCCCTGAAATTACAAATATAGAAATGGTTATACAGCTCATTGGCTTTCTCCCAAATTATATTTTCACTGAAAGGCACATGCATTTATCTTTTTCATGTGATGGACGTTTTTTTTCTTGACAAAGAAACAAAGATTTTTGCCACTTCGAGAGTTAACAATAAGTAGCAACTCAGCAAAGTTGCTTAGGTGGTGACTAAGATTATTCACTAGTTAAGTGACTGAGTCCTGCATACCAGTCTCAGAGCCTGTGCAATCCAAGGTGTACTTCAGTAAGATTACACAGTACAACACATTGTAGTGATGACAACAATCAGTTATTACCTGCCATTTGTTGATTGCCCATTACCAAGCCACTGCATTTGAAATACATTAATGTCAAACATTTGTAACAACACTGTGAGGTAGGTGGTACTACCCCTTTGAGAGAGAGAGAGAGAGAAAGGATCGGAGAAGTTAATGAGGTTATCAAAGTCAAACAGTAAGTGGCAGAACTAAGATTTGAAGCCACACACTTTTTGGCTCCACATCCCAAACTCTTAATTACTATTTGGGGTTACTCACAGTGAGTTAGAAACTGTAGGTCAAATCAGTTGACACCAGGGGTCTGCTGCATGTGGAACTATACCACCCCCACGCCCCCAATTTGATCAGGTTTGCTTTTAGGGCTGGATGCAAATATCATTAAGTATGTGTAGTACACCTATGGTTAGTAAGGCAACCCTTACCTAAATATATTAATTGTGCCTCCCACCTTAAGGCTAGCCTCAGAAAAAGGAGCTTTTTAAAGGGATTTTTCTAACTCACATTAGAAATAGAAAACAATTTCTCTGTTTTTCTTTTTTATTTTTTTTGAGGAAGATTAGCCCTGAGCTAACATCTGCCACCCATCTTTCTCTTTTTTGCTGAGGAAGATTGGCCCTGAGCTAACACCCATGCCCATCTTGCCCTACTTTATATGTGGGATGCCTGCCACAGCATGGCTTGACAAGCAGTGCGTAGGTCCGCACCCGGGATCCGAACCGGCGAACCCCTGGCCGCCCAAGCGGAACATGCGAACTTAACTGCTGTGCCACTGGGCCAGCCCCAATTTCTGCTTTTCTCTTCTCGAAGTTATCTGGAGGCCAAGCATAGTGTATAAGCTATAGGTGAGCCGAGGCCTTGTCTAGCTTATCTGAGCTCCTAGCACCATGCCTGGCACCTAAAGGAAGCTCCATTACAGACCACGCAGGAAGGATTGCTAGCACATCCGGCTGCTGAGAAAATGTGATGTTCATTTAAAAGATCATAGGCAGGACAAGAATATTTTAAGTTCACTTAAATTAAGATTGAAATAAAAAATCTAGAATGTTGTGTGCCCCGAATCTGATCAGTAGTCTACTCTCCTTTGAGGTTGAAGATTGTTCTTTGTGGATCTGATTTTCCCAAAGGATACAAAAAAGGGCAATTGGCTTAGCCTTTGTGAAGAGAAAATGAAAAGGAACCTCTGACCACTGTTTTTTTTTTTAAATGCCTTATTACAAGTCCTGGAAAAATGTGTGCAGCAGATCAAAACAGCCAGGTGTTTGGATAACAGCCCTCCGGGGCCAGCTGGCAGAAGTCAGCTGGTCATCAGAGTAGGTGGAAAAAAACATACTCTAAAAAATGAAGAGTTAGCCCAAAGAGGCACAGGAAAGCACCCAGTGTGGGGGAGGCTACGGATGGACCATAAATTATGTGGATGAAAAAGGATTACAGGAGTACGTTTTAGAAGGTGCCAAGGCTTAATAAAAGATCTCCTTTTATCAGCAGAGGCAAACGTCCAGCTGGAGAGTCAGTTGACCCTTTAGATGTTGGTGGGTCAGAAGACGCACACAGCGTTCAAGAGGTGGAGAAACTTACTTCAATGCAGGCTCTCATGACATTGAGCACCTCCAGCAAATGAGCCACCGAGCTCAGGGGTCTAAATTACAAGGCAGGTCTCTCTAGGTCAAATGCAGGGGATGAAAAACGACTAAAATTTAGACAAATACAATGTAATTAATGGCTGTATGGGGAAGTAATCCAAAATATATGTCTTGGGTTTTGAATTTCTCATCCAGCAAAATTATGGACTATATTTATCAGGGAGACATTCAGAGTATTGCTGTGGTCTTCCTATTCTCCACCTCGTCCACTCTCCTCTGACCCCGCTTATGTGTCCAAGCCAACAACATACTGTAGATAACAATAACCACTGACATTGCTTGGCACCTGCTGCATATAAGCACTGTTGGAAGTGTTTTACATAAATTGACTTGCTCATCCTCACAATTGCCCTCTAAGGTGACACTTTTATTATCCCTATTTTACAGATGAGGAAACTGAGTCAGAGAGAGAGGGAATAGATAAAAGAAAAAAGAGGACCTAACAATTAATGGAGTGAGAAAATGTAGTCCCACTATTGTTAAAATAAACGGCTGGTTACAGTGACTGAGAGCTGAGATGAACGGTATAAAGGGCCGATGGGAGAGATGGGCAAGAAACCAGACTAAAAGAACAACCTTTTTAAGGGGGGAAAAAAAAAGACTAGTCTTAAAAGCAGAAAGGTAAGAAATAAGCTAAAGTCTATAAAATTGGACCAATATTTACTTATTAAATGTACTTTGGAGCTAGAGGACAATCTAAATCTTGAAAATAAAACTCTTTTGGTCTATATCCTCAAGTCAGCCTAATGGTTACAAACCTTGAAGAAGCGGTGGGAATAGAAGGAAGCGAAAGAGAGTGGAGGAGACCGCAGACGAGGAGGCGCAGGGGGACACAGAATGGTGCTGTTGGCTGCGCCGGGATGGCCATCTGTCACGGTCCATAAACCCTCAGGGCTTTGGCTCCCAAACCCGAAAACTCTCACGTCTTCTGTGGGGTCTTCAGAGAGAAATTAACCAGGCTCCCACTCCCCTGGCACAGTAGTCTGTTGTTACACATATGTTCAAATTGAGACCCTGTCTTCTATGAGAAGCTGTCTTTCATTTATGCGTATGTAAGCTGGAATCAGCCAACCAACCACTAGAGGCCCAAGGCCACTCCTCGCCGTGTCTTCCTCCCTCCCTGCGCTTGCCTGTCCTCCCTGGCTTCTGTTGCTGTCTTTGAAGCAGGGGCCCTGACCCCGAGTCCTCCAGACTGAAAGGATCCATGTTCAAGGGCCCTCTCTGCCTCCTGGTTCTCAACTCCAGTCACAGCGAGAGATGCTGCTGCCAAGCACTGGGCCAGCGAAAACACAAAGACGTTTTTCAACCAGGCAAAAATATGCAAACAAACTGGTTCAAGGCAAAGCCAGTCTTAGGTGCTAAGCCAGAGCACAGGGAGAGGACTGAAGAATTCATGTGATTGCCTGCGGCTCAGAAGTAGAAATGGAGGGGATCCATTATTTTCAGTATCCTGAAAAATAAAACATGAATACTTCAAACTGTATCAAGTTGGTGTGCTGAAAATACAAGTTTAGATTAAAATCTCTCTTCTCTCGTTTCAATATATGTAAGATGCCTGATGTTGCTTATTTGGAGGCTGCCCATAGCAAATATGGAAGGGGTTCCCTTTCCTTCTAGTTTCCTCTCTGCTCTGGTGTGACTTTGGGAGTGCCCACTTCCTGGCCGCTGTACCCCTCATCTACTGTAGTAAGGAGAAGGTTCTCGCCCTGCCTATTTTTCTGTATCTCAAAGGTCACTATCTCTTTTGTGAGGAGCTACTTAATCTCCTACCATCATGTTGAGGATAGAAGATGTGTGTACACAATAAACTTTCTGAGAGGAGAGAGGGGCAGAAATACCTCTCTCCAGAGGAAATCATAGCAAACTGGGACAAGCAGAAGGGGTGTTTGTGTGTGTGTGTGTGTGTGTGCGTGTGTGTGTGTGTGCTTGCACATGCGTGCACGTCAACTTGATTACTGGCAACATCTATGTTGTCAATTTATCAGGTAAATCTTCAGGATTAACTGATTATGGGCTCCTTTTCAGGCTTACTTCCTTGTTTTCTCAATGTGTTGTTAGACATAGGGACAGCTACATTGTTTAGTCCTAAACAAATGATAGCCACATCGTTCAGTGGTTTCCAGCATTGGCTGTACGTTACCATTATCTGGGCGTGGGAGAGTCACATTCAGTTGGTCTGGCCGTGGCCTGTGCAGCAAGACTTTTAAAGGCTCCCCAGATGATTCTAATTTGCAGACAAGGCTAAGCGCCAAAGGTGTAGAGTTACTTCCTAATGAGAAACTTAGGGGGATTCCTTGGGCTACTGGGCCAGATGAAATGCCATGTTATAGTGACACTGTTAGTTAAAAGGAGGAAAAGACACAGCAAGTAAACATCTAAATGCAGGTCTTTCTGTTTACAAAACAGCAGCACCAACAGCTATGAGTCAGTAGAGGAGGCCACAGAAAACACTTGATCTCTCCCAAGTTTTATTCTTGTTGTTAATCCATTTGCACCAAGGTGTGTTATGGTCTCCCTCTCTTAAACACTGAGAGATGCTCAGGAAGCCTGAAGGCCGAAGGTACGGCTCTATTAGCAGTGCTCCCACTGGTTCTCCCAGGAGTTGAAGCAACAGAATAATCTTTACAAACAAAACCCACTGCTTTCACTGCATATCAAGAGAGACACCAAAGCCAAGTCATTTATCTGTCACCCCTGATCTCCGGGTGAACAGACTGTGAAACCAGAAAATTATGCCACTGCGGGTTTGGGAAAGGGAGTGTCAGTCAGATTCACATGTTCTTTCTGCATCTTGTACATCCAGAGAACTTTCAGGACATGATGTGATTTTAGTCCGGGAACTCCCTTTGTTATAATTCTATCAAATACTGTCAAGGATAACACGTCAGCCTTGCTGAGTGCTGCTGTGTGCCATGATGGGGGCTTTATATGGATTATCTCGGTCATCCTCACATCCTCTACAGGAAGTAGACGCTGTTCTCCTCATTTTACAGGTGAAGAAATTGGGACTTAATGTGGCCTTATGATGCGGTCATTATCTTGTGGCTAGAAAATGATAGAGCAAGGATTTAAACCTAGATCTGTGACTTCAAAATCCAAGCTTCTCTCACTGACTTACTGCTCTTGGTTTATAGACTCTGGGATAAAACAATTCAATTTTACTTGTTTTTCAGTCCCTTGATTTATCCCTTCCTAGAATCTGGACTCTAGTAATTCTTATGATGAACAATTTTTTTGTTGATTTATTAAAAAATGAGTCTTTCTCTAAGAGTTTGCCAGTGCATATGTGAACTTCAGACAACAGCTGACTTTATGTAACTGGGGATTGAGATATTTCTTTATGCAGTTTGATTAATCACAAGAAGGAAGCAACAACCATAAAAATTAAATGAAGAGTTGCTGAACGTGCTCATGTGCTGACTCATACCATTGATACTGCTATTTTGTCAACAGTGAAAACTGGATTGTATACTTTATCCTGTTCCTTTTCTGTTTTAGTGAGTGGTTGTTATAACATTTTGCTCAATCTGCCAGAGATACTTGAAGATCTTCCCAAAGCTATCATTAGCAAGTAACGCGAAATGGGGCCAGCCAGGGTTTCTCTGCCTACCAATTCGTGGGTATATTGGATGAAGATATGAAACATGGTGGTACCTGAGCTCTCCTAACGTTGACTGTATTGTGACAAAGTAACAAACAGAGAGGACAGGAGGACAGGAAATGAAGGTTTTGTTGATCTGCATTTGAATGTGTGTATGTATAGGGTCCCCATGTGCATGTCTTCTACTCACTTCTGTCCTGCACATTTAGTGTGATGCCCAGCCTCTGAGAAGTGCTGTCATTTTAGTGCATGCTGAGGGAATGGCCCGAGGTTAACTGCTGTCTGAGCGAACCCTGCTCTTCTGAGAGCCTCCATGGGATGGCTCTTCTCTGACAGGGATCTTTATCTGGCTGTTGTAAACGGGTCAGGGGTTCTTGCCCGGGGCTCTGCACTTGAACTCACAATGTCAGTGGGTGAAGGCTGTCCATGTGGATTTATGTAATCTCCAGCACCTCTAAAATCTGTTGCAACCTCTCAGAGTCTTTTGAGGCCAGAAAGCCTGGAATAAATAAATCTCAAAGATTGGTTTATTTCCTTTTAAAGCTTTTATTCCTCTGAGGTCAAGACCAAATTTTTTACCTCCCCAAATAAAGCATGTAGTGACACGTCTTTTTGTGCTGTGGGCTTCTCTGGCTCCTGGGCTCAAGGACAGAACAGAGTTAAAAAGGTTATGGGAAGAGGTGATGCTCCTCCACGCTCATTGCAGAGCAGCCCGTGTGTTGCTTTCCTTGAGCTCTGGGAAAGATGCACATGACAGAACCCTGGCGATGACCTTTGATGGGGAGACTAGGTTTTGTTTCCTTCTGATTATATTATAATTTATATAATTATGCTATAATATAAATTATAACTAAAATGAATTTGGGAAATAATGCAAAGATATGAGAGAGGCCAGAGTGGTCTGAAAGACGTTGTGGGATTCACATGGGCGCTCCATAGCACTCTCATCTTCCAGGCCTGCAGTAGGATTACGCTTCTCCACGATTCCCTTGAATGAGGTGTGGCCTTGTGACTGCTTTGGCCAACCAAGTGTGCATGGAGGGGAAGCACGTCTCTCCTGGGCAGAAGCTTTCAAGCCAGTGTGTGCTTTGTAACACTCTCCTTTCTGGCTACCATGGTGGATGGCTGCTCTATCAGCCCAGGTCCCTGATGAATCTTCTTATGGACGCACTATGGGACATGCAGAGAGAACAAGAAATAAAGTCTTTTTTTATTTGAAGCTACTGAATTTGGGGGTTGTTTGGACTGGCAGCATAGTCTGATTGATAAGGAAATCATCATGCTAAAGCTCCCATATTGAGGGGTAGTGGAAATACGACAAAGGAAATTGCTCAAGAGGAAAAGACTTGAAAATTTCTTGTTTGTTTGTTTTAACCTTAGGAACTCCTGACCAGCAAATGTAGGAAAAGATTGAAAAGATATAAAAACGTCCCGGCCAACTTCTATAAAGCCTCTGTTTTTTTAAAAAAATTGTAGTAAAATATACATAACATAAAAATTGCCATTTTAACCATTTTTATGTGTACAGTTCGGTGGCATTAAGTACATTCACATTGCTGTGCAACCATCACCATCATCCTTCTCCAGAACCTTTTCATTTCATTTCACCTGTTAAACAATAACTCCCTATTCCCCCTCTCCAACCCCTGGCAACACCATTCTACTTCCTGTTTCTATGAATATGACTACGTACTTCATATAAGTGGAATCCTATAGTGTTTGTCCTTTTGTATCTGGCTTATTTAAAACCTTTTTCTTTTTTTTGTAAAAAGATTGCATTCTAGATTTTGCTAGCCCCCCTATATCTGTCTAGCTAATTCTAAGACAGTCTTTGCTCAGAGAGAGAGATGACAAGAATCTGCCATAATCACTGACTCTGGTAGTGGGTGGAGGTGGCTTCAGGCTCTCCAGGCCAGAGGTCAGCAACCTTTCCAAACAGGAATGCCAGAGTTCCACACCCTGTGCTTCCCCTGGGTCAGGGGTCAGGGAAGGTTTCAAACCCTGAGTGACCGAGTTCTGCCTCCCGCTGATCCAGGGAGAGCAGATTGCCATATCCTACAAATTGAGGTGGAGAGACAGCTTTGATTTCTTTCATTTGTGGAGTGAAGGTTGAGCCCAATGACAGAAGGAGCTGTGACAATGGTGACAGGTCCCAAAGCCGTAGAAAATCATCCTGTGGACCATCAAAGCAGGAGTGAGGCTTTTTATCGTTCTTTTCACTTAAAGATAAATAAGTTGTCAGAAGTTGTCTGGAGAAGCTATTACCCTTTTTGGTAATTGCTTTTGTTTTTTCTAGAATTACATGTGTTAGAAGCACGTGGATAGTCTAAGGTGGACATCAGAGGGATGAGGGATGCAGTGGAGTGGGGTCAGAGGACTGCAAGTTGGAGGATGCAAGCTCAGCTGCATTGATGTGGTCTCTGAGCTCCTGTTCGGGGAGGTGGGCCAGCCTTGGAGGAGACGGTGAGCCAAAGGGGGCCATGTCTGAAATCAAGCTTCTGCATGCTCCAGTAGGTTTGAGGGCCGCATGGGCAGAGTGGTGAAATCCCCGTCTTCTGGTTATATTGATGTTTTGTTTGGAAATTAGCAGAATCGGAGGTTTATTTTTAAAAAAGGGTCTTAATAAACTTCAATAATTGCCATAAAGGCAATAAAACTGTGCCTGGTTTATGTATTTGCTCAGTAGGGATGAGCTATGTACCAGGCATTTAACTGGGTGCTGAGTACAACAGAAACATTAACACACATGGTTTCCTTCTTCTGGATCTCCCAGTCCAGAGAGCAGACAAATACTAATCAATCAGTAAGTCAGTCAATAAGCATTTATTGACCATGCATTATGCTCCAGATGCTGGGGATACACTAGGAAGCTAATCAGACACAAATCGTGTAAACAAAATGTCCAGTCGTGACTCTCATGAGGTCTAGGAAAGAGGTATTGTGGACCACGAGAGCCCATAGTCAGGTTTCAGAGAGCCTGGGAGAGTTTGTTTAGAGATCTGAGGGACAGAAGACCTTTGCCAGGTGAAAGGAGACAAAAGCGCATTCCAGGCAGAGGGGGCAGCATAAGCAAGGGCCCTGTGGGAGGGAGCTTGGTGAGCGTGAGTGTGGCTGGAGGCCATTTGTGATTGGAGTAGGGAGCGAGAGGTTGGCGGACAAGTTAAGGTTGGAGGCATAGGTAGGAGCCAGTCAGGAAAGGCATCCTCATAAAAGTGAGAGCAGTGTGACTTGTCATGTCCTTGTTACGACGTGCACGTCTTTCTTTTCTCCCTCTGCACAGTCCCATGGTGAAGAGCATGGATTCTGGAGCCAGGCTGCTGGGGTTGGATCTTCTCTCCCGCTTACAAGTTTTGTGACCATAAGCAAGTTATGTAACCTCTCTGTGCCTCAGTTTTCTTCTCTGTAACATGGCAAATATAACAGTAGCTACCTCATAAATCTGTTAGGAAAATTAAATGAATTTATATATGTAAAGTGTTTAGCACAATGCCAGGCACTAGTTATAAGTGCCCTCTAAATAAGACGTGTTTCTGTTACCCTATATGGTAGAGAGCATCACTGTTCACCAGATATTCCCCAATCAGTTTATGAAGAAGAAATGCACACTGACTTATATACAGAACATGTAATATGTAGATGCTGAACAGAAAAAACAAGCAAACTGTAAGTCACTTCAACGTCTGTTTATGGTATGAAAAATGCATTTCTCAAGTAAATCGTCTTGGAAAAGTGCTCTTTCAAAGCTGAGAGAGTTAAAATGCCTTCTACTTTGCCCAATGTGTATTTGAGATTTGGGGAAGAAAGTGTTTTCTTGATACTGATTCAGGTGATATTTGAAACTGACTAAGGCAGAATTTACCTCAACTGCTTTCGTCGTTTTCTCATTGATGCAATTGAGCAATCTTCGAGCCGGAAGCGACCTTAGAGATCAGCTAGTCGTTTGTTCTGATTTAATTGGCTGTTGATTTCTGCATGAAGTGATCACATTAGAAAAAGGAGCTGCCAGCTCAAGAATTTAATAGACAAGTAATTAATTTAACTGAGACACTTCTGTGAAAACCACAAATACCATCTGCAGTTTCTCCTTTGGAAGGTGGTCATGCATTTGTGTTGAAATTTTTTTTTTAACTATTTCTGCAAAATAAAATAATAAGCAGCCTTACTTTGTACCTATAGATTTGGTAACATTGTGACTCATCAGGCCTTGCATATGGATGGCGCTATGTTATTAAACAAACAAACTCTCATTGAAAGCTCACTATGTATGAGGCCTTGTGACGGATTCTGCTATAGGATGCCTCGTTAATCCTCGTGGTAATTACATGGAGGCTTGGGCGGGTCTCAGACCCCTTGCCCCTTGGACCCCGTCTCGCCCTTCCTCTGCTCTGCTCTGGATTGCGGGGGACTGACTCCTGCTGCTGTCTTTCCTGGCCTCTCCTGCCCACTGGTTCCCGGTTGGGTCTGGGCATTGGGAGGCTCTGGTGGAGTTGTAGGGCGGAGTGGAGAGAGAAGCCAGGGGGTTTCCTGTTCTCTCTCTGCCTCAGGCTGCATCCTCTCACTGGCTCCAGCTACTACAGGACTGGCAGGCCATGGTCCCAGCTTCTGCTTGGTGGCTCCACTCCTAGGCTGCAATGACATTGTCTCCTCCCTTGGTCTCTCCTGGCAGGGGTTGTAGAAATTCCTGCTCCTGTTCGTCTCTGGAGTACCCTACTGTCTGCTGTTTGGCTTGCAGTCTCCATAACCAGTTCCCTGCCTTAAATTCCCTCTATTAAAAATGTTTGAAGTAATTTCTGTTTTCTTGTTTAGGCCCAAACTCATAACGTTCAGTATAATTATACCTGTTTTTTCTTTTTTCTTTTTTTTTAATATATGAGGAAACTGAGGACCCTATAGGCCAGATATCACAATATTAAGCTGCCAGCTTAATCAACATCAATATCACAAGTCGACTAATTAAATCAAAGTCCTCGCACTCCTAAGCTCACGTATACTTTTTCTACTACTATGGTGCCTTCATAACTGTCTAGAAAGGGGGAATCTTTCAGTGGTAATCCACAGTTGTTATAGGGGTGATCCCTGCTGGATCACCAGCGTCATGGTGGGTTTTACCACAGTCCTGTTTTAGTTCAGTTGGATTGATGACTGACTACAGGATGAGTCTGAGGATCAGCATCTCACCTCTCTTCAGAGACACAATTATTAGGCCCTCAGGCAGCGGATCAGAAAGCCGCCCTTTGCGTGTCCACTAAAACTTGGTTCTTCGGGAAATCCTCCACAGATTGAGGGAGCGACCAGGCTCTGGCCACTTTTCCAGGCCAGGTGATCAATTCCCTTTGTTTCAGTTTGCATAGAAAATTGGGATCTTTATTCTTACCTTGAATTTACTCAGAATCAGGTTGGGAATACTTTTAAATCATTGTTAAGTCCCACACAAGATCAAAGACTTTGGACTTTACCATAATTTTAGGCTTAATTTTTAGAGTCTTTTCGTGGGGATAAATTATAGGCTAAAATGTCTGTGGTTTGAAAACACTGAAGGAATCTTAGCCTGGCATTGATTTACTTGCAAAGACTCCTCTTATGAAGAAGTTGGCATTCGAGAAAGAACAAATAAAATGTTAAACCAGCAGTAGAAAAACTGCTCTGAATTATCTCCTTCTGTTAAATAGTAAGAATAGGTGGATAGGATCAAGTAGTGGAGAGTGTTGAAGTCTGGGTTAAAGAGGTGTGTGTGTGTGTGTGTGTGTGTTGTGTGTGTGTAGGGAGGAGAGGTATAATGCAAACCAGCCAAGCCATGAGTGATGTGACTATGTGTTTAGGAAAATAGGTAAAATTGTGTTGTTGAACTTAGAGGTGGGGAAGAGGGTTTGAATGGAGGGTACCATTATAATGCTATTATAGATTGTATATGTCACATATAATATATAAGGTTACACTATATGGTAGTTAAGAAGAAAGATAACAGAGACTCGAACTACATGGCTTTGGAATAGAAACTACAGGTGGATGCATGAGATGATGTGGAGGTAGAATTGATAAGATTTGATCATTGATTGAAGTCGGAGATGAAGGAGGAGAGAAAACTTGAGAATGATTCTGACGCTTAGAGTCTTCATGACTTTATCTTTTCTTTTTTCATATAGCATCCAACCCAAATAACTTTTAATCCTGTTGTGGAATTTTCATGTTAATAAGGGTAACTGATTGATAGTCATTCTTTTCTGATGAGGAGAGAGAAATGTGCAAAGTGGCTTAGCACAGCACTGCACTTCCGTCTGAGGCAGAAAGAGAGCAACTAAGAGATTCTGAAGCGATCAGGACTGCTGACCATGTACTGAGACCAAGGGTGTAAAGTAAATGGAGCATTTTCCATTTATTCATCACATGGGGAGTGACTAAATATCCATAGGGCTTTGCAGCATTTTTAGATCTCTAGAACATCCTCATAAGGATGCACAGGGGCAGGCAAGGGATGAGGTAATTATCTACCTCACATTCTCCTGGGATCAGAAGTAAGCCTTGACGGGTGGTTCTCATACCTAGCATACCCCTCCACTCCAGTCGGGCTGGTCCATGCACTGCCCTGAGCCTTTTCTCATTTTTGTGTCCTTGCTTCTGCTGGTCCTCTCACCTGCAGGACCACCACTCAAATCCTCCCCATCCTTCAGAGCTTGAGGGCCTCCTTCTGCACGCCCCCCCAAATAATTTGTTTTCCTTTAAACTGTTACTTTGCATATTTCACATTATTATGTATTTCATTATATATTTTATTACCCTTTAATTTCTCAGATTGTGTTATTCTTGTCTTTTCAAGTAGATCGCAAGCTCCTTGAGGGAAGAACTGTCTCTTACTCTTTATCATCCTCCATAACACCTAGTACAGAATGAATACTTGTTGAATCATTGATTTAGCGTGAAAAATTTGCCCAAATCTTCTCCTAGCCACCTTGTCTGCTCAGTTACCTTATTTCTTCCTTCTTCAGCTATCGGGCTGCCACCACACATATGAATATGCAGTGCAAGTTCTGAACACTAAAATATTTTTTGCAGGCAAGAGAGTACTGTGACACAGAGCACTCCAGACACAGTGACGCAGAGGGAGGGAGAAAGAAAGAAAAGTGCATTTAGAAACACAGCTTGTTCTTTGACCTGAGAGAACTTGTTTGCTGGAAGTTACCAACAAGCAAAGCTGCTCAGAGCAGTTATCAGTCCATCTTCAGACTCTGGTATGTCTTAAAACAACAATACAGTAAGAAATGACATAAGCCAAGAAATTCTTGATGGGACCTTTGGGGGAAAAGGGTTTTCAGCTTTAAGAATGTGAGCTTCTCTATCAGCGCGAGAGATCAGCAGCTCATGTTTCAGGAACTGCTATTTATTGAGCCAGGGATGTTATGGTAACTTATATCTACGTGTTGAATTTCTCACCATAGATGTAGATGCAGGTAGTCTATATTACAGTAAAAAATGAGAAAACTGGGATCCACAGAGTTTACGTAACTGATTATCAATAAATTGCCTCCTCCAGGAAGCCTTCCCTGGACCTTCAGGAGGGTTAAGTACTGTTATATCTCTCATAGCAACCTGTGGCTATCTTTGTCATAGCATCTACTTATTATTGTATATAGTAAATATAATGACATAATAATCTGTTTTATATATATCTTTCTTCTTTATTAGATTGCAGCCTCTTTGAGGATAAAGGATGGTTTGTGAGTCCAGTGCTTTTTTCTCTCTGTTACATTTACACTGCCATTTTCAGACATGCCATAGGCTTTGGGGTTTAAACCACAGAATGCCCTTCAGTTACTGAGAATAATTACTAGCTTTATTATATAGTCAAAGTTTGTCCTCCTTCAGTGTGTCCTCCTCCTCCTCTCTGGAAGGGAGTACTTAGAACATTTTCACTCTTCTGAGACGCCCGCCCCACTGCATTTTAGTGGCCGGGGAGGCTCTGTTTCCGGAAGTTAACATCAAAAGAAGATAGCTGATAGTTATAATTGCTCCCTGGCAGAAAGGTTGCCACGGACACTGGAGAACATTCACGGTTAATTCTGTAGAGCCATGGCTAATGGGACAAATCCCTCAGCCATGGAGCCTGCTCCAGCTGAAAGAGCGTAAAGAGATGCAAAGGGAGAAGCAGGTCATGGGCTCTGACCCGGGCTTCTGAGGGGGCTCCTGGCAAGGAGAGAGCAGGCAGACTGACTCACTGTGTCGGCCGTGGGTGGTGTTGGACTCAGCCGTCACAGCTGGGCTGACATCAGCAGTATGTGATTGACATCAGTGCAAAGACAGTGCCAGCAAGCCAGGGGTGTGTGGTGGGGACAACCACGGTTGGTATCCTGTAGAAGAAAATCTTCTGGGGGGGGACCCCAAGTAGCAGCGATGAGCCCTCCATTGCTGTCCGAAGTCTAGCTAGGCTCGGCTGACTTAGAGCTTGTCTAAGAGGTGCTGTGACTTGGCTCAGATCTCACAGAACATTTGAGGCCCGGCTGGGGCTAGCAACCGGATGATCAGGCTCCCAGGCTCTCCGTAGACCACACAGAAAGAGAGACATAAGCAGATCTTTAACAAGTTGTGAAGTCAGGTTAGGAACAAACTGACTCTTGGACAGCTTGCTTCTTCCAAGCACAAAAGGTCTTTTGGGTGTTCAGCGACTGCACTGATTTGACAAAGCCCCTTGCCAGTATTTCCTGGAGGTGCTTCTTGTAGATTAAGCTGGAGGAATATTGCAGGGGTGCAGTCATCATGTCATGTGCTGATGTCTATTGATGTCTAAGAAACAACAACAACAATGCGTGCAAGAAAGAGATTTAAGTGGGGATCCCTTCCTGTGCAGGCAACACTGTGCCTTCCAAAGAGGAAGCAGTAGTGCATAATTAAAACTATAATAATCTCTAAAAATAATTTTTAAAAGATAATAAACAGCTCGAATTTGCTAAACATTATTCACAATGCTTTGATGAATCCCATCTCATTTGATCTTCACATCTTATGTATACACATCTCACCACATGCACATCTGCATCACTTAGGGGGCAGTACTAGTCACCCATTTTGTAGAAGAATCTGGAACCAGAGAGGTTTAGTGATTTGCCCAAGATCACACAGTAGTTACTGTCAGAACCAGGACTAGAATTTGGGTTCTTTATGTAGTGTTTTTGTGCGGTAAAGTTCACAATCCCTTATCTGAAATTCTGAAATACAAACAAAAACAACGTAAGTCTATTTTTTCTTTCCTAACTCCTTTGGTGGCAAAAATTTACCTGTCCTGAACTACTTTGGTAACAAAACCTGTCTTAAGATGATGTGAAGCTTTTTACTGTTCTCTTTAGGGAGAATATTCATATATTTTATTGCAGGAATTTTAATATGTTCAATTACAGGATGCTGCCTGAAACCAATGTGCTATATGAACCATACTGTCTTTCTAAAGTCCAAAAAAAATTCTGATTTCAAAAGCATATCTGAACAAAAGAGTTTAGATAATAATTGTAACACTGAAGTAGACTGCCTCTGCCACCTATCGGAGTCAGGAAATGAGGTGTTTACGTTAACCAGAGACTCTGGGTAATTGTCACTACGGGTGCTGTACATGTACTGCCAATGTTGGACAAATTAGATGATAATGAAATTCACTTAATATCCACTCAGCAGTTGTTGGGAGGGTTAAATAAGGTAATTCAGGTAAATCGTGTGGCAGCATGTCTGGTTCGTGGGACACACTGCATAACTAGAGTGGTAGCTGTTACTTTTTCTTAATAAACTTTGTAGCCCGTGTTACAGATAAAGAAATGGGGGCAGGCAGAGAGGTTAAATAACTTGCCTGAGAACACACAGCCAACAAGGGGCACCGCCAGGACTGGACATGCAGATTGTCTCTTCCACCCAAAACATATGCATAACCAGTAGGGTAGAGATAATTCTTGGACCTTCCAGGGGGCTCTAGAAATCCTTCCAGATCATCATTATGAAAATTAATTACCGAATCATTGGACTGTAGCATGTGGAAGTGCTGTTTAATAGCCTGCTGGTTAAGCCAGGCTTTGTTGTCGTGAGAGAGAGAAGGAGAGGAAAAGAGAGAGAGAGAGAGAGAGGAATTAAACTACTAGAAAATACTTTGTAAATTAAGAAGTTGGAATGACTTTATGGGGCGATTGGCAAACCTCTATTCCAGAGAATTAGTACAAAAACAGAAACTCCCTTGGATGGATCGGATGAGGTTTTTCTGGGAATTAGAGCAAAGAAAAGACACTCCCAGGACTTTCCCCAAAAGTTTGTGGATCAGGCCAGTGAAATCTATTGTGTCGGGGAAAAAGAATCATGGCTTATTTTGTGTATCTGTCATGAGAGTTTGCTCCACTCCTGTCCTCCTTTGAGCTCCCCTCACAGTGGCTTTCTTACCTTTTCCATTTCCTTGCTCTGAACCTAGGACTTCTAATTTTCGAACCCTGCTTTGGAGGTGAGTGCCTGCCAGAGGGTGGGGAAGGTGGCTGGGCTGGGGGAGGGGGGCGGGGCAAGGACAGGAGCCTGCCTGGCGAAGGCCCGGGAGAGGGGAGGAGAGAGCAACGCTTGTTTCAGAAATCGATTCTAATCCCGCGGCTCGCTTTCTGTCACAACTCACATCCCAGATGGTGGGAGGAGAGCTCCAGTGCCTCGTGCTTGTGGTCTGTCAGGATCGGCTGGCAAGCAAGTGAGCCCCTCGGCAGCTAAGCTGGAGATTGTGAGGACCTCGGTGCCATTGTGTTGGCAGCTGCTCCAATTCACCCATGCGCTGTGCGGCATCCGCCGTGTCTGGCCTTATTTGCTATTTGAGACCCAACACTTGAAAGGTGCCCCCTCCCCCAGACTCCTTGACATTTGTCCAGAGATTAATTGGGCTAATCCCCTTCTTGGAAGAATGGGTTGGAGAGTATGTGTTCGGGGAGGGTGAGGAGGCAGGCCGGGACTGAAGAGGCAAGCATTAATGAAGGCGCGGGAGCTTGCTGGAGCCTTTGAAGAAAGAAAAGAGCAAATTTCTCTGCTGTTCCCGGACAAGGCTGACAGGTGGGCAGGGAGACTGCGGTTCTTCTGTTCTGCCCAGCTTTGCCAGAAGGTCTGTGCACACCAGCAGTAATGACTTTTGACAGCACCAGCTGTCACTTAGGGAGGAAGCACTCCAAGCACACCTTGGCCTGCCATTCTCGTCTCTTGTGCTGAGGGTGGAAGGTGAGAGCTGCAAGACAGGCCATCCTGATTGTGGAAAACACACGTTGCTCAGATACTTGTCTGGGAGACTTACAAAAGTCATTTAAATTTCATTTTCAGTCCGGCATTCAAAAAAAGCATCATTTATTCTTTGAGATTTTGGGTTGAGAGAAGGCAGGGGGCCACGGGCAGTGTTTTTCTGTGCAGCTGTCCATATTTGGGAGGGGAAGCAAAGCTCTTCACCATATTGTCTATAATAGCTAGCATTTATTGGGAGCTTATTATGTGCCAAGGTACTGTTCTGAACATTTTACATGTATTAATTTATTCTACTTAGTAACCCAGATGAAGTGGGTGCTATTGTCTCCATTTTACAGAGTTAGTAACCTGCCCAGGGTCATTTGTAAATGGCGGCACAAAGACTCAAGCTCCTACAGTCCAGTTTGGGGCCCCATCCTCTTAACCACTGCACTAGGCTGCATTGCTAACAGAGAAAAGGGAATAAGCATTTTGCCTGGGCTAGTCCCAGGTTAGAACATGACTTCAGTGAGATTGAACAGTTAATTGAGGATAATGCATCCCAGGAGAACTGAGGATAAAGAGCCAGGAAAAAACTTTGAGGCCCCTGGGAATCTCTGAAAGATATGTGCCTAATTGTACTATAGGTGGAATATTTCCTCCAGCAAACAAGATTCCAGTCCTGTGCTGTGTTTCTTTGCAAATTACTATAGACACTGACACAGAGAATATGAAAGGACTAGTGGTTAATCAAATGAACGTGTAAGAAGCGAGTTCTTAAAGTGGGATTTATATTGATGTCCATTATAAAAACTATTAATAATGAGGAACTTTTTAAAAATGTCATTGCAAGGTGAATGAAATCTGCAAACATATGAATATCTTTTCATCCTTTATCAGATAAGATAATTAGGTCATAGAAATTGCTTTGGGGGGAACTGAAATGACAGATGCTAACGTCAGAACAAGGATTGGAAGAATTTTTGGCATATTTTTGTGGATTTTGAGCAGAACAAGCAATCTTCAACTTGGGAGCATCTAACTTAATCTGTTTCTCCCTTCTCTGTAGCCACTGTCCACTGGGCGGTGGGCGGGAGGCACACACAGCCTCTCTTCTTCCAGCCATGTTTTTTTCCTGTTGTGAGGATCCGTTATCCTGGCACTAGAGACCAGTACAGATTCTCAAGTGGGGTAAGAAAGAGAAGGGAGAATAGATACAGAGTCAGTTCACCTCCTATTTGATCTTCAAAACCAACCTAAGAAGGACTGCTGCTTTCAGTTTATGATGAGGAAACTAAAAATTGAAGAATTGCTTACCTAAGATCCAAGGCCATACAGTGAGTAAGTGGCCAGACTGGATTTTGCACAGGCCATGGTGTCCAGAGCAGTGCTTTCCTCATTGCCTCCACTCCTACTCGTCACCTTGTCTCTAGCACCAGGTGGTAAAGATGGTAAAGGAAAGGAAGGGAAAACTTCATCCCGCCACCATGGTGCCAGCCCCTTCCCTCCTCTGCTTTGCTGCCAGACCATTTTGCTACACCCAGAGTCAGTCTTCTTGCTGTAGGAGGGGAAGGCGGGCAGGGAAAGAAGGTAGACATCGTCGCATCCTCATTTATCTTTTGGCACATTTCTCCCAGTTGCACATTTCTCCCAGTTCAACCACAAGCCCCCCTCTCACCTCCTAACTCTGCTCTCATTCCATGCAGCTCTCGTTGTTCACTCGGGCCTGAGAACAGCTACACCACTGTTGACTCCTTAAGATGGAAAATGGCTTTGGTGATCTTCATTAAATTCCTCAGCCTGACCCATCTGAAGGGACATCTTCCTGTGTGCTCAGGAAGGCGTTTTTCAATATTCATCAACAGTACAGGGTTACAGTTGAAAGTTCTCTACCCCCAGAAAAAACTTGATGCTAAACTTGTCAGAAGAGAATCTGTTCCAAACCAAAGACTTCCAAATAAACCATTGAAACAGGCTCTTTTTGTTAAGTTGGGGATCACCAGCAAACTCTCTTCCTCCTCTGTATATAGAGTCTTCACTTTCCAATAAAATGCTCAGTGGTTTCTAAGTTGTACTACTTTTTGCATGAAGATCAATGTCTTAAAAATACAAGGTAATGCCATCTGTATCCATCTGACTTTCCTTTAACGTGGCTTAATTTGATAGGTGACAGGATCACTCAGCTGTTCCTTCCAGGTACTGCTGTGGAGCCTTGGGTGCACGGGTGCCTCTGCACGTACCGCCTGCAGTCATTCATTGACTTGCCTTTGCCTCATATCAGATGTAAACTCCTTGGTTGCACAGACCGTGTTTTAACTTACTTTGAATCTTAACATAACATCCTTCCACTCTTACCCTGTCCAATCCATTTTCCACACAGCAGCCAAAGAGAGCTTTTGAAAACATAAATCAGGTAGTGTCATTTTCTTGCTTAAAACCCTTCAAAGTCTTCCCATTGCCCTAAAATGCAATGTGCGTGCTTGACTGGGGCTCACCACCCCCTGCGTGTTCTGGCTCTCATCTGCTCTGCAGCCTTCCTCCAGGCCTGCTGGCCTTTGCTCAGTGCTCTGCTGCCTCAGGGCCTTGGAGCCTGCTTTTCTCTCTGTCTGGAATGCTCTTCCCCTGGCTTTTGCACAGTTGGATCCTTCTCATCCCTCAAGTCTTGAATGCTTAAATGTCACCTTAAATGTCAGAGAGACCTTTCCCTGAACACTCCATCTGAAGTAAGTCTTGTCTGTTACTTTCTGTCTCTGCACTCTGTGTAATTTCTTTACTATGTATCACAATCGGCAACTACTTTGCTTGTGGACTCATTTTGGGTTCTTTATTTCTCTTATTAGAGTGTAGACATCCTGAGGTCAGGGTTCACAGATGGATCTTCAGCGCAAAGAATAGTGCTCAGCATGGAGCAGTGTGTTTAATGAATGAATGCAGAAATGAACAAATGAGCAATTGCAAAGACTTTTCTTACAGTCATTACCCAATAGGAATTACATGTAAAGATTCTACCAATGGTTTATAACTTTTGTATTCACCCAAGTGGATAGTGTGACCCTTCACAATCACAACACACCAACCACGAGAAATCAAGAGAAAGGCAGCTCTTATTACAAGAGAGGACTGCCCGGGAGCAGAGATGATGTTCAAGGGTCCCTGGGCTACTCCAGCTGCCTGCTATTCACACTCAGTCTGCCCCCTCCTCCTGTTTAATCCTGTATTTTTCCAAGCCTGAGATGGCCAAACTGCCTGTGGACACCCTAAGTACAAATAAGAATGAATTGGAGGATTCTTCCTGAATTTGGGAGATTCTCATTCACAGCTTTCAAGGAAGTATCTGCTTTTACAAGAAGCTTTAAGATAAATGGGAATGGGTCACTGGGATCTAACTCCTCTTAAGGCTGCTGCCTGCTGACAGCATCGCTCCCTCTGGGGGCTGACCAGCTTCAGAAACAGGTTATTTGTATGGCCATATCCAAAGCCCTATGTCTCTTTTTCAGGTCTTGTTTTAGCATCCTGAGAAGCAAGGAGTGAAGTCTCACCAACTCTACAAGTATTTAGGGTGGCTCAGCCTGACAATCCCCAAATTTATCTTAAAACAAAGGAAAAGTGACCAGACCAGGGTGTCCCCAGTACCTGTAGTGCTCCTCAATTTATGCCATAGGCCCTGGCAGCGTACAGTTGAAAATGACTCCTCCAAAACATCCATGTTATATGGGTCATTTGAAATGTATTTTCTTGGACAAAGATGTTATTTTGTTTTAAATTTTATATTTGTTTATATTTACAATGCTTACTAGAATTTCCGGTGCGGTTAAGTCCCTATAGCATTATTAATGATAACAGATGTCAACTCAAAACTGAAAATGACAGGGATTGTTCTCATCATATTTGAGAAAAATTTATTTCATCCCTGCATTATCAGCTCTTTTGAGATTGAAAAATAACTTCCTAAATTGTGGCCTAAGGTGATAATCTCCTAAATACAGTCTCCTCTCTCAGTGAAAGGGCTGGAGTCCTTGTTTTGTTTATTGCCTTTGAATCATTTATGGATTTAGTCACCCCACTGAGCACCGACTCATCTTTGCCAGGTGCATGGTTCTCAATGGGTTGGAAGTGAAATGTGGGGTCCCAAGCAGGGAAAGAGATGGAAACCACATTCACAGTTTATTTGCTCACAGATGTTCACATAATGGAAGCTGAAATTTAAGAAGTAGCTTCTTTCTCTTTGCATTTGACAAGGGACAAAGAAAAACAGTTGTGTGGGGGTTGGGAAGGCAAGGGGCAATGAAACTCTGAGGAGAATTGGGAATACCCGTGTTCATCAGCCCTGGCAAGAGAATAAACTCAGTGACAAGAGCACTGCTTTTCATTGCTAGGAGCACAGACTAGGGCATTTGGCTTGATGAATCATCAGCATGTGACTTTTTTTTTTTTTTTTTTTTTTTTAAAGATTTTATTTTTTCCTTTTTCTCCCCAAAGCCCCCCGGTACATAGTTGTGTATTCTTCGTTGTGGGTTCTTCTAGTTGTGGCATGTGGGACGCTGCCTCAGCGTGGTCTGATGAGCAGTGCCATGTCCGCGCCCAGGATTCGAACCAATGAAACACTGGGCCGCCTGCAGCGGAGTGCACGAACTTAACCACTCGGCCACGGGGCCAGCCCCCATCAGCATGTGACTTTTACGTGAGGAAGGAACTAAGACTTCATGCTGGATGAGGACTCCAGGGCCTGACCACCCATTTCTCCCCTCCCTCTGTACCCTGCAGAGCTGTGAGGGAATCATTATGCAGTGTCAGGGTCATGACAACTCCTGGTCTGTGTTTACCGCAGTGACCTGTCACCTTGTGATATTGAGTTCTCTGTTCTCTCATGCAAGAAAAGGTGGGACAATGTGAATGAAAGAGAGACATTTGCTGTGATTTTATAGACTCGAACTTTCTAGGCTAGAAGTGTATCAGCTGCCCTATTTCCTCCTGTGTGCGGCGCTCCCATAGTCATGAATGAACAAATGAATAATTGTTTCTGAATTATGATTTTTATGGTCTGAACAGATAGATTTCTTTTAGGTTTGGTTAAGTGAGTCAATGTTTAAAATGCTTTTCCAATATATTATGATTCTCCTAAAAATTGTATTTATTACATCATATTTTAAATTAATGTTGCCCTGAGTTCTCAGTCTGGGAAGTCTCTCTCCTCCCTTGCCCTGGCAACCAGTGCCTGACTCTATTAAAGCAGCAACACAGACAGGACCATAGCAGATTTTCCAGACCAACGACATTATTCTATTAATATCTCCGAGTATTTTATTTTTATCAGTATGAATCTTAAAATAAACATGTATATGTAATCTAAATCATGTGCCTTACTTTCTCTAACGTTTTCACTTTGTGAATAGTAATAATAATACTCATTAGTCAGGGCAGGCTAACTGCTGTATGAAACTACCCCCACATTTCAGTGGCTTAACACAATAAAAATTCATTCTTATTCAGAGGGGAGGGCTGGGGAGATGTTCCATTCAGCCATTTAGAGACTCAGGTTCCTTCTATCTGTGGTTCCATGTTCTTCTATAGCCTCTGTGTCCTGTCCATTCAGCTGGGAGAAGAGAGTGAGTATTATGCATTGGAGATGTGTATGGGTCAGACCTGGAGGAGTCCACATTACATCTACTTAATTTTATTGGCTAAAATTTGGTTGCATAACCACACCCTAGTATGATGGAGATTAAAAATATAGTCTAGGCGTGACAGCCAAGTGAAAAGGGAGAACACAGATATTGGTAAATACTGGCAATCTTTGGCTGTATCAAAAAACTAAAAAAGAAAAAAGCTTTAAAAGAAAAAACTGTGCGATGTTTAATATACACATTTTTTAAAAGATGTCACACTGCTGTAAATCCTGTAAATTTGATAATAGTTAGCTACATATGCCATTGGAACAAAGTGAACTACAAGATCAAATTGTATAGAGTATATATTTGTTGAATGACTGGATGCTTGTGAGCATCCTCATCAGCATTATCTCCAACAGCATCTCCATTCCGAGCTGACTCAGGAGCAGCTGAAATGAAGCAGTAGCAGATACAGATGATGTAGGAGAATGTTTGGTGCCTTCTTGATGATGTTCTGACTCCTGCTTCTGATGGAAATCAGTTTAGCGCATAGATATTTTGTTGACTGGTCCATAACATTGAATAAACTTTATTATACACACAATAGTTGATGATAGGTTAATTTACGTAGAACTTTCTTCTTATTCTTCTATTTCTTGAGAGATCTCTGAATTAATGATAGATTCACTTGGCTGATTAAGGAAATTCACCCTAACAATCTGCTCATGACTACTAAGGTCTTAGGACATTGGGATGTTCTGTATTACTCTACCTTTGACTGAAGTCAAACCATCAAGGTACCTAAGATTCTGAATACTAGATCATCAGACATCTACTGTGTAGTAAAATCACCTGTTTTAACATCTTTTGGGCCCATTAGATTTTCTTCCCCATTAGCTCTTCGAGCCCTGGGAATTGTTTTATCCTATTGTGCCCGTGGCTCCTGGTCATTGTCTCTGAAATAGGAGATCTTCAATAAATGTTCTGCAGTGGTTCTCAAAGTGTGGCGCCTGGACCAGGAACATCAGCATTACGTGGGAACGTGTTAAACATGCAAATTCTTGGGCTGACTGCAGACCTACTGAGGGTGGAGCCCAGCAATTTGTGTTTTAACAAGCCCTGTAGGCTTCTGATACATGCTGAAGTCTTAGACCCACTCCTTTACTAAACTGAAATGGACAGATCTTAGTGATTATGCATATATAGAGAGTGACGAGATTGGGTACTTCATCGTTGTTCACTGACCTCAATGGTGTTTAATTATCCTTGGTTTTAGTAAAATACATTGCGAAATTTTTTTAGAATTGGCCATTTTTGGGATTTATCCATAATAATGGAACTTTCTTCAATTTCACCAAATGTCCCATAAAATCTCAACTGATATCTTGATTTCAGCCTGGTGATGCTGATTTTGGACTACTGGCCTCCAGAACTATGAAAGACTAAATTTCTATTGTTTATGTCACCAAGTTTGTGGTAATTTGTTGCAGCAGCCACTGGAAACTAATGCAAGTAGCATTCTCCAAATTTTTTGTTTTTGTACCTATCAGTAAAATATTTTCAGTGTGTCATCCACAATATGTTTCTTCATAAATATTTGCATATAACATTATGCCAATGTGTTATATATAAGATGCACAAGAAAAGAATTAAAAATAAAGCACTAAGAAAGGAAATAAATAATATTCTATAGATCATTTTGTATTACTAATGGTATAAAAAATCTTTTATTCCTACTAAGAATTATTATATTTTAGTGAAAGCAACATGATTGAATATGCTTCATTAGTTTGAAAACCTTGGTTTAACACTGTTAAAGATCTTTGTTAACACTTTGTTAAAGATCTGCTTCAAAGTTCAGTTTATTTAGATATTTTATTCTAATGGCTATTGTAGCTGAAAAAAAACACCTCACAAAGATATGCAGATCCAAAAGGAAGAAGTACATCCTTGACTATGCTAACTAAATCATGACATTCTTTTATTTTCTAATTCTGTTTACTAATTTTGCAAATAATTTTTATCTCATTCAACTAATAAATTTCCACTTTCACCTTGTCAATCAGTTTCTCTTATAAACTAATCAGATAATGTCAAGTCCCTCAACTTTTTTTTTGAGGAAGACTAGCCCAGAGCTAACATCTGCCGCCCATCCTCCTCTTTTTGCTGAGGAAGACTGACCCTGAGCTAACATCCATGCCCATCTTCCTCTACTTTATATGTGGGATGCCTACCACAGCATGGTTTGCCAAGTGGTGCCATGTCTGCACCCAGGATCCTCACCGGTGAACCGTGGGCTGCTGAAGCGGAACGTGTGCACTTAACCACTGCGCCACCAGGCCGGCCCCTCAGCTTTTAACAAATAGAGTCAAACCCACTGGATGTCTTTATTTGGAAGATTTGAAAATAGATGTGAGTCTTAAAGAGAGCAGATAAGAGAATATTTTGAGTTAGACAGTGCTTTCAGGCAACAAGATCACGTAATCATGGAAATATTTCCAGACATCTGTTTTCAAAATGTTCTCCTTTTTAAAAAGCAACTTTTAAATTCATTGTTAAAACACTCCTCTATCATGGAGATGCAGATTAAAAAGGAAAAAAATAGAATTGTCTTTAGAAAGTTAGTAGATTTATTGTTTTGAGAAAATATTTTCTCAATACCTCTCAGGGTTAGCAATCTCTTACATTACAGAAAATGTCAGAAAATTTGAACACTTGTATTTCATAAAAGAAGAGTATGAAACTCATCTTTAAGTCTGATAACTCTCCAATTCCCTCATGAGGTAGCTAATAAAGCTCTGTGGATTACATGAGTTTCATGGATGCTGCCATGGATCCCGTTGTAAAATACTCTAGGAAATTATTGAATAGTAATTGAGTGTGTGTGTGTGTGTGTTGGGGGGGTACTCTGAGTATTTTAAATAAATACTTAGAATTCAGGCCAAGAAAGATATATGCAACAAGAGAAGAGAAGAGTTCTTCCTTCCCTACAGAAAACCAAGAGATCTTTAAAGGAAAGCTTTTCTTCTCTCATAATCTTCAGGTCCTTTCAGACTCCTAGGCATTTCTAAACCCAGGCCTGTATCCTCTCTTTCTGCTGCTGGTGATCAGTCTTAAAGGGGCAGGTGGTCCCTTGTTGATTGTAGCCCTGGGGTGGGAATATCAATTACCTATTAAGGAGAAGGAACTGGAGGCCCAGAGGAGACACTCCATCCACCAAAGGTCACATGAGTCAATGACAGCTTAGGACCTAGAACATTAACTGGAGCTTTATTCACTTCAACACCCAATTTTCCAGGACAGAAAGCAAGCTGGTTTCCCCTCAAAGATGGATACTTTTTCTGTAGCATCTGACACTCCATTTTTCTTAATTACCTAGTCGTGGGGCTCTAGGAGATATAAGCGTGTCTTTGTGGGACTAAAAGAGCAAAGTCAGACTGTTAAATACGAAGCATTGTGTGAACTGAAAGGGACACATTACGATCAACAAACTGTCAGAAGAAATAACAATGAAAAATTTCATTCAAAGAAAACTAATTTCTTTATCGAAAGGAGTCAGAGTTTCCAAATACTGTGCCATGCTGTATATGAACTAGGCTGGGCCTTAACCCATACCTTCCACAGGAGCATAAACAGAACCCCTTTGAGGTGTACAGTACAGGAGTCCTGGACCCCGTGAGGGCAGTGCCAGGCACATAGTAGGTATTCAGTAAATATTTTCTGGATGGACAAATATGCTGGCTGCCCTCCTCAACTGTCAGAATCATTTCCCTGCTAGACTCTAGCAAACCCTCCTCTAGTCTTCCTGGTTGGGATGTTGAAACATGGGTGGGGTGGTGCGACCTATTGTGTTACAAGGTAAGTACCATTATAATCCTCCTTGTACACGTACTTGGGTGAATGGCTAGTGTATTCAGGGTTTAGGAACCAGAATGCCTCTGCTTTCACCTTTGTCCTATAGCCCTGACTTGCTCTACTGTCAAGTAATAATGAATTGGCCTGGACCTACAGAATAGTGGCCATCCAACAAGCATTTTTTGAAAAGCTGCTATGGCCGGGCACTAGGCTATACTGGGAGGTATAAAGATAAACGATGTAGACTCTGCTCTCAATTAGTTTGTTATTTAGTACATAGCAGCCTCTGGAAGACTGGGGGTTGTGGGAAGAGAGCAAGTCTACCAGTACAGGGGCTGCCTAAGGTACGTGCACTTGAAAGAAGGCTGTGCTTTTGGCATATTTTGTGGGCCCCTTGGGATATACTTTAAGATGCAGATGTCAAAATTGAATTTTAATGATATTCAGAAAAGAGGAGACAGATGAAGCTTCTGTGGCTCATTCTTACCCCTATTCCCCAAGCATCGGCCTGGCAGCACTGTTTCCCCATCCAGGGATGGGCCTAGAGAGATCACTGTGACAGGAACATGAGAACAACAAGGAGAAAGCAGTTGAAATTTGAAGAAAACAAGGCTGGTTTGGAGGCTATGGAGTGGTGGTAGTGAGGTTAGAGAGAACAGTCTACGTATGAAAGATATGCTGTGTATAAAGATGTAATTAATGATAACTAATGTTTATTGAGCATTTGCCATTGTCAGACACTATTCTCAGCAGTCTGCATTCATTATTTCTTTGAATCTTTATATTTTTTTGAGGAAGATTAGCCCTGAGCTAACTACTGCCAATCCTCCTCTGTTTGCTGAGGAAGACTGGCCCTGAGCTAACATCCATGCCCATCTTCCTCTACTTTTTATGTGGGATACCTACCACAGCATGGCTTTTGCCAAGTGGTGCCATGTCCGCACCCAGGATCCGAACCGGCCAACCCTGGGCCGCCGAGAAGCAGAATGTGCGAACTTAACCGCTGCGCCACCGGGCTGGCCCCTATTTCTTTGAATCTTTACAACAACCATATGTGGTTGATATTATCATTACTATGGTATTTTTCAGATGAAGAAACTGCAGCATGGAGTCCTTAAGTTACTTGTTCAAGGACGCACAGCTAGTTAGTGGTAGTGGCAGGTTTAGAGCTGTTCGCCATCACTCGATGCTGCACTATGCTCGATGGATTGGAGGTGAAAAGTGCATTGAAGGGAGGATCCGAGGTTGAGCCCCAGGTTTCTGGTTTAGCAACCACTCGCCATGATGCACTCACTATGACGGGGAACGCCAGAGGAAGAGCAGATTCGGGAGGCCAGGAAAGAGCATGGTTTGGGACAATTTGAGATTGAGGCATCTTTGGGACCTGCCGGTGGGGATGTTCAGTTAGCCAATGGTATGTGGTTCTGGAATTTAGGAGAGAAATCTGAGCCTAAAAGAAAGTGAGCTAGATCTAAACAAAGAAATAAAAACAAAGAAACAAACAGAAAACCCCACATATAGCAGGAAACCAAACATTTTAAATAACACTTGAAAATTGACCTTATGTTTTGAGCAGCTGCTATCAGAGTCACCAGATATCCTAATCCTAACATTTATACAAAATACGCCTTCATACATAAAATTGATTTCTCTGGCTCTTCTCATTAGGAGGCCAAGCTTTGAGTGATCTATGTATGTATATTTTGTAGCAGTGATGGATTTGCAAACGTGCATCCATAGTCTTTCACTCAGCATTTGTGACACCATTGGCCGGCTTCACTGGTATAGTTTGTGTCCACGGAACTAACTGACATTTATGGACATCAGATGCACAGCATTGGTCCCATTGGCACCATATACCCACCCAAGGAGCAGACTGATAGCAATGCCGAAAGAGGGGAGATGCTGCTGACATTTTTACGAGTCTGTAAAAATAATGTTTCAGGCTTATATATTCAGTAAATCTACTTGCAAAACTGATGGAACATTCTATGTTGCAGGGAAGATAAATTAGCTTAATGCCTGTGCTGTTCTTTGTTCCCTGTTCAACCAAAGGGGGCCGCCTACATGTAGCTGTTGCCCACAGGAAAACTGCATGTCAATTTTTAATGGAAGATGTCCTTCAAGGGCAACAAGTGCACCCTCTCCAGCCCCAAATCAGAGTCCACCTCATTTTCTGACCTTTGTTGAATGCGTGTCAGGGTATCAGTTTGATGGAGGTGTTAGGTGCTGAGTGGTTTAAAAACAAATGTCTCTGGCATTAGGTTAGTGATGGCTTCCTGTGGCGGGAAACCAGAAACTCCCAAAGCTGCTGTCTGTCTTTGTGCGGGGTGAGGTGGTGGACAGTGCTGCTCCACAGGAACATTCAGAGCCTGCTGGGACCTTCCTAGCCAGAAAACAGACAGAAAGCTGCAAAGAGAAAGAAAAATGGCAACCAATAGGTTAAGCAGTGCAAAGTCACTCGGAAGAAAAGCTGGGCCTGCAGATTTCTGAAGAAGCTGGATGATAGGGGCCCCAGGACCTGCCTCTCTTTCTCTCTAATAGGAATAGCCTAAAGGACTGTTTCTTCTCTTCTCTGTACAGCCGGCATGGCTGTTGCTAAGTGAGTCCCTCCGAGAGATACTGATATTTCCTTGAAAGGAGCTCAGCATTGTTCTCCTTTCTCTCTTTAAACTACTAGTCTTTAAACTTTTAAATTGTCTTCCCCTTTTGGCAGAGAAAACTTAAGACTCTCAATAAATGTATGTATTCTTAAATTGTGTGTATGTGCTACTGGCTATTATATTATGAACATTATAAAATTCTATCCCTTGCCCACTCAAGTTAGGCATATTGGAATGTGCATGAGTGAGAATGGCATTATTATTTCAGTAATTGTTAATGAAAAAGAAAAATTCATTATAATGCCACATGTCCATATATATATCTCAATATCGCAAACTGAGAAAGCCTGGATTGGAGAGAGAAAAGACTGGAAGAGACTTCTGCTGGAATCCAGCGGAGAAGAGATTACAGAAGTCAGTGCATTTCTCCATTCAATGTTTATGCACTGAACACCTACTATGTTCCTTTGAACCAAGCAAGTCCCTGCCTGAATGAGCCTCTGTTCTCCTGAGGGAGCCCTGCTGCCTTGTTACACAACTCAAGTGGGTGCCACTTACAGAGGCCACGTGGAAGCCCTAAGAGGGGGTGGTGTTGGGGAGAGAAATAAACTCTTATCTGCGGGGTTAGGTAGAGATAGGACGACCAGGAAGAATAACGTAAAGTGAGGGGGTAGCGAGTGGGCGGGGCTGCTCTTTCTGGTGTGGGGAATCTTCTGAGAAGGTGGAATTGAGGCTTGACCTGCCTGCAGGAAGGTAGCTAGTCCCGTGGATATCAGAGGGAGAGCACTCTGCGTATTCATTTTGGGTCCCATCCTGGCATCGCTAGTTGCACGCAACAACCACAGCCCAGCAGGCCTAAGAATGACCCCCTGAGGGGCTGGCCAGCTCCCAGGGAACAGGAGGCGGGTCTGCAGCAGCTGCGAGCTGCCCCATAAATAAGGCACCAGAGCTTTGTTACACTCAGTCGGTTCCCTGTCGGGCAGCACCCTTTGTGTGGGCTTATAATAGATTTCCTTTCTGAGGCGCCATCAGGTTCTCAAACACGAACTGTGCATTGGTAAGCCCAGCTCCCCTCTCCCCACTACTCCCTCAACAAGGCTGGGTCCTCAGAAACTTTTAAAGACTTTTATGAACGTGGATTGCCGTTGTGTTGTATGAAATGACTGTCCAAGCCATGTGAGCAGTTTAATCAGCAGCTGGCTAGACCTCACCCTGTACTTACCACGAATTTTGGGACAATGGGCCTATAGGACACTGCTTGTGAGAAGAGGCCAGGAGGAAGGCTGAACTTTTGTTGTAAGGACAGTTGGAAGTCTTTGAAGTCTCTTTCCCCGTATGTTTCTACTGAACTTTTTTAAATTATAGAAATACATTTCTTAATAAGCCCAACAATAGAATGGTATTAAGAAAAATAAACAGTCTCCAACCCTATCCTTCTCTAATAACTTGTATAGTAGAATAGTGCAGAATCGAATGCAGGCTCCCAGCCAGACGGTGTGGTGTCCATCCTGCCTGCCACTTGCTAGCTGAGTGACTGCACAAGTTAAGCCATTTTGGCCTCAGTTTCCTTATCTGTAAAATGGGAGTGATAACAATCTTTTACCAACCTGATGAGGTTGTTGTGAGTATTAAATGAGTAGCACATAATGCACTTAAAATAAAACCTGTAAAAAAGTAAGTGCTATATTCATTTTAGCTATTATTAGCATAGCTATTGAGATGTCACTTTTTTCTTTGTTTTCTCTTAAATCAAATTATCATATAGAACTTGGCAACTTGTTTTTTTCACTTAATCTATCTCAAGTATCTTTCAAATCCAAACATACGTAGATATCATTAATTTTTGACACTGCATACTACTGCTTAATGCAGATTGCCATTTATTTGTTTGAACATTACATTTTTAGTAGGCATTTAGTTGTTTCTAAGTTTTCACTCTTACAAACAATGTAGCAATAAAGACTATTATACATATATCCTTTTGTACTGTTGCTTTTGTTTCTAAAAGATTCTTAAAGTGGGATTGCTGGATCAAAAGTCATGAGATTTTAAAATGGTAATAATGTCCCAGAATATGACAGCAATTTGCACTCCTACCAGAAATATATGAGTGCTCATTTCCCCGTGTGCTTACCAGCAATGGATGTTATCAATCTTTAATTTTTTCCAGTCCAACAGGCAAGAAATAGAATCTCATTGTCCTTTCAATTGACATTTCTCTACCTGGCAGCAAGAATAGTGGGTACCCTGAAGGGTTCTAAGCTGGGGCGTTAAGGAGTAAGATTTCTAGTTTGAAAGATCACTGGGGCTACCATATGGAGACCAGATCAGAATGGGTGTGGCGAGGCTGATCTGGAACTAGGGAGGATGGTTAGGAGGCTCTTTCTGTTCTCTTTCATTTACTGTTGTTTTGACAATAGCCTCCACTCCCAAATGTCAGCCTCGAACCCTCCATCTTTGTCCTGGGTTCCAGCATCATGTTTCTTTCTCTCTTTTAGACATCACTACAGGGCTCTCAGTTGTAGATGCTGCTCAAACTCCAAATGTCCAGAAGAAGTTCTATCTTCTATTGCCCCTCTCTCCCAAACCTATCCTCTTACTTCCTTGACTTAGTTAATGGCCTCACTATCCCCCTAACTAAATCTGGGATTAGGTTTAGTTAGTCTCATCTAGACTAAAAAACTTGGAGTCACTTTTCAGTCCTTATCCTTTACCTCCCACAGCCACCTACTCACTTGTTCAAGTCCTGCCTGCCTGTCATTCTCTTTGCAGTGGCCATGTGATCACACCTCCGTCATCTTTTTCTTGATTATCGTATAACTTCATGAATTCCCAGCCTGATCGTGTTCCTTCCTTCTTTTCTCTCTGCTTGGAATTTTCTTTGCTCATTTACCCCCAAAAAGTGAAGTAAAACTTCCTCCTAAGCTCATCTTCAAGTGATCCTTTTTCTGTGAAGTCCCCTCACATTCACACTCTACTCCAGGCAGAGCCCATCACTGCTTCTCTTGTGCTCCTGCTGTACTCTCTACATTCTTAGGGGGCAACGCTTACCTCATAAGACCATCACTTGAATCCACAGCACACTCTTTCTCCCTCAGATATCTGTGAGCTCCTTGAGAACATGGGCTGTGACTTCCTCATCTTTTTATCCAGCGCACTACCTGGCAAAGGTGGCAGTTAATGGTTTGTTGAAACAAGGAAGGCACACTGGTGTAAACTTTTGCTAAGAATTAAGTTATTCAAATTGTCTTATCTTCATATTTTTAAAAATTTTAAATTGTAAGATGACACATTTCTTATAAGAAATTGGGGGAAAAATTGAAAAGTAGAAATAAACAGTGATAACATCATCCATGTTCCCATTTATAGTTTTATCTCATCTTTCTCCCTCTTAGTTTAATGATTGCATAATAATCTATGGTGGGATGAGTTTTCCCCCCAACCTCCATGTGCCCATTCCTAGAGTCTGGGAATCCTAGACTAGACTAAAAAGAAGGGAGTCAGCTGTAATGTCAGTTGATACTGCGAAAGAGAAAGTCAATCCTTTAATATAATAAAAGATAAGAAATATCTTAGCAGAGGTCATCCTTCACAGTGTTTTGATAGATGTAATATTTTCCAGTGTGGTGCCACAGGGTCTAGAGTTAAGTTCATGTAGGAATTGAGCTTGGAATCAGTTGAATAGATCATGGGTGCTTGTCTCGAGTCCTTACCACTCAATGTACGCTGTATCACTCATCATGATGTATTTTTTTTTTAAAGATTTTATTTTTTTCCTTTTTCTCCCCAAAGCCCCCCAAGTACATAGTTGTATACTCTTCGTGTGGGTCCTTCTAGTTGTGGCATGAGGGACGCTGCCTTAGCGTGGTTTGATAAGCAGTGCCATGTCCGCACCCAGGATTCGAACCAACGAAACACTGGGCCGCCTGCAGCGGATCACGCGAACTTAACCACTTGGCCACGGGGCCAGCCCCTCATCATGAAGTATTTTTTTCCTTAACAGTAGAGTTTCTTTGGTGAGATTCTGCTTCTCTCGCTTATTCATTTTCAGTGAGCAGCTAAAGTAATGAGTATTCATTGTCTACTTTATAATATGGCTTGAAAAAAGACAACAAAGTGGTAGGCTCGAGACAAGCACCCATGGGGACAAATCTTATCCCACCATGTCTTTATATCGTTAGACTCAGAAACAAACGAAACAATTGAACTTCCTTTGGGATTTCTGTTGTGTGCGTCATCAGCTATGACAGTAAATCTGTTTTGTAACTGAGTCTTCTCCCTGTCTCTTCCATGATGAGGGATGTGGTTACAATTTTCATTTGTTTGATATAATATCTTAATTTACATACTCAATCCCATGGTGTTGGTTGGACATTTAAGTTTTTCTTTTTTTTTACTATAGTCATGTGCCACATGATGATGTTTTGGTCAACAATGGACCACGTATGTGATGGTGGTCCCGTAAGATTACTACGATATAACCTACATGTATAGTAGGCTATACCATCTGGGTTTGTGTAAGTATACTCTATGACGTTCACACAACAACAAAATCCCCAAACAATGCATTTCTCAGAGCGTAGCTCTGTTTTAAGAAACATGTGACCATATTATAATAATTAGAATTAATAAATATTTGAGGCATTAAACATTTTTCTGTATTTCAACTACATATCCTTAAGTCATTTCTAGATACAGAATTACTGAATCGAAGAATAAGAACTAGTTTGAGGTTCTTGATACATTTTGCTCAAATTTTTTCCAAAAGAATTTTCAAATTTATGCTGTCTTCTGTAATGTATGAAAGTGCCATTTTGTCACACCATTTCCAAGAGTGAGTGTTGACAATTAAAAAACAAATCCCTGCTAATTTGCTGGGTGATAGGCTGTTATAGAATTTTTACAGATCGTGTCCTCACCTCTTCAGGAAATCTTGAGACTGACCAAGACTGTTCATCTGTCTATAAAGGTTTTAACGGGGCTAAAAATCTGTTATAGATGACGTTAGTGTTCTGAAGCCCTATAATTCTTTGCTACCCTGAGTATTATTCCCATTTACAAGGTGCACAGTTACACCTTCAAAAATGGATAGTTATAAATAATATGGGCTGTCTGTCTTTGTGTAGGAGGAATGACTCCTTATAAGAGAGATGGCAGCTGGGGAACTCAGAGAAAAAGGAAAGGAAGGAGGATGTTTGATTAAAGGTAACTTGGGTAATCTGAGGAAGGATGAGCTAACTAAAATTTGCTAACTATATATCATAGTTTTATGACCAAAGGACTGTTAGAGAACGTAAACAGGGACTTGATTTTTTTGCAGCTGAAAAAAAAATCACGCACGTATTCCTCTAGGTAAAAGCAGAGGATGCGAAAGGAGGGAAAGACACAGAAAAAGCCTTGTGTCTCAACTACCTTTAAATCAGGACGCCTGAACACTCACTGGGACTCACTGAGAGTCGTCGTCTTTCATAACACTTGGTTGCCTCTCTATAGCTATCCGCCTTTCCTGAGCTTATAAAATATGAAATGCAAGGTTTGGATTTCAAATCACCATTTGGAAATCATAATTTCATCCCCAGAGCAAGAAGTTGCTATTTGTGGCAAGTGCTTCTCAAACTATTTCTAGCGCCTCACAGATATTTTCTCATTAATCACCATATATTTTTGTTGCTTTTCCTTAGGAGGAAAGCCAGTCTCATGAGATGAGATTCTGCTGCTCTCCCTTGTTCATTTTCAGTGTGCAACTTAAGCAATTGACAAATGTGTATTGTTGTTTACTTTGTGCTTGGCCTTGAAAAGGACCAAGAGGGCTGGCCAAATCTCATCCCACCAGATCCTACTGTTTAGGAAAAAAGCTCAAGGTGATTAGTAACAAAATGAAGTTTTGCTTTCAAATAGTCAAGTCTGGTAGAGACACATGCATACCAAGAGTAGAATTGTTTCAGTGGGTAATGATTGGGTGCCAAATGTTGGGGTACACGTGTGAATGCAAACCAAGATTAATAAATAGCTGAACTTTTCTGGAGCCTAACAATTTAGAAAGAACTTGTAAATAAGTTATTCTTGTTAGAGCTTCACCGAAACTCTGTCTAGAATTGTAGTCCCCATTTTATAGCTAAAGAAACTAATGCTCAGAGATCTTAAATAAATGCTTTATCAAGCAGAACCCCTTGAGTCAGGAAATAGACAGGACTATGCATCACAAATTCATGACTCAGTGAGGAAATTCACCTGCTTGGATTAGAGGATTCTACAAAGTGATTGGCAGGGAGTAAGATTTCAGAGGTAGGGCGGGGCCTTTGGAGCTGAATTAGATGGCCTTGATTTTTTTTTTTTGGAAAAGTTGTAAGCAAGAATACGATGTATTAAAAGTAATATGGCGTATGTATACAGGTTGAATTGGGATGGGGAAAAATTGATTGATAGAGGTTGGCTAAAAATGTTGTAATAGATGATATGTGTTACACTGAACTTAAATGTCGGATGGGAGGTTGGTGTAGGATGGAGAGCAGAACATCCAAACGAAGGACACACCATAAGAAAAACATGGAAGTCTTGGTAATGAAATGGACGTGTTTGGGGACAAAGAAAGGGAGAATAAAAGGAGCTTTGGTTTTGAGGTGGGGGACAAGAATGGCAGTTCAATTGACACAGACGTGGCTCCTTGAATTCCTAGGCAGCCAAGCAATTCTTTGCAAGTACTTCCAGTGCTGGAGGAACACAGGGCTGGAGACAGTGACATTGCAGGCATTTTCTGGCTTATTTATAATCACCAAGTTAGTTTAACGAGAGGAGCTATCAAATAAGAGAGCGAAGAGTAACTTTTAGGAAAATGATGTTTCCATTGTTGATGAGTGGGTTTCTCTGCTGGAAGAACAGCAATGCTAACCCGCTCTCTCCAGATTTCTGCCTTGTTTGGGGTGGTGTTTCTTTAAGCTGCAGCATGGGACAGGTAGAGATCAGAGCTTTTTAATAACAAAATTTCCGTTTGTGAAGATTTGTGATGTTTTCCTTCTCCTTGCAGAAAAGTAGATATAACTATTATGACAATTTGTATTTCTCTGGCTTCCCTTGACTAGCACAGCTTATGAATGCACCTTTAAAACACATTACTGCTATTTTAGTAATGTGGGCGTTTGAACAAGTCAGTGATAACAGAGGCCTTTGAATACAAGGGTGTCCTAAGCAGATTTCAATATAATTAGTAGCTCATGGAATAATTATATTCTCATGTTCCGAGTTTTCCTTATTTCAATAATAGAGAATATCATATGAGAGGAATACTACATTACCAGATTTCACGGCTTTACGTGAATAATGGAGAGGAAACTAGGTTAGGAATCTTTCATGGACAGGGAAGAATCCGAATTTTTAAATAGCCTTTTAATTTACCTGAGTCTCTGTGAGTGAGGCCAGGAAGCAAACTGTTAATAGGAGTTGTTAAGTCCTTTTGTTCCAAATCTTTTTTGAGTAGATGAGGCCTTGAGCCAATAGCTGTAATCAGTGGCTTCCAGATGCAGACTCTTTGATCTGAAACTCCAGGGGGGGGCGGGGGGGGGTGGTGGTGCTAACTAATGACCTTTCAGTGTCTGGAGCAGAAGAGAAGCTGAGAGCTAGCTCTTTCTTCCTCCTCCTTCTCCTCCATCCAATGAATGTTTCCTGCATTCTTCTAACTTTGCTAGATTGTCTATATGGACCTTCTACTCTGGAAATTATCATACATTGTGTCCTGAAAATGTATTTTAGACTCTTTACAGCAAGTTGACAAGCATTTCCTGAAAACCTACTATGTGCCCTGTGCTAGTTCCTGTGCAAACAATTCCCTCCATGTTGACTGAGTCTGGCTCTTTGTCCCTCTGGAAACCTTGACAGAAAGCTAAGTAACGCACTCAATAGGATGCCGTTCAGTTTGGGGTTTGGACAAGTTGGGACAAGAGTTCCTTAGTGAATTAGTATCATATGTTACTGAGACTTGTCAATCCTAAAGGAGCCTTCCTTGCTCATATGTGAGCATGTATATATATATATATATATATATATATATATACATATATATACATGCCAGAGGCTACTATTAAAGAGAGAGACAGGATGTAGTGAAAAGAGACCTAAACCAAGGATTTCTAGACCGGAATTTTCCCAATCTGCTGTGAGGCTTTGTCCTGTTGTCTGTCTTTGGGCAAATACTTTGCTTTCTCTATACCTCGGTTTCCCCAGCTATAAAATAAATGGTTGGGCTAGTGGCTGCGTGTAGTCTATGACCTCTCCCCCAGCTAAAGGATTCCATTATCATATCTTATTTAACTTTTGTTAGGAAAAAGTGGTACCTTCTAAACCCTCAGAGTGCTCAGTAAACTGATGTATAACATTTTGATAGATTAAATTGATAATGTTAGTAAGAGATACTTTGCTTGCCATTCAAAAACACGCTTTTTTCTATCATTGGAAAATAAACCAACTTGAGTGGATTATTTGTATAATGCTTTGGTCATGCCTCTTTTAACTTGGGTATTTGATATGTGGAAAATAAGTGTAACTTTTTTCAAAAGCCTCAGAGTTTAATCAGACCATTTTACTGCATCTGCTATCCGGAGGCAATACTTTTTGTTTTATGGAAAAATGACTTTTTTTCAGTAGATTCATATGGGCAGAGCATACTTCTGTCGTGGGAATGGGGAGTAAGGCTGGGATTTAGGCTTGGAAGAATACAGAGGAGAGAGAACTAGGTAGAAGCAAAATGGATCCTAACAAAGGCTGCTTCCTTTAGAAAAGAAGAAAAGTCGCAGCTGCTCCTGTGAATCTAAAATAAATAAATAAAAATCTGTTGTTTAATTATTCAGTTACATACTCCCTGTTAGTGATGAGAGAGAAGAGAACTGACTATCTATTTAAATTAAACTGTCACAGGGCATTCTTTTGGGCCTTAGCTACTTCTCTGACTCACCCTGGGAAGTTTGCTTTCTGGATTGGCATCAGCCCAATCGTGATGGTCGTGTTGTCCTTGACAGCACAGAACTTAAGGGTGGGGAGTGAGTGGGGCCCAGGGAGGGAGGGAGACACTTGGTACACCTTTCTCGTCTTCCCAGACTCAGTCAGGGAAACACATGCCCTGTGAGAATGCAAACCCCTGTCTGCCTCTGTGATATACTGTACCCTGTAATTCTAGGGCAAAATCATCGTTCCTTTGGTTGCTTTTGAGACGTGTTCTTTTAAACCAAAGTTGGATTCTTCCACAAGATTCTCTACTCAGAGTTTAAAGCTCGCTCTGATCTGTCCCCAGTTCACTGCGAGCTTTTGTTCCATTGCCAAGGTTCCATAGCCGTCAGTTACAGGACCCAGGTGCGATTTTGCTAGCAGCTAAATTTGGTCCCTTGATAACTACCAAAGGCAATGCTTCCAACAGAGGCCATGCTGGCCTTGGGCTTGTTGTGTGGTCAGATTACTAATTGCTGCCTCTGACGTTTGCCACAAATGCCTAGGAATAAAGATATTCTAGTCTCAGATTCTTTTTTCTACCCCTCATGTGAATTCGAAGTTGCACATAGATGGTTCTAAGGGGGGCAAGTAGGTTGCCTGAGGTCATGGTTCCTCTCTGGGTCTCACCTTCCTCACCCGATAAAGGAGAAGGTTGTCTGAGGTCATTGCTGGCTCCACCACACCAAGACATCACAATGTCACATCTTTGTCACTGTTTTCCTACCAAGTTCCTGCTCAAATCCCATCCGCTCTGTGAGGCCTCTTTGTCCAGACTCCCCTGCCTCCATCAAAATTAATTTCTCTCTTTGCAATATCATCTCACCATGTTCTATTATCACCCTCACCACAGCCCACTTTGTATTTTAGGCCTTGGATCTGTGTCTGTCTCCCTGACTAGACTGTTAACTCCTGGGTATCAGGGCTGCTCATGTCTTATTTATCTTTCCATTTCTCGCAGTGCTTTCTGCGCTGCAGGCGGGCACTCAAGAAATGTCTGAGTGGAACAGAGCTTCTCACCTGCGGGTCACAAGGAAACAATCTGTAAGCAAGGCCTTAGGAATACAACAGGTGAAATCCCGATTCCTATTAACTGCTTTAGAAGCTTAGCAATTGAAGAGGTAGTTTGCTCCTTGCTTCCAGACCAAAGTTAATTAAAAGGACACCTGGCTCCAAGAATTTTAGTTCTCTAATGCATTTTTAAAGTTCTGTAGCAAACAAGGTTATTTTAATTCCTGCCAGATTAATGACCCCACAGAGAAGCAGTCTGTACAAGTATTCCAGAGATAGCAAGTCTTGAAATCCATTGAAAACAGACACCAATCAGAGCTCTTTTTGACTGTATTTGGGCAGAAAATTCAAAATGATATCATTTCAGTGTATTCTTCAAAGATTTTTTGAGTCCATAGTATGTTTCAGGTTGTGCAGGACGTACAGAGATAAAGAGAACGCAGCCTCTGCTCGTGGGAGTGTGCGGCTTTACAGAAGGTTATCAGAAATTGCCTACGTGACTCTGATGTGAGGCTGAGTTTAATAAGTGCAATAAGCAAGTGAGAACACGCCAGTTATGAGATTCAGAGGAGAGAAAGCTCACATCGACTGGACTAATTCGAAAAAGCTTCTTGGACAATGTGGAATTTGAGAATGGCATTGAAGTATAAGTACAATTTTAGTAGATAGGGGAACTGTATGAGCAGAGATGAGGAAGTGGGAAAACTGGAGCATAGAAATAATAGTCCAGTTTCTTCAGAGTGGAGATTACGTATGTCAGAGTGATGGGAGATAGGACGGGGAGGAAGGGGGTTCATGCTGTGGAGGATATTGGATCCCAAATAAATGGCTTGTCCTGAAATTGGTAGGCAATAGGGTGCTAGAAAAGGATTTTGATCAGAGAAGTGAGTATTTTAAACCAGAGGTTGGCAAACTTGTGCCAGTGGGTCAAATCCAGCCAGCTGTTGCATTTCACTGGAGCACAGCCATGCTCATTTATTGATGTATTGTCTGTGGCTGCCTTTGGTTAACGTGGGAGAGTTGAGTGGTTGTGACAGAGACACATACATAGCCACATGGCCCACAAAGCCGTAACTATTTGCTATCTGACCTTTTAAAGAAAAAGCTTGCTGAGCCTTGATATAAACATCATTCATTCATGCAGCTGTTCATTCATTTACTCATTTATTGGCTCATTCAACAAACGTTCAGCTTTTACTGAGAACGTTTACTGATATGCTGTGGTATTTTTTTCCCCATTATTTAATTTAAAGTTGGATCCTTATTCAAATTGCCCTTTAGAATTGTTCAGAGCATTTAAATTCTTGTGTAATTCATTATTAGACATGTAGTTTCTTCAAATGTCATGAAAATGTTCCTTTCCTGAGCATTCTTGGCTAATCTTATCAGGGCTACAGTTCAAGCAATATTTGTATCAATGATTCAGCTGGAAAGGGATAAGATTATAAATCAAATATGCGACAGAGGTTGCTATAATGTAAGTTAAAGACAGGGAGGCCAATTGTACTATATAAGTAAAAATTAGTTTGGCCTCTTTATTGATAACTGCTTGTCTTAACTTTCCTCTAAGGAAAGATGGCAGCAGAGGGAAGAGTGTGGACCAGTCTTTCCACAGCCTCACGACCACCACCAGCTGTATGACTACTGTCACTACCGCTACCTCTCCCACTTCTGTTGCTTCTTGTGGTGTTCAGCTGTGGAACATGAGCGTGATCCTGTGATGACTGTGCTAGTCTGCTCGGGCTACCATAACAAGTACTACAGACGGGGGCGCCTAAACGACAGAAATTTATTTCCTCACAGTTCTGGAGGCTGAAAGTCTGAGATCAAGGTGTCAGCTGGATTGGTTTCATTCTGAGGCCTGTCTCCTTGGCTAGTAGATGGCTCTCCTCTCCCTCTGTCTTCACATGATCTCTTCTCTGTGTGCCCACATGTCTGTGTCCTAATCTCTCCTCTTATAAAGACGTCAGTCATATTGGATTGGGGCCCAGCTTAGTGACTTCATTTTACTTTAATCACCTCTTTGAAGACTCTATCTCCAAGTATAGTCCCATTCTGAATTACTGGGGGTTAGGACTTCAATATATGACTTTTGGGGGGACTTGTTTCAGCCTATAACAATGACCCATTTGTAGGATATGTGTTTGTTTTAATTTTTTGACTTAATTCAAATGGTAACTATTTATGAGAACCTATTACATTTTAGGAAGTACGCTAATATCAGTTCCATTTATGAGCAAAAATTTTGACATTGTGACTGTGGAACAGAGAAATCAGTCTACACGTGTGTTAAGCCATGGCTTCCATCTCTTTAGCACCATCCTTTGCCCAGCTGACCTCCAACAGAGACCTCTAGTCTTCCTCACACTAATGCTGTCAGATTCTTCTTTCTAAAGGGCAACACTGATCATTTCTCTCCCACTCCTGTGAGCATTTTAAGGGAAGGGACGGTGTCTGATTTATCTATGAACTTTAGGAGCCTAGCTCATTGCCTGGGGAATGGTAGATACTCAATGAATGTTTATGGAAATGAAAATGAGATGCTACATGCATAAAATGGGTGCTGTTCTGGTTACTAACATTGCATAATAAATGACTCCAAAATCTAGTCACTCAACACAACAACCATTTTATTGTTCATGGAGTCTGTGGATCAGACATTCAAACAAAGCACAGCAGAGGTGCCTTGTATTTGCCCCACGTGTCCAGAACCCTGGCTGAAGAGGTTTGAAATGACTTAATGACTGGGACTTCTTTACTCACGTACCTTGCCCCCGGGTGGGGCTGACTTGACAGTGCCACCTAGAGCACCTACTTGTGGGTTCTTTGGGGTTCTTTGTGTGGTTTGAGCCTCACAACTGTAGTGTAGCCAGACGTCTTACCTGCTGTCTCAGGGCTCCAAGCACGGGTGTTCCAACGAATAGGGCAGAGCTGCATTGCCATTTATTACCCAGCCCCAGACATCACACAACATCATATCCACCATACTCTATTGGTCAATGTGTCACTGGCCTGCCTAAATTCAAGGAGAGTACCACTTGGTGGGGAGTGGTACGTGGGATAAGAAAATGTGGATGGGAGTTATTGTTGTGGTGAACTTTGGAAAATAAAATCTGCCATTTAAAAAAAAATCAGACCTGCCAAATCAACAGATAGTATGCAGAATTCTTTTTAGTCACCAAATGTCAAAGAGGCTTGGGGATGAACACTAAATTATTCATCTAATGTCAATAATAGCGAAATGGTCGAATAAACCCTCTCATTTTTCTTACCCACCTATCAAAAAAGCTATTTACCAAGATATGTAGTAACATGGAAATGTTAGCTACATTACTGGTTAAACTGGATTGGAGAAAGCAACTTGATCGTGGCCACAATCTGGCTTCCTATTAATTCCCTTCCTGAATTAAACTCTTTCACCCAGAATTATAAGCCACTGTGCTCCAGGATAGAGGAGCCAGGATATGTGCTTATGCAGTCACACAGATTCTGGAGGAAGATCACCTGTGTGTTGAGGTTTTTAAACCATTAACTCCACCCCAATTGATATGTGGACCAGTGCAACAATGGATGTCAGCATCACCAGCTCACCAGTCAGACACATCACTCCTGCCACGGAGGTGGAGAAGGAGCCTGGAAGTGTTTCTCCTACATTTTCCCCTTCAGGGAGAACTTTCCCCCTCAAGTGAAGTATGAGTAGCACAGATATGTTCCCCAGCTAACATTTGTGCAATAAGTGAAAAAGCACATAATAAAAATGTGTGATTCTAATTGTATATATAATTGTGCATATATAAATTGTGTATTATATATAGCTCTCTCAATATATATATGGTTATATCATTGAATGTGATATAAATATGGCTATATGTAATACACGTGCACATATGCACACACACATGCGCATTTAAACTCTATGTATAAAAAAAAAGACCGAGAGAAAATATACCAAAATAATAATACTAGTTATCTTTTGGTTGCTGGACTATGGATACCTTTTTTCTTTTCTCCTGTTTTAGTATTTATCAAATTGTCAATAATTAATATGAATTACTGAAATGAAAAAGTATACTTACCAAAATTTAAAAGTAAATTATTAAAATACTAGGGGCTGGCCCCGTGGCCGAGTGGTTTAGTCCGCGCGCTCCGCTGCCGGCGGCCCAGTGTTTCGTTGGTTCGAATCCTGGGCCCGGACATGGCACTGCTCATCAGACCACGCTGAGGCAGCGTCCCACATGCCACAACTAGAAGGACCCACAACGAAGAATATACAACTATGTACTGGGGGGCTTTGGGGAGAAAAAGGAAAAAAAAAAAATTATTAAAATACTCATCCATAGACAAGTTATTCATAACAAACAGTTGACATTTCCTACTATGTCTTTTGGAATAAGCTCTGCCATGGAATTACTGCAAGAATTAATGAAGCCTTTAAGAAGGAATATTCTAAGAATAAATTTCTTTTTCTGGAAACTGAAAAAAAAGTCAAAATCTAAAACTTGACTGGTCTATGAAGAAATGAAAGACTATGTAATAAGAAAAAATCAGAATACAGAACAGGTAAAAATACAAAGTTCTAAACATAAATATGTTTTAAACTTTGTTTCTTTCCAGAAGGATTATGCTAATATGACAACACTCATTATCTTTGGGTCTTAGACTTGTGAATGCCTCTTGTTCTCTTATTAATACTCTGCTATGTTTCAATCACGATTACTTATTGCTTTCATAATCAGAAAAAAAGAGAAAGATGGAGTGAGTTCATGAGCTAGTGTGCCAGTGAGACCGCCAGAGAGGTCAAATCAGTGTACTGACTTGGACTAGGGTTTGGTTAGCATAATTTTTGCTAGCAAGATAAAGAAATTTCTCCCAATAAGAAAGATAGCAGGGGCTGGCCCAGGGGTGCAGCGGTTAAGTTCGCACGTTCTGCTTCTTGGCATCCTAGGGTTCGCCAGTTCGGATCCCGGGTGCGGACATGGTACCACTTGGCAAACCATGCTGTGGTAGGCATTCCACATATAAAGTAAAGGAAGATGGGCATGGATGTTAGCTCAGGGCCAGTCTTCCTCAGCAAAAAGAGGAGGATTGGCAGTAGTTAGCTCAGGGCTAATCTTCCTCAAAAAAAAAAAACAAGAAGGCAGAATTGAACATTTTTGTCTGCAGATTGGGTTTGGTCCCTGGCCTGGGTTTGGGCTCAACAATCTGGGGCTTCTTGAAAGTGGTTAACAACCATTGTCTCCACAAAGCCATAAAACAAGACTCCCCAGCAGATGCCTATGGAATGTGGACAGTGGGCCTGAGCTATGAATGCAGCCTACTTGTGTTTTCTTTGGCCTAGCTAGTATTTTAAGAAAATTGGGAGACTTAGAATGAAAACCTAGGATTCTGGCTTCTGAAAATATTTGGTATGAATTCCAGTGTGGACACCAGGACTGGTATAAGGTAAGGGGGTGTAGCTGCCACTGGTCCCTGTGGCTTCCCCAGCACTAGTTGTGCATTTGTAGAGTTGTGGCTCATCAGCACACTTGTACTACTCTTGTAAATAGGAAGCCAGGCCACGAGCACCTCGTGATTCAAGAAAAGGACTTTCTTGCAGGAAAGATGTGGAGTTAGTAAACGTTTGATATGAATGCATCAGCCTGCTTACTCATTCATGTCACCTGCCTGCTCCTGTAGTCGTTGGAAGTGGAGACCCTCCTGTGGACATTGGGGAAGGCGTGCTGAGTGTCTCTCAAGGGATAACAGAACACAAAGGAAACAGGTGTCACTGTTCAGGACCAGGCTGAATGAGCCTGAGGGGAGGGTGAAATTGTAGGAATACTACACACCTCCCTCGGTCATCCCCCCCTAAGTTCTAAGGAGATCTTTACCCCCGTGAAAAACTGAGTCAATCAGAGAGGCTTGGTTATGCTATGTAAACAGCCCCCAAATCTCAGTGTCTTAAGGCAGACGGTTTTATTTCTTCCTCATACCACACACGTCCATTGTGTGTGAACTGGGGGCTCTGCTTCGTGCTGTGATCACTCCAGCACCTCAGCCCACAAAGCAGACCCCACCTGGAACATTGCCGATAGCTGTGGTAGACGGAAAGGTGGCTGTGTGAATTGCTCACCAGTTCTCCAAACTTGCGCTTGCAGATAACACACATCATTTCTGCTCACATTTCAGTGGCCAAAGCAAGTCACGTGGCCATGCCTAATTACAAAGATTATGCTTCATCCAATCCTACCATGCCCAGAAGTCAGAGTTGGAAAAGTTTGGTGGGTAGCACTGAGGGCTATGATATAGATCTCTAGAATCTCTCTTAATTGGTTGGTTCTGCAGAAGGAGTTTGAGTCAGTCCACCTTAAGTTGAGCTTTAGAAAGGAATGACTGGTAAACATTCATATGACTGGTCACACTGACAGTCCTGGAATCACTGACCATGTGCTGGGACATGAGGAGGGGGGCCCTGTTTGTCCAGTCGGAGTTGCCCTTTGGCAGACTCTTAAGGGTACTTTTAGTGGGATTTTTAAGAGTTTCTGACCCAAAGCATTAAAAACCATTACCACTGTGACAGCACAGCAGAAGAACTGAAGCTTTTGTTTCCTTCAGAAAGAAAAAAATATAAAACCATTACTTTGGTCCATCATGGCTCTCTTTCGCATTTCACCCTGAAAATGACTTTCAGCATTTATGCCCTTTGGACATGGCATGATTCGAATGTATTGACAAGTTAGTGTATTCTTTTAAAATTCCAGAAAACCTACACAGACATTTCCCAGGTATGTTTGTATAGTGATAGTGAATAGCTTGCTAAGCATTTAAAATTAGATCATCAAATAACCCAGTATGATGTCAGAAAACTCTCAGGACTTCTAATGACTAAGTCAGTGCACTTGACTGGTTTATATTTTCCTCAGGGAATGCATCAGTATTGTTTCCTGAAAAATATTGGTGGTGTAGAGGTATTCAAGTGGACATCTTAATCTTTCGGGAGAATTTTAGCTACTGAAAAGTCACATTTACTGTCATCAAGATTTATACTGCTTTTTATTTTTAAAGTACCTTCATATGATTTGTCTTTGTAGGGAGAGGAAGGTTAATTATTGAAAAATTTCACACAGAAATAAAAGTATATTGCCCAAAAATGTGACTAGCAGCTGAGAGTAGTGTGTTTTGACTAGACATTTATTTTCTTTAATCAAGGAGGGGTGATAAGGAATATTTCTGTATATTAATTACATACAATATGTAGAGGACACAGACAACTGAAATTCCACGTGTTGGAGGAAATAAACGCCAGAAAAGCTCTATGTTGTTCCTGTATGATTTGAAGTTCTTTTATTTTCATCAAGGAATCAATAACCTTTCTGTGGGTCTCTATGTTTTACTCAGCTTGTTAAAAAGGAGAAAGGAAAAACATGGTTAGAATTTCTTGTTGTAAAGATCTCTTCTAAAATATATTATCCACCATGACATAATTATTTGATCTCTCCAAGTCAGGATCCATGAAGGACCCAGTCTCAGGGCTCAGAAAGCAAGATCACACAGCTCAGTTTGATTGGTCATCTCATAATGCATGAAAGGTCATACTGTGAGTTGTATGTATCAATGGATTTCTAATGACTGGTTTTGTGTATGTATAAACTTTTTGGATTAAGAGCAGGAATGAAGATGGCCTCAACAAAAGGGACAGTGGAATCAACTGTCCCTTGGAGAGAATGGAATGTAATCAATCTGAATGCCAGCAAACTCCCAAAAGTCCTCATCTGGTAACCTGGCTTCCTGCAGACTGGCTGTTTTTAGACTCTTCTGCAACGCCAATCCCTTGGTGGCCTTTATGCAAGACGTCTGGCACTCTGGTTTCCCCCAGAGACAAGCAATTCTGTTCATCCCAGGCAGCCGGAGGTTGCATTTCTTCTTTTCATAGCAATATGTGCCTTTTCATCTGAGGATCACTGAGGGTTTTGCAAAGAATAAAGGAATACTTGCAGACCATGGAAAGCATGTTTACCCCATTTTACAGATAGAGAAGCTGAGCCGGAAAGACTTAAAAAATATAAAAGGCCATTTCTCAAGTATAGCAGAAGCCAGAAGGCGTAAGTCATGACTGATTCTAATGAAGTGATCTGATTAAATCACAATTCATAGGCACATTTGTGTGTGTGTGTGTGTGTGTGTCTTCAAAATCAACCCTGTAATTAAAACATAATTATGCTTTACTCTTTCATGGTGCCTTTCACTCAGGGAACAGAAAGTGCTTTACAAACATTAATTAAGCAGCACAACACCCCTGTGAGGAAGGTAGGAATTATCCTGCTCTTAGATGTGGCGACATGGAAACTGAAGAATTTAGGAATTTATCCATGATTTCAATGGGAATTGTTGTCCAAAATTCCGTATGGTTGAGGTCTCTCCATGGTCTTATCCTTCAGTTAGATACTCTTTGAAATGCATTAATCTTTTGTGAAAAGTATTTTCATCTGCTTATTGTTATTAGAATTTTGTTATTTTTTAAATCTATGCTTTTGTGAATCCTTTTCATGATATATCTGTTTTAAATTTTAAGTCAGAGTCTAAATTATAGGGAGCTTTTTGGTATTCTTTTTGATTAGCGTATTCTAAATATCTCAGGTGCCTCCTGAACCCAAAAGTCATTTTAAGTACTTTTCTCTTTTAGTAAACTTCTTATTGGACTATGTATGTTGAAGTAATACATAGATACGGAAAAGTGCAAACATCATAAATATAAGGCTTGGTGAATTTTCACAAAGTGAATATACCTGTGTACCAGCATGGAGCATTAACAGCACCCCAGAATCCCCTTGCCCTGTGTGCCCACTTCCTGTCACTGCCCCCCCCCGAAAGGTAACCAATAGCCTGCCATCTAACAGCATAGATTATTTTACCTGTCTTTGTACTTTAGATACATGGAATCCTACTGTAGGTACTTGTTTGTGTCAGTCTTCTTTCATTAAGCATTATGTTTGTGAACTTCAGCCATGTTGTCGCCTGCAGTTACAGTAAATTCATTCTCATTGCTGTAGAGTCTTCAACTGTTTAAAACTCCACAAGTTCTTTATCTCTTCTACTGTTGCAGAACAATTGGGTTGCTTCCAGTTTGGGGTGATATAAGTATTATTTTTAATGGTATGTTGCTGTACACACTCTTCTTCAACTAGGTTGAAATAAATCAAAGATATCTTTTTCACATGCTTTGCCATGAAGGCATTGAGATAAATGAATTATGTATTCCAAGGGGACACTAGATGTATTAGTATAAAGAGAATTGAGAGTCTTAAGCATCTGTTTCCCAATTGTGTGGGTGGGAATCATTAAAATTTTTCTCTAAACCTGAAAATATCACCTGCTTTTATCTGTTGGTTGAGTTCACAAGAGGCACCTTAGAGAAGTACAAAGAGTTCAGATGCCGGGTAGGCCTGGGTGGGAATTCTAGTTCTACCACTTGTTAACTGTGTGACCTTGGCCAGCTCAGCCTCACTCAGCTCGATTTTTGTCAAAAGGTTTCTAGGGTTGTTGGAAGATATACAGGTAAATACCTAGCACTAAGTAGGAACTCAGTGAATGGCATATATTATTAGATATTTTCTGGCCCAGTATGACTCTAATAGTAATCTGACTTGACCTGGATTATAGTTTTGGATTATTAAGAATATTTACTTGAGAAATATAATAAATAACTATACAGTGAGTGTAGAAACACCTATATTCAAAGAGACCTCCAACTCTAAAGGGACATCCAACATAAGACTTTCTATATTTCTTTTTGAGATATATCAGTGATGTATACACAGTGGTCAGTTGATTCAATCTTGGCCTCCCTGAAAAAGTTTATCATAGATATAATAAAAGAGCAGATCAAGTATCATTACAGACATACTTTGTAAACAGCTTGATTTAATGTCTGGTTTAGGTTGGAAAATTGTTGGCTTTAAGTTCAGAATTCTATGGAAGTGGAAGCTTGTGCAGAAAATTGCTATGCGACTTTGCATTTGTTGGATCCTGGATCAAGGAGCCTCATGTTAAATGATATTTTAGAAATGGTAGTAGTTGGAGTGAACTGAATAGGGGGGGTAGATTTTTTTTGCCTGATTCCCATGTGGCTAGAGTCCAGTTAAATACAGTTCACATATTCTTGAATTTCCACTGCAGAGTCATTTATCTGAATCACTCCCTTGTTCTCTTCTACCTTTTCCCATCTGAAGAAATGGTACCCAGTTGCTCAAGCTAGAGCTTGAGTGTCCTCAACTCCTCATTCTACCAACACCCAGACAATCCAACAATTCCTGCGAGTTCTACCTCCTAAATATCTTATGAATCCACCCCCTTCTCTCTATCCCAGTGTCGCTACCATGGTCCAGTCTGCCAATGTCTCCCACCTGGATCACTTCAGGAGCCTGGTCTCCCAGCATCCATTTTTGCCCTTTTATAATTCTATCCCGATGTTGCAGCTAGAAGTGATCTTTTAAAACAACAAACAAGATCAGTCCTGTTTTCTGCTTCAAACCCTTTAATAGTTTCACAGTGAATTTAGGGTAAAGTCCATAATCCTTAACTTAACCTAAAAAATGGCCCTTCTCTCCTTTGCTGCCCTGCCGCAGAGATTTCACGCTACAGACACACAAGCCTTCTTTCTGGCCCTTGAATGCCATGCTGTCCTTCCTTTACGTGCATTTCTCTGTACCCTCTTCAAGTCTTCAGGTCTCAGATTTAATGTATTAATATATTTCTTAATTTCTTAATTCTTTAATATATTAATATATTTCTTCAGGAAAACATCCCATGATTCCATGCAATAAATTACTGGATCCCTCCACTGCGTACTTTCATAGCACCTTCAACTTGTATTTATTATACTTTTCATACTTAGAATTTTGCATTTAGTGCTTACTTTCCATACTAGTCTATAAGCTTTATGAGAATAGGGATTCTGTCTACTTTGTTTACTTATACATCTCTATTGCTCAGTGCTCAATAAACATTATTGACTGATTGAGTCATATATTTCTATAGGGTAGGATTAGGTTGTTAATATCTCCAGAGGAAACAGTGGACAGATTTTTATCTCTTCAGAAATGTTGAAATGATATTTTAAAACAGTGAAGGAATTGCCAGTGTTGTTTCTGAAACTAACGACAGCAAACCCTTCAAAAGGGATTATAAAGGTTTTATGCTGTATTTATTTTGACCATTTTTCTTGATTTATTTTGTTATCAATAAATAGGACTTCGCATCACAATATAATTTAAACAGCAAAATATAATGTGTATGGTCTTTGATATCTCAGTAATAACATGCAGCACCAAAATAAACCCCAAAGGAACTCCTCTTCCAGCCTCCTTTTTCTAGCTTCTTAGCTGCTTTTCTTCTTCTCCGTATGTGAAGCATCTGCAAGCTCAGAGCTGATGCCTCTTTCTCTCCTCTGCTACACCAGCCGAGTGCAGTGTTAGTTCCTCAGAGCGGAGCATGGAAACCATTTCATTTAGAATCACCTGGAGTTTTAACTACAAATGCAGATTCCTGCTTCCATCAGAAACCTGGCAATTAAAGTCTCTGGTGGATGAGGCCTAGGGAACTACATCTTTAACATGAACCCAATGTTTAAAAGCTGTTGGCTCAGTGCCTCCTCATTACAGATTTAGGAACTGACAACAGGCATATATGATGCTAACTTTGTGGAACACAGAATTACAATTAGTGCACTTCTTCGTCAGTAAGGCCGCTCTGTTAGCTTTTACCTTGAAATGAGCCCGGATCCCTAGCATGATAGGAGTCATAGAAACACAAAGATAAAGGGACTCTAAGAGAACATTTGGTTAGGCTTTGTGCTTCAGGCTTATTTATACCCAAACCACATAGGATTACTAATGGTCTGTTTCCTTATTGGAGGTGTTTAAGGACAGAGAACCCATTAACGTCTGGAGTTTGTCACTGAGATGATCAGATAATCTTAGGTGATCTTCTTTCAACTCTAAAACCCTTCAGTTTTACCTAGGGTCCATTTTTTCTTGTTTGGTCCTTTATAAACATAGAGAACAACTAACATAGTCACCATGTTAAAATATTCACATATAGACATCTCATCTATCAGGACTAGTGATCTGCAGAACCCCCATCAGAGACTCGTTGAATTGGAAGCAATCTTAGACACTACTTCAGTTGAACCTCCTCGTTTTATGGGCACATAAACAAATGCTGGGATCAGATGCCATTCAGTTATAAATCTGACAGATTTATGAGTATCTTTCAACACCTCAAATTAATTTTTATCCTGAGTGAAATTTTCCCATGGTGCAGTTGGAAAGCATCCGGTCCATCTAAATTCAGATCTGGTTCAAATCCTTCTCTATCACATACCACCTGTATGTTTTCAGCACATTATTCAACACACCTGAGCTTCATTTTCATCATATACTATATGAAGTTACAATCTACTTTGCAAAATTGTACTGAGAATTAAATGAGATACAGCATAGTGCCTGGCACATGGTAGGTGTTCAGTTAAAAAATTCATGTGTTTGTTGTTGGTACAAGGTTTTGGAAGGCAGTTCAGCAACATATATCAAAATATAAGATACACAAACCCCGGGACTGGGCAATTTCAGGCCTTGTAGTGAAATCTAGTACTGCATGCAATGTTCGGAAACCTGTTTCATAGCTCCCTGTTGCAGGGCCTTAGTTACACAGTGGGTCAGAGCTTACTTTCTTAAACAAGAACCCAGAGCAAAATCCTGGTACAACCCAAATATCCTAGAATAGGGATGCTGTCTTCTGACAACCTTCTAGAAGAAGTTAACTGCATCTACTTTAGTAATAAGAAGAAAAATCATCATGTAGTTTATTTAATGTACATTATGTGCCACCCCTCAGCTTATTCACTTAATCTTTACCATAGTCCCTCGATGCAGATACAATATTATCCATATTTCAGAGAGATTAAGTGACTTGTGCATCTCCCGGGGAGTAGTGGAGTGGCAGGGGTTGTCACATAGTCAGTTAGAAATCGAATCAGGATTTGAACAGAAGTTGCTTCGATTCCAGAGCCAAGTGCTCAACTCTGTAACTCTTACGTCTGGAGAGTTAAACACACACACACACACACATATTAATGTGAGGGCTCCATCCCAGACTTTCTGCATCACGAAGGTGTAAGACAGGCAGGGTTGAGAACAACTGTTGTAACCATTATGCTTTCCTGTCTCTCTATGTGCTTTCTATGTAGTCTGGTTATTAAAAAGAAAATATACTTCTATACACGTGATTACTTTAATCGCTCATTGTGGCCCTGTTTTCACCCATCAAACTGTTCATACAGAGTCCTTGAATTGCCTCAGGGAACGGGGTCCTCATTTGAAAGATCTTGAGGGAAAAACCTAATTAGGCACAGATGCTCTTGAATATTTGTTTTACTTACTAATGGTTGGGTGTAGGTTTCCTTCTTTTCCCTCGTCAAGGAAGCTGAGGTTGTGAGGCAGCCACAGACTACAACGTAAATACGGGGAGGAAGGGAGAGAAAATCTTGGAAAACTCAAACGCCTGATAGTTCCCAGACATGCCCCAATCTGCTTTTGACCTTGATCCAAGAGGAGAGGTTTCCATAACAGAATGTGTGTAACGTAACGTGACCCTACTGGAGCTGTTCCGCGTTGGACGTTAGCCTTTCCTTTCCGACAGCCTGGGACTCTCTTCTTCAGTTCTGGTCACTAACTGCTGGGAGGGACTGGTGTGGGGCCTGCAGTCTAACACCTCTCTTCACCGCAGCTCTGGTCTCACTGCTGCTTCCTTCTCCACCAACATCCCCAGGTTGGGTGGGAATCATTTGTGCTTCGGGTTATAGGTGTAGTTTACAAGTGTTAATTAATTACATCCTCATACTTCTAACCAGCCCTGTTTGGTAAGTAATCCGAGAATTAGAAACAGTTTCTCTTTACATTTGGCGGCAGAAAAGACTGAGAAAGATTTGGGAGGTGAAAGAACCTGCCCAGAGCAACTTGGGAATGGAAGCAGAGCCAGACAGAACTCGACTCAGCGTTTCCAGTCCACTCGGCAAGATCACCTCCCAGTTTGCAGTGTGGGGCGTCTCATTCTCCTCGCGTCTTCTGACCCGAGTTTTCCTTCTGAGACTAACAACAAGGTTAGAGGAAGGGTCAGCCATCTGGGTGACTTGGCCATGGCTTCCGTGAGGACTGCTTCTTTCTCCATAATGATGAAATTCAATCTCACAGTTTAAATGCTTGTCTCAAAATATTTCAAAATGTGAAATGCATGAAAGCCAAATGACAAAAATGTTTTTTTAAAAAACAAAAACATGGGCTTCTTGTCATCCACCACACTGGCTGTTTCCATGTCTGTTCAGTCAGTAAATTATTCTTTCTGATCTTCATTTCTGATGATATCCAGATGGCCTAAAAGTCAAACTTTGCTGCGAGAGAGGAATTCTGTGTGAAGTTAAAGTGAGTAGCCATCATGTTCAGATAGTGTGGGTGAGAATTAAATGGAATAACGTAGGATTGCCTGTACCTGATTAACAGTAATTGATATTTAAATAATTATAGTACCTATATATTCAGCTTGGAGTTGGGCTTAATTATTAATATTCTTAACTCTTAAAAGGAGATTGTATCTTTCTCCCTAAATTATAGGACACTTTGTAAAACCCAAAATTGCTAATGTTGACTTTTCTTCCTTCTATTTCCTCCAAATCTTCTAGAATTAAAATACTGTTTTGAGGGGTTCAAAGCCATTCTGTGGTCAGCCTACCATGGGTACATTTTCAGAGTTTGTAATGGGTCATGGTGTGGATTATGGTGTTTAAGGTTTATTCTGTTTCTTTTTAAATGTGACCTTAAAATGACTAATTAATAATAACATGTTAATATAATTTTTGTCACTATCATATCAGACTTTGAAAAGAAAATGATAATATTCTTTTTCAAGATGAAAAGACCAATATTAGCTTCTATTTATTGGGTCTCTGTCCTGCACTAAGCACTATAGTAGATGCTTTCATTCAGTTCTTCTTAGAACTCAGAAGATAGACATAATCATCTATATTTTATAGATGCAGAAACAGAGGCTCAAAGAACATCAGTAATTTTCCCAGATTGCAAAGGTTGTAAAGATAGGAACCCAGGGCTGTTGGGCTCAAAATCCATGCACTTTCCACTTTGCTAGATCATTTACCAAATTAAAAACATCCACCGACTGTGCTCATAGACAGTGAATGGAAGATAAGCTTTGTTACACCCAGTGCTTATTACTGCAAGAAGCCAAATGACAGCAGGTGTCTGCACCTCCGCTTTCCCACCTGTATGTTCATCCTGGGTTCTAGAATACAGAATATAGTTATTGATTTTCTTATTGGCTGGGGTTGGGGAGAGAAACCCTACGTAATTGTACATTATATGGCAGATATTTAGATACAGAAGTTCAGAAATGCATTTAGTTGTGAAAATCAACTGATAAAGTATAAGGATTTGAAAAATACTCTAGGGGGAAGAAAACTGCAAAATGGACGTTGCTATACAAAGACTGAATATTTAGAGAATGTCAAAGACCAGAAACTCTTCCTTTTTCTTTCTTTTTCCTCTCCCCTCCTTTTTTGCCTCCTTCTCTGTTTCTCCGTTTTTCTTTTGCTTTTGTTTTCATTCTCACTCTTTTGTGTTCTGATTATAAGCAATTTTCTCCTCTAACTCACCAGAAGGATGTAACGCACTCCACCAGTGTGAGAACTCACGATCACCATGAGTAGAGGTGGCCCTGGGCGCTAATATGGAGTTTGAAGTGGCTCCGTAGATCCTTGCTGCTCAGAGTGTGGTCTGTGAACCAATAGCATTTGGCGTTGCCTGGGAGTCTGTTAGAAATGCAGAATCTCAGGCCCTAAACAATCAGATTCTACCTTTTAACATGATCCTCTGGGGAGTTATACGCATGGTAAGTTTGAGAAGCACTGGCCTAGAAGAGTCTCACAGGTCCTTCCCTCCAGACCAGAATCACGGCTCTAAAGGGAAAAGGGATTGTCCGCGAATATTGTTCCCAGGTTCCTTGTGCATTAACTGCAGTTAGAACCCGGGCTGTTCTGTGGTGGGGAGACAGGTGGTAATGGACTAGGGCAAGCTTGCACAGGTAACGAAGTGTCGAGTGGGAATTCTGGTTACCATCTTACTACCATTGTTGATAAGCGTGACACAAAGAGGGCCTTTAGGGCCTGGGCTCTTGTGGCAACCGCTTCCTCAATTCCCCATCAACAGATACACGTACATTCACACATGCGTGTGCGACTGCTGCCACCCACATCAAAATAGCCATGGAAGCGCCTAAAGGAAAGGGAAGAGAGAAACCCAAATCTATTATGTGTCTCCTTTGTGCCAAACATTGCAGTATGTGCTTTCATCTTAAAGACTAGACAGCATGTAGAAAATCAGATTATTGTGAGGACATGTTCAATTACTAGTCAAACTTCACTAACCAGAACCTCCGCATGTTAAATAGATCTATAACTGGTGGGTTTTGTTTTGGGCTTTTTTTTTTTTTTTTTTTTTTTTTGCTGAAGAAGATTTGCCCTGAACTAACATCCATGCCAATCTTCCTCTGTTTTGTATGTGGGTCACTGCCACAGCATGGCCGTGGACAAGTGGTATAGGTCTGTGCCTGGGAATGGAACCCAGGCTGCCAAAGCAGAGTGCTCTGAACTGAACCACCAGGCCAAGGGGCCAGCCCCCCTATAACTGGTGTTTTTAATGATGACCTCATTAAATGATGAGAACCTAAAATCTAAATCATAGAGTAATTAAATTATATTAATTAGAGTTTTCATGTTTATAATACCATCTTAAAAGTCAGTTTCCAAATGACTTCAAATACAAAAAATATATTCTAGCCTAAATATTTATACACTTAACTCCAGATGTTAGTGGCTTGAAAGGGACCCTCTTTCCCAAGAGTGATTTTCTGGAGTTGGAGACTATGATGTGAGTAATGTCATTTAAACAGTTGTTCCCTTACCCATCTCTGGGAAGCCTCTGTCACAGTGTTCCTTTCTTTTATAGCACCTAAGAGATCCCCAGAGCTTTCCCTCTCCAAGAACCAGTGTTCCTAGCATGGGATGGTGCAAAGAATTCTTGAATGGGATTCTAGTCCTGTTACTGCTCTGACTGCCTTGGAGATTTTGGGCTGTCACTGAATTCCTTTGGGTCTCAGGTTTGTCTTCTGAAAAAGTAGTGAGCTTGACTGGACTCTAAGATCCCTTCCATCCCGCATGAATATTCTAGAGTTTATAAGCAGAATATTTTACAACTGTACTTGCCAACAAGGATTTAGATGTATTCAGTTGGGTCTCATCACATGCTTCCGGGCACCCCAAGGTCTGCATCTCCCACGCCCTCTGCTCCCACGGGCTTGGCTTGTGTCAGATGGCAGCTCAGCTACTGGGCAAGAGGCAAGATGGCTGGTGGTGAGGTACTGATTGGTGATCAATGAACAAAGAATCTTGGTCTCCTGACTACACCATGGCTTCAGAAAAGGATTTGAGTCTCTGTAGTCAATTCATAGGTTGTATGTTTAATGTTTTCTTTTGTTTTTGAAAATTTTCACCATAAATTCAGGACAATGCAGAATATATTTGCTCTAGATATTTGAAAATTATAAACCTACAGATAGTATAGGGGATAACTCTCTAATAACTCAATCCAATTTTTGATTGGCAACCCATGCAAGATAAAGAACATAAACTTTGGAGTTAGAAGGACCTGTGTTTGTATAGTGCCCCTTACTAGCTGGGTGACTCTGGGTATGATAATTAAATTCTCTGAAATTCAAATTCCTAATCTCTTAAATGGGAGTAATTATATTTACTTTGTAGAGTTATTATAAAGATTCACGATAATGTATACAGAGCTCCTGGCATGTAATAGATGCTCAATAAATGTCAGCTATTATTTGCAACTAGAATAATGGTTCCTAATGCCAGTTTGTGAATCAGCATGATCTCTGACATCATTTTCACCATTCCATGACAAACGGTGTAAAATAATTACAGTGTAGGCAGTTTTCCACAAATTTAAATTTATATTGTATTTCTTTTTATGAAATGATATTGACAGTAGATGGTAATTATTGTTTTTAAATTTATTTTGAAAAATAAAAAAACTAGTATTTCTAAGACATCTACCCATATTTTCCTTGTCTAATTTGTCTGATCTCCAAATCCAAAATAATAGGACTCACTGAATTAAGACATCCTAATGATATTGAATATTAGAGTCATTGAATCAAATGATTTTCACTTTCAAATCATTTTAATAGGTGCAGTGGGATCCTGGGCATTCCCTAGCCACTTCATGCTACAACCAATTACTGTCTCCTGAATTCCTATAACATCTGTCATTGGGATAACTCAGTTCACACTCACTGTGTATGTATGTGTGTGTATGTGTGTGTATTCTTAGCACCAGTACTCAGTATGGCCCTAGCATGTCTTGTATTTTCCACAAAAGACTTTGGAGTCAGACACAACAATGCAAAGAGGCCATATACTATCGTAATAGAGTCTGGGCTCTGCAATCAGACTGCCAGGGTTCAAGTCCTAGATTCACCACCGGGTAGCTGTATGACCTCAAGTGAGTAACTTACCTTTTCTGTGACTCAGTTTCATCATCTATCAAATTTCAAATTAACATTACTTACCTAATAGGGTTGTTCTAAAGATTTACTGAGATAATCCATGTAAGCATTTAGTATAATGCCTGATACATAGTAAGGGCTCAATAAATAATAGCAAAAACAACAAACAGACAAAGAACAAGCAAATAATACACTCTCTGGAGTCTGATACACGCACCTCCATCACGGACTCCTCCTCCTTGATTGCACTATATGGCTTTAGGCAAGTTACTTAGCATCTCTGCATCTTATTTTCCTCATCTACATAATGCCTACCTCACACATTGTTGTCAGTATCAAATAAGCAATTATATATAAATATAAAGTACTTAATATTGTGGTTGACTCATTGTAGTTGCACAATAAATGTTTTATCTGCTCCTTCCTCTCCTTCAAATCTGTATTCCACACAGCCCTACCTTGGTACTTTGAACATAATAATAATTAATTAATAAGCATTTATTGCAGCCTTGTATGCATCTCTTAGTCTCACTGCCTCTCACCTGCATTGTCGGTTACTCTACAAGGAAGAGCAGAGGCCAGTGTGCTCTAAACACAGAACAGGAATCTTACCGGTTGGGACTCAGGTTACCTAGACCTGTTGACCATTCCTCTGCTTTGGCTAAGATTGCCTCTTGATAGACTTCTCTGATGACAAGACAGCTTATCAGGAAGGACACTGCATTGGACATTTTGCGATATCGTGTCACAGTTGGGCGGGTAATGGGCTCAACATATTGTTTTAAAGACATGCTATATTTTAAGTCTGGGGTTTGCCGTCTCTCTCTTTCTGAGATCTCCAGCCTCAGCCTCTTCCTCTGTGTGATTCTCATGTTGTCAGCTCCCGAGGCGAAGGTGGACTGCCTTGCTGGACTTTACCATCAACAGGTGTGCACAGGGAAACCTTGTGAGACGTGTTTTTGGCCGTATGACGTATCCCTCAATTAATAAATTCCGCTGCTCTTTAAAGAAAAAAAAAGGCAACATCCTTCTAAGAGCCATTGTGGAGCAAGGTAATGCTTATTTTCACTGCTGGAATGAGGAAATGAAGGAATGAGTGATTGCAGAATAAATCACTAAAATAGTTTTTAAATGTTAAAAAAACCCTCTGCCTTGATGTTAACATTCTGTGTGTGAGGATGTGGTGTTGCTTGAACTAAACCCTGGTCCCTTGTCTTTCCTTTTCTCAACCTCTTGTAACCTGGAACATGTTTCTTTTCCTTTTTCTTTTTAACATTTTTTTTTCCAATTAATCCAACATTTTAGGAGAGACTCTAAAAGTGAGAATTTAGAAGGGATGGTTAAAACACTGACTCTTTATGATTTGAAGATGTACTCTAAAAATTATGGGGTTATAAAGCACAGGGTGTGTTCTGCAATGTGGGCTTTCTATCAGGTGGCAGATGGCACCTTGCCAGGACAGGAAAGGAAAAAGTGCTGTGACTTGAATGTTCACTTTGGGCACATTTATTGCAGTGTGCTGCTCGTCAGGTGTCTGCCATTTCCACTACTCAGAATAGAATGTTCCTTTACTACAATTCAAGCACCTCTACTGGCTCCAAAATCAGTACTATTTGCAAGTATTGGGGAAGAGGCTTTGCAAAACCTCATTAAATATTTACATCTGGCTCTGCTCTGTCTAAAGAATGAATTTATTGGTGCCCTTTCCCTTTTTAACATACCTTTTTGTTACTCTGTGTCACTGTGTCTTAAGTAAAATGGCACTAGGATGTTGAAGAACATCACCCCCTGTGGGAGAGGACGAAGTGTAAGAGGACAAATAGTATATTACCATTAGCCCGACTAGATCCGCGTTCCCAAACTGAAGTTATTCAAAGACTGTTCATAACTTTTTTCCTTATCTGTATATCACTTTTCTTATTACTTCTAAGAGGTTTTTTTTCTTTAAATTAATGTACTTTTTAAAATATAGCTTTGTCCTAAGATGTAGTATCTAAGAAATTATAGGTTTTATGTTCTAGTTTCCTAACACATGTAAAAAGAAACCCATGACAACTAAAATTAAATTTTAACATGTGTGTAACGCTGGTGATAAGCATACTAAACTTTGGGAAACATTAACTGGGTTGTCCCACTGTTGAAGTTGAAATCAGGAATCAAGACCACATTCCCAATATGGGATTGGGAATGTGACAGTTCATTTGCAAAGCCAAGGTTGGTAGAATTACTTGTGGGTGTGCCCAGGTATTTAAGGCCTCCTTCCCTCTGCATCTGCTCTCAGCCCACTCTGTTCTAATCCTGTGTGCCTGGATGTTAGGACCCCTCTTCCTCCTCTTTTGCATCTTGACTTCCATTCTTAATTACCACATCCGCTTCACCACTGAGTGTCATCTGTGGGTTGCAGACCTCCAGCTGAAGACTTGATGCCCACATATCAATGCCTCTTTGCAATGGTTTCCTTTTGGCCTTTTCAACTGTGGACTTTCCCCCAATTTCTATTCTTATGGAACCAGTAATAGCAAATTAGTACAAATTAGTACAAAACAGTAAATTAGAGCTGAAACTGCTCTGGGAAGAACCTGATCTGGAAGGACTTTGTGTGACTAGGAATAGGGCCATTATCAATTAAAAAATAAAATCTTATGAGAAGAGAATTTGTGAGACGCTTAAAATAAAAACAGTGTGTCTGCCTGTATCTCTTATAAACATTTTATATCTTAACTGTAAAAATGTGGACCACCCTCACTGGTCCTCTCATTATGTCCTGAGCCAAAATGGTGTTCAACGCTGCAAAAGTAATTTCATGATTTCATCATTCTTCACATGCATCCCCAGAGACCATGGGCAGTTTTAGGACTGGAGGAATAGGAATTCATGGATGCTAAGGAAATTTACTAGTCTAAAACTCAATCTTCTGCCTCCTGGGTTAGGACTCTCTTCTCTGACCTTTGTTGCCTCATTTCTTTGAGCTGAAAATAATATGTATCATTTGGCATCAAATAAAAAATACCTAAGACTTACATGCCACAACTAGAAGGACTCTCAACTAAAAATACACAACTATTTACTGGGGGGCTTTGGGGAGAAAAAGGAAAAAAAATACCTAAGACTTTTTCTTTAGCCTGATATTCTCTGAATGAGATGTGCTTTTCTTAAGGGACAAGGTCTATAAATAGCCCTGCTAAGTAATGTGACCACTGTAGTTGGTTTATTAAATTCACAAGAATGCCTTTGATAAAAATACCAGCTGAATGCTATACTTCTGGTAAATGGGATCAAATTCCAGGGCCATGAGATTTCACTATCTACATTAGTAATTTTCACGTAGAGTCTTATTTATACTGATGCAATTTTGCGACTCACCTTTTGGGCAACAAAGGGTCATGCCATCTGCTGAAACACCAAAATGGAGGAACATACAGAGACCCCAGCACTTTTGGATTCTTCTTCCTCTAAAATGTCTGAATTTTAAGTAGGTTTTGGAAATACGAAATTCCTGAGTCATACTAACCAACACAAGCAAATTTCAAACCAAAGTGGCACATCCGAAAAAGGCTTATTACCAAGGGTGGAGATAGAAAACATGTCAATGTCTTCAAGGCCAGGACAGGATGTTATTCATGTTGTGTGGGCAGCTGCTATGTGAGGAGTCCTCTGAGAGACAGCAGAATGTGCTGCGCCTGCGATACTCACTCCTTTTCTCTGTCCCAACCACATAGTTGCATGCGTCTGACAGTTGTAAGCCCTTTCACAATGATATCTACAAATTATTGCTCTTGGTTTTGCTGGACACATTCATCAACATATGAATGTCTTCAAATCTAAAACAGCTAAAAAACATGGTTTAAGGGGAAGCAGAAATGGAAAGCTCTCGCCAAGTGTTTCTAGTGATTGAGAATTGTTAACAATATTGAAAATGTTTACTAATATAGCAGAATCAAAACTGGCCCTATAGATTAAGAATATCAGAATACAGACGCTTGTGCTTGACTGATGAGACCAACCCAAAAATGAGCAGAGAGTACTTCCAAGGAAAACTAGGCCAAATTCTCTCTTTACTAGCCCGCATTTCTCTCTCACCTTTACAATATTTCTTCCAAATTCCCACACATCTACCTTGTGTTTCCACAATTTGTAATGCAAGGATGAGGCCCTTTAAGATTAAAATGATTTGTTTATTTGTAATTCAATTCATAACTCTACTTAAGTAAATAAACTAATAAATAATTGCAGAGTTCCTTAATCCTAGAGCTATTTGGCCTATTTGATTTCTTCACTTGACTTTAATATCATAAACATTGATAATTCATGTGTGGAAAAGTAAGGACTAATGTTTTTTGGCTGAGTGGCAACTCATAAGCAGCTCTGTCTATCAGATGCCTGCAGTTGCTTCTCAGAAAGAATCTGCCCTGGTGGTATCCATCAACTGGCTCCTTAGACTTATGGGTGGAAATTTAGGTTGTATCAGCCCATAGACCAAAACTGTGGTTTAAGTAAGGTAGTACATCACAATGGAAAGAGCACTAGAAACCTGGTTTCAAATTCTAGTTTTGCCACTAACTAGTTTTGTGCCTTTAAGTAAGTTGTTTAACCTCTCTGGCCCCTGTTTTTGATGAAATAAAAACGTTGGATCATATCTGGGCTTGTCTCAAGTACCAATTCAAGTTCATTGGTAGTAGTATGCTGGAGAATGTGGAGAATGATTATAAGACTGTATCCAGGCAGAGTGGGAATAAGTATCCTCATTGATTGATTCAGATTCAGGCTTATCCTGATAGATTAGCTATGTCTATGCTATATGAGTAGTGGCAGGAGTTCCTTCTATGTGTTAACCCTAGCTAGAAATGCACCCTGAGGTACATTTCATCTCTGTTTGAGAGAAGCATAACACATTTCAGTAGCAGCATGATTATTTTATAATTTCCAGAACCAGAAGTAGAAGATTCTCTTGAACAAGACAGGTTTTTAGAGACTCGATTCTTTCCAACTCCTTGATCCAACCTCTCATATTTTCCTTCTGACTATTAATAACCAGTGGGAACAAACGGCCAGATGATGTACCCTGTCTAGGGAATGAATGGGAGCACCCAGAAATCCCTTCCTCACTCATGCTCATTAGGCAGGACTTAGGTTTACTTTGCTTACCAGTCAATCAACTAGTAGTATGCTAGTATGTAGTGCTTAGAGCTAGTTGTAAACTGGAGACTGTATATAATTTTCATTTGATGAGACCAACTCCAAGAGGTCTTTAAATCAAGCAGAAATCATAAAATTATTCAAGCCCAAACAATCTTAAGGAGAAAGTTTGCCGTATAATTGTAATGTTGACTTCTATACTTTGGAATTTATGATAAGTGCCCTGAACAGCTTCAAATATTCTGTCTTTTGTTAGTTTGTTTGTTTAATGAAGATTTTCCTAGTTCCTCAAAACTTCAGAAATTTAAAGGATATTTGGACCAGTGTTTATTTATCCATCAGAGTAATTTGCTTGAATTAAGGCTGAGGCTTTGGAATCACCATTTGTTACCATCTGGCAGTGTACTTTATTTCTGACTCAGAGTCAGAGTTTGGAGGTTCTGGTCCTATTTTCTTTTTTAATTGGATCTGTTCCTAAATTTCGGAAAATTGTTGAAGCACAGGATGTCTGCTTCCTCCCCAAACAATTGGATATTTGGTTTTTGCCTCTTGACTGTACCTCAAGGATATTTGAGGAGTCAGAGAAGTTCCAGGAGATCCATTGAGGCCCTCTGGTTAAAGTCACTCATGCCACCACCATTGTCTTGTCAGCTAGATTGTTAGTTACCTTGTGCCTTGGTGTTAAATAGCCCTGCGTGTTCTCTTGAGCACAGAGATGCCATTTACTTGCCATCTACAGCGCCCAGAAACTGCAGAGGCTCAGAAGAAATAATTTGGACTATGAAATACTAATACAATTTTTTACCTTAATCTACAAAACAAGTTCATCTACTTTGTGATTTCTCAAATGTCTGGGAGAGCTTATGCAACAAAGGCTGCTACCAGGGCATAAGGGTGTGTTGGCAGATGTCCTAAGCAGTTTTATACCCTTCAGACTCCTGTAGTCTCTTCTCTTACGTTCACTTGTTCTGTTAAAGGCAAAAAGGAACAGCAGTAACGTGTTATGGCCTCACTGTCCCTAGAAACCTGTTAACATCGAGAGCACAGATGCATCCATCTTCAGAGAATATGACTTTATTTCAGTTGATACTCTCCTAGACTATAATTTTAGTGGACTTGCTTCATATCATTAGAACTGGTTGACTCTTTTTCTGCCAATATCCGTTTTTCTGCTTCCCAACCAATCTTCGCATTCTTTATTCCATATGAACAGTGGTGTGTGAGTCAAGGGTTAACGACTGGATCTCTGGATCTCATTTTTGAGTCCTCATTTGTAGCATCTGCCAATTTTGTGGTGTAAATACTCCCACCACAGCCATTTTCAAGTGACTAAGAGGACATCAGTGAACACAGAATTGAGAAGAGATGCATGGTAGCACTCCATTATATAGTATTACCACCACCCAAAAACAATAGGCATAAATGAACTGATAATAACAAAATGTAGTATGGTAATTCGGAAATGATGGGTTTTGAATATATATTACCTTTGTTTTAAACATTATATATTTGTTAGTACATATAATTCAATTTTTAGTAACATCTGAGTTTAACAACTGGCTCACCAAGTTCCTGAAAAGTTAATAGTCGGTTCTTGTGAGCTGGTATGGACCGGTTCCAGAACACCATTACAAATGAGATATTTAGAGACTACAGTTTATTAATTCCCTAGGAATGCTTGAAAAACTGGACAGGGAAATATAAGCGATTCTAAACTCCCATCCTAAGCAAAGTAAATTAAAGAGCAGGGATGTGTCCATTTAACATACTTTATTTGGTGCCAGTACAAAGCCCTGGCATTTGTGCACTTAATGCATAGATCATATCAACAGCAAAGAGCGGGGAGACCAGACTTGCCAGATAGGCCACTCCTAAAAACATCAAAAAGACTCTTTCAAATTTTGAAAGGAATATAAACACAACTGAACATGAAACCAGAAGAACTTGGAGAGACATTTTTACAAAGTTAGTTTAATCTAGACAATATAAACACATAGAGATAGTATTAAATCTGTCTGGGAAGGCAATACTGTAGATATCATTGTTCATTGTGTATGAAATGAAGGAAGTAAAGAAGACAGGCCAAAAGGAAACAGAACCTTAGAGTTTGATATGCGTAGGTAGATTAAGAAAATATAATTTGTATTTACTTTGGCTACAAGTGAATGGATCTGAGACCACCATTAAGTCAGTCTTCAAAGCTTGGCTGCTTGATGAGAATAGCTCAAGGTGCCAGAGAGAAGATGAATCCTACTGTGTCTAGCAATAGTGAGAGAAGGAAGGGAAAACCTCCTTCTATTCTACACAGCTTTCGTTTCCTCTTTCAATTCCATAAATTGCCTCTACGCCATATACTCCCTCACTCCCCACATCCTGTTAATTGCATCTTCTCTACTATTGCCAAGCATTTACCTGGAAGTCTCTTTATCTATTTCTCACCTAGCCTCCCTCACTGTCTCATCCCAGCTTCTGCTTTTCTTGGAACTGCAGCATGAGTATCAGTTCCAGGAAGCTTCTTTGACCCCCAGGTCCCAGCTGGACGACACATTGAGTTGAAATTACTTGCTTATTGATATGTCTTTCCCAATAGACTTAAACTGCTTCAGGATGGAAATGTATCTTATTCTATTGTATTCTGTGTGCCTAGAGCAAATCCTGATTATGTAATAGGTGCTTAATAGGTGCTTTTTCTGATTGAGTTAAATAAATGAATCAATGCCCACAGAGGAGACAGAACCCAAAGGAACCTGGGTTTCCTTTGCTTACTATACATAGTGACATTTATGTTACTAGATGATAATACTGCCTTTACCACTTTCTCTGAATAAATGAGCAGCACAAAGTCAATTAAGAATTTTCCTTCAGGGGCCTGGCCCAGTTGGCGCAGCGGTTAAGTTCCCACGTTCTGCTTCTTGGCAGCCCGGGTTCGCCGATTCGGATCCCGGGTGCGGACATGGCACCGCTTGGCAAAAAGCCATGCTGTGTTAGGCATCCCAAGCATACAGCAGAGGAAGATGGGCACAGATGTTAGCTCAGGGCCAGTCTTCCTCAGCAAAAAGAGGAGGATTGGCAGTAGTTAGCTCAGGGCTAATCTTCCTCAAAAAAAAGAATTTTCTTTCAATGAACGTGACTCCTGTTGCCCTTCTTCCTGCCAATCCCTGTTATTTTCCCATCAGCTGTGTTAATATCCTTTCCCTCTTTCCCCTCATTGCCTTCTGGGGCTCCTTGCTTACCATACCAAGTATAATAGATGGTTTGTAATTACCTGGGATGAAATGAGGAAGATTCAAATGGAGCAGATTCCAATGCTAGAGACTCGCTACCTTGAAGCACCTGGGTTACTGCTCACCCCTCTTTATCCTCTTTACCTCCACCTGAATAATACATACTCCTTTGTACTGCTCTTCAGCACTCTGCCAACACTACTATCTACAGCTTCATGGAGACAACATAAAATGGAGTAAGGGGAAATTACAGGTTAGACAAGTGTCTGGTGATAGCCTAAATTATTATCTTTGCAGAAAGCTAAAGGTTGACGTAGGCCTTTTACACACCTCCAAAGACATGAAATTCAGGTTCTAAATTAGAGGTAGAATTACATTAGGTAGCTTGATATATTATTCTCAGGTGTGTGGGAGATGTCTGCAAGTTAAATGAGTTTAGCACCTATAGACCGGGGCTATTCGAGTCGGGAGATCTGTCACAAGCATGATTTTTAACAGGCAGACATGCCTCACACTTTAACTTTTCAGAGCTTCGTTCCCTCCAGTCTGCTAGAGTAAACATGGTTCTTATTCACTGCCCTCAAAGCCGTTGAGGCACTGATGACAATCTGTCAACAGTGAGAAGAACTTTTGCTTCCTTTGTGACCATAGCATCTGGAATGTCCCGTTGGCCTGGGTGAGATTCTCAGTCCTTACCTGCACTTTTTCTGCTTGTTTTTGTTACTTCCACCAGGTGTGAGAGTTTCAGGCGCTCTCGTTGCTCCTTCAGAGGCTTCCAGGGCGACGTGAACCAGCCTTCACCACTATGGTTATTTATCTCCTTAGCCATTGGAAATGGCCGTTTGGGAGCTCTGGGCATTTGTTAATGGTCTCTTCTCTCTTTGTTGAGTTACACAGTGACTTTGTAATTGGCAATAATTTAAAACCTTGAAGTTCTAAAGGATTTTTATATCAAAAAATATCATTTATATCAAAAATAGTAACTCTCCCTCCTAATTTGCTTAATATAGAACTCTGTCTCTGAATCCTCTACGACTCCACCAAAAAGTTAGAAGCGTTTACACATGTTGTCATATATTATATCCAATTACATCTTGGAACTGTTGGTTCAAAATATTTTATATGCATGAAAGTCATTAAGAAAATGTAAGGTAATTATTTTTAATGCGGTCTTTAAAACATTGTTTCTCAAAGTGTGGACCAGTCTTCCTGCATCTTCCTTGGAGAGCTTGTTTAAAATGCAGATCTCTAGGCCTCACACTAGATACTCTGACTCAGAATATCTGAGGGACCCAGGAATCTGCATATTTAGCAGGTTCCCAGATGATATTCATATACTTTATAAACTAATGACCATCCATTTAGAATGATAAAAAACAAGTAAAATGCAAGAAATACCCTATCATTTCTCTTTAAACGCAATGAAAACAGAGCTTTCCTCATTACTACTGTTAGTCGATAAAGGTATATTATTGGGCGGCCATGTAGGTGGGTGTGTATGGCAGAACGTGAGCCACAGTGGAGAGGAGTTGGGGTAAGCTCTAAGAATTGGTAGCCTTATGAATCAATAGCAGAAAGGCCTACAATTGAACATTATACATTGGGCATGTAATGGTCTATGTGGAAGAGTCAGTCTGAATAATACAGGTGAGACTGAACAAGTAGGTTTCCTGGGCCCCAAATAACAAGCCTCATGATGTCTATAGATTAGGTGAGATAAGGACAAAGATTTCTTTGGCTTATTCGTTCATTCATTCATCCATTTGACACATAATGATTGCACACTTACTTTGTCTCAGGTACTATGCTAGATTCTAGGAATATAGATGTGAGCAAGATTGATGTGGTCCCTGGCCTCATGGGGCTTATAGCAATGTGGGAAGGAAGATATTAAATAAATAAACCTAGAATCACAGAAATAAGTATGCAGTTACAATTTCTGGTAAATGCTATGAAGAAAAACGACATAGCACCAAGAGAGTATGACAAGAGGATCTCATACAAACCAGGGTATAACATTTAAATTTATAGTGCAACTGGTAACTCAGCATAGCAACCTGAGCACTTCTCCTCCACCTCTTTGTTATATATATAATAAATATCAAAATAATAGGTAACATTATTGAGTGCCAACTATCTGTCTTGGTGCGATGGTAGATTTTTACAAATGTTTTCTCATTTAAACTTCTCAGTGACCCTATGAGTTATGTCTCATTTCATATATAGGGAGGCAGAAGCTCCCAGAGCTATTAAATGCCTCAACTGGGATTCAGATTCTGGTCTATCTGATCCCAATGCCTATATTCTATTCACAGCAATGCGTTAGACAGATACCATAGATTCACAGAGTGTCCAAGCTGGATGGCATAGCAGAAGTCATCTAGCCCACTACTCAACAACCCTTTTTATAGATGCAAGCACAGGGATTAGGCACCTATCAAAACTCATGTCGAAAATTGCTGATGGCAGAGCTGAGTCTTAGAACCCAAGTCTTGAGCCCCAGTCCAAAGCTCTTCTCCCTCTGCCATGTTGCCTCTATCTCATAATTATGTGTGCCCTGCTGGGAATTAGCATTCAACTGATTCTCTATGCTAGATTTTAAAAACAGTTGGTTTAGGCTGCATAAATAATTCCCAGTTATCAAAAATTGCACATCCAGAAATTGCACTCTCAAAAATTCTTCTTATGTATCATCATCCACATAGTCCCCTTCTAAGCATTCAAAATCCACTTTATGATCACTAGTAGTAAAGTGCTGCTCTTTAGGTGCAAGTAATATGCTATTGGTGCACACGCTTTAAGGAATGTACTTCTAAATTGTATTTTCAGTAATGGAAATGGATTTATTTTTTCTGCTTTTTACCCTGGGTTACAGTAACCCCAAGGGCAATGGCAATGTGCCTGGGATCCAGAGACCTGCAGGGTAGACATGGTACATCTTCCTAGATCATTAATTTAGCCAATGGCAGGTATTTTTTTTTAACCCTTTTCTTTATCATTACACCAAGCATGAATATATTACAGAATAGAAGGCAAAATTAAAATGAATTTTTTAGATAAATAGAAGAATTCAAAGAAATTATGTTAATACAGCCGAATGCTTCAGACTAGCATCCTCAAAAGAGTTCTGGATCCCCTTTTCCCAACGTGTGCTCACATCCTCCTACTCACGTACATTCACTCTTCTCTGCCGTTAGGGATAATTTGGTGAAAAAAATTAGAGAAAATGTGCCTTAAATTTGTTACACTCTCAGGCCTTGTCCATTCCTGAAGGTGTAACGTAGAGGAAAAATCTTGTGCTTTGGAATCAGTAAGACTAGTTCGAATCTTGAAACCACACCTCCCCAGCTATGTGAATTTTATCCCCTCAGCCTCAGCTTGTTTAGCTGTGTATTGGAGATGTAGTGTACACCATAAGCCTATTTTGATGATTAAATGAAATAAATATAAAGTGCCAGTATCTGGGACATAGAAGGCACTCAAGAAGAGACAGCTGATTATGATCGCCTGTTTGTCAGATGGCAGGCAAGGGGTAGGGGCATGGAGTACGGCCAGGGAAATGAGAAAGCTTCTTGTCCAAGAAGAGTTTCCACCACGTCTTGGCTTCTAGAGCGTTGAAACAAGATGTAAGAGCAAAGTACACACGCACACACACTCACAACACGCACACGCACACCTGCACTCGTGGGAGGAGGGGAGAAGCAAATAGTAGGTGGGAAAGACTGGACCATGGGAGAGAGGCCTGAGAAGCTTGGAGCTTTTGAGATGCTAGGAGTATGAATCCAACTGTCATTAGAAGACAAAGAATTACTCTTCCATCTTGCTGCTTCATTTCAAACACTAATTTATAAAAAGTTAAGGAAACACATTTGGATATGATTTTTTTAAAAATAATTATATATTTATTTATTTAACTTTTTTTGAGGAAGATTAGCCCTGAGCTAACATCTGTGCCCATCTTCCTCTACTTTGTATGTGGGACGCCTACCACAGTGTGGCTTGACAAGCGGTGCCAGGTCTGCACCCAGGATCCGAACCGGCGAGCCCCAGGCCGCCAAAGCGGAACGTGAGAACTTAACTGCTGTGCCACTGGGCCGGCCCTTGGATGTGATTTTTTATCCCACAGACATTTTGTTTTAAATCTAGTCTTTATTTTCTTCACGTCTGTTGCTAGACTGATGTTATTTATGATGTCAGGATCAGAAAATACATTGTGCCAGAACTAGTGCAACTTGGATTTTGCCTTTAGTTTGAACTTTTTGATTTTCTGGCTTCTTTGCCCACTTCCTGTTTCCAAGGCCAAGAGCTTTAAAAAGATCAGAAAATAACCATCACACAATATTAGGCCCATAGGAAAAAATGTTTTTATGAGTCAAGTGCAAATTTATCGGAATTATGTAGCTTAAAATATCTTTGGCAGGCTATATATAAGCTTATAGGCAAAAAAAAAAAAAAAAAAAAAAAAAAAACCCTTGGATTTGATTCATCCAAGTTATGAAAACTCTACTGTCAGTTGACAAAACCAGCCAACAAATTCCTATACTCCTTCTGCACTGTGTTCATAAGTGCCCTCCCCCACCAGCCCATAGTGCATGAAGGCCCAAACCACAGTTCTGTTTAGATCCATCTTCAGTCTGCTTCTTCCAGGGCAGAAGCGAAGAGAGGGCAATTGCTCTGAAGATCAGAAGAGTGTTGAACTTGGCTGCAGGCCTGGGGGAAGGAGACAGAATGAATTCCAGATGCTCCTCCGGAGAAGATATTCCACCCGTCTCTGTTCTATCCCAGCCGCCACCTGCAGATCATCACGCTGAATCTCACCATACTCTTTGGGAACGAGAAGATAAGGATCTGAGTACCAGCTTCCCTAGCTATGGAGAAGACGACTTCATGGTCTCTACTTTCAAACCAGCAACATCTCCTTGGGTTTCACGCTTAAATGGATAAGGAGTTTAACATCTTCATACTTTTTAAAAGCTTTAATGTTACCTCCAAAACTAAAAATATCTACGAGAAATATCAACTTCCTTGACCACATTCCCCTATGGCTCTGTCGTACCTCCTGCTCAGATATATTTCTTAGCGCCTCTCTTCATTATACCTTTTGAGGATATTCAGAGATACCTGTCCCTTTGAGGAATCAGAAATAGGTAGAAATGACAAAGCTCTCAGAAATCCTTACATTTTTCTCTTCTTTTCCAAACATCTCTGAACGTTGCATCACACCCAGATCCACAATGGCAAATTCTTTCCTAGCTTGAAGGTGTTGTTGGCTGGCCTGCTTTGGAGAGAAGACCCACTGATCATCTCAGTGGTGTATGACTAAGGCGTAGAAGAAGGAATTTGCTGACAGTTTTGATCAGAGACAGAGGTGGCCTAAACCAGAGGCAGGCAATTGTCAGAACTGAAAGCTGAGGTCCAATGAATCATATTTGCTTCAGAGAGATGTCATGAGACATAAGGGCCTTTGGAACTTATTCTGCCTTGTGGCACTGGGATAGGGTAAAAAAGAAGATGTTGAAGGGATCCTAACAAGCACCTTTTGAGCATCAGCTTCCAAAGAAACCCGTGGCTATTTGATTTTCACACAGCAAAGAGTTTAAATAAATTTCTTTCTCCACTGAATTGACTGTCATTTTATAAACACAACCTTAAGGAGGAATCTTTGTTTTCATGGTATATACTTTCAGATGACAACTATCAGAGAAGAGGGTCAATACTGTGAATTAACTGAGGTTAAGTGCACTTGGCATGTGGAATGAATTATTGTTGCTTATCTCGCTTTCAGCAGGAGGGGAAAGTTTAGAATTTGAGGCTAAGTGTGGCTTTCCTAAGACTCTTCCTAGCCCGGAGCTCTTACCTACGGAATGTGATACGTGGCACATTTCTTCATTCCACAAATATTTATTGAATCAGGCACTGTGCTAGATGCTGGGAGAAAACAGAAGAGGCAAGTCCTTGCCCTCAGGGAGGCTATAGACCAACAGGAGAGAGGGACATCAAGTATTTCCACAGGTAGCTGGGGCCCCAGACCTCCCATGGGCCCCGACCAGCTTCAGTAGTGCTCTGGGTTCTCAACTCTCTCTCAAGAGTGTCCTCAACTTCTGGCCCACTGACCTGCTACATCTTTGTCTCCTAGGGAGCTTGTCTAGAATGTGTATTTCTGGGACTCACTCCAGTCCTACAGAATAAAAACCTCTGGCCTTTTACAAGTCTTCCAAAATATTTCTGATGCCATAAATTCTCTCTTTGCACATTTTAACTGTGATAAGGCTTTACCGTGTTTGTGTAAGAGGGAACACATGAACAAGCGTGTTGGTTTGTGGTAGAGTGAGCACCGGATTTGCGGCTTTCAGACATGACTTTAAATATTGGCTCCCCAGTTACAGCTTTGCTTTCTGAGTCTCGGTTTCTTTATCCCCCAGCCCATTGTGAGGATTGTATGTGACAGTGCCAAGTCCATGGTCTATGACTCTTCTTTTGGCTTCTTTATCTAATTAGTAATAAGTTACTCATAAACAATGTTAAGACACAAGCCATGGAAAGGGAGGAGATATTTGCAATATTTATATATAATACAAAAAGTGCTATAGTTCAGAATATATATATATAAAAGAGTTCCTAAAAATCAGTAGACAAAGGGCAACCACATAGAAAAATGGGCAAAGGATGTGAACAGGGAGAAGAAAAGAAGAGAAGGAAACTGAATCAGAAAAAACTCAATCACTTACAAGGAAATGTGAATCAAAACAACCATAATGCACCTTTTACTGTAGTCTGACAACAAAAAGTAAGAAGTCTGACAATATCAAGAGTTGTCATGGTGTGGATGAAATAGTACTCTCCTGCACTGGGAATATAATTTGATACCACCACTTTTAAGATATATTGACAGCATCTAGTAAAATTCAAGACATGATACCTAGGTCTCAATAATTCCACTTCTGTGTGTATATCCAACAGAAACTCTGGCATATGTGCAGAGAATCATGTAATAGAATGGATATTGCAGCATTGCTTGTAAGAGTAAAACAATTGGAAATAATCCAGATGTTCATTTATAGAGGAATGGGTAAATAAAATGAGCACTTGAAATGATCTTCTAAATCAACTGGTTTGATCTCAAGAACTTTATGTTGAGTGAAAACGAGGAGAAGAACAAAACACTCAGTATGAATCATTTGTATAAACAAAAAAGAAGAAAAATAATATTACGTGTTGTTTTATAATGCATGTTTATGTATGTGAAATTTCTAAAAATGAAATGAAAAGAATCAAAACTCATGATATTTCTTGCCTGAGAAGGATAGTGGGAAAGAGATAGATGGCTTACAAAGATGTTTGACTAGATCTGTCATTTAACTCCATAAAAACAAAATGTTAAAACCTGGAAGAGATACAACCAAATGTTAACAGTTGATAAATCTGGATGGTAGGACTATTAATGTTTGTTGTTATATTACCCTTTGTAGTCTCCTGCAACATTGTTTTTGAAACTAAACAATAAAACTGATTACTCTTCATTGTCTCATACTGAAGAAACTGTTTGGATAGACAAGAGGTAGTCACTGATCTGGAATGCAGTGAGGGGTCCTGGTATATCTATTGCCTGCTATACCTAATCCCTGGAGGGCCAGGGATTGGCTGGGGAGCGTTGGAGGTCCCCAAAAGACTTTTGGCACTCACCCATGGATGTGAACCCCAAGAATATGAGCCAAGTTTGTAGTATAATTGTATTTGTTTTTAATACCCTCAGCTACTGTGTATGTAGACAGTGAAATTACCACTCAGAGACTCAGAGAATAAATAGCTCTCTTTTTTCTCTTCCACGTCCCACCTCTCACCCTCCACCCGCCTGTGGTTTGGCAGCCACACTTGATTGCCTTACAATTGGCCACTCCTCTCCATTTCTATTTTGTCTCCCTGTCTGGTAGGTGGTTGCTGTGGGAGTATGAAGGAGACATGGAAAGGAGAAAAGAAAGATGGAGAATGTAATTGACTCTGGACAAAGGAAGGACATCTTTTGGTTTATCATCCAAAGGGTAGAGTTTCATGCCCTGACTCATGAATGATTTTAGAGGTGAGGGCACTGGAGATTCTAACTTCTAGGCCCAGGAACAGTTTTGTAGTGACCCTTAAGTTTCTTGCAACCTGTCCTCCAGAAATGTGGGACACACACACGCACACACACATATCTCACACTCCCACCTCCCACATTTTAATAAAACCACTTTATCCAATCATCAGTCAATGGGCACTTGGGTAGCTTCCATGTCTTGGCTATAGTGAATAATGATGCAATGAACATAGGGGTGCATAAGTCTCTGAATTGTTGATTTCAAGTTCTTTGGGTAAATACCCATTAGTGGGATAGCTGGGTTGTATGATATTTCTATTTTCAATTTTTTGAGAACTCTCTGTACTGTTTTCCATAGTGGCTGCACCAGTTTGCACTCCCGCCAGCAGTGGATGAGGGTTCCATTTTCTCCATGACTTCTCCAACATTTGTTTTTTGTCTTGGTGATTATAGCCATTCTAACAGATGTAAGATGATATCTAAGTGTGGTTTTGATTTGCATTTCCCTAATGATTAGTGATGTTGAGCATCTTTTCCTGTGCCTATTGTCCATCTGTATATCTTCTTTGGAGAAATGTCCGTTCATATCCTCTGCCCACTTTTTGATTGAGTTGTTTGGTTTATTTGTGTGAGTTCTTTATATATTATGGAGATTAACCCATTATCGGATATATGATTTGCAAATATTTTCTCCCAGTTGGAGGCTTGTTTTTTCATTTTGATCTTGGTTTCCTTTGCCTTCCAGAAGCTCTTTAGTCAGATGAAGTCCCACTTGTTTATGTTTTCTTTTGTTTCCCTTGTCTGAGTAAACATGGTATTCAAAAAGATCCTTTTAAGTCTGATGTCAAAGAATGTACTGCCTGTATTTTCTTCCAGAAGTTTTATGGTTTCAGGTCTTACCTTCAAGTCTTTGGTCCATTTTGAGTCTATTTTTGTGCAGAGGGAAAGATAATGATCTGCTTTCATTCTTTTGCATGTGGCTGTCCACATTTTCCCAGCACCATTTAGTGACGAGGCTTTCCTTTCTCCATTGTATGTTCTTGGCTCCTTTGTCAAAGATGAGCTGTCCATAGATGTACAGTTTTATTTCTGGGCTTTCAGTCCGTTCCATTGGTCTGTGTGCCTGTTCTTGTACCAGTACCATGCTGTGTTGATTACTATAGCTTTGTTACATATTTTGAATCCAGGGATTGTGATGCCACCAGCTTTATTCTTGTTTCTCAAGATTGCTTTGGCTATTTGGGGTCTTTTGTTGCCCCATATGAATTTTAAGATTCTTTGCTCTATTTCTGTGAAGAATGTCCTTGGGATGCTGATTGGGATTGTGTTGAATCTGTAGATTGCTTTAGGTAGTATGGACATTTTAACTATGTTTATTCTTCCAATCCATGTGCATGGAATGTCTTTCCATCTCTTTATGTCATTATCACTTTCTTTCAGTAATGCCTTATAGTTTTCTTTGTATAGGTCTTTCACCTCTTTGGTTAAATTTATTCCTAGATATTTTATTCTTTTTGTTGTGATTGTAAATAGGATTATATTCTTGAGTTCTTATTCTGTTAGTCCATTATTTGAGTATAGAATTGCTACTGATTTTTGTAAGTTGACTTTGTACCCTGCAACTTTGCTGTACACAAGTATTTTTTAATGTTTTAATTTTTAAACCAAATATTGAATGGGAATACTTATACTGAAAAATCGCTTGCTGTTTTTAACATGTCCTATATTTAGTCTGGTGGCCTGTATTTACTCTGGCAACTTTAATCTATGGGATATTTTTTTAAGGTTAGAGGTCAGGTCTTATTGATTTCAAAATGTTTGTGTAAAGAAGGAATGCTTTCAGCTTCAAGTAACAGAAACTCTCAGTGTTTTTAACAAATGGAGTTTGTTTTTCTCATATAGCAGGTAGTCTAGGAGAGAGATGATCCTAGGAAAGACTCAGTAGCTCAAAGACATCAAGGATCTGCTTCTGGGTTCCTGTGGTTCTCATGCTCTTTTTGGCATCATCACAGAATGGCTGTAGTAACTCATATCCTCACAGAGCTTTCTTGTCAGACAACTTCATAGTGTCAGGAAGAGGAATATCTTTCCCAGAATCTTCCTGGAAAACTGGAAAATTACCTAGCTTTTCCACTACCTAGAGTGGAGGTGACCAAGGAGGGATGGGCTCGGGAAGCATTGGGATAGCTAAGTGAAAGTGTCTGCCAGTGTTGAGCAGACATTTATTGAGTGCCTACTATTTGCCAATTCCTATGCCTAGTGCTAGAGACACAAAATGTATGAGACAAAGTTCCTGTCCTCCAGGAGCTTATAATCTATTGAGGAAAGCAGATATGAGTCCCATGAATTGATATTATTCTGTATGCTTTGTTCAAGATATGCTCTAGGTGTAATGAGAGCTTCCAAGGGGCCACTTTCCTCAGGCCAGGCCTTCAGAAAGGGCTCCTGAAGAGATGCTATTGGCATGTAGTGGATGCTTGGGATTGTGTGAGGGTGAAATCAGCTCATGTATATACAAACCTTTATTGTAGTTTCTGGTGCATCGTAAGGATCCAATAGATATTAGCTCTTAGACTGATTATTATCCTAATGGGAGTCAGTGGTTGGCCTGTCACATGGGTGTCCATCTTTTATTGGATGATCTGAATTAGGAGGTGTGACCTGCCTTCCGTGACACGGGGTTGGGAAGCTGAACAAGGAGTTGTGAAAATGAGCAGAAATTAAGCAGATGGCAGAACCAGGGAAATTAAAATTCATGGACTGAAAGAGCTATCTCAGTGTTTCTCAAAATTTTTACAGCCCTTGTTCCTTTATGTATGAGTCTGTGATCCTCATATGATTATTGATTTTAACTGAAACTTAAATTCAAAACTGTAACTAAAAACAAATCAAAACAATGGGACAATATGCTGCTTTATTTTCAAGTTATATCACATCCCCCCTTGCCCCACAAAACCCATTCTGATACCCTCTCTTCTGCCTACCCTATTAATACATTATTGCTTTGAAGACCATCTGGGTTGACAGGTTTTCATTCTGTGATTCCCCAGGTCTCTGGAGGGTGCCACAGGGCTACCTCAAGGACTAAAGAGAAGGCCAAGTTTTCTGGACTTTACTGTCTTAACAATTCACATGCACCCTTCCCCAATACACACACACATACACACATATGCCAAACAGGACTTCCATTGAGCCTGGAGGTTAAGAACGAGACTGGAGAATCAGACTCCCTGCCTTCTACCAGCTGTGTGACCTTTGGCACTTTTCTTTTTTTTTTTTTTTGAGGAAGATTAGCTCTGAGCTAACTACTGCCAGTCCTCCTCTTTTTTGCTGAGGAAGCCTGGCCCTGAGCTAACATCCGTGCCCATCTTCCTCTACTTTATATATGGGATGCTTACCACAGCATGGCATGCTAAGCAGTTGCATGTCCGCACCCAGGATCTGAACCAGCGAACCCCGGGCTGCCGAGAAGCGAAACATGCGAACCTAACCGCTGTGCCACCGGGCTGGCCCAGGCAATTTTCTTAATTTCTCTGTGCTTTAGTTTCCTCATCTGTAGAACAGGAACGACAATAAAATTTCCTATCTTAACATGTTAAGAGTGAGAATTAAATGTGGTAATCTTTCTGGAGCACTTAGTACAAAACCTGGCAGATTATAAGTATGGAATAATTCTGAATCTGAATTAATTGTAGTACACTTTTATTATTAGGTGTTGAGGATTTGAATATAATATATCACAATGAAGACTCCCACTGCCAAAAAAAGAAAAAGAAAGAAAGAAAGAAAAAGGAAAGGCCACTGTTCTTGTCAAAACCCTTCTATTGCTGAAGCCATTGAGGTCCAGAGAAGTTAAGTGGCTTATCTGAGGTGGTAGATTTTGGCCCAGACTTCAGGTCCCTAGACTATCACTGCCAACCTTGTATAGACTCATAGTTCACAAGGTTTTTATAGCTCAAAAGGATTTGACTTAAATTATTGTAAAACTGGCAGCAGATAGCAAGAGTCTGGATGAATACATCTCAAACACTGGTTTCCGTGCTTCAAGGTCTGATGTGAACTGTGGATCTACCTACTTTAATAGCAGATATTAGCACCCACTTAGTCCCTGACAGGATTCCCTTCCACATCTCTTTGCAATTGCTGCTCTAGACCCAGTTCCACTCCCAACAGTTTTAGAGGACAGTCTCCCCTCCTGGAAGGCTGAGCCCTCACTGAGCTGCCAGGTAAACTCAGAGAGATGGGCTTAGGAACCAACACGTTCTCCCAGCTGGAGGAGAAAGTCAGCTGTACTCCATATAGGTATTCCCGTTCTCCTGGGCTCTCAGTCTAGAAACACATAATTTATCTTTAGTTCTTCTTTCTCTTCCCCACATTCTTACATTACTTTCTACAAAACCTTCAAAGTCCTTTTTCCAAAACCTGGGTCTACTTGGTTTCACTAACGTAATCTCTTCCATTAGCCAGGTCACTCTCCTCACTGGACCCAGCAAGTTATAAATCCAGTTAAAACGGGCTTGGACAATAGGAGTTATTGTCTCACGTGACAAGAAATCTAAGGAAGGCTGTTACAGAGTTGATTTGGTAGGTCAATATTGTGAAGGATGCTGGGGCAGCTTCTGTGTGCTTTTCTTATGTTCACTTCATGGTACAAGATGGCTATTGCAGCTCCAGAGATTATGTCCTTTCAGGACAGTGTCCTAGACAGGACTTTCCCCTCCACCTGTCTCTCCTTGTTTGTAATAGAAGAAGACCTTACCCAGAATTCCTCGGTAGACTTTCCCTTCTGTGCCAGGATGAGTTCTGTTGTCCACGCCCTAGCTGCAAAGGCAGTTGGGAGACTCTCTGTGGGAGGTGGGCGCTGCCAGGTAGGAGGAAGAGAGGGAGGGAGGGCTGTTTGGTAGGTGTATTAGTTCGCAAGCGCTGCCATAGCAAAATAGCACAGACTGGGTGTCTTAAACAACAGACACTGATTTTTTTCATGGTTCTAGAGGCTGGAAGTTCATGATCAACGTGCTGGCTGGATTGGTTTCTTTTGAGGCCTCTTTGCTTGGCTTGTAGATGGCTGTCTTCTCACTGTGTGTTCACATGGTCTTTCCTCTGTGTGTGCACATCCCTGGTGTCTCTTTGTGTGTCCAAATCTCTTCTTATAAGAACACCAGTCAGATTGGGTTAGAGCCCACCCTAATGGCCTCGTTTAACCAAATCGCCTCTGTAAAGGCCTTATCTTCAAATACAGTCACAAGCTGAGGTGCTGGGGGTCAGGACTTCAGCATATGAATTTGTTGGGGGGAGGACACTACTCAGCTCATAACAGTCAAGAACCAACTGTACCTGTCATATTGCTGATGACAGGTTTCTTTCTACCTACCCTTGAACATTTACTTGTTCCATCCCTCTTATTCAGAATCACTTTCTCCTCTCTAGATATCCAAAAGATACTCATTTTCCAGAACCAACCCAAAGCCCATCTCTCCCAGGAATCGCATTCCTCTACCTTTCTTCACCTTCCCAGCCCACTTGGATTGAACTCTGCTTGAATCCTTACATGTGCATCGTTATCACTGACGATTTGTCTGCCTGGGAATAACTTGATTAGAGCTAGAGGAATATTATAGACTAGTCATGACGTCACACAGTGTGAATACTTCTTTAAACAAAACCTGGATTTTAATGAACTTTGACTAAAGTGGAGGAAAGAGTCATCGTGCTGAGATGGGAATGTGATCTGAAATCTTTTCTAAAATCTGCACGTTAGTTCGTGAGTGTCACAGGATGGAGTAGAAACCTGAGAGGAATTTGGAGTTCAATCTGGCATCTTTTAAGGAGACTTTAGAATAAGAACCTGGAAAATGAGTTTTCAGTTACAAAAGGGAAATTGGTTGGGCTCTGTTTTAGATACTGTAGAATTCCTGATCAGGAGATTCCCAGCAGAATTATAGTCTCGTGCCATATGCATTCTCCTCTCTACCTAGTATCCTTATTATAATGTCTTAGTATGGAGGAGGGAGAATGACAATTTCAAGATTAAAAAACTCAGCTCATAGACTTGTATAGTAGCACCTGTGCTTCGATTTGATTTTGAAATGTGCAATTAACTTCGCAGTCCTCCATAAAAAAAGTGTATTTCTCAGAGGAGGGTTCTGGGGTCTCTTATGGAGAAGATCCTCCTGAGTATGGAATGCTTATTTGTCACAGCTTCTCTTGGGTGCCTTTTTAAAATAGACTATTGGAAGATTATTTTGAATCTGGAATTTTAAAAAAAGAAGCTGTTACTACGTGGGCCTGCTTAAGGCATCATGCTTTCAAGTTTGCTCCCTCTGTCAGCGCAAAGGCCTTTTTATCTCTGATCAGTGATGGACTTCAAAGGGAGGGACACGCTTTGCATGTCTCGCCTCTCCACCAATTCCTTTCTTTGCAGCTTTTATTGAAAGGAAGCCAGTGCACACCTACAGACATGACATGCACACAAAATAACTGGTGTCCTGGGCAAGGGCCTTCCAAAGGCCAGCCCCCCATCCAGTGATGTTATGAGGCGTGAAAATGGTCTTTCAAGTCAACAGCACTTTGTCATCCAGCTCATAAGGAAAATACAGTGTCAGAAGTTTGGCTTTATGTTTGAATGTTCCTCTATTTTGTCACATGCACATTTGCCATGCTTTCTTATTTAAAATCAGCAAAGGCTTACCAACTCTAATATATTACAATAAGCTCTAAGTGACTGGTATAAATAAAGTACATTAGGAACATGAAGAAAGGCACCATTAGTTCTGTCTGACAAGAGAAGAATCATAGATGAGTTGAGAGAAAAGGAAGCCTTGAAAATGAATACAGTAGAATTTTGCCAGATTGGAGAGTAAGGAATTCTGGGCAAAGGCAGGAGCATGGAGGAGTGAAAATTCAGGGTCTGTTGAAGGAAGGAAGAGTCTGGTCATGGAAGGGGGGACACTAGACGAGTGCAGGCAGACCAGATGTTGGAGAGAGGAAACAAATGCACAAGTTAGTCTTAAAGGATGCAAGGTGCTGAGAAATCAGAAAAAGGAACATCAATGAAATAACAAAGTAAATAACAAAGAAAATATCTTGGTACTAATACTGTACTCATTGGAGGGACTGTAGACCAATAGCTGTAAAGTAGTTAGAAAGCAAGAAAAAGTACTGTATTATCATGTTCTTAACTAAATTACCTGGACTCTAAGTGCATATTAGATACAGGGTTTGTTCAGAGGTCAGCATATTCAAGGAGGTCTTCCTGCAGTGGGTGGAGATGAGCCAAGATCTGGCAGGTGAGAGAGACTTGAATTATCAGAGAGGAGAGGAGAAGATATTCTCCTGAGCAAATGAGTAGGACTGTGGGAGCAGAAGTGGTAGATATGAAGGACAATAAAGAGATTAACCAAGCAAATAGGAAGGAGCTTTACAGTGTGGAGTCAATTGGTTTATTTCAGTGTTTCTCAAACTTGACTGCACATTGGAATCACCTAGGGAGATTTCAAAAAATATTGATGACTGGGTCCCATGCCCAGAAATCCTGACTTAATTGGTCTGGAGTGTGGCCTGAGCAATAGGATTTTTAAAAGAAAGCTCCCGATGATTGTAGTGTATAGCCAGATTTAGTATAGAGACCCACACATTCCAAGCTGTGGAATTTGGATTTGCTTCCATAGGCACTGCATGTTCTTAAGTGATGGAGAAATAAAATGATCTGTTGGAAACAGGAAACTGGTGATTGAAAAGTGGATTGGAGAGAGGGTGAAGCTCATGGTAATGGGTCCAACCAGAAATTCAGGAGAAATCCTGGAGCGAGTTATCAGAGTATCAGGTTAGCATTGTGTCTGTGGGAAAGGAAGGAACAGGGCAGATCTCAGAAATGCATTGAAGAATCATCCTGAGAACCTGATGACAGGGACAGCAAAATTTAGCAGATAGAATAGTGATTTGGAGAGTGGATGGACCTGGGTTCAAATTGCAGATCTGCCCGATTTCCAGCATTATGACCTGGGCGAGGCCTTTAAATCCTCCCTTCGATCATCTTTCAGTTTTAGAGATAGAGATAATAATACTGACCTAGCAGAAGTGTGGTGAAGAACAGTGAGGTAATGTGTAAAAATTACCTGGCAAGTATTCAATACAAGCAATCCATGGTATCATTCCTGTGGGGAATTTAAAAAAACCTGACTGGTTAAGAGCATCCCCTTTGGAGACAGACCTAGCTCAGCCCTTTGAAAACTGTGTGACTTTGGATAAGGGATGCAATTTCTCTAAACATAAATTTTCCCATCTGTGAAATCATTACTTTCTTCCTTTATATAGTCTAGTAATATTCCATTGAATGAATATATTACATTTAATTTATCCTTTCCTCAGCTGATGAACATTTAGGTAGTCACTTTTTGGCTGTTATGAATAATGCTGCTATGAACATTTGTGTACAAATTTTTGTGTGGACATATGTTTTCATTTCTTTGGGATATATACTTAGGAAGCGAATTGCTAGATCATATGGTAACTCTGTGTTTAATGTTTTGTTTTTCACAGCATCTACTATTTTAATTTTTACTGTCAACATACATATAAGGATCCCAATTTCTCCACATTCTTGCTGATACTTGTTATTACCTGTGTTTTTTATTACAGCCATGCTAGTGGGTATGAAGTGGTATCTTATTGTTTGGATTTGTATTATTAGCTAATAATGTTGAGCATTTTCTCATTTCCTTATTGGCCATTTGTAAATCTTCTTCGGAGAACTGTCCATTGAAATCTTATGCCTGTTTTTAAATTGGTTTCTTCGTCTTTTTATTATTGAGTTGCAAGTGTTCTTTATATATTTTGGATGCAAATCCATTATCGTATATGTAATTTGCAAATATTTTTTCCCATTCTGTGGGTCTTTTCACCTTCTTAATGGTGTCCTGGAAGCACAAAAGTTTTAAATTTTGATGAAGTCTAATTTATTTATTTTTAGTTTGTACATTTAAGTCTGTGATCCATTTGGAGTTAATTTTTGTCTATGGTATGAGGAAGGAGTCCAACTTCATCCTTTTGCAAATGGATATGCACCATTTATTGAAAGACCATTCTTTCCCATTGAATTGTTTTGGCACCTTTGTCAAAAATTTGTAGGTCTAGCCTCATGCTTCCTCATCTTTTGAGTGAGAAAATAATCCAAGTTTGGGAAATTATAGGATATACTTCTACTACTCTCCTTTGTTAGATTTATTTTACAGCATTAAAACATTTTAAATTATCTACCATTGCCTTTTTAAAAATTGGATGATGTGATTTAGACTTTATTCTATATTTACATAAAAAATTGGTGGTGAGAAAATGATCAGTTTTTTTTTTTTTTTTACTTTTCCAAAAAAGAAACGAAAGAAAGCACACCGTGGAGACCTAGCTTGAGGTCACAGCTGTGGTGCGTACACTGTTTATGGTCACATGTTTTCCCAAACATCTCTCTCTTGGCATTCTTTCCTTAATGCATAACCCAGCTGGACTGACAGTGGGTTTTGTGGCTAGGTAACCATGCTTAATTCCTTCTTTATGTTCATCACTGTGGATTTTCAATACAAATTTATCAGTCTTGTTTATCTACCCCAATATCTCAAAAATCCTTTTGAAAAAGTGCACTGTTTCTCGCCCTGAAGGTAAAACACAGCAACCTTGTTTAACAGCAAATCTCACGTGGGAAGTAGTTCAGGAACAGAAGGATTGATTGTCCTCCCTCCAGGTCTCATCCTCGTTTGTTCAGCTAAAGGATGAGGAAGGAGCTGAGAAGGGGCACACAGCCTGGCCCGTCAGAGCCGCTCTCTATTGAAGGAGAAGGCGGCATGTGGGGCTGCCTTTCATGGGACGTTCTGCCTGCAGTGTGTGAGAGGCAGACGGTGGGCAGCAGGCCTTGGTGCAAGTTAATCTGTATCCCCAAGGGCGCAGACGATTTCAAGACTTTTAGCCGCCCTGGTTGTGGTCTCTGGATGCCAAGCTAATAGAGCAGAAGGTGATTTGGACCCAAAAAGGGCAGTAGAAAGTCATTCTGGAATGGAACTTGTATCTACCGATCCCTCCCCTGGCCTGGAGTCTGAGTGATTGTCTGCTCCCTGGCTGATGCTGTGGTACTTTATCTTACCCCTGGAGGGAGGAGCAAGGTGGACCTATGGGGAAATGGAGTTTCAGTGCATCTGTAATAGCACTGAAAAGACAAACAAAACCGGATCAGCCTTGAATCATTTTTGTGAGATGATGTCAGGAATTAATGCTAGGTTTTGTTTTCTCTGAAGCTTACTGCCTGGATAACTTTTTAAAATAGCCCGAGAAATTAATTTGCTGACAATTCTGAAAGACAACTGCAATTATGCCATTCACATAATTTACACCAGCTTCTGCTTTGTTCTCTGTGGATGCTTGCCAGAGGTGTAGAATTGGTCTTTTCTACATCAGAAACGAGAACTTACTATCCTTACTGAGGTTATTTCTTCTTTGTGGGTGAATATAGGATGGGAAGGTACAAGTAACATGAATATCATTTATTTAATTTGGACTGTCATTTGAAGAACTGTATATTTATCAATATAATTTGTAACATGGATTCCTATATTCTGAAGTACTGACCTTCCAGAGAGCCCACTACTTTGAAGTTCTAGATCCTTCTCTAAACGTTTCCTAGGCTAAGAGTTCTCCTTCCTTGGCTAAGAGATGCTTTCAAATTCAAAATACTCATGATTAAAGAACTGATTCTCAATGGTGGACAGTCTAACCTGGAGGGTGTTTAGAAAAGCATTGTTGTCACAGGGGCTGAGGGGACTACTGAAATATAGTGGATGGAACAAGAGATGCTAAATATCTTGTCATGTAAAGGACAGTCCTGCACAAAAAAGAATTTTACCACCCAGGGTGTGGATAGAGCCCCACTTTGAGAAACCAATCCATTCACCTGAGCCTGAGTCTCATCTCTGTGTGTTTGAGTGGACTGACGTGTGCTAGTGAGACGGTAACTATCCTGGGCTGGTAGCAAAATGAGCAGTCACAGGATGCAGTTACTGCGTCACCCAGGTCGGTGGCGCTCATTTTCCTGCTTCCCCTGTGATCTAGACTCAGCCAAACCATTTTCCCTCCACTGCTTCATTCCTGCCATCTGAAGCTAATGTGCATCTTGTTACTCTTATTAATAACAATAATTAACATTTACTGAGTGCTTACTGGAAGCAGGGAAGATGCTGGATGATTCTTTTTTGTATTATTTTGTCACCACAATAATCCCAAGAGGTGGACATTGTAATATCCTTCACAAAAATGGAACTGACATTTTGAGAGATTAAATAACCTGCTTAAAGTCATGTAGAGGAGACAGAGAAGATTGTGGAGCTGGAATTTCATCCCAGATCTGTCCGCTTATAAAACCATCTCCTCAGATCCACTGTGCTGCACTGCCTCCCCAGCCTTTGTCTCTTGGGTGACAGCTAACTCACCACATGAGCTGTTCCCTCTGCTAGGCACCTTCTTCCTTTCTTGTCCTCACCCCAGCCTCCTGTGCCTGGCTGATTCCTACTTAGTCTTCAGTCTTGCTTTGGGGAAGTCTTTGGTGACTTCCCCACTCTGGGGTTAGGCACTTCATCTCTGTGCACCATCTATTTCCCCAATCATGGGCAATAACGACAATAAGTGTGGTTCATGTGTCTATACCCCTTATTAAACACTAAGGGTTTGTGACTTCTTTTTCACTGTCTCCCTGAAGCCTAGCTCTGGCCCTGGCATGGATCAGGTGCCACACAGATGTTTGTGGAATGTGGAGAGGGTGGTCTGGGCTCACCCCTCTGGCTCTTGCTACTCCAGCAGTGGCTTAGGTGGGTACTTCCCCCTAGGGCCAGCTCTCACAACCAGCTTTCTTGATTGGGACCCTCTGCTAGGCCAGCTCTAGGTGGGGAACATGAGAGCTTGGATGGGGAGAGCAGCACTGGTGGAGTATGGAGGCAGGTGTTTTCATGAGAGAACCGGCAGGGAATTTGTTATCCTATAACAGAACTACAGGACAAGTGGGACAAACTGTCATAATATGGACTCTGGGTCACAGAAGGAATTAGAAATGACCTCCTGATCCACTAATTTCCTCTAACCTTAGTGCACTTAAACTAGAACCCAACTGGTTTCATTGGGGTTCCCAGCTGCCAAACCCTCCAGAGATTTGATAGGAAAAAAAAGTTGTTTTATGAGAAAAACAATAAAGAACATTTATTGAGTAATGCTTTTGGGCATTTAACACAAAAGAAAACTAGTTCATTACTTAGAAGTCAACAACTCAGGCACATTTTTATAGGATTATATAGATCCTCAACCTAATTATTACATTGTGATGCTGCCTACTATGTACTAGGGACATTAAGCACATGTATGTGTGGCTTCATTTGTTTTTGTTTATTTTTCTGTTTAATGTTTACCACAATCCTAAGACTTGGGTGTTATTTTCCCTGTTTTACATATAGGAAATAAGGGTTATGTAACTTGCCCAAGGTCATGTGCCTTGTAAGTGGCTGAGATGGAAACTGAACTCAGGGCTGTCTGAATTCAGACTCAGATGAGTTGCTGGCTGCCTCATGCAAAGGCATCTCCACTGCTCTCATTATGTTCCAGCTCTTCCCTTCACAGTCCTTTCACTTCCTCATTCTCCAAGCGCCAATGTTCTCTGTCACCTGAGGTAAGCCACGTGGCCCAAGAAAGCATGAGGAGGAGCAGACACAGGCATGACAGGGAAGGGTGTGTGAAGAGGAAGACACTTGACCTTTCTTTGCCAAAAAATAGGATAAAACCTCTGCCAAGTTGCAGATGTCAATGATCTGTCATATCAATGGGAAGCCTTTTTTTTTCTTTAGGACTGCTCTTCATCAAGCAGAAATGGTTTAAAATGATCTGGGTCAAAGAATTTACCTAACTTTGTTTATTCTTATCCAAATTGTGTTTTTTAAACTCACAAAAATATTCAGCTCTGACTCAACCAGGAAACCTGTACTCATAAATAGATCCTCCTGAACATAATCAAAATGATAATTTCCACCCCTGGGCTAGACCAACCCTGGGCGCCCCACTGCAATTATCTGCCAGTCTACTGCGCTGTTTCATTTTGTCAGTCCGCACTCATTTCCAGGCAGTGCAGAGTAGGGTATTTTTTTTACAGTTCAGATCCTCCCAGTCTCCAGAGGCAAGCATGACTGCTGTAAGTCAAATCGAATTTGCAATTCCCAGGGTGGTCTTTATCATTGTTGTGCAAACACTGTCCTCCTAAAAATCTCTCTGGGGAAAAGCATGCAATACTTCTGCATCACCTGACTCCATGAGGTCAGAGTTGAAAAGCTCGCTTTCCTCCACACTTACTCTTGTCAGGCCAGCACGGATATGGCCCAGTCATATCATGAAGTGGCTCTTCTTTTCTGAAGTGTTCCCCACATAGGCGGCTCCATTAACAGGGTGGGTCATCTCTAAATAAAGGAAGTGAGTGGGTGGAGGTTGGGGGGGGGAGGTTCTAAGTGTTCCCTGGGGAGGTTCAACATTTTAAGTGTGTACATAAGTATGCCCATTTATCACAGGGCCACTTCCTGTCCTGCATCCCGTCTGCTAACACAGGACAACGTCACGAGGTTTATGACGTAGATAATGACACGGTGTGCTGCAGACATATTTAGAGCTTGTCATCAGGAGGACTTCTGATGATAGGCAGGTGAGGACTCAATTTCCATTGTCCAGAGAGAGAAGCTGATGAGAGCGGGATTTCAGCACCGCAGCCTGTCTGTCAGCACCGACGTAATCAGCTTTTGATCATTTCAGGCTGCCTTTCTGTTCAGTGAATGATTTAGAGCCTTTTATTCTGTGATTGCCAGCACTTCTTTCACAGGAGGGCAGGGAGACACAATGCGCTGAAACTCAAACGTGTCCATTTTCCGACTCCTCAGCAGCTTTGCCGAACCGCCTGTGAGGGGGAGAGAATGACACTAGTAGCTGTGATGCCTTGGGGTGGTTTTTGGAGGAAGGTATGTTTAATGTATCTGTATCACTCTATTCCTTAGAATTTACACAGATTAAATTTTTAAAAAAAAATTCAGGAAGTTGTAACTTCCATTTCTGGGCCCCAACTATAGGGCATAAGAGAGAGCATCCAAGTCATTGCGATTAAAGATCGTGCCCAGCCTTTGGCGCTGTGGTCCACACCCTGATTCTTGAAACTGCTTCTCTTCCTCTTGTTTCCCTTAGTCTGCACCTTTTTTTGCGTCCCTCCCACCTCTTGACACATCCTCAGCCTCCTTTGCTAATTCCTAATTTTTCCACTCAGCTCTGTGATGGGGGAACTTCCTTAGGATCTGTAGTCACCGCCTTCTCTGCTCCCTTCCCTCCCCTAGAGCGATTCCATCCACTCCTATGTCCTCACACACCCTTACATCCTTTCGTGCCAGAGCTAAGCGTCTCACTGCCTGCTGGGTATCAACCTACGGATGTCAAGCAGGCATCTGAGACTTAATTAGCCAAAAATCAAACTAAACTATGGCCCCCAATTCTCACACTTGCTCATCATCACTAAGAATTTTCCATTTATTGCTGGAAGAGGAAAAATTGCTTCACATTCTTTGAAAGGAATTCTGGAAGACTGAGTTACAATGAAAAGTACATATAGTACATATACTCTTTAACCTAGTAATCCCACTTTTGGCTTCTGTCTTATTGAAACCAAACCACATCTTTATGCAAGAGTACATGTGGAGGGATGTTTATTGTTTGTAGTGGTGGGAACTAGGGAACAACCTGAATGCCAATCAGGGGAGAATAGATGACAGTGAATTATAGCCATTATGCAGTTAGGTGATGTGAAAAGATGTCTATGATGTATTCTGAACTCAAAAAGCAACTTGCAAAGTAATATGTATGGTATTATCTAATTATTATACAAATAAAACAAAAATAACAGAAAACCCTGTATATGTGTTTGTATGCTCAAATGGACATGAGAAAAGATGTGGAAGGATATTCAGCAGACTATTAGTGTTGTTTCCCCAAGTTGGGGCACTGGCCCGGAGGAATGAGCACATGTTGCTTTTGTAATATTTGAAAAAACATTTAATTGCTCATCCTCCTGTATTTCTTGCTAGTCACTCAAGTAAGAATCTTAGCATCATCTGAGGCACCTCTTTCTCCCTTCATCTTTCCAATGATTCATTGTTTTTATGTTTGTATCAGACTATAAAATCACTGCGGGCAAGGACCTTCTGCATAGTGCCTTGCATATATCTCTCAATATATGATTATTGACTTGAAATGAAGATTTTACTGTGTAATTGCTCCATATTTCTATTATATGTATATCTCTAAGCTTTTTTTTCTAATTCAGAGGGATACCAGTGCTTTCACCAAAACCCTCATATACACATTGCCTTCCCCACCCCTGCTTTGGAAAGTGTGCCCTTGGAACAGAAGGTATTACATCATATACTCTTGTATCCCAGGTTGACTTGTTTCGTCTTCTCTTATACTCGTTTTCACTCAACTCTGCATCCTGCTTTCAGTATCATTTAGAGTCCTTTGGACAGGAGGCAGGTAAATAGGGAACAAACAGCCCCCTGAAGGGCTGTGTGCATATTTGCATTAAAATAAGCAAAGAACACCACATGTGTCAAACAGTGATGAAGAAATTGGTCGAACATTCAGGTGACTCCTGATGTCAGAAGGTTGCCAATATGAAACCACAACATTCAGACATTTTAAAACCAATTCTTAAAATAGTGCAATCTCTATACCAAAGATTAAGTAGGGAACTTTTGCTGCACCCAAGGGAGCTTTTCAGCACACCCACGACCTTCATACACCCACACTCACACCCACACCCGAACGCACTGCATTGAACTTTACCTGAACCCCAACTTGCTGAATCATGATTTCACTGGCTTTGCTCCAGTGGCTTTCCAGGACTGACAGTTAATGTCTGAGTTGCCTGAAAGGGGAGTGGTAGATGTTCAGTCAGACGTGATGGGTGAATTGCTCCACCAATCTTTCCACCAGTTCTGCATGCACTATTCCAGTCTGCATTCCAGAGCCTGGAACAAATTCTGATACAAAGATCTGCGATTGAGCATCCTTACAGTTTGTGGGATTGCACAGCACATTGAGTGACCAGGCATGATGTCATTTTCATGCAAATAAACAAGAACACAGGATCTCTGAGAGCAGATTGAATTAAATCATCAACATGCTATTTATATCCCTAACACTTTCCAGACTGAGAGTTCAGCATCATAGCAGATATCAATCACAATATTCCTTTGTTTCTGGAAGTTGCTATATATCACTATTGCCATTTTACTAATAGGGGATTTGGAGATACTGACTTATCCACAAAATTACTGCTCATCAGAGAGGGAATTTGGCATTCTATTAAAGAATATAAACTCTACAAATAGGAAGACCCAAGTAGTTAAAAATAATTGATATGAAACAAATCGTGCTTCCTAAAGAATGCCACCCTTTGTGATGATTTCTATGCATAGTTATGATACATCAATAGATTCTAGGGTGAGCATAGCCAACAGATAGAATCTCATGTAGGATTTATGCTTCTTGAACCCTACTGTCTGTGTGTTCTGTGTTTTTTTAAGGGTTGATGTCAAGCGAATCACTATTAGGGGACTATATTTTCCACTATTGGTACTAAATTCTGATTATGGCCTCCTTACTCCAACCAGTTGACTATTCTGATTGGAGTCAACCCTTTGGAAAGATATTCTTACGTTCTTGGCTCTTTATTGAGCCCTCCGTCCCTACACCACTCCTCCCCAAATAAACAGAAATACTACCCCAAGCAGCAAAATGTGTTCTGAATGAGCATAATCTCCCAGCATCAGAAGTTAGTGGGAGCTTTGCCTAGGGAGAGGAATTAGAAGTCAGCCCATAAAAATAAATGAATCTGTTTCCATAGTGACGAGAATCTTTCTCTCCGTAGTTTTTATCCTGTGTTCCCCCACAGATCCCTTAGGCAGAATAACAATAAACTCGAAGAAAACATTTTATTATCTAAATGGTTTCTTAATTTAAATCCGAAAGCCTTTAAATTATCTTCCCAAGGATACTGTTGGCCATAACTTTTGGAATTGAATACCTGAACAGAGTTGGAGGAGGAATATCACCTCCCAGAACCCAGCCAAGCGGGAGAAGCAGAGTGGGGAAGGCCTCGTGGGTTACACATGCGTTTTGTATGCAGCTTTCCTGATGGGTAACACACCTGTCATGTTTAATATTTCATTGGTGAAGGAAATGTGCATCTGTCTGTGTTCATCTGCCGAATGAAATTTTACACTGATGAAGCCTTCATGCAGTGAACACAACAAGGCTTCCTCATTACTCCCCTAAATCGTATTCCACAGCAACCAGGAGGAATCCATACTAGCAGCAAAGCCTGAGCCTCTGCTCTTTACCCACCAGCCCGCTCTAGGGGACCCTTTACCTTTGTTTCTGCAATCGTGACTGGGCCTGCCTCCGCCATAACACTGAGGAGGCTGAGGGAAGCCCAGCCGCTGCAGTGTCAGAAGCATGGCTGCAGAGACAAAGGACCCAGAGGAGCAAATTCATGAGCAGAAACCTCTAGAGTGCAGGTGAGAAACTGGGAGCCTCCCCAGGAAGGCAGAGCTGGTGGAAATGTCCTGATGTGAACATGGCAAACTCATAAGACAGGCGGTCCACGTGGGGAACGGTGCAAATCACATGAATGGAAATTATTTCAGCACTGTTGCCAAACCGAATGTGGAAGGTCTGAGTAAATACCCTTGATTTTCTGAGAAGTCATCTCAATAGAATAAAGTCTTGACCCCTTCCTTAATCCCTTATGAGGGTGAACACATGTCTCAGTTTTCCTGGAAGGTTTAAGTTTTATGCCTGTTGTCCCAGGATAACTATTAATGCTACCCCTCTCCATTCTCAAACGTATCTCAAAGGTTTGAACAATAAATGCTAAGGTCACCCTACTTATAGTCCACAAATGTCAGTCTAGTGTTCCACCACTGACATTTTCTCTGTTTCTTTCCATGAATATTATGTGCTGTTTCTAGACAGATTAGTGCGCCTTTCCCATAACGTAGCAGCTACCAGGCGCTACTTCTTCCAAGCTCGAGATCCGCGGAGATCTGAAGACATTTTTCTCAAGATGAAAAGGAGAGAAGAAGGGAGTTGCTTCTTCTTTATATTGTAAGACTAAGTTGTATAATAATAACCCATTAATTTGTTTTCTACCCTAGTTGCAAACTTTTTGAGGACAAAGAGAGAATATTGTTTATCTTTCTATTGCCAAGGGTAACTTACAGATATGCAGTAGAAATATGTAGCTGCAATCCAAAAGAATGAATAAAAGCCATAATAAGGGGAGAGTTTATTTAGGCCTAACACCAAATAAACTTTAGAGGAATGGGGTTGGGCACTAATACATGACAGTGGGATAGATAAGGCAGGAAAAAAAAGGGAATTTTAGGTACTATCATTTTCTCTCTTCCCATCATTTGTTAACTTTTTCCTAATTACAAAATATTACCTGTTCATTGTATGAAATTTAGAAAGGGAAATAGGCAAAAAAAAAAAAAAAAATCCCCTCCCAGAATAATTAGTGAACTTTTTGAGGTATGGCTGTGTTGAGTTTCTTGCTCATACTCACATATGTGTACCTGTGTGTCTGGATATTCATACAGGGTTTGGGGTACCGTCTCTTATCAGGATCACTGCCCTTGGAGGGACTGCACTGTCGCCGTTAGCAAGATTTCTCATCAAGCGCAGCCTGACACTGCTTGTTCAGGTGGCACATGAGAACTTAGAATCATTTGGAGAATTTACGTAAATACTTCAAGTGGCAGAGGAGAAATGTGAAGAAATTCGGGATTGTTTTTATTACTTATTTGTTCTCAAGTTTTCCATCCTTTCCAAGGATATTCTGTCTTTGCCAGAGTCTTCTGTCACAAGGGATCCAGTGCATACAGTTGGGAACACTGGACTTGGAATCAGAAGATTGACACATATATTCTGTATTAGTCACTTAATTGTTGTCTGAACCTGGGCTTGATCTTTAACCACTTTGAACCTTAGTTTTATCACCATGAAGACATTTATTCTCAGCACTTAACATCAACATAAGGATCAAATGAGATCAGAAACATACTTGACCGTCTAGAACACAGTCAGTGACCAGTAGAGAGTGGCTGATGTGAAGAGTGGTGAATGTGTTCATTATAGTTCCTTATGGAATGGTGTTGGTGTGGAAAACACAGGATTTGGGACATGGAGATGGGTCTGAGGTTGTGCTTAGCCCACAATGACTCTGTGATTTTAAGGCAATTTGTTTAACTTTCGTGAGCCTTTGTTTCTTTACCAACTAGCTGAAGTCATTTATATAATAAAATGTTAATTTAAAAAAAATTTTACGTTATAATAATGATAGTAATGATAAGATGATGATGATAGTTTCCTTATTGGTAGAATTTCAAAGAGAAGAAAGAGGGAAAGAGGAGGAAGGAGAAGCTTTTATAATGCTATTATAATGATAGATGAGAGAATGATGTTTTATTATTGTTCCTTAAGTCCTACACCTTCAAAGTGAGGTATATTTTATTTCATCTGTTTTCAACCATGGCTGTGCATTAGAATCACTGGGAAAGTTGAGAAAACAAGCAAAAAACAATACCTGAGTCCTGGTTAAATGAGACTCTCTGAGAGGTTAGGCTGGACATCATATTTTTAAAACCTCCTTAAGTCGTTTTCATAGGCTGTTGCAGTAGGGAATTCCTCTATATGTCCATGCCTCCTGAAGGAAGCTACTGGTAAGAAGCACATCTGATTTTCGTAGCTCAGGGGGACTTGCACAGGAAACTTGCTGGGATCCTGTGTCCCACACAGGCAGGAAGATGGAGAAGCTGGGAATGGACCTGTTGGAGCTGCGGAGCCAGCCCATCCCTGGAAAGCAGCTCCCTCCCAAGCTGATGGCACTTTAAAGCACAGAGTTCAAAGGCAGTGGTGAGCTCAGCTCAGCAGGGAAGGCCTGATTGCGATTCTGGCATCATTCATCCTGCATCTGGATGGCTGCTGCAACCTCCTCACTGTCTCTCCGTCTCTAGTCCTAACCCTCTGCAAGCTGTTTTCCACACAGTCCAGCAGAAGCCTATACCCTTTTCTATTGCTGCATAACAAGTCACCACGAACGAGGTGGCTTAAAACCTCACCCACTGATTAGCTCACATTTCTGGAGGCACAGAGTGGCTCGATTCTCTGCTCAGGAGCTCATCAGGCTGAAATCAAAGCGTTGGTTGGCTGTGTTCTCATCTGGAACTCAAGACCCTCTTCCAGGCTTATTCAAGTTGCTGATAGAATTCAGTTCCTTTCTGTGGAAGGACCCAGGGTCCTGCTTCCCTGCTGGCTGGCTGTCAGCTAGGGGCCACTCTCAACTCCTAAGACCATTCCCATTCCTTGTCACCTGGCCCCTGCCAGCAATGGAGAATCTCCCTCGCATTGAATTTATCTCACACTGAGGACCTCTTTTTCCCAGAAGAGCTCAGTTCCTTTTAAGGGCTCACCTGATTAGGTCAGGTTCACCTAGGATAATCTCCCCACTTAAAGTCAATTGACTTGGGACTTTAGTCATATCTGCAAAATCCCTTCACAGCAGTACCTAAATTATCATTTAATTTAGTAACTAAAAGAAGATAGGTGTACACAAGGGACTGGAAATTTGAGGGACTACCTTAGAATTCTGCCCCCACGAAGTCCAAGTATATACTTAAAACTTCTCAGTGGGCACTCACTTTTGCCCAATGACTAAAGCCCATGCTCCTTAGCACGGCATCTAAGGCTCTACATAATCTGGCCTATCTCTCCAGACTTGCCTGTACTTACTCTGTGCCCTGTGCCTTTCTCTGGCTGCCTTATATATATCTGCACCAATTTGTTCATACTTCTGTGGCTTTGTACACTATTTTGTCTCTCACTTCTGAGCTTTAGCTAATGCTATTCCTTGTGCTTAGAATGCCTTTCCCATCTCTATTTACATGCAAAATCTTTATGATCCAACACAGGCTTCATCTCCTCCAGGAGACTTTCCCTGGATTCATTCATTCACTCAACAAATGCTTATTAAGTACCTACTATGTGCCAGTCACTGTCTCAGGCACTGGAGGTACAGTAGTAAACTTGACAATGACTCTCTCTCTCTTATAGAGCTTACCTACCAGTGGGGGAGACAGGAAAAACACAAAAATAATAATAAAATTTGTCAGATGGTGATAGTGCTGTGAAAAAGAATAAAGCAAAGAGAGAGAGAGCAACGGGCGAGTTGTCATTTTATATACCATCAGCCCATAATGCTTCTGTCATAGGTGACGTTTCAGCAGAGGCCTCAAGGAAGTAAGGAAGTAAACAGCACAGAAATGTGGGGAAGAGCCTCAGGGTCTTTCTCTTCTGTTTCTTTTCTGTCCATGATTTGCTGAATGAATGACTGAAAAAAAAAGAGTGTGCCAGGCAGAGTGAACAGCAAGTACAAGGTTCTGAGATAGGAAGTCCTTTGTTGCTCAGTTAATATTTGTCTGGTCTGATGCGAGCAGTTTGACTCTTCAGGGAAGAACTCAGCAATCAGAAGCTGAGAGGGAGGAGGAAAAACTAAAAGTCATGGTCCAGCTCCTGGGCAGGGACACCGGCAAGCAAGATAGGATAGCATCAAGCACCAACTAAGTAGTTTGGGTTCACAGCAGAGTACTAAGTCCCATGGGGTCCCTAGGCCCGAAACAAGGAAACTGAGGCTGGAAGCCTAGCCATAGTGACAGGCTGGACACGTTGAGGGTAAGGAACTTACAGACAGTTGGCTGATGTCTGGCTGTGGCTGCTGATTCGAGTTGTCATCTTCAGTATTCGCTTTGCACTTCGAGAATCTCTACTGTCATTTATCTCGTTTCATTGAAGATGATGGTTTACAGGCCTGTCTCCTGGCCTTTTGGAGATGGGACTTAATAAAATTCTCCCTTGTGTTCCTGGTTTCCAGCACAGTTGCCATCAAATAGAGTGTCCTCGGGCATAGTTGTTGGTTTACAACCTTAGGAGTTCCCTGGGTGAATTTCAAAACTGGCCACCATACATGGAGGGCAGGGAGAGACCAAGGGAACAGGCAGGCGACTCCAGATTGGGAGGTGGCAATTTTAATAAGCAAGGGAACTTACATAGGAAGTTTATCTTGGGCAGCCACAAGATGAGTAGGTCTCTGTACCCACCCTCTAGAATCTTAAAAGTTTATATAGAAGTCTTAACTGGATTCAGTCACATACACAGTCCAGGTGATCTCAACAACACATTGCTCTCTCCAGGTTGCGTCCTTGAAATGGTTCCAGGTATGGGAATAGTGGGCAGAATATTCCAAGGACAGAGGAGGTGGTAAGGAGCCTCTGATTGCTTGGGTCCAGCTCGAGGGTTGATGGGCAGTCCGTCCTCTAGATGATCTCCTCCAGCAATGGTCAAGTTGCCTAATGGGGTGGAGTGAAGCATGAAAACTGACAAGACCAGTAGGGTCTGGTCTGTTGACTAGGCTTTTCTTTTCTTTTCTTTTCTTTTTCTTTTATTGAGTTAATGATACGTTACAATCTTGTGAAATTTCAGTTGTACATAACATAATTCCCTCAAGTTCCATCCATGTTGTTGCAAATGGGATGATTTTGTTCTTTTTTATGGATGAGTAGTATTCCATTGTATATATATATACCACGTCTTCTTTATCCAATCATCTGTTGATGGGCACTTAGGTTGCTTATACGTCTTGGCTATTGTAAACAATGCTGCAGTGAACATTGGGGTGCATGGGACTTTTGGGATTGCTGACTTCAAGCTCTTTGGATGGATACCCAGTAGTGGGATAGCTGGGTCATATGGTAGTTCTATTTTTAATTTTTTGAGGAATCTCCATGCTGTTTTCCATAGCGGCTGCACCAGTTTGCATTCCCACCAGCAGCATGTGAGGGTTCTGGTCTGTTGACTAGGCTTTTCTGATTGACCTTCTCAAGGTAACTTGGGGAAAACCACGTTTGTTGTAGGGATGTATATTGATCTACTACTCTAATTCGAACTAAAACTAGAAAGCCCTCATTATACAACTCTAGGGGATGATAAAGTACACTCACTCGCCTTCTTTCTCTCTCTCCTCTTTCTGGGCCCTTCCCCAAGTGTTAGCTTTGTTTTGCTTTCTTTGCTATGAGGCTTTTTCTGCTTATTCATAGTTTCGACTGCCTTATAATTTTGGATTGCATGTGTCTTTGGCTTGCCATGAACCCGACTCTACTTCATGGCATTTTTTCAGCTTCAATTCATACCACCAACTGGTACACTGTGTCTGCATGACTTAATTCAAATTTAGGAGATGGAGAACTTAGTTATCCCAGTTCATCTTTTCTTAATACCAGCAAGCCAAAGGATTAGCTTAGCTCAGGTGCTCACCATTAGCTTAATTACCTGATGGGGGTGGGAGGAAGGAAATGAAGGAAAGGGATTGGGCAGTATAAAATGTAGTTGCTTAGCTATCAGGGGCTAAGGGTGGAAAAATCACCCTCAAAAGACAGTGTAGGTGAGCAGACATCAATTGACGTCTCTAATTCGGGGAATGAGATGAGTCCTTGAGGGGGAATTGAGAGTTAACTGGGGAGTTTAGATATCATCACTTAGTACTGAGAGTCAAGAGAAGGCTAGTGAGGGAAATATGAAACCGATATTCAGCAAAGTCCAGCAAAGGCCAGTTGGGAATAAGCGAAGGCAGTGAGCAACCAGAGAAGGAACATCTCTAATGGAGGCTAATCTATTTCTCTTCAGAAGGTAGCACCTGCCATTCCTACTTTATTGGGCAATGGAGGAAACAGGGCAAGTTCTCAAGGCCATACACATGTAGAGAGATGTATTAGATGAATCCAAGACAAGAACTGAAGGGAAGCTGAGGCTTCATATAATTATAGTTAGTATGCTCCAGTTCTGTGGCCCTCATTCATTGAAGACTTACTTGATGCCAGGCATTGACATAAATACTGGGAATATGGCAACACTCCCCTACCCATAACATTCCCTGTCCCCCTTCCCTGATTTACTTTTGTTCACAGCACTTTCAACATTCTGAAATACTACCTATTTCACTTTATATTTTATTTCACCTCTGAAATCTAAGATCCAGGGAATCTAAGCTTTACGAGAACAGGGATGTTCTCTGTTTTGTTCAGGGTTATATTTGCAGCATCTAGAAAGTGAATTGCTCAAAAATAACTTGTTGAACAAATCAATGACTTCCATTATCTATCTGTGTTACTTGCACAGGAAAGAAGAGAGATTATATTCATAAGTCAGAAACTATCTGAGTATCCTCTAGCAACATTGGTAAGGCATGTACACATTTCTTCATTTGAGGATTTCCCTTTCTTATTGGGCATGAATATGTCTTCAGTGTGTTTACCAGTATATTAGTCGATATAGGCTACATAATGCTTTGGTAACAAATTAGCCCCTAAATCTCAGTGGCTTAACTCGATATAGCATAGACAGTGCTGCGTAGCAAGAAGCTCTGCTCCATATAGTCATGCAGGGACCCAGGCTGACAAGGTCTCCACCATCCTTTGATGCCATCACCTCAACGTGATACTTCAGAGGTTGCTGCTGTGGGGAAGAGAGAACAACGCTAATTCATAACGATCTTCCTGTTTGCTCAGAGCTTGCTCTTTTCTGCAATATGACCACATCTTTCTTCAACATGACCTCAAGGAGGCCAGGAAGGCTTCTCGTGTATCTAGGAAGGAGAGGAGAACCAGTTATACTTTCATCTATACCATAGCCACTGACCAGTGCTGTGGGACTATCCCTAATATTTAATGTGAAAAGCTCTTGGAGAACACAGAATTGACTTTTTGGGTTAAGTTGTTTGGTTTAACAAGGCTTGGAATACAGGGCTAGAACTAAATAATGGTAATTACATGAATGTTATTGCATATGTATGAGCAATGCTTGAAGCAATTCTTTTTTTCAGTAAATTAAAGGAAAAAGTCACACAAGGATGTCAAGATGTGGTCACTGACCCATGCAAGTGATTCATTTGAGACTCTCTGGCCTGTCGTAAAAATTTGTATCTGAACCAGCACTCTCAGTACTCATTCCCTTTGCCTTCATTGAGAGGGAATTTGCTTTTACCTCTGATTAGTGTGCAATTGCTCCAGCAGAATCCATCTTGCCAAATAGAGACGTCCATTTGGACCTGACCTCCAAAGCTCATTAAGCAGGAAAAGCAAGTGCTTCCTATCTTCTAAAGACAACAGATTCTGGCTTTTTATCTTATTATGAAGGAAATTCCGTCATACCAGCTCAGTCACTGACCTTGAACACTCAGGCTTGGCAGGAGGAGTTGTGCGTAGTCTCAACAAGCCCAGTTTTCATAAATTCACTCTGCTCCTCATGGGAAATGTTTGCAGAAAGCAGTTGTACGAGCAAGCAAGGAAAAATGTCCTATTCCTCTTAAATTCTTTTAATTGTAATTTCTGGATAGACTAGTTGGCAAATTGGCTCATGCAAGTAAAAGTAGAAAATTAAGCATTATAAAAATAATGTTCTTTTTCCTTATTATAAATGTATGTTCGTTGTAAAAAAAGTTTAGAAAATACAGAAATGTACACAGAATGCAACTTAGTAACAAGGACTCAGAAAAATATATTCATTGTCACCTGTTTTGTGCAAGGCAGAATGGTAGGTGCTAGGGATAAAACAGTGAGTAAAACAGATGGAATGCCTGACCCCATGGTGTACTATTCAGAAATCATCATTATTAGATATTTAAATGTTATACTAAAAGCTTTCTAGTCATTTTTATTTATTGATTGCATTTTATTTTTTAAGGCTTTATTTTTTTTAGAGCAGTTTTAGGTTCATAGCAAAGTTGAGAGTAAGTTGCAGAGATTTCCCATACACCTCTGCCCCTACACATGCATAGCCTCCCCTATTTTCAGCATCCCCCACTAGAGTGGTACATTTGCTACAATTGACAAACCTATATTGACGCATCATAAACACGCAAAATGCATACTCTACCTTAAGGCTCACTCTTGCTGTTGCTGTTGTACCTTCCATGAGTGTGGACGAGTGTATAATGACATGATGACGTGTATCCATCATCATATAGTATCATACAGAGTAGTTTCACTGCTCTAAAAATCCTCTGTGGTCTGCCTATTCATCCCTTCCCCTAACCCCTGGAAGCCACTGCTCTTTTTACTGTCTCCATAGTTTTGCCTTTTCCAGAATGTCATATAGTTGTAATCAAACAGTATGTAGTGTTTTCAGACTGGCTTCTTTCACTTAGTAATATGCATTTAAGTTTCTTCCATGTCTTTTCATGGCTTCATAGCTCATTTGTTTTTAGCCCTGATTGATATTTCATCATCTGGATATACCACAGTTATTTATCCAATCACCTACTGAAAGACATCTTCGTTGCTTCCAAGTTTTGGCAGTTATGAATAAACCTGCTATAAACATCTGTGTGCAGGTTTATGCGTGGACCTAAGTTTTCAGCTCCCTTGGGTAAATACGAAGGAGTGCAATTGTTGGGTCATATGGTAAGAATATGTTCTGTTTTGTCAGAAATTGCCGAACTGTCTTCCAAAGGGGTAGTACTCTTTTCCATTCCCACCAGCAATGAATGAGAGCTCCTGTTGCTCCGCATTCTCGCCAGCATTTGGTGGTGTTAGTGTTCCGCATTTTGGGCATACTAATAGATGTATAGTGGTGTCTTGTTGTTTTAATTGCATTTCTCTGATGACACAGGATGGAGAGCATCTTTCCATCTGCTTATTTGCCATCTATATATCTTCTTCGGTGAGTTGGTCTGTTAAGGTCTTTCGCCTGTTTTTTAAACTGGTTGTTTGTTTTCTTATCTTTGAGTTTTAAGAATTCTTTGTATATTTTAGATAACAATCCTTCATCAAATGTGTCTTTTGAAAATATATTCTCTCAGTCTATGGCTTGTCTTTTTATTCTCTTGACATTGTCTTCCACAGAGCAGAAGTTTTTAATTTTAATGAAGTTCAGCTCATCAATTATTTCTTTCGTGGATTGTGCCGTTGGTGTTGCATCTAAAAAGTCATCGTCCTACTCAAGGTCATCTGGGTTTTCTCCTATGTTATCATCTAGAAAATTTATAGTTTTGTGTTTTACATGCAGTTGTGTAATCCGTTTTGAGTTAATTTTTGTGACGGGTGTAAGGTCTGTGTCTAAATTCATTTTTTGCACGTAGGTGTCCAGTTGTTCCAGCACTATTTGTTGAAGGCTGCCTTTGCTCCATTGTATGGCCTTTGCTCCTTTGTCAAAGGTCAGTTGAGTATATTTATGTGGGTCTGTTTCTGGGCTCTCTATTCTGTTCCGTTGATTTATTTTTTTCTATTCTTTTGCCAATATCACACCATCTTGATTACTGTAGCTTCCTTCTAGTCATTTTCATTTTTATTTATACACACAGACACTTCAGGAGACTGAAGCAAATGGACATGGCCACAGTTTACAGCTGCTTTGAGTGTAGCCTATTTTCAAATCAAAGTCATTCTCAGAGCATAGGAGAATTCTCAGACCCTCCAAATCAGGACGCGTGAATTGTGCTGATATTATAGATCACAAAAAGCAAGTGAGCATCTACATCTGTCACATGATTTTCACTAAATTAACACAATTCAGAGCTACCTTTCAAGTATGTGGGTGGTACCTTTAAAAAGTACTCAAGCAACTAAATCCTCTGAATCCATTACAAGGTTTAATGTTAAGCTGAATTCTTAGTTAATGTTAAGACTAACACTGACCTTAGCTACATTCCAAAATCAGCCAAAACAAATAGATTTCATTGAGACCAGAGTTCAAATACAGCCAAAGAGCAGGAGGAGTCTCCTGGATAAAAATTGGTAAAAAAAAAACAAAAAAAAAACCCCTCTTCCTTACTTTATGAATTCTATTATGATGCTTTCAGTTACACTGTCATTATTTGGGGGGTCAGGTGCTAAAAGTTCTTCATTCTTATCATGCCAGATCAAGTGGAGTCCAGATATAGACCAAATGTAATAGTAATGTAAGGTGGATTAACTTTTGCTTTTTCAGTTGTATGCATACACTAATATTAAAGGGTAAATCCTGAAGTCAAAAAGAGAGTGCTAAGAAGAATATAGTGGCTGTGTTGCCAATTTTGTTTGTATTTTTAACTTTCTCTAAGACTTTAAGTAAAGAAAATCCATTAAAATCATACTTTGGGAATAAGGAATTAGAGGGAGGGTGACTCAGAGAAACTAAACACCAGGTTGGCAGGTGAAGCCAAAATACCAGGTTCCAAACCAGCAGGGGTGGCTCATCCTCTGAGTTTCTTAGATGGATTAAAAAAAAAAAAAAAAATCAGAGCCTAAATGGAGTGTTCTTCAGCAAGAGCTTAATTATGTCGATCTGTCTTTACTATCAAATACACTTTCATGGTTCAGCAGTCATCTTTTTTTATGATTATGAATTAAATGGTGGAGACACTCAGAAAGAATAAACTGTTCATTCAGAGTATTGAGGATTGGAAAGAGAGTGTTATTTGAATACTATTACTGAGGTTTACATTTCCCTGGTGTTGCACAGGTGGGCTTTGCATCTGCTGTGTGTTTGCCCTTCTGCAGAAGAGGCTGTCTTTCCCTGACAATGGGAAGGCATTTCCCTGCCAATGAATGTGACTGAGCTTGAAGTACATAAAGGTGTTCGGGCTCACCTGGTGTAATGTATGAAGGAGTCAGCTGCCCACATTCTGAAGGCTGAAGTGGCCCCAGTGAGAGTAGCAGCTGGTATGCGTGTGCTCACCTCAGCCCAAGCTGCGAAAATAGAAAGTAGTAACACCAAAACCTAGCTTTGTGTTTGGATGGAGGGCACAGTTTTCACTTCTCTTCAAGGCTGATTAATTACACAATTTGCATCTAGCAATCGCTTGTCAATTATAAGCAGCAGGCAGCAGATGATACTGTAACTGTCTGCTCAATAGCAATTTTTAGAGAGGAGTGTTCAAAATAGAATTGGTTAAGGAAACAATGTAATTAAATAAGCAGCCTATGGAAAATATTTCAACTCTTATTGCCCTATTCTAGCTTTCTCTATTTGGCCAAGGGCAGTCTTGTCTTAGGGGTTGATTTTTACCACCCATTTCTAAGTGGATTACCATATTGCCTTTTGATACAACATGATTTTATAACTGCAGCTACATCATATGCAGAAATGCCCTTGGTGTGAACCAATCTATTCACTTTTAAAATTTTCTTCTAATGTTATCTATGTTTTAGAATCATAGAAATTTAAAAAGAGAATTGAGGAAAATTCCACCCAAGAAAGGAGTACTCTTTATTTTAATAAAATGTCCCTGAAGCATTATCAGGAGCCATGGACCAGTAACACTTTATGCCAATCAAACATCAAAAAAACTATCACCAACATAACAACAGCAACAGGACCAGCCAAGCAACCAACCAAAACACATCAATCTTACAATCTGTGAAATTCTCACATGTTAAATCAGTTCAGTATTTTGATAAGCTGGTTCAAATTTAGTATTTATTTGTAAGAATAAAATAAAATGAAACATAGCAGAAAACAAAATTACATTCCTTCTCTACTCAGTATTCACCCTGAAAAAGTGGCATCTTTCAATAAAAGACTTGAGTGTAGATGGTGAAGAAACATATCACTGTTTATGACCTAGCAGCATTCTGACCTGTAATATTTTAGTGATGCAAAACATTTCATGAATATGAGTTACCATTATTACCTAAGACTCTCCTTTTACCAGAGTTGGAATGCAGCATCAGCACTTGCCAGTAGCTGAAGAATGTTAGCAAACAATTTGTCATGCTCTCCACTCCCTTGAATGTTCCATCCTTTCCATGACACATCCACCATCTTGCCTAGGATGCTCTACACAAACACTAGGAAAAATAAAGAACCCTGGAAGATGGTTGGTGTTGTTTGATGCCATTTAGAGTTAATAGAATCTGCTATAAATACCCTTCATAAATGAATCACCTATTTTTGTCTTTAGAAAGAAGCAGTATCAGTGTGATATATTGGTGAACAGCATAGCTTTTGGAGCCAAACAACCTTGGGTTCAAATTCCTGCTTTGTCATTATTTATAAATGATCTTAAGCAATTAATTAAATGTCAGTTTCCCAATCTGCATAAATATTAATCATACTTACTTCATAGGGTTGTGTGTGTGTGTATGTGTGTGTTAACACTTAGGCACAGTATCTGCTTAGTAAATGGTCAATATAAGGTAGCTAAGTAATGACCTCAGGGCCTTTCTCCTTGCTATTCTCAGCCTGTAATATTCCTTTCCAGGTTTTTCACATGTTGTGTGAAGTTCTTATTTGCAAGCAACAGAAACCAGCTCTGGTTAATATAAGCAGAAAAAGAAATATATTAAAAGATAAATGTATGTATAAAAATGTATAAATGTATAAAAAGATACTGATGGGAGAAGCATAAATTTGATGGAGTGCATGTTGGTACAACCATTTAGAAAACTATTTGGCATTGTCTACTAAAATGGAGTATTTAGAGTCTATGACCCAGCAATTCTTCTGCCAGCTATATACATAGAAAAAATGGACGTGTGCACACCAAAAGGCATGGTTCAGGATGTTCACAGCAGGATTATGTATAATAGCTCCAAACTAAAGCACTACAAATGTCCATCAGCAGTGAAATGGAGAAATTGTGATATATTCAGAGAATGAAATATTACACAGCAATGAGAGTGAATGAACTATAGCCATGCAAAATGGCACGATGAATCTCAAAAGCATAATGTTAAGGAAAAGAATGCAGGTCCAAAAGAATACTTTTTATATAATTTCATTTATATGAAGTTCAAGAATGGGGAAGGGAGAACCTATGGTGTTAGAAATCAGGATAGTGGCTTCCTTTGAGGCAGTGACTGAGAGGAGTTTCCAACTGGATGGGCCTGGATTGGCCTCCAGATTGCTGAGCTGGAGACCATCAGCCCCAAGAGAGGTAGAGAACACTTCTATCCTCCTTGACCTGAGAAGTCTGGGAAGGCCCAGACTGCCTTGATTAGAGATGTGAGAGGAAAGTCAGACCCACTAAGAGACAAGGGGCAGTGGTGGCTCCATGTCCTAAAACAGGTCTGCTTTTTAATTTTTACCTTTCATAATAAAATTTCAAATAAAAATTTCATTGGCATACATCCTCTCTACTGAAATAAATACTACTGTAAATTCTATCTTTTTTTTTGTTTGAGAAAAAGTAACATTTGTGTGGTACTATAAGTTCTAGTTTATAAGTCGTGCTCATTTGCTTTATCTCATGAGGAGTATTGCTTCAAATTAAAGACAGTCTTTAACTTCAAGAAGTCTTTAATTAAAGAATTAAAGACAATGTCAAAAATGCCCCTATCACTGTCTCTGACCAGAGTGGCCATTCACAACAAAGCTGTGTGGGGCAGGGCAAGGAAGAGAAAAGAGAGTAGTGTCTTTACTTTTGTGTGTGGGGTGGGGAATCAAAAAGAAAAAAACCCAGAAAGTCTCAAACCCAGATCTTCTGACGCTAAATTCTGTGCTCTTCAATCTGAATGCAGTTTGGGTAAGGGATCACATCTAATAAAGAAAATCCAGCAGCTGGTTTAATGATTGAGAAATGTAAAATGAGCACGCAATGTTGTTCCGTGAACCCCACACCGGACGCTTCTTCAGGCAAGTAGAAGTCACCCCTGTGTTGTCCTAAACTCTAGTCCAGTGAGGGCTCTCCTGTCATCAGGGGGAGCTCATCTATTGATGGGTCAATAACTGCTTCCTTAAAACGCCATTCCTGTTCCTGAGAATTACAACCATAATAACATTTAAATACCTAAAATAATGTCAATTACGTGGTGTTGAGTCTACAATGTGGACAATATTTTTAGGAATGCTTATTTATTTATTTATTTATTTATTTATTTACTGTGTGTATGAGGAAGATTGATCCTGAGCTAACATCTGTGCCAGTCTTCCTTTATTTTATGTGGGACACCACCACAGCATGGCTTTGTGAGCAGTGCTATGTCCACACCCAGGATCCGAACCTATGAACTCCGGCCCCTGAAGCAGAGCACGTGAACTTAACAAGTAGGCCACCAGGCCTGCCCCAGGAATGTTTATTTTTTTGTCCTATTAAACTGGAGAATAAAATAGGAGAGGGCTGCTGTCAGCTCATAAATCACTGTGGCATATAACATGTGATCAGGGAACTACAAGATGCAGTGATGGGCACATGCAGTATTGGGTACCCCATTGCACCCCCATCCCAGCTGCAGTCATTGGTTACTCCTCTTTGCTCTATTTCCTATCAAAACCTGATCTTAGGTGATTATTCTCCCTCAGTCATTTTTCCCGTTATTGTGATTTAAAACCAACATACCATCTCTCCCAGGGAATTTTACTCATTAAGCCTTTTGCTAATTATTAATTACAGGATGAATGTCTTTTCCTTAGAAAAGAAATTTTCAGGTGCAGATAATCAATGGGTGGGGCATCCTTAACCTTTGTGCTGTCTGTCTGCTCTATGGGAGAATTATGCCCGTGGGTTATGGCTCCATTTGTGATCTGCCACCTGACCACACTTAATTTCTGGTATCGTGAGAAACTTTTAGGACAACTAGTTAATGTTTGGAAATGTTATACTGTACATACTTAGAAATATTAGAGTAACTCTGAACAATATTTTAGCTTCAAGGAGGGATTGATTGATATATCTTTTGCTTTACTATGTTCAGAGCTGAAAAATGAATCTAAGAGTCCCTATAAGGAAGACATAAGAGTAACAGCCAAAGTGCATCTGCTTGGGGAACAGAGGAAAACCTGGAAATGTGAGAACAAAGGCTCATTTCATTTTCCTTAAAAGTTGTATTTGAGTATAAAGGGTGCATGGTTATTTTTGTTTTTTATTATTTTAGCATTGCATACAATTTATACTAATATTAATTAATTTCATCCTGGAGAACAGAAATTTTGTCTGTATAGTCTCAGAATCCAAATCTTTGCTTGAGCCTATTGTTAGAGTTGGATCAAATGAAGCTCATATGTTTTCAAAAAGATCATTTTTAGTGATTGTGGAATCCAATTTGACTGTCTTTGTCACTTGTAATTGACCTGAGCTCCTGATTTGGGAAAAGCGCTGCAAGGTATCAAGTACAGTTTGTCAAAGTCCTCTTACGTTATTATATGAAGACAAACTTGCCTAAGAGATTAAGTTGAACTGTTAGGCCATGCACACCATAGCAGTTTATAGAGACAAACCAGTTCTTAAAATACGGTTCAATTTTTTAAGTTATTTTTTTAACTACTTACCAACAGGGCTGGTGACTATCTTACCTCTGCTTTGGGACATGGCAAGCCTTAGCCTTACAGCAGAACTGGCTTTATTCATTGCAGGGCCCTCTGCAAAACGTAAATGCAGGGACTTTGATTCAAAAAGCAGGAAAAAATGCCATTAAAAGTACTAAAATATAAAGTGTTTCCCTTTCTTCTGTCATCTCTCTCTCAACTTGTCATGGTGTTTTTTTATTTGCTATTTGTTGCCTTTCTAAGTAATCTCAACTCAAATTATTAGTATGAATTTTATCATTTATCTCTATATTGTGCAAGGTCAGGTTTAAATATAAATATAAGAGCATTTAACTTATATGCAGACTCACTGTGATTATACAATTAATATTTAGAAGCTTGTGCATACATGTATATTTCATTCTACCAGAATAGTGGACACACAGCACAACTAACTCAAGTGTTTTTATTCCACGTCTTGATATACACATATTCTACTAACACTTTCCACTTTCGGCTTATTGGTGAGTAAGGAAGGAACAAGAGGAAAGGGAACTATGATGGCCCTGTCTTCTCCTTTCCTTCAATATCACTATATTCAGCATAAGTGGTGGGCTTACAGAAGAGTGACGTCAGTAAAGAAGGAAGTGATAGGGTTCCTTGTTTTTTTTTTGTTTCTTAAAACACCATTATCTTCATGTTGTATTCAAAGCAAGTTCCAGTTCAAATGGAAAGTGTGGTGTCTCAGGGTTATCAGCGTCCTTGTTTAGTCAGTTGTAGACATAACACACTTACTTGTACCTGCATTGAGTCTCTCAAAACTCCCACACAATGTGGTTCCACTGGAATTTTGTGCTCATGGGACATTGCAAACGCTATTTGCAAATGGGGCGGCAAGGAGCAGCAGACACTCATATTGTGTGTGTCTCCTCTGTGCATGTATATCCTCCATTGTCCTCTCGGATTTCATTTACAAAACGAAGTTTAAAGATCAAATTATTAACAGTTTTTAAATAGCAGCAACAGAACATCACACCAAGCGTGGGGCACTTCTAAGTGCTGGATTCTTGCCACTGCATAGGTCATACACCTGTGGAGCTGGCCCTGAATGTCAGAGTAGAACTACAGTGAAGTAGTCTGTGGCCAGAATGTCCTCCAGAAGGGCATCTGCCGCAATTCATTTATGTCTTGATTGTTCACATCGCCTGCGACATTTTGTTCCTTTGCCGTGGAACAAGGAAACACAGTCTGAAAGTTAAGATGAGACCTAGCGTCCACAATCACTGTGAAGGTCCTTATGCCTTTGACTGACGCTTTTCCTTTCCCATTCCCCACCCAAGCTCCAGAGGCACCTCCACTCTCTTCTTTTATTTGAGAACACAAAGGCACAATACTAACTCAACATCAGGATATGTATACAAGATGGGGTGAGGGCGTTCACTAAGCACAAGCAAAGAGCCAAGTCATGTAAAAAAACAACCTTTAATATCATTCAACAATTAGCTGTGATGAGGGCAACAGACTGATCCTCCTCAATCCAGCCTCTCTATATCCCCAAATGTCATCACCTTATTTCAGTTCCCAGGATCCTGCCTGATCTCTGGGCCTCCAACTTCACACTCTTCGAATACATTCTTCACCGTGACACCAAAGTGATTCTCGTGCAGCATGTAGCCAATCCAAGTGCTCCTTTCCTAAAATATTTTACTGGCTCTTTCATATCTTCAGGATAATCAAGGTCCTTCATTGTTTGGCCCTGCCCATTTCTCCAGCCTCCTGGGCACCCTACGGCCTATCAGACAATTTGCAATTATTCAAGCGCATTTGCTCTCTCATCTTTCTTTATATGTGTATTAACCCACTGCCTGGAAAACTACCCCATTTTCTTTGCCTGTCCCTCTTGTACCTGTCTTTTAAGAATTGTTTTAGGAATTCATCCGTTTGTTCATTTAACTTCATTTATTTACTCAATAAATATTTGTTGAGTGCCTATGATATGCCAGGTACGGTGCTAGAACTGGGGGGGGAGGACACAGTGATGACCTTGGGGAGCTTAGAGTCATAGGGAGTAGAGACACATGACAGGTGCTTTCTTAATAAAAATCACACAAATATAGGTACAAAAAATACCCAAATTAATGAAAGCTCTGAAAAGGGCTACAAAGGAGAAATGCTTTGTGGGATGAGAGCCTAGGAGGTGAATATAACCCAGTGGAAATTACAGTTGAGCTGCACACTGAAGAGAGAACTGGAGTAACTTAGGAAAGGAAGTGAGGAGGTTGAGTGGGATACCAGGAGGTGAGAAAGTTTTTCTGAAGGAGAGAAGAGCATAAGCAAAGATTCTGTGGCAGAAGAGAACCTGACATTCAAGACACCTGAAGGAGGAAAATGGTGCAATGTGAGTCAGGAGAGGTAAGAAGAAGTTTGACCAAGAAGGGCCTTGTAGGCTGAGACGGAATTTTAGTGTGCATCTAAGAGCAGTAGGAAACCTCCGACGTGTTTGGTTTAACGAAGAAGGGAGTAGAGCAGGAGGATCAAAATTCAATTTATTTTTTAAAAGACCTCTCAATCTCTCAGGTGTAGTGTGGAGAGCAGATCTGAGGAGAGCAAGAAGGGAGAATCTTCCAGAAGTCCAAGGAAGAGATGTTTATAAGTGAAAGTAGATTGACGTGAGGTTACCACATCTGTGAAGATTTCCTGATTTCCCTAATCCTCTTCCCTCTCCACCTTCAAGTCTGGGTTAGAGTGTCTTTCCTTGTGCTTCTGTGGAACGAGGTGTGTTTTTACATTTAATCTATCCAACAACCTGTTCAATGGGCATTATCATTATCCCCATTTTCTGTATGAGGGAAGTTTAAGGTTTGGAAAGGTGAAGCATCTTGCCCCTGTTCCCACAGCTAGTAGACGGCAGAGCCAGGGTCTGTGGGAAGGAGAGGTGAATGTGTGAGAGAGGAATAAACAAGCAGAGTGTGTGCATGAGAGAGCAGGAAATTTTGGCTGCAGCAAAAAGTTCAAGTTGAGACAGGAACATAGGTTAAGGCCAAATTGTAGTAGGAAGATTGATACTTTTAAAATCAGAGCTCCAAAGCGGTAAGCGCTATTTGCGCCTTCTGGTGCCCGAGGCGTTCCCTGATGCAAATGAGCTTCCCTCCCTGCCCCTCACCTGCGCCCTTACCAACTCCTTCCCTCCTCTTGGAAGCCTGTCAAGAGTCTGTACTCTTTGTCTCCACTTCCTACTCCTAGAAACCTGCAAGTAATCATTCCTAGCTCAACCTCTACTCCCAAGCAATGTGTAAATTCACTCATTTTAATTCCAAACTTTAAGTCTTTCCTCTTTCTAGCCTTTCTTCTACTTTGCTAGTCCAGATTTTCAGGCATTAGCCTGTCTTTCCTGGTTTGTGACACAGCAGCCCTAAATTACCCAGCTTACAGTCTCCCCTCCTCAGATGCATGCTCCCGTCTGCTGGCCAGGTAATCCGCTCAAACATTGTTATAAAAGAATCGTGTGCTTCCTGCCCACATTTCCTGTGCCGTCTCTCACCACCTCTGTCTCACTTTGTAAGATCTAATAGCACCAAATTATTTGTGGTTCACATAAAAACTCAACATTTCTTTTTATTCCATACCTGTTGCACTCAAGATATTTCCTCTTCCTGAAATACCACAGACTTCTTCTCATACCCCCAGACGCTCCCTCCCCTCCCTGCCCCCACACTTCTTTGTCTACCTAACTTTTGTTTTGTCTCAGCTCCTTCACTGCCTCCTCCTGGAAGCCTCTGGCCACAGGAACCCCTCTCCTGACTGGGCTGGGTGCTCCTCCTTTGCTCCCACTGCATCTTCTGCACGCCTATATCCTTAATATGCATGCTCCTTTTGAATGTTATTTGTTTACCTCTCTTTCCCACTAGGCTTGAGGGCACTCCTTGAGGGTATGACAGCGTCTTATTCACCTGAGTATCCCCAGGGCCTGCTCAGTACTGATGTACAGAACGCCACCGCTTCAAACCTCTGCATGTGCTCTGTCACCGGTCACTGCAGCACGCCCTCCCCAATTCATTTGGAAACCTTTCCTACACCGACCACCTAAAATCCCCCAAAGGCTTCTGTTCTAAAAGTCCTTCCCCCTGTTAGTGATTCTCTTTTGCTAGGATGCCTTGTAATCGTTTCTAGGGCTGCCATTACCAGGCACCACAGACAGGGGGGCTTCAACAACAGAAATCTATTGTCTCCCAGTTCTGGAGGCTGGAAGTCTGAGACCAAGGTGTTGGCAAGGTTGGTTTCCTCTGGGACTTCTCTCCTTGGCTTGTAGATGGCTGTCTTCTCTCTGTGTCTCCACGTGATCTTCCTTCTGCGTGTGTCTGTATATAAATTTTCTCTTCTTATAGAGACCCCAGTGATAGTGGATTAGGTCCCACCCTAATGACCTCATTTTAACTTAATCACTTCTTTAAAGGCCTTTAACGATCCAAACACAACGACATTCTGAGGTACTGGTGGTTAGGACTTCAATATATGAATTTGAGGAGGACATAATGCAGCCTGTAACATGCCTCTTACCCACTGGTATGTTTCCCTGAATTTGCCGCCTGTCTCTGAGCAGCCCCCATCTGCAGAAATGCAGGCTACAGCGTCGCTGGCTTTCTCCCTCCCTCCCTCCTGTTGGAAGCTCCATTATGATCAGTTTGGACTTGGACCTCTTAGAGCCCATACTTCTGGGGTCATTTGGAATATGAGGTTGACCTCCAGTGACATGTGGGAACTGTGGAGAACCATTTCTTCTCCTGTGTGATGTTTTCTTGTGTTTGCATAGATGCTGTCCATTTTCATTTTCCTTCCTGTCTTTTCTGAACTCCTAGAAAATTTAAGATTCCTATCACACAAGTGAATGGACCATCGTGTGGTGTAACTATCACAACTTGGCTTTGAGGTTCCAAAGAGATGGATAATTTTTATGTTGATTGAGTATTTTCAGGTACATTGCCTTATTGTATCTTCTAAAAAAAAAATTAATTTTACACCATACTTCTTATTGCTGGAGAAATGGAGCCCCAAAGAGGTCATATATCAAGTGTCAAAGTGTCAAAGCTATTCTCAGATCCAAGTGCTCAGACTCAGAGGCAGGACTCTACATTCCACCCTTGTTATCTTATTCATGAGGTCCTTGGGGCCAGACACATACTTATTTTATAAGCACTTACTTTTATGAGTCTATGCTTATTTTATTAACTCATAATTGATTACTTTTTGAAAATATTTAAAATACTTGCTTATTTTATAGACTTTAATTGTATGTTTTATTCTAAATAAATTTAAAATTTATAATTATGATTTATACTGTGAAAGTTTCAAATATATTTAAAATTAAAGAATAAATATACCTATTTAGACTTATTTAATAAACTTCTAAATAATCTATTTGTACCTTCTAAATTGTTATAATCTATAATTGTCATTTTTATTGAAATATTTTTATAAACCTTTACATTACTTATCTTATCAATATTTTTATATCTAAATTCTTATAAACTTAGCACAGAGCTAAGTTGACAGTACTCAGGGGATGATTTGTTGATTGACAATAGGGGAGGAAATCTATTTATTAAATTATGATAGAGATTCATAGATACCTGATATTTCATTCTGAAGAGAGCACCAAGGAAAAATAACAATAAAACATTTGTCATTAATATGAAAAATAATATTAGCACTTATTATGTAAGTTTCTTTTGCTGAGGCAAATTTTAATTTAAATCCTCCAGATAAGCCTATGATGTAGGTATCAGCCCATCTTACATTTGGGGAAACTGAGGCTTAGCATGATTCATCAGCTTACTCGGGATCTCAAAGCTAGTAAGTCACAGAGCTAAAATTTGATCCCGTGCCTCTGACTCCATGCTTATTGTTTCACTGTGACACAAGCTGAAGAAATTACAGGATAGAGACATAGTCAGCAATTACTCATTGAAACCAGGGACATATTGGGTACAAACACTTGAAGCCAATGAAGCCCATAAAAGGGGCGTTGCATTGTTTGATTGGTCATCTGACACTGAGTTACTAACTTCTGTGGCCTTAATGTCTTCATCTATAAATAGGTTAATTGTGGCATCTTCTTCGTAAGTTTGCTTCATAGAAAAAAGATTCATGTGTGTGTGTGTATATGGACATGCATATGTACATAGTATATATACATATATGTATATATATATATATATATATATATATATATATGAGTGGCAGCTGTGTAAACCAGTGCAATCCTTTTGAAAAGCAATGATTAGATAGTAAATAAGAAGAGCCATAAAAACGTTCATATCGTCTAGAGGTAGGAGCTCTAGTTCTAGAAATATATTCTAAAGAAAAGATTCAAAAGACAAAAAAGAAATGCAATTTGCATAGATATTAATTACACAGAAAACCAGTTTGGTAGTTCCTTAAAATGTGAAACTCAGAGTTACCTTATGCTCTAGCATTTCCACTCCTAGGTATGTAAGCAAGAGAAATGAAAACATCTATCCCCCGCAAAAACTTGTATGAATGTTCATAGATGCTTTATTCATAATAGCCCAAAAGTAAAAACAACTCAAATGGATAAATAGATAAATAAAATGTGGTATATTCATTCAATGGAATATTTTTGGCAATGAAAAAGGAAGAAGTAATGATCCATGCTACAACATGGATGAACTTTGAAAACATTATGCTCAGAGAAAGTCATGACAGACCACATACCGTCTGATTCCATTTAAATAAAATATCCAGAAGAGGCAAAACTATAGGAATAGAAAGTAGTCTAGTGGTTGCCTGGGGCTGGGGTCGGGGACAGGAGGGATGGTGAATGACTGAATGACTGCTTGCAGGTAGAGAGTTTCTTTTGTCAGAAAACAAAAATATTCTAATATTGTATTGTGGTGATGGCCACAACCCTATGGGTAAACTAAGAAACATCGAATTATGCACTTTAAATGGTGAATTGTGTGTTATGTGAATTGTATCAATAAAACTTTTTAAAATTTCAAAAAAAATTAGAGGGCACAAATGGAAATAATGAAAATATCTACCAAGATATCAAATACAGTATACCCTTTCCTGTTGGTGGAACATCATGTAGTCGGTAAATATTATACATCCAAAGACTATGTAACAACAGAGAAAATATGTAACATGATGTTAAGTGGACAATGTGCAAAAGTGTAATGCAAAGTGTGTTGTGGCTACATATACACGCATTTGGATAAAAGCTGGCTGGAAATTCAGAGGCACAAGAGTGTAGTGAAGGGAATGTGCCTCCATCTTTCCGAAGTCCCATTAATGTTGTCGAGTGTTTCGAAAGCACTTGTTTTAATGTTCTTTCTAATGGTAGCCTTGTGGTAGGTACAGGTGGTACTGAGAAGCATAAAACATGGAGAAGGAAGGAAAAAGCACAAGGGACATTTTAAAAGTCAGCATGTAAAACATCCAAGAAATGGAAATTTAAATGCAAAATTTAGCAGAGCATTTAAGGGAAATGGGTACTGAGGGAGGTGCTGAAGAATGTATAATCAGATCTGGCTCTAATAGGATTCTGCCCAGAAATCTTAAAAACTAGAGTGCTTGTGAGCACGTTCTCCCATGTGACACTCTCTCTACTTGCATATTTTGAGGAGAGGGGATTTTCATATACCGGAGCTGGTGTAGGTCTCTGATAATAACCCTAAAGGAAGTAGGAAAACCTAGCAGTATGCACAGTTTACTTAAGTTCACCAAAATTGTACTGAAGTGTGGAAAAAGGGAGGAAGTCTGGTCAAGCCTGAGTGAGTCAACATTTAATGGTGCTCCACCCAGTTCTCCTCCCTTCCCAAGGCCACCTCACCTCTGTGTCTGTGTGCTTGACCCTTGCAAGGAAGGAACTCCAGCTGGGATGGGTGGGGCCAACCCAATTCCCTGTTGGTTGGCCTCATCCATCAGGTTGGGGGGCCAGAGAGAACAGGGGTGAGAACAATGGCGATGACCTGTATCATGTCCTTTTTCAGGAACGTTCTCTTTCCTCGGTTCCCAGTGAGTGTTTGAAATATCACAGTTCCCTCAACATTCTAGGTCCCAGGAACAGCTCCTGGCTTTTACGAGGAGCAACTAAAGTGCTGTGTTGGCAGTTCTTTAAAAGCACCCTGCAGATGCAAGGTGCAGTTATTTTTATTCCAGATAAACAATGGTTTGCAGGCTGAGGTTGAATAGAGGGATGGCAATCTTTAAGGCAGAATCTGCTTCTGTCTCGTGACAGAACACACTGTTCATAGCCCCACAGTGTGGGGAGGAGAGGCGAGCAGTTGATGGACATCAATGTCTGTATAAAATCAAGATTTCTGAGGGAGGATGCATTTTTCTCAGCAGAGTTATTAGGATGGTTTGAGCTGCCCAGTGATGCACCCTTTGGCGATGCCACCTGGACTGATCTCACTATTGAATCAACTGGCTGAGCCTGCCGGATGTCCCTGTGTCCTTCCTCCTTAAAATCCTGGATTATTTCTGTCCTTTTGCACCAGGAGTTGCTCTTATATTTCAGGCACCAGGACAAACCCTGAAGTTTGTAATTACAGTTCAAGACCTTCACCGCTCCTTTGGTCTCCTTTTAGGAATCCAGTCTTAGAAAAGTAACACAGTACCTTTCCTGTGGAGATCTCTGAGCAGTTCTGTAGCTTCTCAGGAGTGCTCTGAAGCTATTATGGGAGAAGCTAAGGGGGTAATATTGCCCTCATTTTGCAGAGAGCTGGAGAGGATGGCTGACTTACCTGAGGCTTCAACAACTTTTCTCTAATTCTCTATTATTCCACTTTGTCCAAGTCCATTCTCAGCACCCCCACCCCCACATTTAGCAGATGGTGAGTTAGATTGGAACCACAGTAAACACAAGCCCCCTAGCCACTCAACCACCCAAATGACAACAACAAAATCCTGTGTATGAAGCCTGAAATGAGGAGAAGAGATAGGGAAAGGGAAACGCTATTTAGAAATAACTGTGTGCCCCACACTGCTCTGTGTTTTGCACATGCACTCTTTCTTTCAGAAATTCCTTTCTATGTGTGACTCAGAATCATCACATATTTTCCCACCAAACAAATAATATCTAGGTAAGAAATCTATGTTTTGCAACTGTTGGGTTGTTTTCGTCTTAAGTATACCTGGTGCAATATCAAGGGAATCTTTAGCCTAAAGAAAATCAGGCTGCACAACAACCTAAGAAAACTAGTTACACGTTACCATAGCAACTGGACCAACCTCACAGTGAAGGGCAGAGTTCCTCGGATTCATCTACTGCGTCTGTAGATTGACTTCCTCGAAACAGAATCATGTGTCCTGATCGTCAACACTGAACCTGTTATTTTTATTAAAAAAGAAAAAAAAAGTTGCACTCTCAAGTTGGTATATTTTGGCCTTTTCCTCGTTGCCATTCACGGTCTTTTTATCTCTGAAAGGTGAGATTTGGTAACTGGATCCTTTGGAACTTTCATTCATGCATTCACTAATATGGTTGGGACCTGAGCCATGGGGTTGATAGTAATTAAACTGTGATGGCTGGAACATGACCTGTGAAATGAGTTGCTAGTCTCAGTTTAACTCCTAATGGACAGAAATCCACATGCCTCGGAATCCAACCATAACCCCTGTTTTCAGATAACGGGAAGAAGTCAGAGGTTTGCATGACTTTTCCCGAAGGTAAACAGCAGGGCCTCTTCCCCAGGAATTATGCTTTGCCTTTCTAGGCCACAGACATCTCCACAATTAGTCTCAAAATACCCTGCAAGATGTGTGTAAATAACACAAACCACATTTACAGGCAGGGCCACCCTGGTCGAAAGTACAAGTAATTTGCCCAGGGTAAGATAATTAGTAACAGCAGGGGTAGAGATTCCAGAGGGTCATACTCCATTCCTTTGCTATGACCACTGAAAAGTCTTCCTTTCACTCAAGAAACGTGGCCAATTAATGGACAGCAGGAGGTGGGAATGTGTCAATACTTGCTGATTCATTTTTAAAGGTCATATTCATTTTATGGGGTTATTGGTACCTACAGTTAACTTTTTTTCCCCCATAACGAGCCTCTTGATGTCTCCTCTAACAAGATTGAAAAGAGAATGAAAAATGTGTGTGGCGAGAATGAGCTGGAGGCTGGAGAGAGCTGGATCTGGTGGAGTGTCTTGGAAATTAGTGACTATAAAGAAAAAGATTCAGCTGACAAAAGGAAGGATGACTTTAATAGAAAGCGCCTACAAGGATGTCTTAGGCTGTTTGGGCTGTCATAACACGATACCATAGACTGGGTGGCTTATAAACAACAGAAATTTATCTCTTGTGGTTTGGAGGCTGGAAATCCAAGATCAGGTGCCAGCATGGTTGGATGAGGGCCCTCTTCCAGGTCACACACTTCTTGTATCCTCACATGGGAAAGCGGACAAGCAAGCTCTCTGGAGTCTCTGTTAAAAGGACATTAATCCCATTCAGGAGGGCTCTGCCCTCTTGACCTAATCACTTCCCAAAGGCTCCAGCTCCTAATATCATCACCTTGGGGTGATTTCAACATACGGACTTTGCGGGGACACAGACATTCAGACCATAGAAGCATCTAAGACCTGTGTTAGATTGTGAAGGATACAAAGATAACTAAGACACGAGTCCCATCCTAAGTCGCTCACATAATAGCATGTGGATCCTGGGGTAGGGAGAAATTTATTTTGACTCTAGTCAGAAGTGGAGGGAAACAGTGAAATGTTCTTAGGGAATCTGAGCTGGGCTTTATAGGACAGGTAGGAAATCATAGGCAGATATTGAGGAAAGGATATTTTAGGAACCAAGAACAGCACAAACAAAGGCATAGATTGGAGTCTGTTCAAGAAAAACACATTGGCCAAATGTGGCTTGAGGTTTAGGTTAAATTGTGGGGCAGAGTTGGAACTGAAGCTGAGAAAGTGAAAAAGAGCCACATTTTGGAGGGTTCTGGAAAGCAGGTAGAGCACTTTGGACATCATCTCATATAGAATCAAAGATTTGAAAACCAGAAGTTTCACTGTGGTCAGTGTTTTTATGCAGTGAGATGTTAGTAATGTTTTTTTGATATTCACACAGTCTCATCTATGTTCTAGGAAGGTACTTTAACAGATTAGGCTGAAAATATTCTGCATTTGTGTCAACATGTGTGTATGAATTCCTTCAGGATATCACCGATGGTTTTGTAATATGTCCTGTACAAGGTTAAATGAGTTTGCACAGACTGCAAACTGAAGATGCCTGTGCAAAAATGCTGACTCAGGTATTTCAAGTGACAACTGTTAAGGGCTTGAGGCACTCTTGTGAGAAACAGGGAAATGGCTCCATGCAGCCGGAAAGCCAGCCAAGTGCCTGAAATCTCTCTCTCTCTGTGTTCCCTTTCTTGTAGGAACAGCAATGGAAACCTCCGATGTACAGCAGCATCACTCCAGTCTGCTTTACAAGCCCTCTGATTGAGAAGCCAATCGGCAAAGTAAGAAGGAATCCTTTTCTTGTTGCACAGTATGATTTGAATCTGTTGATTGTTATTTCCTTTTGTCTTGAGCTACTTGGGTGAGATAATCAAATCGATCTCATAAAAGTGGCTGATAAAATCCAAATTTTGAACTGTCTGGTTGGCCATAGTCACACTCGCCCTAGGCAAGATGTTGAGCTGAGAGATGTTGAGCTGAGATTCCCTTGCCTCGGCTTCTGTCTCTACTTCCCTCCCCGACTCCCTTCAGTGTCCTGGTTTCTCAGCTCTTTGACCCACCTTCCTCTGCCCATCAGAACTTGTTAAAAGGAAAAATGGTGCTTTTAGTTATTTATATTGTGGGGGAAGAAAAAAACTTGTTCCTCTACTCTCTTAGGTTCAATACCTGGGGTGATGCAAATTAACCTGAAAAAAATAAAGACAGATAAACAGGAGAAAAGATTTATTACTTTGAATAAGGAGGCCTTCATAGAAAAGAAGGGAAGGCCCAAAGAAGCAGTTATATTTGGGGCTCTTATACCATTTTAACAAAGAGTGATAAACTGTGGAGAAGTGAGGAGAGAAAAGAAAAGGGATTTGGGCTTCTTGGGGCTGTAAATTGTGAGAAGGTAAACGTAAGGAGGACATTAATGGAAGATAAGAGTTACTTAGTAAGGTTTGTTACACAGACTCAGGTTGGTTCTTTTTCCGTTGATAAGAGTCATTTACGGTGATTAAGAGTTGTCCTCTTCCTGGTACAAGAAAGGAAGACACCTTTACAGATTTACATTACCTTTACAAAGGGAAATTTATGCCCTGCTTTTTGACAGAAAGGGAGCGGGCAGAGAGGTTTTCCTGTGTCTACTGTTTCTCAGTTGCCTTCAGCTCAAAATAATCCTTGTGCCAAAGTGGCATATTTTGGAGTGGCATATTCTGATTCCTTCACCATGTTAGTGTGAAATCCAGCCACAATACTACCCCTTTCAAACATATTTGTTATTTGAACTATCTTGTGGAATGAAAGATTTTGCCTCTAGAAGAGAAATTACAGGTTTTTGCCGGAACTACTGTTCTGAACCTGAAATCACGCCCTTCAGTCCCGCTGGGGCTTTTAGAGCCTGACGGTGAAGAGTGTGGGCTCTGTGCAGCCAGGCTGCCTGGGCTCCACTCCCAGCTCCACCCTTCATGGGCTGTGTGACTTTCAGCCACGCTCAAATAGAGCAGCATCATAGTACCTGCCTCCTGGGAGTGTCACCAGGATTAAGTAATTTAATATAAATTCACAAGAGCAAGGATTTTTTTTACCTGTTTTGTTCACTGTGTATCCAAGCACTCAATGAATTATGCAAATGATTTTAATGAATGAATAAATGAAAAACAATACACATAGCAGGCTTAGAGGAAACTTAGAGCATCCTCGATTGGCTTATCTCAAAAAATGGGAGCTGGAGAAGGGGGTGTTATGTGTCAGGAAGAGAAGCAAAATTTTGGTGAGTGTATCAAGGACACTTTCCAGGCATACCTTGCCAGAAGGAACACAGTCTACCTGGGATACCCGCCCCCTCCTGTCCTTTGCTACAGCACTGCATCTCCAGACCACACACATCCAAAGACTAGGGTGAAACACGGTCACTGTAGGGACAAGTCAAAAACAAACAAATTCTTTCAATAGGGCTTTTCACTCCAACTTAAAGATATATGCGGGCAGAACCAGAGTTTTTGCAGTTTTTAAAAGGAAGTGAATCTTTTTTTCGGCGATTCCTGGTAATTTTGCTTTGGCGGCAAGCTCTGCCATGGCAGCTCTCTGCAGAGCACGAAATCCTGGCTGAAAAGGAAGCCTCCTGCCCGTGCTGTCAGTGTGGCGGACGTTTTGCAGGCCTAGCAGGGGAGCAACCCAGGCTTCTTGGGACTGAGTTCCTATACTTTGTATTCAGTGAGGTCTGCAGTTCCCCTCTCCTGATTTCAGTTCCAAGAGAGAGGAGTATCATTTGGCACAAAGATTAAACAAACAAACAAAACACGCCCTGAACATCACAAAATGTGTTGGCAGCTGCTCAGCATTCACTGCCTTGCCTTGCGTCTATCCCCTCCAACGCCTCCTGTTTTGACTTTGTTTATAGAGATTCTAAATAGACCACCACTTTATGGGGACAGAAAGAAGCCATTTCAAAGGCTGGGGTCAGAGGTCAATAAACCCTGTAGGGATCTGCTTTGACGAGATTTCATTTCAATCCAATAGCCAGTCTTGAGTTTACTCAGTGTTTTCCTAGACCTGGTCAGAAACATGAACAGCAATATAGAAACGGTAGGAAATGGCTTTTTGGAGTGCTTTTCAGAGAGCAGAAGAAGAGTGAGTGCAGTATGGCTGTTCTTGGTTCAGTGATGTTTCACTATGTGATTCGCAGGTCTCCCTCCCTGGCCAGGGCAGAGTTAGCAGGTGGGCGTCTATACAGTGACACCAGATCTGTCTCGAGTTGAGTGGAATTGCTCCCGGAGAATACTCTTGCTCTCTTTTCTTCCCATAGCTCTGGCTTCTGGGCTTAATACACATGCTGTAAAAGACTTTAATGAATTCGTTTGCAATCAACTCTGTTATCCATCCACCTGGAGGGAAAAAATAATGCCCAAAATGTAAGCAAAGTCAAGCTTTAATTGTAGGGGTGAATGGAAGGCAGTGTTTGGGGTGGATAATTGAAATCTATGGTTGATCTACCCAGAATCAAAACTCACTGCCAAGAAACTTTCTTTTGGGTGGAATGCTGCAAGCTGGACCCGGATGCGATTTCTACCACCCAAATTATGGTGCCCCAAGCTGAACCAATGACCAATCTTTCCTTGCTCCGGGAGGAGGAAAGATGTTTTGAAAACCCCAATTGGAAAACAGAGGATTTTAATGTGAGCTCATAAGAGAAAAAAAATATTTGGGAGCCAACTCCAATCTTATAACTACATGATAAGTCTTTTCATTAATGGTTATGATTAGAGGGTAGGAATAAAGGAGAGAAACATCTTGGAACAGATAGGGAGAAGCAAGAGAAATCACTCTGGACAGCAAGTAAACAAGCCTGGAATACGTGATTATCCACCCTCAGCTCAAGAGGAGTTGGGTGTTTTATTTTACATAATTGGAGTCAGCGCCTTTTGAATAGAGCATACAAATTTATGTAAATAAGAATGCAAATGTTAAAAATATGTGTTGTGGGATTTCCAGGGGATGACCTGGCAGCTTTGTCTTCCTTGCCTTTGCAGCTGCTAAATATTGCATTGTGAAAGCTTGAGATGAACTTATTTCCCCAAATCCCACAGTGTTATAACTAGAGGACTTTTTTTTTAATTTATAGGAGATCCTCTGGAGAATGAATTAAGACGGACTACTTTAATGTATTTGACAGTAAACATGTTACCCCCGAGAGGTTGCACAGGCTAACAGTAAATGCAAAAGGGATTTCAGGATTTCAATAAATTAATGGCAGCTTCAAAGTGGACTATTGAAAGAGAATTAGGCAATAATGATGGAGACAAAAGCAGGGATTTAGGGAGATAGGTAACATCAGAGGATGGCATAAAATTCAACTACCAAGCTCTCCTCCAAAATTCCAGCAAGGCAAGAGACTGGGCTGAAAGAAGCATTATTTCGACTCAGCAAAGCATTGTGCAGATTATACGAAGTCAAAACAACCCAGTAAAGTTCTGTGACCTCAGCAAACTGCACAGAATACACAAGCAGGTGGAGCTGTTTTGAATTAGGAGATGCCCATGACCACGGCTATACTGACCTGACTTTCTCAAAAGAATTTAGGTGACAGGTAAACTTGTCCTCAACCAAAAGAAATGTAACTTGAATGCATTATGTGATTTGACCAGAAGGCCATGGAGAGAGAAACCGCCATGAAGGAAGCAATGTTATTAAATGGAAGGATGGCTAAGAAAGTAACAAGGCTCACTCCCTAGGCCTTCTGTATTTGTGGATGAGTGAAGGGGAAACTGGAGGAGCTAGGTGGAAGCAACTGGATAAACAACAGATAAAAAGAAAGGAACTGGTGAACTCAGAATCAACAAAAAGTAGAGCTGCTTTATTTCAAAGTTGGGCGGCATCTGTGGGAAGAATAGAAATGGAGGTGTCCCTTTTTACAGATTAATCCTTAGCTCCTTTTAGCACTGGAGAATTTTTCTTACCAAAGGAAAATTTCGCCAAGCAGACAGGGGCCATTTTAAGAGTAGTCTTCTAAGTCACAGCCTGTTGAGAATCATTGAACTTTACATCATTATATCATGTCCGGGTCTGGATAGACAGCGCCAATTCTATGAGAAGAACGTTGGGACTTAATACTCAATATTGAGGGCTCAGTAACCCAAGAAGATGGAGAAGTTAACCTGCAAACTAGTCTGTGGCCTATTGCTACTTCCAAAAAAACCACCAAAAGTCGGAAACAGAATAATCAGAAGATAATAATAATTCTGAGCAAAGCAACCCACTACAACTACTACAGTTATAGATAAACATAATTTTAATTTTTTGAGTGTGAGTGTTCTTGACTTGACTGGATCTATTTCTCTATACATTTAGCTTCTGGTCACTGAGGCAAATGAAGTAAGGCAAGTATTTTCCTTCTAGGACTTTTTGTGACAAGGTAAAAGAAACTCTTAAGTTAAGGGGTCAGTTTCCTTCTTCTTCTAAAATAATGGAGATTTTGGTTGGGCATATGTCCACTCAGCTAAAGAGCACATTTTCCAGACTCCCTTGCAGCTAGATGTGGCTATATGATGAGATTATGGCTAATGGGATGTGAGTGGAAGTGATGTATGCTATTCCTAAGGCACGCCCCTTCTGCTGACTGGAATACAGATGTGGTAGCAGAAGCTGGAATAACCACCTCAGACCAAGAGAGGATGGCAGAGAAACCACAGTGAAGAGTCAGGGTCTCTGACTACAAAGAACCGTTCACTGCTGGTGTTCAGACTGCTACTGCCTGAGACAGAAATCAACTTCCATCTTGTCTACACCACTACTATTCTGGCCATTCGTACAGTAGCTGCAATGGTATCCTAGTGCACAATTAGAGCAGAGGAGAGAGTGGGCTGCATGCTCTATGGGAATTCACAAGTCACTTAGAATCCAGTGAAGGAAGAAGGCAGAGCCTGGTGCAGTAAATATCAGTTAAAGGAATGAAAATGCTCAGTTGCTGACATCTAGCTCCTAAATAGAGCCTGGTTGAGGAAGGAGAGATAAAAAGGCTAACTTCTAACCCTGAGATCAAGGTGACGAGTAGCAGAGAACTCCATCTTTGAGTTCCAAATGTAGTAAACCCAGATATCTATCATATACTGAATTTTGGAGAACTTCTCCTTAGAACGGAGGCAAACAAAATCTACTGAAAACACTCAAACTCCAGCACTGCAGTGGAGCCCATTATTTGGTCAAATAACATTTCTATTGATACTTATTGTATGTAAAAGCCGTCATTTGTTTGAAAATATTTATAAATATATTCATGTGTGTACTTGGCATAAAATATTCTTTGTTTCATCATCTGAAGCAGGTTTAGATTCCCTGGGGCAAACATTTAGGCCTCCAGCTTTGGCTATAACTCTATCACACCGGATTTTATGGGGGGGAGTGAATTGTTAGCTCATCCCTCATTTTAGATCTGTTCTCCTTTTATTTAACATAAAGTAACACATTGTTTTAGCTTCATAAATTAACCCCCTAAAACATCAGCTGTTACTGCTACCACACATTAGAGTCTATGTCATTTTTTCCCATCGTCTCTTCTCCCGAAATACCCGACCCAATGACATGCACATAGTGGGCAGGTAGTGCTTGACTGTTGGTGGTTGAATGAATACGGAATCTTAGTTTGTTATTCAGTCAGCTATTTTCATCTTCTTTTCCTTCTTTATAATGGTTGTTGAAGTAGTATTGTATGTGAGTGTCCTACCATATCTACCAAAGACGAAGAATTTTTAAAAGCAATATTATTGCACTGTCCTGTAAATATTAAATAACCAGAGGTGAGAATATATATCCCTTAAATTTAGATTTCTGGATTCTCACTACCACACAAGCACAGCCTCGGCTGAAGTTTAGGTCCATTGGTAGGAGTTCAACTGGGTAAGAAGTGCAATGTGATGCCCTGGACAAGAAGTCTGTCCATCCCACCATTCCTAACAGGTAAGATGGCTCTATAAACAGGCTTGATAAGCTCCAAAGCGTTGTAATAAGATTTAACAAATATGCTTGAACCAATAGTAGTTCAATTTATGTCTTCCTGTAAGCACATACAAATATTCAATGCCAGCTCCCAAAACCTACAGAAAATAAATGAAATGTGGACAATTAATGTCTGTAGAATATATTTTATTAGGTTTATAAAATTCATTTATTCAGAAACAGGTAGATGCCTATGTACTGTAAAAATGGGAAACACCAAACTCAAACAAAAATTGTTCTTGTTCTTCTGACCTGCTGTACAACTTATCCATAAAGGCTGAAAATATATGGTACAACATGTGTGGACTAAATGAACAGCCACATCACGATGTACTTGATGTTTAAATATGAGATAAATGTTTTATTAACAGCACACGCACACACAGAATCACCAACTCTTGCTACTGGGGAATGCGCCATTATCAAAGGTCATGAAGTCATATTTGTATTACAGAACTATTGTTTATTCTTTCCTTGTCTCAGTGTGCTGACACTTTCCCATTAACACTGCCCTGATTTCTCTCCCAGAACCCAGCTGAAAAATATTAAGTGGCACTTCTGATGGAAAGTGCTAAGTAGATTCCTGGTCTGTTATTAATGGAAAAAGGAACTTTAATTTGTCCCACCTGTAAGTGGGGGAAACAAACGCCCTAAGACGGCCATAGGATATATATATACTCTCTGTTCACATATATCGGAAAAAAACAATATCACTAACCTCTGAGAAATAGCACTACAGAATTATCAGTAGAATTAAGACAGGCTATGCTGTTTTGCTATCTTCCCAAACTCTGGGTGCCCTTGAGGAAGCCAAAGGAAGCCCTTGTTGGAAACACTACATTCGAAGCATTCTATGATAGCCAAGTATCCACAAAAAAAAAACCCAAACACTGAATGCCTCCCATGTGTGAGGCAGTGTGCTATAAACAGTAATCCTGGGCAATTTTGTATAAATAACAGCAATAATAATTATTATAGTAGCCACCATTGTTTGAGGACTCTCTTCCAAACACTGACATAAATTCTTCAACCGAGTCTCTCATTTAATCGTTTTATAGATGAAACCTAGAGAGGATAAAGAAGTTGTTCAAGGTCACAGAGCTAATAAATGGTAGAGTTGGCATCCAAAACCAGGCATGCCTGACTCAAGAACCTAGGCCTAACCACCTGCTGGAGAGATGATTTTGTATTTGGACGATCTCTTTTTGGTTCCTGTTTGAAATATAATCAAAGTTTCCTGAAAGGACTCAGAAGGATGCCAAAAAAAGTATGACCTGGCTTATATTATGGGTCACTCTGGCTACAGTTCACCAACCTTAGATTTTCATTTTCCAAAGGCCCCAGTTATAAATAGCAACCCTGCACAAGTGGGAAATAATGTGTGAGCATGCAGCATTAGCTTGGCTCTTGAAAAGCAGTTGCTTCACAAAGAACTTTAAAGGGAGCGTGAACTGCAAAGATATCACCATGAGGTTACTCAGATCAAAACAGTGTTCTTCAGAAGCCATTCCGTATATTTTGGTGTCCCAGTTTGTCTCCCCTCGGAGAAGGAAGCTTAGTGCTCACCTAATCCGTGAGGCTATGCATTTAATTTTAAGAACTTTAACACTCTCAGTGAAAAGTCAAAGAGCTATTATTAAATATCATTAAAGTTCAATTTAATGATAGAATCACAGTAAAGCCAAGGGTAGAGCTGAAATCTCCACTTGCCACTAATGCCCGTTAAGTTTTTCATAGAGGCAGTTGGGATGCCTGGTAAAATAAATGAGTATGAATGAAATGAACAGAGCAGATTGCATAAAAGTTTATGGTCTGAAGAGTAGGGAGGTAATTAGTGGTGTGATGAACTCCCCAATTGTGTCTGTGTTTAAAGGTCATTTCCTGCATTTTATGAGAGATGGGGAATTACATTCAGGCCCCCATAGAACTTTGCTTTTACTATTATGAACATTTATTTCACCCAACCTTACTTTAGGGTTGGTTGATTGCATGTCTGTCTTTTGCAGGGGCTTGTAATCTCCATGGCTGAGGGCTTGGGCGGGGCGGGATTGTGCCTTATTCATTATTTATGTCCCCAAAACACCAAGCGTAATTCTTTCCATATTGTAGCTGCTTGTTAAGAAGGAGAGGGAAGTGGTAGAAAAAGAAAGGGAAAGAAATTCTTATACTGTTGTGCCTGAGATGCTGTTTTCCAATTACCTGGGTTCAGGCTGCTTTTCGTTCAGTGCATTCCGAAACCTCTCTAAGGAATAGCTTAGTGAAAAATTCAACCTCACCTTAAAAGACATTTGCTTCCAGAATAACTCTTACAAGGCTCTATTTATTTGCAGAAGGCAGAAAGAGCAATTTTTACACTAAGGACTTTGAAAGGAAATCAGTGATAAGAGACGTGGAGATGAAACCAAAATAGAAAAAAAAGAGAGGGAGAGAAAATGTTCTCGTGCTTTGTGGCATGGCAGTTGTTTCCTTCCTTCTCTGCACCAATAAAAGTGATCTTGCCAAGGTCAGTAGGAAAATCCTAACTGCTAAACCCAGTGCACATTTCAATTCTTCTCTAACTTGACTCAATTGACCTCTTCTCGAAAGTTGTTCCTCTCTTGGCTTTTATAAGAGCCAACCATTCTAATTCTCATCTGATCTTCTCAGTCTCTTTTGCTATTTCATCTTCCCTTAATAATACCTCCAATTTTGTGTTCCCTATTGTTTCACTCCAGGTGTACTTTTTTTTAATATCAACTATCTCTCCTTGAGTAATTTTCTTTATTTTCTTGTTTCATTTGCTCAGCCTCTTCAGAACTCAACCAGTTAGCTTCTCTTTCTCTCTTCTGATTTGCCTGCTCTACAAATGTTCTATTCCTCTCTCAATGAATGTTCCTACCTCTACCCAACAATTCAGGCCAGGTACTTGGGCATCATCTGTAATGCTCTTCTCTCTCTCATCCATTCACTTGGCCACCCAATTCACATTGTTCTAAATCCTTAACATTCACTCTCTCCTTCTCCATTGTGATTGCTGTAATTAAGGCCTTTGTTATTTCTCATCTGGTTACTGATGAACCTTCTAACTGGTTTCCTTATCTTTGCTCTCATCTTCTTTTAATACCTCTTCTACACCACTACAGAGTTTTCCTTTCAAATTGCAAATATGATCAAGTTATTCACTTAACTAAGAGGTGGAATGGCTTCCCATTGACTACTGAGTTTGTCTGAATCTCTCTGAATGGTAGAGTGAGGCATGAATGACATACCTACCCCCACCCCCTAGCCTCAGCTCCCATTGCTCATTCCCTTGAATCTTACACACTACTCCCTCCTTCACGACTCTGTGCCATCATGCATGTTCTTCCTTTCACTTATTTCTACCTAATCCCCTCCTCTTTTTCAGTGTATCTTACAATTCTCACAATATCTTACAATATCTTACAATTCAGTCGATCTTCCACTTCTCTTCTGCCCCTTCTACAACCTCTATTCTGAGTTATAACCATATTTTGCATGTTTTCTATTACAGCATTGCTCTTACTTTGTTGAAATTGTTTGCTTGTATTTCTGTCTCCTCTTAGTAATGGAGTACATTTCTTATCTTTGTGTTCCTCAATGTGTGCTACAATGTATGGCATATGCGAGGCACTGAATGGTCTGGAAATCCTGTTTGTGCTTATGAATATCTTGTCTATTCATTTCAGCACTTACCCAGAATTCAGAGTTCATTCAAACCCAGAATTCAGAACTCATCTTCCCACTTATACATTTTAGGATTCTCTTGGCCAGAGTACCTGACGCTAAACTTTCATTAATTAAAATAAAACACTCCTCACAGATGATTAATGCCAATTATTATGCTCAAGATCATTGTAAGAAAAGGAAAGATTTTTATCAGTTAGAGAAGATGAAGACAGGGCCTTGGCCAACATGAATTCCTCCCTATTAACTGATAACGATTAGATAATTGAGGAAGATAGGCATATTACCCCATTTAGGTAATTCCACCAGATCTACCTTTATTAAATAGAATTATAGTGGGAGTTAGAACTGTCTGCTGTGCCTTGAGAAGGCGTTGTTTCCAGATGCTGTTTGTACCAAGAGAAGGAAAGATGGTTATTGGCTCCAGCTTGGACTTTTGTTAGGAGGTCAGTCATGAAAGAAACTTCGTACCTTGAAAATATCTGACCAGTTTAAAATTAGGCATTCTGATAGGGAAACGCCAAGTGTGAGAAGATCAGAGCTTTGTACATACGAATTTAAATGTCCCAAAAATAAGAGTTTGTGGCACTAAAATTGACGTTCTTTAGTTTTAGTCAATACTGGTAATTATAAAAATAAAATTTAGTGGAGATGAGATACAAGAAAATCAAGAATCCTTACACAACTTCATTTCACCGTAGAACAACTCTTACTCTGAGAAAAGTATACATTTATAATTATATAATCAAAAATTTTATTAAATATAGTAGATGACCATCATTTGATCAATAGTGTCATGTATTCTGCGAGATACTAAAGAAGCTCTTTCTGTCTTAAGGGATATAGAATGACTTAGTCAGCACTGGAAGGTAATTTAAATGTCATCTGGTCCAACTTCTCGCCTGAAGCTTAAATCTTTCCTACAAACACCTGCCAAACCTCCTGTGGCTATCTCCACTTCGAGAAGATTTCTACCACCTGAGGCAGTTCATTTCATATTTATGTAGCTCTTATTATTAATGACAAATAAAATTTATGGAGTGCTCACTATGTGCCAGACACTGGGCTAAGCATTTTATCTTCAGAAATCCTATGTAATCTTTATCACAACCTTGTAAGATGGTACCGTTATTATTTCCATTTTACAGATGAGGGGGAAACTGAGACTTAGTGAGGTTGGGCAACTGCCCAACATCTCACAGCTGGTAAGTAGAGGATCTGGCTTTGACTACACAGTCTGCGTTCTTAAACAGTATAAATATGCAGCCTCTCTAACTCGACTGCTTCCCTATGTTGAGCTGAAATCTACTTTCTTATAGCTTCTATGCATGGGTCCTAACTTTTAATGATGTGACACTAAACACGTCCAGTCTCTTTTCCACATGACAGCTCTTCACATAGTTGAAGACAGTCATCTTATCCACTCTATCCCCTCAGTCTTGCCACTGGATACACAATTGCGTTGCCTTCCATTTTTCCATGTGTGAGATGGTCTCTGGGCCCTTCAGCATCATGATCACTGTCCTTTGGACAAACCCCATCTTAGGGTCTTATACATTTAATATGGCATAAAATCATATTGGCTTTGTTGGAAGAGTGGAAGCAGCACAGGTTGAGTCATATGCTGTGGTCAACCAAAGCCACTAAGTGTTTTGCATACATGTTGGTCAGCTATATCTCTGCTATTCTCTATTCACACAGTTGGTTTTTCAAACTTGAATTTAGAGCTTTTACTTACCGCAATTATATTTTATCTTAATAGTATAGTTTATTGCTCTAGAATGCTAAAATCTTTTAGGATCGAGATTCTGCCATCTAAAAGTTTTTGTCCCTTTGTATTCATTATTGTTTGCCATCTGTTAACCCATCCCAAACTTAGTGGATTAAAACAACAATTTGGCTCCTAATTCTATGTGTCAGAATTTAGGCTTGGCCCAGCTTAGGGGTTCGTTCGACTGGGCTTGACTGGGCTGACTCGTGCATCTGTGGTCAGCTGCTGGGTCAGCTGGGGCTGGTTGGTCTAGAAGAACCTCAGCTGGGATAGATAGTTTCTGTTCTACGTGGTTTCTCATCCTCCAACAGGCTGGCCTAGGCTTGTCTATGTGTTAGAAGAGGGGTCCCAAGATAGCAAATGAAACCAAGAAAAGCCTCATGAGTCCTAAGCTCAGAACAAGGACACTATCATTTTCCCTGTGTTCTATTGGCCAAAACAAGTCCCAAGGCCAGCAACTGTCAAAGCTGGTGAAATAGACTCTGTCTCTTGATGGGAGGAGCTTCAAAGTCACTTTATAAAGGGCCTAAATATAGGAAAATACAACAATTGTGTCCATTTTTTTTAACCTACCACATCTTAGGGTCACACCACTTGTGGATTTGATAAACATGTCATCAAAATTATCCTTTAAAAAATTCATAGGAATTTCAATTTAATAAGGTCTAAAAATAAAGTCCTATGTAGCATACCACTTTTGCTCTTACAGTCTAGTTAGACAACCATAGCAAATACACTGTAAACAGTAAAAGAAAAAAAATTTGCATGCTAAACTCTCCCATTCTGTTTCTAACGAGGCGTAATTTAAAGAACAAAGAGATCTACAAGGGCCACCGCGAGGAAAACGCTTGTAGATGAGTTTATACTTGATCCAGGTTAAACAAAAAAAAGACTACAAACTGTATTGGGAAAGAGAAATGAGAAATGTGTTGACATTGCCAATTAGCATGTACAAGAGCTTACAGGCTCAGAGAACAGGCTGGAGTGACAGTATTGAAGAGTTGCTCTGAAGAATGAGCCATAACAGGAAGGGTGGCTAGGTGGTGGGGGTCTATAATGAAAGAACTTGAAAGTAGGAAGTTGAATTTGAATTTGATTTTGTAAGCATTGGAGAACTATGGATGGTTCCTGAGTAAAAAGACAATGTGATTAAAATGTTTGCACAATTAATTTAGCATTAGTTTGAATGAGACAATTTTGGAGTCAAGGAAACTATTGAGAAAAGCCTTAAAGCTTTTTTATTCCCGATGAAAACCAAATACCTAATGCCATTTTTCCTAAGGTAGTCTTAAAAAAAAAGACAAATAATTTCCATGCCAATAAGTTTCATTTCCCTCAATTTAAAGAGCAGGCAGAAGGTGTCAACATCTGGAAAGCGGTGAATATGTTCTTTTTCTTGAAGAAGAAGAAAAGGAAATGTAACTACTTCTGCTTAAATTTGAGTCATTATGTCATGTGTACAGATTTTTCAAGGTTATTTCCCTCAATGGCAAAATGATTGTCTGCACAAATAAAAAGCTGACATTTTCAAGATTCAAAAATTTAGTGATTGAAGAAAACCCTGAGTAATCACGAAAGTCTTGTTTTCCATTCTGGTATAGAAGTGCTACTTACTGTAAGAGGACATAACAGACACCCCAACCTTCTCCAATATTCTCTTAGTCTGAGTCCCACTGTGGGGTCTCTGTAAATAATGAAATTTCTCTCCCTAATCAATTTTCCAGTGCCAGGACACTGAGAGTGTTGGGAAAATTATTGGATGTTGGAAAACAGTTTGGGATACCCCTTAGATAAGCACTGTAGCCAGTCAAAATTCCATGGCGAGGTGCATGGTGTAATAAAGGCTATCTGGACCACTTGTCTGGAGACCTTCTTGGAATACATCTTTTCTAGAAGAAATCGATTTAAATCCTCATTTCCCTTATATACTGACATGAATTCGAGATTGGGCCAAGATTTGAATGTTTAAAAAAAAAACCCATGCCATAAAATCTTGGGAAAATATTTAATGATCTGATATTATAATAGAGTAAGACTTTCTAGGCTTAAAAGTATTGGAACCCTGGTGCGCTAATGGATCTAGGAAACAATTATTAATGACTGTTAAAACTGTTAGCTCAAACACTGATTGGGAATTTTATAAAGGATGGATCAGGCTGACAATACCCGCAAGCGCTAGTTACTTTTAACATTACTAAAAGTGGGACGCTCATGACATGATGCAAGAGGAATTTGACAGCACCAGGTATGAAGTATTTTGTCCCCCAAAAATTAAACCTGAAGTTTATCAAATCTGTAAATCCAACTACCACCTGGTAGAAAATTCAAGGACTAGAAGAACATGGTCAATGACATCACAAGGATACAGTCATCCAAATCCAGAAAGTGGGATATTCCTTAGGACAAATGGCCCAGTTTCTTCAAAAAAAAAGTGGCATGGAATATAAAAGGGAGGGGAAACCTCAGTGACATAGCCAAATATAGCACACGGACCCTATTCGAATCTGGATCCAAAAATCCAATTCTGAAATGATATTTTTTTAAAAAAAATTAGAGAAAACTGAGCCTGACTGGATATAGATATTAAGGAATTATTTTAAATGTCGATAGATATGTTGGTTGTTATCTGAAAAGCTCTTATCAGCTAGAGATATACTTGTATGTGACATGATATTATGTTTGAGATTTACTTTAAAATGCATCAACAAATGAATGGTGAGGGGACAGGAGAGAATAAATGAAACAAGAATTGCAGAATGTTGGTAATTATTGTCCTGGTTAATGAGTACATGTGGGTTCTCTATAATATTCACTTTACTTTTGTGTATATTTGGAAATATTTGTTCAAATTATTTGAAGTTGTTGGAAAAGAATCATGAAGGAAGTGATTCATGTAATTTACTACGTAAACAAAATTAAGAATTTCTATGCCTTCTTACATGATAGGCTGGGGGAAATATTTGTTGCAAATATGGCAGACAAAGAGTTAACATGCATTTTCATACACATACGTGCACATACATGTATACATACAGGCTGATAGGAAAAAGACTAAGAGCCCAACAGCTAAATGATATAAACAGAATTCAGAAGGGGAAATGCCAATTGCTTAAAATTTCCCTTTAGAAATAATCATAAAAAAGCAAGTTCAATTTTTTGAACTGCTAAAGCAAGCTATTCTCCAGAACATATATGCCTTTTATGTCCTGGAAAACAGTCATTTCCTATGATCAATAGAGAAATTTTTTTAAATAGTAGCAGCCTTTTTGTTAAATGCCAAAAAAGTGTCATGTGCTGTACAATAAGGACTATTTTTGGAAAGTCTTTCTAACGCTTCTCCAGTGCTGATAAAATCCTGGCCAAGAATCCCCGCTGGGGCTGAAGAGGGAGTGCGTCAAAACGAGGAGAGGCTCATGACAAGGAAGGGCTTCACAGGGCGCTTCCGGGGGTGTTGAAGATGCTCTTAATTTGGTTGATGGCCATATGGGTGTTCCTTTATAGCTGCTTCTTAAATTGAGTGTATAGATTTCATGCCCTTTTTTGTAAGCGTATTGGATTTTATAATAAAAGTTTTTTTCTTTTTTAAAGTAAACTCCAACAAGTGTGGTCACTCACATGCCTTGAGTTGCCTTATGTGATGGTTGGCCTGAAATCACCATGAGTGAGCAAAGGGGAGCTGACTGCCTTGGAATGGAGTCCAACGTGGGAGTGAGCCTGAGGTTCTACAGTGGTAGAAGCTGTTTCTCAAGAGGAACTCTTAATTCATGTTTGGCTACAGGGGCTCCCCAGAGGCATTGTTGGCTGTTGGGGAATGTTCATCTCTGGAACTACCTTAAAATTAGAATACCCCAGGAAAACCCGAGAATCCCCTGAGAAATTTTTTTCCTTTTTTAATCCCATCCATATGGGATGTTTTTAATAAGCAAAGGAGCTCCATGTATATTATAGATAAAGACACTGGCATCAGGACTTCCTAAGAATGGGTAGACTCTAAGATGGTTTTCTAATAGTGAAAATGGATTTACTTTTAATTATTTTTATCTTCTTACCTAGTTCCCCCAGGTGACTAACACCACATGTTTAAAAGATGGAACGTGGGAGTAAAGGAGTAGATGATTTGGTTAAGCTATGATCTTACAAAATCAACCAAATTTGTTCTCCAATGTTAACTTTCAGTTCTAAGATGCTGCATACAATTTGTAACTGATGTGTCCAGAAGTTTTGTTTGTTAAGCAATTGTGTCTAGTCAATGTCAAATCCTATTCTTAGCATCAGGTGCTCAACCATAATTTGTCCATGATTGTGCAATAAAAAAATAAGAAGAAGAAAAAAATAAATGATAAAAACAACTCAAAAATATCAGGGAAAGATGTGACCATCTGTTGATAAAATTGTAGAGATAACCTGTTAAAAAGTGCCTTTTAGAAAACCTATTAAGGGCTGGCCCCATGGCATAGTGGTTAAGATCACGTGCTCCACTTTGGCAGCCTGGGATTTTTGGGTTCGGATACCCGGTGTGGACCTACATACCACTCATCAAGCCATGCCGTGGAAGTGTCCCACATACAAAATAGAGGAAGATTGGCTCTTCCTGACAAAAAAAAAAAAAGCCTATTAAGTGTCTCAGACAAACGGGAAAAATGTAAATTTGATAATAATTCATCTTTAATGGCTTCTAATAATTGCCTTCTTTATCATTTAGAACATGGAACTAAGGCATTTCCTGAAACTAAACAATTCACATTTTGCTCTATAATTCTCTCTCCTCACTTCTCTCTCTAATTCCTTTCAACTTTATCAAATTGCCTGGAACCTGAGGATTATCCTCTCTCCTCAAGAAAGTCTCTCCCAGGGACAAGGGATTTAGTCTTTAAGTTTCCTCCTTGAATTTGAAATATTAATTAATGACTAATAGGAATGGCATTTAATTATTTACAATAGAATTTGGATGTCATTTGTAGGTTCTAAAAAACTTCTTTTTCTGATTACGGAAGTAATACTCTCTCATTCTTCCTCATTATGGGTAATTTGGAAAATTCAAGGAAGGTCAGAAGGAAATAAAAATTTCCACAATCCAAAGATAACCACAGTTAACATTTTGATGTATTTTCTTCCTCCTTACATGTACGTTTGTGTTATAGAACTGAAATTATTCAACATATGTGGTTTTCTCTGCAATAAGTTCTAACTTCACATTATTGTGTGAACATTTAATAATGTCATTACATAGATTTCGAAAATCTCAATTTTTTTTTGAGGTATAAGTGGCATACAATGTTATATTAGTTTCAGGTGTACAACATAATGTCAAGAATCAATTTTAATGAGTAATATTTGAGTGTATCACTATAGCTTAAATTATTTTTACCAACAAGACAACTCTGGATATTTTGTTTTTTTCTAACTTTTGTCATTAGAAATAATGCTAAAATAAATAATGAACATACCTATACACAGATCTGTGTATGTTTCTTTGATAGTTTCTGTATAATTATTCCTAGAAATGGCAAAGGTTAGAAACTTTTAAAATTTCACAATATGTACTGCCTAGCTGCATTTCAAAATGGCTCTTCAGTCTATGTTTCTACTAGGATTATGTAAGAATGCCAATCTCACTGTACCTCCACTAGCATTGAACATTATAATTTTGAATCTTTGCTGGTTAACTCATGGTATCTCATTGTTTTCATTTGCTGTTGTTTATGGAGTTGATTTTTTTTCCTACGTCCATTTGTTTTTTATATTTCTAATTCTGTATAGTATATGTTCATATTTTTGATCCATTTTTCTGTTGGAACTTTAACATTTTTATACTAACTTTTTTTTTATATAGGTGACAGGGATGAAAGGAAACTATATTAAACCATGAATGTTTGTAGTCCCTCCACCTTTCCCTTCTCTCCTTCTCATTCCCCATTTCTCTACTCATGAGAAGGAATGTTGAGTCTTTGGCTCTGCTAATTAGAGTGAGATGTGGTTGGGAGAATGCAGGCTAAATTTATGTACATAGAAATATATCAAAAAATAAGATGTGGAAATATGGAGATAACTGGTTGAGGGGAATAAAGTTAATGAAAATCACAAGGAAGTTGGAGACACATGACAGGAGGGAGAGGAGAAAAGAAAAAAGGCCAGAATGGACTACAGTTTGGGGACAGAATGATAAGGGCTATGAGCAGCTGCTCTGATTGGTGAGGCTTTGAGGAGGAGGAGAGGCAAAGGGGATTTTTAGTGAATTTACTGTGTTTTGTGCAGGGAAACCTTGTGTTTGCTGCTACCTCTGCCCCTCAGAACAGAATCAAACCATCTTCAAGAAAGTCTCTAATTACTCTTCAAGGTCGTGGAGCTGCATTTGTGTTTCTTTAGGATGTGTTGCTGGACTACGATGGGCCTTAAGAGAGGATAAGATAGCCCAGGTTTATTATTAAGGTTAAACTCACATAATAAATATAAGTGATCTTGTCATAGTTTTAAAGAAATTTTTTCCCCTATTGGCTGTTTAATTTTGTTTATAAGAATTTTCACACATATTCTAGAAGGGAGAAATAGCAATTTACAAAACTTAGACAGGGGGCCGGCCCGGTGGCCAAGTGGTTAAGTTCGCGCACTCTGCTTCAGTGGCCCAGGGTTTTGCCAGTTAGGATCCTGGCGCGGACATGGCACCGCTCATCAGGCCACACTGAGGCGGCGTCCCACATAGCACAACCAGAGGCATTCACGACTAGAATATACAACTATGTACTGGGGGGCTTTGGGGAGAAGAAGAAGAAGAAGGAAAAAGAAGATTGGTAACAGTTGTTAGCTCGGGTGCCAATCTTTAAAAAAAAACAAACAAAACTTAGACTGAAAAACAGTCCTCTCCTGTCTGGGAAAGATTTTCTTTAACCAAATGTATAGTGTTAGACACACATATAATACCAGGAGGTTTGAGAGAACACCCTCTTGACCAAGCAGAGCACTTGGGTCAAACCAAGTGAGCAACTGTCACCACCATGGAGTCTGCTCACATCCAATTCTATTATTATGATACTTTTTGACACTCAAGTAAGTATCTATAGCTATATATCTCTATCTCTATATGGTTACCTTTACAAATGTGTGTATGGGGAGGGTGTGTGTGTGTTGGAGTGAACCAATAACATCATCCTTCTTTTCTTTCACCTTTTCTGTGGCATCGCTGTGCACATTTAATGCTTAAATGATTAAGGAATGAATGACTTTTGATGTATAGGATGAGATGAGGATCTAGGTCAATTATTTTAAAAATTACTCAGTTTGTTGTAATATCATCATTGGAGAGTTCATTCCTTCTCTATTAGCATGTGACACTCACTTTGTTGCATTTTAAATTCTTATAGGTATTAGAGCCAGTGGATTTTGTCTTCTCTTTTCTAGTAACATGATGTATTGATTTTCGTAGATTTATAGTACTTTTTGATATTCCCTCATTACTTTTCAAAATTATTTTGGATACGTTCTAAAAATTTTTTGAAAGTTTATCAAAGGTACATTAAACCTATAAATTACTTTGCAAAGAATTGACATCTTTATCACATTTGTTCATCACAGTCAGAATAAGGAGTATCTCCCTGTGGCAATATTCTTTCTGTTCCATCACAAAAATTTTATAATTTTTCTTTATATAAGCTACCACATTTTTTTTTTTTCAGAGTGCTGGGTCTTACTCCCAGTTTCTGACTCAATAGGTCCAGGATGGAGCATGAGAAATTGCATTTCTTTCTTTTCTCTCTCTTTCTCTTTCTTTTTTTTTTTTTTTTTTTGGTGAGGAAGATTAATCTTGAGCTAACATCTGTTGCCAATCTTCCTCTTTTTTGTTCTTTTTTGTTCCCCCAAAACCCCAGTACATAGTTGTATATCCTAGTTGTAAGTCATTCTGGTTCTTCTATGTGGGATGCCACCACAGCATGGCTTCAGGAGAGGTGCATATGTCCATGCCCAAGATCTGAACTGGCAAAACCCAGGGCCACCAAAGTGGAGCATGCAAACTTAACCACTTGGCCACAGGGTCAACCCCCACATAATTTTTAAATCAAAGTTATTGTTATAAATTTTATATATTTTGTTGCTGTTATAAATAAGATTTTTTTCCATCATATTTTCTAACTGGTTATTGCTATTACATAGAACAACTTGAATTTTGAATATTCGTTTTGAATTTGGTCACCATACTAAACTTTTTTTTAAATTAATACTAATATTTTGTTAGTTGATTCTCCTGGGTTTTCTAAACAGAGATTTATACTACCTATAACTAGAAATAAAGTGTCAGAAAAGAGATAAAATCAATTCCATTTCTTATGTTTGATTGGAAGATTTTCCAGGAAAATTTTTCCATAATTTTGAAAAACAATAACCGGATCATAGCTAACTATGGAACACCAGAGGCATTCCTATTTAATTCAGAAACAAGACAAGGATATCCATTAAGAACACGTTGCAAACATCATTTAATCTTCTCATTAACTTAGGGAGACATTATTAATGCAGAATACATTCTACCTTGATGAAATACATAATACATCAATAACACCAAATTATAGATGAGGAAACCAAAAGGCAGAGTGGTGAGGAATTTGCCCAGGGTCCAGTAGATAGGATTTGAACCCAAGTCTGTGATATTCCAGTCTCTTTTGTTCACTAGACCTTTTGGCTTACTTGATCTTCCAACAAAAAGAAAGCATTTTATTTGTAAATTGCTTAAAATTTAATAAAATGCTTTTATACACTTCATCTCACATTTTTCTCAGAACTGAACTTAGAGTTAAGTGGACTCATGATCATTCCTAAATAATACTAAATAAACATTAAAACTTTGTCTCTTACTTCATAGGTGGTTTAGCTACATCATAGTATCATCCATTCCCTGAAAAAGACGAGGCAAAGCCCTCAAGGAAAGGCTGCTTCCTAGTCAGAGACGCCCCAGCTGCTTTACCTGCACCTGTGGGTTCTCTTGCTCATATGTATTTGATAATGTTGGATTGGTGTGATTTTGTGAGAGGATTGGTGTGACTTTAGGGGTTTGGGAAAAACCCAACTAGAAAGACTAATTTTCCTATTATGTTGGAAAGAAGAGCTACAGGAGAATTTTCAAGTTACTATGTGGATGAAATTCATATGAGGGAAGGTAGTAGATTTTTTCCCCCAAGAATTTTCAAATCCATGAAGAGCAGCATTTGATATTATATTTTGTTTATTTATTAATTACTATCTTTTAATTTTTTTCTTGAGCTAACATTGGTTTATAACATTATATAAATTTCAGGTGTACATCATTATATTTCAACTTCTGTACAGACTACATTGTGTTCACCACCAAAAGTCTAATTGCCACCCGTCACCATTTATATGTGTCCCTTTACCCTGATATTATATTTTGAAGCCAAGAGTGGAACCCGGATTCCTCACAGTTTACTTGAGGTTTTACCAAGCATTGGTATCAATCTATGAGCTGATACCGTTTCTGCTTTTCTTACAAAGGACGATCATGGCATTTTATGTTCTTTCAATTTTTCCATTAGAAAGAAAATGTAGATTTAAGGTTTCTGTGCATGTGTTGTTTCTGTGCACCTAACCTGCTCATCTGGACTTCAGAGTAACCTTTATCCCAGATTTTCTTGTCCCGTGACTAAGATCAGCTTAAGGTGGGGCTATGCCAGCCTTACTCTGAATTACAATGGCATGGGGAAGCTGGAAAATACCCACTGTGCTCTCATAAAAACATTTGTAGTGGGTTCAGTTAGGAAAACAGGACTCACAGGATGTTTTGAAGGCAGGCTAGATTCTCCACACTAAATTCTACTAACTAAGCAGGTGCATGTGTGTGTTGCCACTTCTGGTAGGTAAAAGGATTCTTGAAAGAACGTTGGAGCTCTTCCTGAATCATTTGGGCAACCACAAGTCGTAGATTTCTTAATATCCAGGGAATAGTTTTAATAGCATTAATAATAATCAACTTTGCTGTCATTTAAGTTTCTTATACAGTGTATCCATACTACAAAATATTATTTAGCCAATAAAAACTATGTACTTATAGCACATGTAATAACTTGGGGAAATATTTTATAATAGTCAATAAAAATGTCAATTCAAATTTAAACTGTTCGAGTTAGGTCTCTTTCGGTTGTCCGTAACATTGACCCCTCTCAGATAAAAGGGGCTTTAAGTATGTTTCAGAAGTCTCATGAGAATCAAAGCATAGGTATCTAGGGCAGATGGATCTCTTGGAAATCATATCTGGAAAATCACTGAGCATAAGACTCCTTTCTTGGGCTACTGGATTTCCCTGTCGAGGCTTCCCCCTGCCTGCCTGCTCCATGTTTCTCTCTCTACCCTGCCAACCTCCTCTCCTTAAACATAGCTTTTGCTGCCTTGTAACTTCAGCTTGCACACAGTCCGAAATGTTTTCCTTAGCTTTTATTGTAACTCACATGTGTTCATCTCAGCTTCATTACTCACTGGCTTCACCTTTCAGTCTCCCAATTCCAAATTCCTAAACTGATTGACTCAGCTCGTCTTTTTGAGTCAGACCACAACTCATAGGTCCTTAGTCAAAGAATGGGCCACCCTTGAGTCTGGTGGCCAGAAAGATCAGGTCACTTTGGCGTAAGGTATGTATGCTTAGGCTGGAGGAATCCTAGGTGAGAAGCATCATAAATGTGTCTAGTACTTAAAATACTATAGTACTATAGTACTATACTAATATACTATATATACTATATATTAATATACTGTAGTACTAGAAATATGTATGGATAGGAAATAGAATTAGGGAAATAAACTAAAATATTGACAGCAGTTGTCTCTGGGCAGTGATATCATAAAGATTTCTTTTTTTCCATTTTGTCAAATTCTTCTTCAATGATTACATTATTTTATAATCACAAACATAATAAACTTGAAAATACTAAAAAAAATTTTTAAAGAATGATAATGTTGACATGAAAAGAGATTTCAGGGTGATATAATTCAATGCCACTTCAGTTTACAAAAGTTGAAACAGGCCCGTGTAGTTTGGTGACTTATCCACAGTCACAGAACAGGGGAGTGGCCGAGCTCCGACTCTCCTGACTTTTTCCTGAATGAGCTCAGCCACACATGGTCCTTCCTTGTCTGAACCAAATGAGATAAATGCCCTGGTGCAAGCCAGAGCCTGTAGGTAGTGGATCTCGGAGTGTGAGCTCTAACTGTAAGCCATGCTCTCAATCTTCAGTACTTGGACAAGTTTGTTAAAGTAATACCTTGACTTGAAACAGAGCTCCAATCCCCACGTTTCATTAAACCATCATTTTGCTATGAGCTATATTTTGCTAAGAGCTTCTACTTACACACTCCAAATTGTCAGCTCTGCTTTATGTTGAAATAATACCTTCAGTAGAGAAGCAAAGGAGGAATTGAGGAATTTCCAGACTTGAAGTACCCTCTCCCTCTACGCTTGCGTCTGTCTCTCCACTCGGGGGGTTTTGGCTTCCTTCCCTCTAGTTTGTTTTCTCTTGATGGATTAACATGATCTCTGAAGAAGAAAATGAAGTCTTTTGGGATGAGAGTGAAGTAGAGGCTGGGAGGGGCATAAAATCACATCTACGCTAAGGGAGAAAAGGAAAGAAAAGTTAGAAGTCTCCTAAGGTTTCATTCAAAAACAGGACTTCAAGCTGAAATGAAATACCGTGCCTGACAGGAAAAGGGTTCCCACAGGGTTTGAAACTGGCTCCTGCTTAACCTGGAGGAAACCAAAGCCCCGAGGATTTAGTCAGTTCCAGACATCAAAATGCACAGAGATAATCCCAGCTCTAAAGCACTTACAGTGTGTAAATTCCTCCTGCATCGAGCCTCAGAGAAGCTCGAGGTCTGATTCAGGTGGAAGTCCCTGGACCATTTAGTGTTTATTCCACTGTTGGCTTAGAAGAGGATGAGCTAATATGACATACGTCAAATGAATGACACACGCAAGTTTCAAAAACTCTCCATAGTCTGTAATGATAGCTTGAAAAATCATTCCAAAAAAAGAAATGAAAAAATTTAAATATAAATACATATGAAGTCCTAACTCAGAAACGAGCAAAAATTAATCATACAAATAAAAGGTCACCGTTGCTTAATATTAGTTGACATAAAAATATCTTTGAGGTGTCAATTTCAAGCTTAATATGAGTTAAGCACGTTCAAGACAATGAATATAGAATAAAAGTCCAAAATAACTTTTTTTAGGTTTTAGTATTTCTTGGTCGAAAAATGGCGCAAGCAGACTGGTACATACCCAAAGTAGAGAGCAGGGTCTGCAAACCATGTCTTAGGGAATCAGGAATATTTATCTTGGATAAGGATATTCAGTTTAGGGGAGGGAGGACGAGGAATATGTAGCAATGGTTTTCAAGTGCTTGAAGGATCCTCATGGAGTTAGAGGTCTTTGATGAAGGACCAAACGGTCGTATTTACAGGAAGCAAAATTCAGTTCAAAATGATGAGGATCTTTATAATGATCAGAACTATCCCCCAAATGGAATGAGGTGCCTTGTAAGATAACCACAGTGACTTCTCTGTTATTAAAAGAGTTTAAGCAGAGGTTAAAGGATGTATTAGATGTTGGTGAGGGTTCTCCTAAGACTAATTATAAGAATCTGTGTGTTAAAAACTTAAGAGTCATTCAAACTATTTTTTCTCTTTTTTACACCGTCGTCTGCATTACCTTAGTGATATACTGCCTTTGTTATTTCAAGGTAGATACTGAGCAAAATTAGGATATTAAAATAACAGCGAAACACTGACAGTCAAGATTGCCCCATGCATTCCTTGAGTAATGAGTTTGCTTATGCTTGGCCGGGGGGAGTGGAAGGGTGTTTGCTGTGAGACCCCTACAATATTTACTTACAATTCTTTCCACAAGCATTTATTGAGTATCTGCCATGTGCTAGGCAGGCAGTGTGCCAGAGTCCAGGATACAAACATGAAAAAGACCTGGTTCCCCAGGATGCAGTTATGTTTGTGATTAAAACCCATATATTGTGCAGGGTGATGTGTTCCTAATGGTAAAATTAACTTCTGTTTTAAACTCTTTCTTGACTTACTGCTCCTCCGTTTTGTTAGATGCGTTGACATCCTTCCATAAAAGTTGTTCACCTTGGTGAACCACCTCTAATGTTGTAGTAGCTTTCAGTTGAAATCTTTCAGTGTATGCAAGTTAAGAAAATGATTTTATTACATTCTATGTAAGTGAAATAGAAAACAAATGTGTTTATTTGTTACAAGCGTCTTCCTCTAAGCTGCTATCTGAATATCTAGCAGATTTATTCAGTACTTATACCTAAATTATCTTTTTATCTTACAAGTGGAGCTGGTGAAATTTAAGTTCTGAAGAAATCTCTGATAATTAGAGGCTCTTTGATCTGGAGTATTCCACAGTTAATGTGTGAGCAGATGTTGGCCTGCATTAAGCTTTAAGATCAAAAAAGGGTTAAATGGGAGGTTAATTTTGCAGAAGGCTTCAGTGGTATCCAACCAGTTTTTTGGACGTCTGCTTAGACACAAGGCAACTGGCAAATTAGGTTCCAGTCTTATTTGCTCTTTGGCTACTTTGCCACTAGATGCTTTCTTTGCATTTATTATAAATTACGTCAAGTCGTTAAAACAAACAAACAAAAGCAATCTCGAAAGTTGCATTCAATTTGCTTAAAGCACCACAAGCCATCAGTGTGTGTAGGTGAGGGGGCGGGGAAGGGGATCCTTGACCAAGCCTGGGCTACTACTTTGGGGACTGAAATGTGATCCTTTCCAACAGAAGAAAAGGCAGATTAACTTCTCAAGGGAGAACAGCCAGGCTAAAGCAAGCTGACCACATCTTCATCATTGCTTGTTGCTTAGGTTTGGCTATCTACAGAATCTGAGTTCTGAGGACCCAAGTACAAGAGTCATGTTCTTAGATTGATATCCACTTTTCTGAATACCTATCTCCTTAGACAGATAGGACAGCACAGTTGAGTGTAGGTTACTTCAAAATGTCCAACAAGTATTTTAAAACAATGATGATAACCTATGACTGTTTTTGCTTTAACATATGTCAGCACTGAAACAGAGCCACTCCTTCTGAAACCCACACTCAGTCATGGAAGGTACAACTGTAGGAAATCAGATGGAGCATAACAATAACAGTGAACCACAGTATCACCAGATTATATGATACCCCTCTTTCTGCTTAGTTAAGGCAATCTTATGAAGTGCATCAAGGACCCGTTTTCAAAGTTGTATCTGCATCTATTAGTGGGAACGGAAATATCAGATGTCTTCAGTAGTTGCTGGGATCCAAGGAGAATCACTGATCTTTATCTTTCTGGTCCTACTGATCCTTAGGTAGGGGTGGCTGAAATATCCATGCTTGGTGCCTTTAGAGGAGTTCCTTCTAATGATACTCTTGCCTGGTGACCCTGGGAAGCACATCTGGACGCTGGCCTTTGTAGAAGACAGGCCTTTGACTTCACTCACAGTAGCAAGAACTCACATTGATCTGCTCATGGTTCCTTGCAATGTTTAACAGCTGTGTCAAAAATAAGCAGAGAGAGAGTGCGGCTGGCCCCGTGGCTGAGTGGTTAAGTTTGCACACTCCACTTCGGTGACCCAGGGTTTCCCCAGTTCAGATCCTGGGCACGGACATGGCACCACTCATCAGGCCATGATGAGGCGGCATCCCAGGTGCCACAACTAGAAGGACCCACAACTAAATATACAACTATGTATTAGGGGCATTTGGGGAAAAAAGCAGGAAAAAAGAAAATTGTCAATGGTTGTTAGCTCAGGTGCCAATCTAAAAATAAATAAATAAATAAATAAATAAATAAATAAGCAGAGAGTAAAAGCAGATTCAAAAGGATCCGTTTTACCTTTATTTGTTTTATAAGTTTTCATCTAAGGCAGCACAGAAAGAGACCATGTAAATAAGTCTCCAAGACTGCCTTGTCTTTTCCACGGAAGCGTGTTCAGTACTGATATCCTTACCAGGCTGTCTCATCCTTTCAGCATCCTTTCAGGCTCGTATCATACAGCATGACACTATCAACTCAGGTAAGTTTCAATGCCACATGTTTCTGAAAGCCAACTGAGAGAACTAAAAAATTTGTTGCCAGAAATTCCTAAGTACCACTCCTCTATGTACAAAGTCATGACTGTGAATGTGAAGGATGGAGCAAGAAACACTGATGCTATTTTGCATCATAATTAAGAAAGATCTAGTCCTGCAAAATCAGTATAGATTCCTACCTAATGATTCTTAATCACTTTCTGTGGCTTAACTATAACCCTGAACCTTTATATTTTTCTCAAATTCTATTCTGCACTATTAGACATCAATTCTGGCCCAAACTTTTTTTCTTTTAATGGTTTTCAGATGTCCTGCATATAGTGTGGCTAAGATAAAATATGAATGTCTCAGGACTTAAAACTGTTCACAAGTCATCAATATAAATGCTTTGCTCATAAATGATGAATTCTAGGGAGAAACTCATTCTATTATTTCAAGAGGCTTTGACTATTCTTGTCTCCCAGCTTGGCAGGAATCAATCTGGACTCCTACAAATTAAATGTATATTTTTATTCTACCAACAAGGTGAATCAGAGAAGCTTTCAAACATCAAAATATCAATTGGAGCTGGCATACAATAAATTAAGGTCCACCTTTACAGATGGTTCAGGATATCAACATGGAATATGATAGCTCTTCCAGCTTCAATAAAGCACTCAAAAAAAGACTCCCACTTAGCAAGCTTGATGATGAATCTAAGTAGGACGTTGATAATGGCCTAAGAAAAAGGCACCAGACATGAGACTATGTTAAAATACACAAATGAATTTATAGCTATTAATGATGGTGTTACCTCTAAACTCAGACCCACCTAGGACCCAGGTCAATGAGAGCCAGAGGTGTGTTGCTTTAGGGCTGCTCCCTATCCCGACTCATCAGTGAGTGGAGTCTGGAAGCAGTGTTTCCTCTACATCTCTAATTGAACTGAAGTCTAGTGCCCTTGTGAGCCCCGAGCCACAGCCTCCCTTAAACTTTATGAGCATGGCGACTTTGCTTGCCTGGCCATCTCCTAGGTCCCTGGTGCCTAGTTACATCCTCTAACTCTTTAGCCCTAGATAACTTTCTTACCCAGTTTCTGTATGCCCATTTTCCATTGAACTGGATCTTGCTTCTCGCCCTCCTTACAAGTCTCATCCTGGACTTCCAGTGTTAAGTGGGCATTCATACCATGGCCAACTAGTGTCAAATAGCTTGAAACCCAGACAAGATGACCTGCTGATGCCGCTCAGCTCTGTCTTTTCATTGATGACTGAGTCTGACTCAGATTGGGTTGGGGTTCCTCACCCTCCCTCAACACTTGTTTTCTAAGGGCTTTCCCAAGGGCTCTGACTTGGTGATGGCTTAGTCTTGTCTCCGAGGCAAAAGCTTCTGTCACAGCATGGCCTTGGCTAAACCATGTGTGAGACCTAGAAGTGTTTTGCATAACCCAAAGTAAAGAGAGCTTTCCAAGAGCATCATTTTCCATTTCAGATATTCTTATAGATGAGAAACTGCAGAGGGTAATCACTAACATTCTGTTTGCAGATTCAAGAGTGTGGCAAGCTTCAGAAAATATGCCTTTCAAGATCCATTAAGTTGTAAACCAGGAGTGAGTTGTAGAAGTCACATCACATGGAATTTGTTGATGGTTATTATTCTCTAACATTAAAATATTTGAATTGGATGTATTCAACTGGTATAAAGCAACACATCTCAAAAAAAATTTAGTTATTAGCCATTAATAGCCATTAAATGATTTTATTACATTGAGTGCCAGATGAATTTGATTCTAGTTATAGTGTATTGATAATCAGAAAAATAATTTACCCCAAGGCCCTTTCCTAAAGTTGAAACACTATATAACCACAATTGACATTGCTGAAACTGCATGTTGAACATACAGAATGGCTTTTTCACAGAAAAGCTCCACTTTACCTTGTGAGAGGCCTAGGAAAACCTCTCAGAAAGGGTAACAGTTCCTAGAGAGAATGAATGATCAATTTAATACTCAGAAGAGACCAACTGTACAAAGTAGCCAACACATATAATCTGGTTATTATCTAAGAAAATTGGAGCTTACATGTAGGATCTGTACTACTTTTGGACCCCACCAATTCACTACTTCGTTTGAATATTAGAAAAGCATCTTTTGTTTGAAGAAAGAATTGGTGGCTGAGCTCTGGAGGTAGTGTCATCTAAGAGAGTGGTCTTCAAGAGTTCCAATGCACAAGAATTACCTACAGAGTTTACTAAAAGGGCAGATATCCAGTCTCTACTATGAGAGATTCTAGTTCAGTAGTTTTGGGGTGAGGCTCAGTAATCTGCATTCAAAATGAGCACCCAAGTGATTTTGAGCTGGTTCCGTGAAACACACTTTGAAAAACTGAGGAAAGAATATAGATTTTGAAATCAGACAAAAGTCTTCAAATCCTAGTTTAACCACTTATTTGTTTGTAGCCTTAGGCAAGTTAATGCACACTCTGAGTCTCAGTTTCCTCATCTGTAAAATGAGGATATAATACTCTCATAGGATTGTTGTAAATCCAGAGTGAAATTTGTATAGAAATCACATGGAACATATACTGGGTGGTCAATAGATGTTAGTTTTCTACCTAAGGTCCTTGGTGGAGTATATTAAAGATCTAATGATAAGATGAGACTTTGGGGGGAACTCTCAGTCCTCTATTGGTACATGGCTATGTAATCTATTGGCCAAACTCGGAGACCTTTGAGAGTGAAAGGGGGTGCTATTAATAATTATGCCAAGATAACCAGTGTGACCTCAGGACAGTATAGTCACCCTATTAATTAGTAAGATCAAAGACCACATAATTGCATTGCCTTACGCCAGTCTACTCTACATTCTTAATCTGAGAGAGCTGGATGTGAGCTTTGCAGCTGTTTACCTGGCAAAGCTTTTCAGCCATTGTTAGAAATCTCCTTGCAGTCAGAATCTGCCCTTAATGTGTTTCTACTGTCTCCGCAATGCCTAGGCATTAGTACCGTGTACTGAACCTAGCAGGTTCCTCAGAAAATAATTTTGAATGGTTAAATAATTTATTTTCTGTGTTAATCCAATTATTCCCAAATAAAAATCATAAATAGTCAATTCTCATTTTCTATTGTCTAAAAATTTCCCAAGAACCCAACTAATGAGAATCAGCACAATTCTATTCAAATTCTTGTATTTTTTTCCTTCCATGTAGACTATTTAGAATAAAACCCTATCAGTCCATGGAGCTCAGAATGCAGGTCAACTGACATCTTCCTATACCCAAGGTGCCATTTTAGTAATAGAAGCAGTTGATCTTTCATTTTAACAGGATCTCATACTTGCTATCAATAGATATTTTGATAGTCATGATAAGAGAGAGAGAAAATAAAGGATTTTTAGCTCTTTTAATACTTTGAAGCTTAAATCATTTTGAAAGTTGAATGTCAAGGAATGTTGATGTGATGATATTTATTGCACAAAAGTTTGTATCAGCACAGGACCAGAAACAATCTAAACATCCAACATGGTGGGACTGGTTAAATAAGTAATGACGGCAGTTCTCAAAGTGTAATCCAGACTCCTGGGATTGACTGAGAGGTCAAAGCCATTTTCTTAATAATACTAAGACATTATCCATCTTTTTCATTATTTTGACATTTGCACTAATCATGCAATGCTAGTAGTCATTATATTCTTCACCACCACACATGTCCATTAAAAAAAAAGCCAGTTTTACTTAAGAATGTTCTTGATGAAGCAGTACAAATGACCGATTTCATTAAGTCTTGACCCTTGAGTTCTTGTCTTCTAATATTCTGTGTGACAAAATGGGAAGCATGCAGAAAGCATTGCTTCATACTGAAGCACAGTGTGTGGGGTTACCTCCGGGAAGAGCACTTATGCAATTCTTTGAGTTTCAAGTTGAACAATAACGGAACATTTTTACTTGAAAAACTGATGGGCAAAGTGTAGTTATTCAGAATTGGGTATTTCACAGATACTTTCTCGAAAATAAATAAAGTGAACTTATCACTTCAAGGAAAACAATGGACTGCATTTCTTGCCACTGGTAAAATTTAAGTTTTCAAGAGGAGATTAGAATTTTGGAAAGTCCGCAGGAACTTGACAAGTTCTCAATACTTAAAGACTTTTCTGGGAAAATTGGTGGTAATATTAATGAATATTATTTTGTGATATGACATAGTAAAGTAGGTCAAAATTTGGGAGATCTGCATAGCTCAGTGAATCCTATTTTCCAAATGATTTGCATGATGCTACAAAATCATGCACAGCTAAAAGATCCATTCAAAGTTTAAGATAGAACAATAGTTAATAATCCTGTATTGCATATTTGAAAGTCGCGGAGAGAGTAGACCTTAAAAGTTCTCATCACAAGGGGCCAGCTCTGTGGCTGAGTGGTTAAGTTCGCATGCTCCGCTGCGGCGGCCCAGGGTTCGGATCCTGGGCGCGGACATGGCACCACTCGTCAGGCCAAGTTGAGGTGGAGTCCCACATCCCACAACTAGAAGGACCTGCAACTAAGATATACAACTATGTATGGGAGGGTTGGGGGGAGATAAAGCAGAAAAAAAAAAAAAAGATTGGCAACAGTTGTTAGCCCAGGTGCCAATCTTAAAAAAAAAAAAAAAAGTTCTCATCACAAGAAAAAAAATTCTGTAACTATGTATGATGACAGATGTTCACTAGACTTATTGTGATCATTTTGCAATCTATACAAATATCGAATCATTATGTTGTACACCTGAAACTAATATGATGCTGTGTGTCAATTATAGAGCAATAAAAAATGCATAAGATAGACCAATAGATTTTAATGTAACAAAGTAGGAAAAGTTTACTGATGTGGTTTCAGATTCTATATTGCAACTAATCTTTAAGAAATTCCCACTTTGTTGAGTTTTAGTGTAGTCAGAGAAGAATATTCACAGTTATCCAAAAAGGCTAATAAAATACTCCTCCATTTTCCAACTACATATCTTTGTGAGGCCAGATTATTTTCCTTGTATATTTCAACCAAAACAGCATTTTGCCAACAGATTGAATGCAAAAGCGAATATGGGAATCCGTTTGTCTTTTAAGCCAAACATTAAAGAGATTTACAAAATTATAAAGCAATGTGATTTTTCACACGAAACCTAGAAAATAAAGTTAATTTTCACAAAATGCATTTATGCTAATGTGCACTGGGCTTATAATTGTCTTTTTTTTTTTTGAGGAAGATTAGCCCTGAGCTAACATCTGCCGCCAATACCCCTCCTTTTGCTGGGGAAAACTGGCCCTGAGCTAACGCCTGTGCCCATCTTCCTCTATTTTATGTGAGACACCTGCCACAGCATGGCTTGAAGAGCAGTGTGTAGGTCTGCACCCTGGATCCAAACTGGCAAACACCAGGCCACCAAAGTGGAATGTGCAAACTTAACCACTGCACCACTGGGCTGGCCCCGTAATTGTCATTTTTAATTAATTATTTAATTAATAAATATTTTCATTTTCTCAGAATTAATTTCTAATACATAAACATTTCTATATAATAAGTGTTACATAAATATAAGTGTAAATAAGAAGAAATATTTGAACTCTTCAGTAATTTTTTTTTTGAGGAATATTAGCCCTGAGCCAATATCTGCCGCCAATCCTCCTCTTTTTTGCTGGGGAAGACCCTGGGCTAACATCTTCCTCCATTTTATATGTGGGACACTGCCACAGCATGGCTTGATAAGCAGTGTATAGGTCTGCACTTGAGATATGAACCAGCAAACCCCAGGCCACCAGACAGATTGCACAAACTTAACCACTACACCACCAGGCCTGCCCCAGTATTTTTAAGTGTGTAAACGTTCCAGAGACCAAAAGGTTTGATGGCTGCTGAGTTATGGTATATTAGTTAAGTGGAGTTGCACACAACAATGGAAAAGAATGAAATAGATTTATAAGTACTTACTGGAATTTACTTCATTATATATTGTTAAGCAGATGAAGTGAGTTGCATTATAATATGTACAGTATGTTTCTATTTGTATAAAAATGGGGGGACTATAGATGTATAGTAGAAATAGAGTTATATATACATGCATATACACATTATTATTTCTGAATGGAGATTTCTTGTATATCCTAAACTATGGTTGCATCTGGGAAAGTGACGGGGGGTTTGAGCAGATGGGAGAATAACTTTTATGTTATATACTTTTGTATTTGAAAAAAATTTTTTACAATGGATTTATGCTGTTGAGAAAGCTATTTGGTAATTTAAAAAAGCAAAAATCATACAAAGAAGTGATAAATTTTCCAATATTAGATTAAAATACTCAATAGGACAGAATTGGTAATAGACCCTAGGTATATTAACATGGAGTTTGCCAACTTTGGCTCGTTATCTATTAAACAAAAAGTCTCCCTTTGAGTTCAAATTTTAGCTTCAACCATAGCAAATAAGTTCTTTTTGTCCTGCTTCCTATCTTTCTGCAAATATTTATTTTTCATTAATGTTAAGCAATTCTACTGGCAGTGCTTATTTTTGTTAAAGTGGAATGGCAAAATTTCACGGGCAGGAAATGTCTTTTCTTCTTGCTAGATCCAGTTTATGGGAAGAGGGAAAGAAAGACAAACAGAACATGAAGGATGAAAAATAAGGATCATGGGCAGAAATTACCAGAAAGAATAAGGGAAAGGATTAAGATGAGGAAGGGAATGGGTGATGATGGGGGGGAATGGGGCAAGAAAAAGTGAAACGGGAAAGAGAGTAAAGAACAATATGGAAAGAAACTGGGAGAGGCGGAGGCAGAATGAGTGCAAGGTCAGAGAGCCGGCACTTAGAGTTAGTGGAAAGGGGAAAGAAAAATAGACATTCAAACAAGGGAAGGCAGAGTTGAAAACAAAAAATAGTCTATTGAAGAGAAATGGCTCCCTCAGCAAGTAACTGAGGGATGGCTGACTTTGGCTCCAAGAGAAAGGGGAGTGAAAATCACTAGATGGAAATTCAGTGGAAATTGAGAAATTGAGTAAGACATCTGCTTGATAGGAGGGGATCCAGAATATTTTGATTTAGACGAGACTGTTTTTTTTTAGATATACATTCTGAGTAGATACTTTCCAGGTGCAAATGCTGGATCTCCTGAACTTTCTGTGTTCCATGTGGAAAGCTGAAAACGTAGGGAAGGAGACATTGAGCTGTGATGGGTGGGTAAAGGCAGAAACAGAGAAAGAAACTTCTGTGATTCCTTCTCCTGTGAGGAAGATAAAGAGAGGGGGCGCTGAAAGAGTCCTTTATCCACTGGCCTTGCAGCTGGAGCCCGCGTCTGTCTCTCAGCTGAGCGTCAGCCCAGTCACTCCCGACCCAGACAGCCTCTGACAAACAGTGTTCCACCCACCAGCCTTGGGCTGCGGCCAAGGGCTGTGGGAGGCGGGGAGTGAGCAGAACAACCTCTAGACTGGAATATTAGGGAAATGGAAACTTTGAGAGAGAAGGGGAAAGAAGGGATTGGCATTAGCAAAAGTGAAACTTTCACAATAGAAACACTTGAGTACTTAAATTGGGGAACAAAAAAAGATAGGGAGAGGAGCACTGGATCGAACAAGCAGAGAGTACACTCAACTGGATTTTGACTTACGGGTGTGCTTATCCTTCTTTTTAATGAGTATGATTTATTCTGTGACGATACAGAATTTGGGGGATCTGGGCCAGCAGTTTTTCAGTGTTGTTATCATCTCCTACATCTCCCAGTTTTATCTTTTAAGGCTGAGCTCTGGCAACCAGATTATGTCTAACCATGATCTGCTGTTTGCAAGCGCTGATTGTGCCAGAGAGAGCTATTCAAGTTACACAAGGCGCCACAGGAACTAGCTGCACAGGAATAATTCATTGATTTGCTAGTGTATGACATTTATCACATTTATCCTACAGTGCATACTGACACAAACATCCATAGAAAGCAAAGATGGGACAGTTTAGTCATATTCTTGTTTTTAAGTGCTGTTACCTCCTATCTAAATGGTGTCAGTCTATGGCAGAACTTAACATAATAGTCTAATATCGGGGTAACATGAACCAAGAAGCAAGTGTTCTCAAGTGATGAGAAAAGTCAGTAAAAGTTTAAAAGATTACAATAAAAATAAATTATCTTGAAACATCTGGGGATGAGTCATTCAATATAGTTGACAATTTATCCCTTGAAGCAGAAGAATATTTTTATTGTAATTGTTTTACGTGGAAATTATATTAAACAACATAATTCATTCTTCTCTTTCTTAGAGAGTGTATTCTGGCCATACTTTTGCCTTTCCTTTTCACTCAGTGTTAATTATTGCTAAAATTAAGTTACATTCCTCTACAACTATACAGTGATGAGCTGGGTCCTACAGAAGGGTGTAAACTTGTTTGCCTCTGTGCTCAATCTCTAGATCAACTAGATGTTTAAAGATTTTCTCTTAAATTTTTTTTTTTTATGGCTTTCTTTCCTTTTCCTTGTTGCCAGGCTGTCAGCAGCTACTCCACCCCACCTGGCTTCAAAGTTGTCTCTAATCTCCTAAGGGCTTGAAAGTCAAATAGCGGTGTATACCAAAATTATGGGTAAGGTACCAGGAAATAGGCTCTGAATCAGTACAAGAAGAAAACACCTGAACTTCCGTGTGTCAAATTTGTCAGTCTGTTGGTTTTAGTGTGTGAACTGTGTGACATCTTTGGATGCTTATAGTTGTTTTTGTTTTACTTTATACTCTCACCTATGATCTTGTTAACAGAGCCTTCGAGGTGAATGCAGGAAAAATGAAGTACTTTGAACATAAATTGAGAAACTCCTAGCGAATTGTTAAGACTTTATTGAATATAAACTTGACAGTGGAAATATAATGTTTGTGAAAGGGAAGGCAGATTCTTCTCTCAAAATCAAAATATATTTATAACTCTCAAAACTCAAATTCATGGTTATTTTACAAAATTTCAAAAAGGAAAAAAGGAAAAAGAAGTCTCAAAAATATTACCGAAGATACCCTCTATTGATATTAAGATCTTTCAGGAACCACCATTTAAATGACGTTAGGTTTTCTGTTAAATGAGAGCAATGAGAGAGTTAGAGGAGTTACATAACTCTGGTCATTTTGTATGTACAAGTTTGTAGCCTCTCTACTTAATATATAATAAATATTTTTTGCCTTGCTAAATAATCTCCATTAACAGTTAAATTATTGCATAATATATTGAATGGAGGTACTTTAATGTGCATGTTTAGTGGTCATTGTACATACTATGTACATTCTATGTGTGTACAATGGTGTATGTACAATATTTTGTATGATGTGTGTACAATATTTTTATACTTATACATTTATTTTGGCATTTGAACATAAATGTTCTTTTATCAGATTGTCATAAATTTTCCTTAATATTTTATTTTTAGTTACTTTTAACTATACTAAAAATGAATTCATTTTTCTAGCAAGACATATTTTACAAAGATATGAACTAAAACATAGAATTCATTTGGATGGGAATTTTCTTGACAGCAAACTCTCTGGAAACATGCTAATCAAGGACATCTGAGGTTGTTTTGCTCACTCAGATGTCAAAAAGTTTTTTCTTGTTCATCTTGCTTGTTTTTAAACTCTGTCTTCCCTTCCTCATCCAAAATAATAATTTTCTAAAGGCCACTCCTTTTCTGAATTCCCTGTATTCTCCAACTTCTAAATAAAATCCTTGACTCCTTTTGAAGTAGCAGTGACTCAAACCTTAAACTTAAACCAGGTGTATTGTTTTTATAGTCATTGGTAATAGAAGATATTACTTCACAGCATCCAAAGGCACCAGGAAAATTGCTATTACAGAATGTATGTGCTGCAGGGATGTCTGCTCACTCTTCGTCTTCCTCACAGGTATCTTGAGAAAGAAACACAGCTTTTCCTTCTCTGCGTCTGAAGTACATGACAAAAAATAGCAAGGAGTTTAAAATCAGATTATATGACTTATTAGATTTATTGGAATTTATTCATTTTAACTGTCTAGCCTGAATTTCTGTAAGAGGAGAAACTTCCATTTGGAAACTCAGTAACAGATTTAAAATACTTAAGTCAGGTATTACACCTCTCCCCAAGATTTACGGTATCCTTGGGCAAGAGTCTAAAGACAATAAGTTAAAGTAACATAAGTAATCTGCTGAGGGACATGTTAGCCATCTCAGATGTGCCAGTAACAGGCTTTCTGACCTTGGGCTAGTCGCAAGCTTATCTAGGCCTCAGTTTCCCCATCTGTAAAATAAGATGGCGCATGAGGAGATCTCAGAGAATCACATGATGTTCCACCTGGAGGGAATCTCAGAGTCAGCATTAGAATGTTGATCCATCTGAAAAGCTAAGCTAAGGATACCCTTCTCTTAAGACATTGACTCAACTGCCTATGGAGATTGTAAGGGGAAAAACCAATCCTTTCCCATTTTCATTACTACAGCTGCTGGTTTCATTTCCTCCTTGGGAGGAACCCCCTGCTGTGACGTACAGGAAGGATGCTTGGAATGGAAGCAAAAGCAGAAACTACAGGCAATATAGGAAACACCGAGTGAAACTGTATGCCTGCACAGGGGTCCTGGTTCTTTATTGTTCTGAGTAATTTGGAAGGAAAGGTATTCACATCCTCAAATAATACCTACCTTAAGTGAATGAACCGCCTAAATGATATTAAACATATGAGTTAAAATTACAAGGTAAAAACCTCCCTAGGAATTTTCATATAAGAGATGTAAATGTTGTCACCAACTGTCAGAGGTCAATTGGAATTTCTTTTTATAAGTATACCAATTAAATAAAACTGTTAGGGAGCCATTAAGTAGAAAAGCTCTTGAATGAGGCTGGTAATAGAGATGTCTTGTAAAAAGAAAAGATTTGTCAAAGATTTGTTTATGAGCAACTAGTTCAAACCCATCCAAAGTACCATCTTATTTTGCTCAGTATGTCGTTGGTACGAGTATGGACATTCTTCATGAGGGCGAAAGACACTGCCCCAAATCCAGCATCTCTCTGCTTGATTGCTTGTGTTCCAAGCTATTTCCAGTAGCTATGGCTGCCTCCAAGGCTAGGTCTAGAATAGCATTTTTAGATCTTTTTGACTATAACCCACAATTGAAATACATTTTTAACCAAGAACCAGTACTCACGTATGTGAATGTATGCATGTATGTATATAAGTAGATGTCTCAGGAAATGATACAATCACCATATGGGATGTGCTCTGAGTCTTTCTATTTTAGTCTATGCTACTTCCTTTGTTAAAATGCTATGGTGACCCACTATATCGACTATAAATCCACAAACAGGTTGCAGTCCACAGTTTGAAAAACATTGGTCTAGATCAATAATAATGATGATGATAAATATAATAACAGTACATAATAATAATATAATAAAAGCATCAATCCACGGAATGCTAAGCCTTATTTAGAAGAATCAGAGTTATTAGGAGTGACCTAGAGCGGAAGATGTGGAGGAGCTTTCTCATAGTCCCAGAGAATTTTCTGAGATAACAATTGACAACCACTTTGGAGACTCATTGTCCCCCTTCCACCTGTATTCCTGATTCGTCTAAATGGGGTTGCATTAGACCCCTGAAAGACCTGCTTCTATGTATGCTCTGACCTTAACTGGATTTGCGAGTTAAAGGAAAATTCAATTGTATAACACACCATTATTTTATGAACTGCTAAGAAGGAAAACATGTTGACAATTATGATTATAAAATGTCTTCAGTTATATGACGTATCTCTATCTTATAGATGTTAAAATATGAAAAAGAATGTGCATTTTAAAATCAACACTGGACTACTCACTTGGAGAGCTGTCCTCGAGCCTTCCAGGTCTTCTGTTCTTCCCTTGATAGGACCAACAGGGGCTTTCTTATCCATGGGGGAAATTACCTACTATTGTATTGTTATGCAGTTTCATAGGATTCTAAATTTGAAAGGCATCCTCAGTGATAATCTAGATTGTACCTCCTCATGTTACAGTTGAAGAATCTGATATCCAGGGAGATGAGGTGGCTTGCCCCAGATAACATACCAAAGTAGAGACAGAAACAAATTAAAAACAACTTTAAAATTCTACGTTGCCACACTGGAAAGGGGAAATAGTAGCACAGAGAAAATCAAGGCTGGAACCATGAGCCTCTGCTCCATTTAGTCTGTCTCCTCAGTTTTTGGTGTGGAATTGCTCATATCAAAACAAGGTCATTAAAAGGGGGACCATAGAGCCCTTCTATCTTTTGGATCCAATATCTCTATTGTGTGGAGACAGATCAGTTATTGCCTGACACTGTCTCCCTCATACATCCTTTTACTCATGATACTTTTCCCTTCTCAAGAACTCAATAGCTACCTTGGTTTCAATCAAATTATTTGTTTTCTGTCAGGCCACTATCTACTTAATTTGTTTATTTATAATTTATATCCTACCCATTTCCCATAAGGATTAGTTGGATCAGCCTTTCCACCTAGTTAACTTAATCCAGTCATACTGTCCTCATTCTCAAGGATTCTTGATGAAATCCCAATCTACTGTTCAAAGAAATCCGCCTGCCATCATCCAAACGTGGTGTGAGCCTTCTCACTTCCACTGCTTTACAAATGCTCCTCATGCCAATTCCTGTTTATCTTTTCTTTTAAATCCAACATTTACCCCCCTCCGGAAAACATTCTTTAATTAGTGTTGTTTTGTGGTTCGTGTGCTTAAAACATATTCTACATTCCTTTCATTTTTACTCAGTGGTTTACTTAAAAGATACTTTCTAACTGATCTTGACTTTTGCATTGTGTGAACCTTTAAGGGTACCATTTTTGCACTGCCCATAATTTTGAGGATGAAGCATAGTCTGAAACCTTCCCTGATTCGTATGGCCCCTGTCCTCAGGGATCTAACCACTCAGTAGTAAGGAATGTTCCAGCACACATACACTGAGACACAGGAAGGAACACATGAACCAAACAGCAAAGCTGTATTGTTTATTCATAAAGGATTGGTTCATCACCTAATGAACAGCAGAAGGCACAGAATATTTGACTGAATTAGAGACTCTGATCTACTCTCCCAACACTCACCATCTGCTTCTTAACAGTTAACCCATGCTTAATTGTTTCCGGTTCCTCAAGAGTACTTTGTCCCCCTTCTGTGCCTTTATTGGTAACTTTCTTAGTCTAGAGTGCCCCTCATCACCTTCTTCACCAAGATTACATGTCCTTTCTGAAATCTCTCAAGAGAAGTTCTTTCTTACCACCGCTCTGTCCATCTTCCCCTCACTGTGCGTCCATGGAGCCCTGAGCAGCGATGGCCCATCATAGCATTTGTCATTATTTCCTAATTGTCTGCTTATGTGTTTCCATTCGCAACTAGCCCGAGAGGTACTTGAGATAAGGCACCAAGGATTTTCTTTGAAACTTTGGCACCTAGAATGGTGCTGGCAACTGTAATTTGTGGTCAGTTCATATCATCCCAGAAAAATAAGAAGAAAATAAATTTGGGAGAAATGCTATACCCACCACTGGAGGCAAGGATGCTTTTTCTGGAATTAGTGAGCAAACAGAACCACAGTTATTTCGCCTAGATATTAGAAGTTATTCTTAGAACCAGATTGCTCTTTAGGGTCTATCTTTGGTGTGGAATAAGTCATATAAGCTTGTTAGCAACATCTTAGAAAAAATATACTGTCTTCTAAAAGGTTAGAGCCAGTTGGACTTCTGTTTCAATGACTCATCAGGCAGCCTTAGAAATGCTCTTTCTCTCTTTAATGCTGCAGCAGTTTCATCACTGCTATTACATTGTGCAGGTTGGATTACTCATGTTGTATTGATTTACTCATTTTCTCTAGAGTTATAGTTTTCTTTACCCTTTAAAACTAGTTCTGTAGGTATTAGCTTTAATAAAGTTCTATTAATTCATTTCAGTTCACTATATTCCTTACTGCTGCTACCTGCTCCCCCATTGACAATGTCTTCAGAGCCAGGGAAGGAATCCTCTGAAGGAAAGAGAAGGCAATTGAAGTTTATTTTCATGTGCTCTATGAAAAACCTGAAGATCAGTCAATTTGCATTCTGGAATTCATAATCTGAGAGGTATTGCTTTTACCCTGAACCATACAAGAAGGACATCTCTGGACAGACCAATGGTGAGACTCAAATATAAGTCATATTAGAGTTTCTCACGTACCTGCTTTGCCAGACATCAGGAAGTTTAGCATAGTGGAAATGAAATGGACTCTGTAGTCATACTCCTACATCTGTGGAACACCACATGCATTGTAAGCATGATGCAAAGGGCATCTGAGTCACACAAAGCTTGATTTAACCTCCTCTGCCATTTGCCACTTGGGTGATATTGGACAGTTTACTTCTGTGCCTCAGCTACCTCATCTGTAAAATGGGATTTAAAACACCTGCCTCATAGAGCTGTTGTGAAACACATATGTGAAAGAGTACATGTAAAGGCTCATACACATTTAATGTTAGGTACATATTAAATCTTAAAAATGTTGATTATTACTAGTATTATCACTTCTAGGCTGCTTTATAAAATTATTACCTCATTAAATAATTTTTCATTATCATCTCACATTATTCAAAGATTTAAATCTGAAAAATGGTCAATAGCATGTAGGGCTTTGGCACCAACATTGACAATGTAGATTTAGGATTTCTTCTGTAACTTGTTTTGTTTTGTTCATCATCCAAGATTTACTGCTGGCTGACCCTGGGCCAGGCACAAGTATTATTACAAAGCTGAATAACTCGTGGGCCCAGAATACTGTTATTGATATTCACAGAGTTCCTGGTATGCAGAGTCCTTGTTAAAGCTCTCGGGTGGCTTCTTTTGGCTGAATCCATTACTTTGGAAAATGTTATTGATCCAGGAAAAGTCTGAGCTGGGGAGACAGCACCATAAAATGACTCATAAATCCAAAGAGCAGCTTCCAAATTATTTGTCCATGATATGTGAGAAGACAGCTCTTGGTAAATCAGCAGAAAACAAGAGGAACTTATTCTCAAAAATATAGCCATGCCGACTTAAGCCATGAGGGATTACCTCAAGGTTCTGCTTATAGATTCAAGGTTGTGGGGCAGATTCTGTAAGCAGCAAGCCTATTTAAACCAATATCTATTTAAAAGCAGTTTGGAAAGTTGTTCATGATTTAGGTTTAAGTGAAAAGACAAATTCCAAAATACAGAATAGCTAGATGTATAAACATTAAAATATGAAGAGGGAGTGGTAGAATTGCAGGCATATTTTCTTTTATATAATATATATTTCTTTATATATTTATGTAATATATATTTCTTTTATATAATATTCTAATTTTTAAACAATAACCATATCCATCTTATGTAACAAGGTAAAAGTCACATGAAAACGAAAGTGAATGTGGTTAAAAATTTATCTGAATGAAGTTCAAGGACGTCTATGGCAGTTCATATCACCTGGTAACAAGTCATTTGAATACTGATATAACAGTGAAGGGAGAGGTGGATTATATTTAAACTGAACTGAGAGGTCCCTAGAAACTACAGTGCTTGCAGGAACCCTCAGCAACACACGGGATTCCAAGATAGAGGTGGACATTTGTTTCCTATTCATATGGGTAAAAGCATCTTCCATGAAATATTTTCAAAGGCACTTTTGCCAGGATCACTGAGACCAACATGCATCCTTCAGTATTTCAGTAAAAGCAGTTCTTAAAAACTGTGTTACTTATGTGTTAAAATGATGATCCTATCGTAATAAGAAAAGAAGAGTCTGCTTGTCATTGCAAAGGAGTGGCACAGAAGCCTCTTGGTAAAGAATTGGTTTATCCTACTAGTAATAAGATTGCAGAGTTTATTTTAAACCCAGAGGATTAAGAAGAACGGAACAAATAGAATCTTACCCCCCAAAAATTATATTTTTAAAAATTAAGATTGGCCATATGAAGCAGAAACTTTCAAAGAAAAAGTAAGCTTGTTTTGCCTTCCAAAGTTAAAATCTTAGTAATGAGAATTCAGGAAACAAACAATACGAAGAATTGCTATATAATTGCTTACCACCGAAGAACGAAGCATGCCAAATGTCAGACCACAGAACCTCACACAACTCAACTTCTTCCTAAACCGAGAAGGATAAAGGAAGTCACAAAATAAAGAATGCTTTGTGTTTTTTACATTTTGGGTTAGATTTGAGGTAGCAGGATAAAAAGAGTCTCTTTACTAAAATGAAGCCAAGCAATCTTGAAGGTAAACTTTGTTGGCAAGAAACCCTTAGGCACTGAGCTTGCAGTTAGACCTCAGGTACACCAGGCCTTCAAGTTAGAGAAGGAACCCAGAGGCCACTACCTTGAGAGAGACTCCAACAATCCCACACCTACTAGTGGGTGAGTCTCACCCTCTTGTAGATTAAAAGCTTATGTTGTTTGAGGACAAGGGATGTGAGGGAGAGGAAAGATACTGGTATGCCAGGGAAGAATGGCATGATAGGGTTTGTTCGTTTTTGTATGGCTGTTCCTTTCGGATCTGAGTCTTTCCTGATTGAGGAAGTGGAGTGTAGGTTAATTGCATACTTCTTCACTCTAATAATGTTTTGTGATTAGCCTATACCTTTTCCTGCTACTCTAAACACTGCTTGTCTTGAATGACAAATTACATGTTCTGCGAGTCATTGATCTTTCTTAGTTATTAACACTTATTTATCCAGAAATCCATGGATAAGTAGACCCCTACAATAGGCAGTTCCAGCAGAGACAGACAGTGATATTTCTAGTCTTCATTTGTAGACTTTTCGGGCCTGGGACGTAAGGGGAAATTCCCAATTGTTAAATACATATTTAGTTGAATAAAGGATGATTTTTACCATTATAGTATCACCACTCTAACAGAGTTAAGGAGAGTCAAGTGAAGCTGTATATCGAAATTATTACATATTATATAACTTTGCAATTAAGTTATTAGGGTAGGCAAGTAGGAAGCAGATTGTGGGGCTCCATGTAGGTATCTAGTCTATCTGCACTTATAATACCAGTAACCTTAATTACAATAGAAAGTGTCATTTCTCTCCATATATCTTTTTTTTTCAATTCCATAAGCAGAATTTTTATTGGTACAAAGTGTTTCCCCCAATTTTTTTTTTTTTTTTTTTGATGAGGAAGATTGGCCCTGAGCTAACATTTGTTGCCAGCCCTTCTCTTTTCTCTTGAGGAAGATTGTTGCTGAGCTAACATCTGTGGTAATCTTGCACTATTTTATGTGGCATACCACCACAGTGGGGCTTGATGAGTGGTGCTAGGTCTGCATCCAGGATCCGAACCTGTGACCCCTGGGCCACCAAAGCAGAGTGCCCGCCCGAACTTAACCACCATGCTGTCGAGTTGGCCTCCCAAATATTTTTAAACCAAGTACCATACCATTTCCTTCCCAGAAATATGGTAATTTGATCATTATGAAATCTATAGCTGTGTGATTTTTGTTTTAAGGATGGATTTTGGAGTGTTCATTCAAAGAAATATTTATTGAACATCTGTTATTTGCGAGATAATAGGGAATTCAGATCTCCAGGCATTTACAATTTAGTGGAAAAAACAGACAAGAGAATAAGACTTCAATGTGATAAATGTGAATCTTAGGCATAAGGACAATATGCTAGAATAAATTCAGTAATTTATTGACTTCTTTTTCTGAAACATAAAGTTATAGTAGCCTCAGGGCCAACTACATCTAGGGGATCAAATGACACTATTAGGACCAGGGTCTCTTTCTCTTTCTCCATCTGTCAGCTTTGCTTTCATTGAGACAGGGTCATTCTTAGGCAGCAGATTGGCTCCAACAGCTATGAGCTTACTCCCACCAAAACAGAAATCTCATCCCACTAGTTCCTGCAGAAGTCCGAGGACTGGCTCTGATTCACCCTTTTTGAGTCGTGTCCACTTGTGATGCAAGCACTGTGTCCTGTGACACACCACTCTCACTGGCTACCTGGTCATGTGGACTGAGTTAGGGATGGGTGAGTCTCCAAGGAAAAATCAGGGTTCTACAAGCGGGGGAAGCAACAGATGCCCACCATACATGATCTCTGATTACATTAAACAGCATGAGCTCCCATAAGCTTCAGATCCACTGACTATGCTATGTCAATTTCTACTTTATACCAAATATATCTATTTTATACTTAAATATAGTCTACGGAGAGATCTGTACTAGATTATTCAAGGTGGACACGCAGAATCGCTCACTGAAACGGAGTTCCATCAAAGAGCACAGGAATTTGACTATTGCTCAAGTTGAGAGAAGCCCAAGGCATGAGCAGACAAGGCTGAAAACAAAAGACTGCCTCGGAAAGTAAGGTGGAATAAAGAAAAAGAAAGGAAAACAATGTTAAAATAAAGAAGCCTGGTAGACTCAGGAGAGTATGTGCCCAGTTCCTTCGATCCATTGGTGTCAGGAGCGGCCTCTATGCATGGTTGTAATTTGTCCCATTAGCCCAGAGAGATACTATAGATCAAATGATCTGCAATGACTTCCGAGTAACAAACATTCTGAACTAAAATAAATGTTTTTCAGTTATTTCATTTATCTCAGCTAACTGAACAAAAGCAAGAAACAAACAAGAAACCTTGAAATTAATCCTTTCTTCTCGGAGAAAGATATTTGTTTGATTTTCCAAAATGTTGCTTGAATGGTGCTTCAGCGTGGCAGGTCAGTTACATAAGCAGGAAATAAGTTATCAGTAAACACATAACTGTGTTTTTCCACAGGACCAAGATGTTCCAATGGTTTCCCAGTAATTGAGTTTACTTTATTAAAGATCTATTTTCATAAGCCAGAGGTCATTACTGGTCGTTGCTACCATGAATATGCCATAATTAAACAAAAAAATAAGCACATTAAACAAATACTGTAATAAAAATCCAGGCCTGGGAATAGTGACGTATCAAAAGTTAAGCGTAGTACTTATCTTTTATATGTTCACAAATATTTTCAACTTAGGGACCTCCTAATGCTTATATTAAAACTTAGTTGTTCCTCCCTCTATACTTCACAGGACTTTATGCGTCTGTTTTAGCGTTTGTCACATTGCATTTTTACAAAATTTACTGTGCCTGCGTTTTGGTGGAAAGGATTTACAACAGGTGTCATCTGCCTCTTTGCATGTCTGCTTCTCTACCTGGATGGTGAGCTCTTAGGGACAAGGATTAAACCTTTATCTTTTTATCCTCAGAAACTGTGTTCACTGCCTACAAAAATACTAAATAAATGCTGAGTAAAATAAAGAATAAATAAATGATTTCATGGACTCTTCCATTTTAATGAATTCCTGAATTCCTGTTCATTAGTTTCATGTTTTAAGTGCTTCAAAGCTCAATTCTACATAAGTCAACCAGCTCCAAGTATATACTTGCTTACAAAATTAGATGATGACTTATGCAGAGAGTGGGGAATGACAGGTTGGGCCAGGGCCAGGTTCCCTGCTGCAGGACAGGCATGGTTGGCAGTGTCTGGTTAACTCACACGACAGACCACCAGTTGCTTCTTTGTTTTGAGTAAAGAAGAGACTCCTGGTAAAAAAAAAAAAAAGCTCCAGCTATGTTTACTGCTGAGAATAGACGCATGTGGGTATGTTTGGCAAATTCTTGACTCTGCTCCAAAGAAGATTTTCATGTTAGGGGACTGTGATATCTCCTGGGAGAGAATTAATTTTAAGGGAAAATAGCCAAGCATGACAGACCAAGCCAATGGCACATCTTTTTTACTTTGGAAGGAAAGAGAATTCTGTGTGAAGCATGTCTGTCACTTAGATTGTCTCCTCTGCCTGCCCATTAGACACAGGGAAAGCAGAAGGATGATAAGACCAAATTGGAAGAACTCTCTTAATAAACTCTTTAACATTTAGGGGCCCATTTCACAGTACTTTGGGATCCCTCAAATAGAGTAACACAAACTAGGGTCAGCCATTCTCTCTCTACCCCTTCCTCACCAGCACTTTATCATGTTCTAGTACCTACTCTTAGGGTAAGAAATTTAATCGCCCATCTTCATGTGTTTGTTTGTTTGTTTGTTTTATAAATTTATTTGTTTGTTCCTTCAACTTTTTTTTTTTGGTGAGGAAGATTTGCCCTGAGCTAACATCCATTGCCAATCTTCCTCTTTTTTGCTTGAGGAAGATTAGCCCTGAGCTAACAACTGTGCCAATCTTCCTCTATTTTGTGTGTGGGATGCTGCCACCGCATGGCTTGATGAGTGGTGCTAGGTCCATGCCCAGTATCCAAACCGGTGAAACCCTGGGCCACTGAAGCACAGCACACGAACTTAATCACTACGCCACCAGGCTGGCCCCCTAGCTTCATGTTTTCACAGAGGAATGAACGTTTGTCCTCCTTCCCATCAAGACTGTGGCTTTGAAAGAAGGCTCCTACCTTCTCTCCTGGCCCCACACCTGCTTCCCCACAGAGGAGGAAGGGTAGCTCATTTAGAGGAGAATGTCCCTGTGTTGATAGTGACTGCTCCTGCACAAGTCTCTTGCTCTCTAGGACCCACATGAGAGCAGTGGGCATTCAGCTTCTCTAGTTCTCTTTGTTTCTGTTCGATGAAGCACAAGGGGAGAGAATAACCTCTTACCCTCCCCTCATTACTCTCTGGTCAGCCAGTAGCAGGGTTGATGAGGCAGGCCTGTGATCTTCATGCACCTGGCTGGGTGGTGAGTTTGCTCTGAAGACCTGTTTCTCCCTCACCCTCCTGACCCACCCCAGGCTGCGGCTGGCCCCAAGGCCTGCTTTTGGGTGGGGATGGCTTAGATCTTACTTAGGCTTTAGATCTAAGTTGTATTCTCCAATCTAAAATTTACCAGAGTTTGCAGAGCATCTTGCGCACTTGCCTAGTTCATTAATAAATCTGGTTCATTACTAAACACACAAGTGATCAATTAGCTGTCCGTCTCTAGAGTCTGTACTTTTTCCATTGGAATCTGTTGGAGAGGCAGGGTGGATCAGGACCTCCTCTCCCATATTCCCGAGATACTGTTCTGACACCGCCAAGGCCCGGAGAATCAGGGCTGTGTCCAACAGGGCAATGGCAGAGGAGTGACACATGCCCTAGAAGAACCAGCATGGCGGGCCTGCTGGAGCATTGATGAAGCTCTCCAGGAATGGCTGGGCCTGGTTGGGCAGCAGGAGAAGCTGCGCATTGATGGAGGGGCTGCAGTGCCCAGCAGGAGTCTGTTCATGATTACATATGGGATACGAGTTACTGACTGGTGGCTTCCAGAAATGTTTGAGGATGGGGAAGCTTTACTTGGCTATCGAGCACCTACATCATATAGATGAAGCCAGTGAAAATGAAATTGCTATTTCAGGTGATCTCATTCATCTTCACAAACTGATGGCTGCTGAGAAAATCCTGGTTACCCTCGTTTTACTCTTAATTTGGGCGTTTGTTCATCAGAGCGCCTCGTCCAAGGTGGGCGATTATGGTAGGGCTGTGAACTGGTTAATTCACTTGAAATGCTGACCATTCTCATGCTGCTGTTTAAGGAGTTATCAGTTGAAATAAGAAAGCCACTGTTGTTATGTGGTTGAAATAAGAAAGCCACTGTTGTTATGTGGTATTAATGTGCTAATTCAAGAATTTTAAATGATTTTTTGTTCATTTCTGTGTGCCCTGTGCTTGGAATATGGTGAAAAGTAAGACTGCAAACTAGAAATGAAGGCTTATTCCTTAAAAATTTTTTTCAAAGGTGATGTCATTATCTAAAGCTGATTCACTGTGCCCTAAAGAAATTCTCTTGCTTGCCACCTCAAAACCGCCTTGCAGATCAAAACTGTTTGGTCTCAAAGTGAATTTCTTTCAGCTAGGTTGTTATTTCAAAAGATAATGCCAAATCTGCATACAGTTTACATTTGAAAGCTGTTCCAACAAGTGGATGCAACTTAATGCAATTTTTAAGTTTGATTTTTTGACTTGGTGCCTAAATATATAGATATAGACACATTCTACACAAAATTTTATTTTGCTATAAAATGCCTTTTCATCTACAAGTATCATGGTTATAATTTTAGACGTTTCCTACATTTTGTGACATTTCCTTTTTCTGTCATAAACAATTACTTATTCTCTTCCAGGTAGTGGCAATATTTGTTTCCTATTTTCATTGAGATGGAAGCTAATATAGTCCTGAAACCATGAAAATACTTCTATTTGTGTAATAATATTCATATGGTTTCTGTTCTTTTTCCTCTCAAGAATAACATTTATATCAATTATTCTCTGTAGCCTGGATCAGTATTAGAATTTGGGGTTTTTCAAATGGCAAATTCACATCTAAATTGATTTTGATAAACTTTTACATCATTAGTCTACTCCATAAAGGGATTAGTTACAAAATGACTTGTGTTCTCAATATTCTCAACAAGTAGGCAATCCTTAGGATGCTTTTCCAGCTATGTTGACAAATTGACAAATAGCTATTTTTTTCTGCAATCCTGCCCAAGTGGCTTTATCTCAGAGGTAATAATAATAATGCTCTGACCGTGGAAAGGGAGTTTGGTATGGTGAAGGAAAGGAGTGGACTTTTAAGAAAAAGAGACCTGGACTCAAATCTCAGCTCTACAACTTACTAGTTGCACCCCTCTGAACCTCAGTTTCTGCATATGTGAAATAGGAATCATGCATGTGTGCTGGGCAGATTAAACAAGATAATATTTGTTGAGTACCTGTAACATGGCAGGCACTGAAAAATGCCCATTTTGTTATCTAGTAAGATATTTCTCCCTGGAAGCTGAGCTGTCTCAATGGGTTTAATATACTATTCATATTTTTAATAGTTATAAAGTCATAGACTTTGGAACTTGAAGTTACCTTAGGGATCAATTCATTAGTGGTATTTCACAGATGGGGAAAGCAGGGCACTGGAAAGTTAAATGGTATAGAGTGTTTTGCTACATGTTTTGTATAATAAGGAAACTGAAGACAGAATCATTACTTGCTCAAGTTCCCATCTGAAAATGGTAGGCAAAACCAACTCTCAGAAAAGTGATAACAGGTATGAGGCAAGCCTCAATAACAGTTTATGGTTCGCACCTAAAATGAGATAAACCCGACCTATTTCAAGAGAGAGGTTCCTTCACGTTACTGTTATACTGCTCCTGAATGCTTTGGAGGATCCTGAAAATTGTGAACTGAATGCATATAATCAGTTGTCCAATATCTGAGAAAGGAAAGTTTTACTGTGATTGATAATTCTACATCCCAAGGATATTTCAGATACACTTAAGATATTTTTATCTGAGACTATTACTATTACTATCAACTTGCTTCTAAGAAGTATGAAATCCTACGTCCTAATTCCCATGAACTTACCACATATAGAGGGCTTCATATTCATCAGCAGAACAAAAGAGTAGATGAGTGGAGTGTTTCCCACATTGCAATCGTTTACATTACCACAGTCACAATTTTTATCGTATTCACACCTGTAATGTTCCTTGCTTTTTAAAAATGGCCTCACTTATTAAACTTAACCTCATCCTAAATGATACTGTTTGGGTAGTGGCACATTCACTATACTGATTCTATTTTTTCTAACATAAAGATAATTTTATGACTATTAAAATAAAAGATGTCTGTTCATACCACCTAAAATTGTCTCAGGTGCCACTCTGGCTTCCTTACGGCCTAGTAGAGTCTCACTCTTACTCCTGCTCATCCCCAAGGCTGGTCAGAATACAGTTAGATTTGAAATGACAAAGCCCTTCCTATCCTCAACTGGTTGTCTCTGGGATAATAGAAAAAAGAGCCACCATTTAGATCCATGCGTTTTTTGGTGTGGGGGAGTCAGGTAGCATTCATGTGCTTTTGGATAGGCACTAGGAGAACACAGAACCAAATCCAGTAAAATTTCCTGTTTAAAATACTGTTTAAAGGAATGAATCACCACCATTGAGAAGTATTATTTATTTTCAGATTACTTCCAATAACATCAAATTAAGCCCAAATCTTTCCTATCAAGGAAACTTCATCTAAAAACTAACATTCTTTAATAACATTCCTAAAAGCCTATGGAAATTGTAACAAAACAACATTCCTTCAAAATAAAATATTTGAATAGGAACAAGTGGAAGAAAGTACATAAAAAATTAGCCCTCATTAATGAAGAATGTATATTTTGGAAAAGATCTTGGAGAGTAAAAGGAAATCCCAGCCCCATGTAAACGTTCCCCAGTAGACACTGACCTCTTGATTGTACTGGTTCATTTTCACAACATTCCTTCTGTTCACCAAGAACTTGAAATTGCATTCCACCATTTCTTTCAAATCTGAGAAGTCCATTTTCCCTTTTATTTTCATTAAATGTATAAATAGAATCATGGCTGTTTTCTATTATCTACATAGATGATTGATAGATGGAAAGACACGTATACATATGTATGTATGTCTATAGCGATATAATTAGCACAGAGGTGGAATGCTTTATTTAGGAGGACTTTAGTGTTTGTTGAGCCCAGCATCACCCAAACTGTGTTCCACAATTTCCATGCAGAGTTAAATGGATGTTCCATTGAAAAAAAGATCCATGATCAAAGAACTTTGGTAAACATTGGATTAAATAAAACAACTTATAACACTATGCACATTTTGATTTCTAAGAAGAGCGTGTAGCAATGTCTCTCAAACTTTAATGTGCATATAAAATTGCATATTGAATTAGTCTAGAATGGGGCCTGAGATTCTGCGTTTCTAACAAACTGCCAGTGATGTTGATGCTTCTGTTCCAAGAATCACAGTTGAATAGGAAGGATGTCTTTCTTAAAACCTTATTTTCCCAGTGAACTGTGCCCCCCCTTAAACACAGTTGGTGTTTTGAGCTTTTTGGTTGGTTGGTTGGTTGGCTGGCTAGCTGGCTGGCTGGTCACTTGTGAGTGGTATTTGTTGGTTTTGAACATAAACAGCAGTGATCTACAATTTTTGAAACTCTTAATATAACTGAATCTCTTCATTTTATAGGATGGTGGATGTCATTTTTTAAATCACCCTAAATTACCTAATTAACTTTTGTCTTTTTGAAGGCTTGGCCTTGTTTCACTCAGGTTCTGCTTGGGAAAATTTGAAATCCTATACCATTACCAGAAGGGGTGAAGGAAATAAAAGGACGGGTGTCTCTTGAGTCCTATTCCAATTTGCAAGAAAGATGTGGTCACTTTTTAAAAAAAATTTTTTTTTTTTTTGAGGAAGATTAGCCCTGAGCTAACTGCTGCCAATCCTCTTCTTTTTGCTGAGGAAGACTCGCCCTGAGCTAACATCCGAGCCCATCTTCCTCTACTTTATATGTGGGACGCCTACCACAGCATGGCTTGCCAAGCGGTGCCATGTCCGCACCCGGGATCCGAACCAGTGAACCCTGGGCCGCCGAAGCGGAAAGTGCACAGTTAATCACTGCACCACTGGACTGGCCCCGGATGTGGTCACTTTTTAAGCACTCTAAAAAATATACTTGACTCCTATAGCCAGACTAAAATTTACTAGTAAACAATTGTTTGGATTTATATTATTGACATTTTTTTGTTGGCTGTTGAACACTTAATTGTGAGATCATACAGCAAATTACCCAGCTGCTTTAGGTATGTAGCAAGCCAGTTGCCTGACACTCTTCCAACCTACTTATCCACTCACTACCATTCACCTCTCCATCCACTTGTCTAACTATACACTCATCCACACACACATCCAATCTCCACCCATCTGTTCAGTCACGTGTCCACCACATGTCCACCTGCCTACACAACCACCCTCCCATCCATCCATGCACCCATTCCTTTATGTTAATTTGTTCAACAACATTTATGTGACATTGTTTCTTTGTCTGAGATAGCACTGGAAGGTGAGAGAATGGCGCAAAAAGACCAAGTAGGGTTCTACTCTGCTGTACACAGGGTTCCTAGGATGGCACTAACAGCAACAATATACTTCCTATGTGCTAAACTCTCAATCTGTAAAAAAGAGTTATTTCAATGATAGATTTTAAACAATGACTGGGACGGTGCTAGTGTAGGGAGAGAAATAAGCTGCCTGTGAGCTGAGATCTGAGCTGTCCAACGTGTCTCCTCAATCTGACATTCCTAATCCTTCATTCTGTGAAGGATTCATTCAATCCTTTCCTACCACATTTCCTGGCATTCCCCTTCATGCTCCTCAGCAGCCAGCTAAACTGAGCTCCTTGAAATTGCCCAAGCCATTCCTTTGATTACACCCTTCTCTCCATCTGGACTGCACTTCCTGTCCATCCTAGATGTCTAGTTCACAGCCCAGCACATCTCTTTCCCCCCAAAAGTTATCCCAGATCTGCTCTCTGATTTGTCATCTGCACTTCTCCTGTGGCGCTCACCACTTTTGACCTAATATTCTGGTCACTTATGGGTGTGTCTGATCTCACATGTTAGACACAAAGCTCCCTAGAAAACTGAGGTCTGTACCTGATTTGTCTTTGCTTCCTTCACAGAATCTCAAGCAGGGCCACTCAGTAAGTATTTCTGGAATGAATGAATTACTCCATCTACACTTCTAATTGAATGAAGACTTTGTGTGTGGTGATTTCATGAGTAACAAGAATTTGAGGCTAAGAAATATCCTGATGCCTATAAAATTCTTAATTAACTGTACTAGTGGATTATTGTTGCTGAATCTTCTGTAAAGTACTTTGCCATGCCTTTATCTAAGAATATTGGTATGTTTCAAAGTAATGTTATAGTCTTGGTTTAATAAAAGTATTGACTTTCTGGTGCATAAGCTGTTAAAATAATATGTCCTTACTCCTAGATGTATTAATTTTTACACTATTTATTTTCCCCTCTAAAACTTTCCTTCTATTAATAGTCAATTCATTGTCAAACTTGTAAAGAATCCCATGGAACTGTAGTTTGGAACTTATTATCCAGTGATAATTTCTATTGTTACCTTTGGCTTTCAGATCACGTTGGAGATGCAAAGTCTCTTTATCATTAGCAAAATTCTGACCTACTCTTTTCCATTTAAGAAAATGATGAAGCTTTCTATTGTTATTGCTATTCATTCCTTTACATTGTCCCAAACACTGTATGAATTCTCAATAATTATTATATTAAAGAGAGAGAGAAAGAAGAAAAGAAAATGACCCAGCTGGTAGCTCAAAATAGTAGCCTACAGAATTGTCCCAAGCCTGGAGACAAAAGTGAATTTGTGTTAAAACTCTTACTTCCCTACAAACATATTTCTTTAAGATGTAGTCTTAACACTTCAGGTCCTAGTCTTGGTGTCTTTCCAATTCATAGGATTGTGTTGAGGTAGACATAGATTATATTTTGGGGTTTTCTCTTTTTATCACTAAAATCTTTGAATTTTAGAATGCCAGTTTTGACAATTATCTAATAAAAATATTTTTAATTTGAATAGTGACAGGAAAATATATGAAGGGCTTCATTAACATTAACTCAGTTGTTGATGGAAATTTACCTGGGCCTTTTCAGACTCTTACTGGAACTGGCAAGCTCAGAGCGACAGAGCAGCTTCCACAAATGCCCAGAATCACCTGGCATCCTTACTCAGTGACCATACTTCATCAGCCCTGTCAAGTGAATGGACTTCTCAATTTGAAAAACATCGCTTCATTTTGGTGACATTGAATAATAGTATTCAATGCATATATGAAATCTTCCCATGGCCCTCAGGTCTTCTCCATGGTATCCGCCCGCTCCAGGATCTCTATTGTTTCTCAGCTACTGCCATGCTTCCATTGGCCTTTAGGTTAGGGCTGTGGCCTGGGACTGTCTGACCACCAGGAATGGAGTTGTTGTGGCCTTAGGCATGCAGGATTTTTGCCCCTTCGTTAAAGAGAAGCAAAAGGAGAAAGGACAAGAAGAGTACATGCCAGCCAAACATAGTAGCTTCCTCTCTCTCTGAACCTTCAACAGTTTAGTAGACAAATGTTTGACATACTTTTTAATTTCCAACACTTCCAAAGGATACTTTTTCTCTAGTACTTACAACTAGGTCCTCTAGTTGCTTACTGGAAGTCCCATCTGGCCTGCCTCCCTTGACACTGGCATCCCCAACTGAAAGGCCCTCCCCTACATATTCCACCCCACTCTCACTGTCAACTGCCCAGGATAGAGCGCCACTGAGAAGTGGCCCATGAGGGACACTCCCCAACATAGCATCTAACAGCTTCCCTTTGTTGGTATTTCTGCTGACTCTACAGTCCTGCCCCTCAGTCTTTCCCACCAAACCCTTCACCATGTGAGGACTTGGAGGCAAGAGGGGACAGGGGAACTTTGAGTACTTTCTCCTTTAGAGACCTAGAGAGAGGCCCATTCCATCATTTCTAACATAGTCTCTTTTGGAGAAGATAGTTTAAATTCCAAACAATCAACTTTCCAATGAATTTGGGACACAGACTGATTTGAGGACTCTGTGTACTTACATTGAGGAAGTGAGGTTGCATATACAAACTTCTGTCTGACTGCTGAGTGAGCACTTAACATTTTTTTATGATTTAATTCTCTAAGGACAGGAAACTGAAGGCAGCTGCTTTTCCACCCATTCAAGAAGCACTTTGCTCCTTTATAGAAAAAGAGCTGAACTCTGAAATGAACTGTGTTGTCTGGGCGGCGGCTAGATATTTTGGCAGCCATTCAAAAGTCTTTTTTGATGGTGTGTCCATCAAATTGCAAGTTTGTGAAGTACCGTTTAGAAGTGCTTGGTCTTATTCTTTGAAGATTAGAGCAAGATAGGAAGGGAGTGGGAATCCAGAGTTACACATAATTTTTTCTTTGCAGCTGGAGAAACTGAGGCAATGAAAAGAACATTATGCAAGATCACAGAGGGGAGCCTGCAATTTTGAGAAAATGATCTTCATTTACTCTGTCATTTCCAGGCAGCTGGTTGAAAGCTAATCTTATTTTTAGATAAGCTTAGTTGTCTGGGATATTATTGGCCTCTCCATCATTGGGAAAGGTGGTGTGTTTTAGGAATAAGGTTAGTTATCAGACTTCTATCAAAGACAAAATTTAAGAAACAAATAGATTTATTTGCTTATAAAGCTATTTTAGCAAGTTTACTTTTATTATTGGATACAAGCAAAAAGTTAATGTAACACAAATTGAGGAATATATTTAAGTTATGAAACATAATGAAACCCATTCTCCAACTTAAGAACTAGAATATTAACACCACAGAAATTGCTTATGTGTTCTCCCCCACTTGCCTCTACTTTCCCTCCACCCTGTGCAAAGAGGTAATTATACTCCTGGCTTTTATGTTTGTCTACTCTGTGGCTTTATTTAATAGTGTTATCATATAAGCATGTATAATTAGACAATATAATATTAATTTTTGTTTTTTTGAAATTTTCTTCATAGAAGTGGTATCACATTGTATGTATTTTCCTGCATCTTAGTTTTTCACTCTAATATTATCTTTCTAAAATTCATCTATACTGTTGCTTAACTTGTGGTTTACTCATATTCGCTGCTGTATAATATTCATTATGTGACTATATCAAAATTTAGCTTGTCACTCTTGACAGTGGATTTTGGGGTCTGTGAGTAAAAGATTAACAATCAGGACTGAGCTGATGTGCTTGTCCAAAAATCTCTCCTGCTCAGTGGCTTTCACAATTTTTTTTACTCCTCCTATAAAAACCAAATGTGTTTTATATTGCATCCCACTACGCATACACATATAAGTAATTGAAACAAAGTTTAACGAAATAATACTATTTTTACCATGTGTGATGTACTCTAATATTTCTATTGTAGTCTATTCTATTTCCTTTTTCCTTTTTAACATTTAACTAACATTTGGTGAGGCCCACCAAATTGGTGTCATTACTCTCTATGCTGCAGATCACAATTTGAAAAACACTGCTCTAAGTCTTACAGTGAAGAATGAATTCATAAGTGAAAAAGCATAGCATGCTTGTTTTTAATACTATGAATTTTATTGGGTCAAGAAAAACAATGTAGCAAAATCCATAAATATCCGTGCATGCTTTTCTTTATTACGATCACCGTGATTATAAGATTTTGTCCCTGATATCAATAAAGCTCTTTTAATGAGATAAAAAATGTTCTACAGACTTAAACACTTCTAGAAGTCTTTTTATTTAAACTATCTTTTGAAAAAGCCAAACACAAGATAAGAGTTTTTAATAAAATAATTCTTCAAATCACTTCAGATGATTTAATTTTGTTATCAGAAAAAGCAAAATACTTTTTCCTTTCCTTTGCCATAGGAGATAACAGGTGGCTCTCCAGATTAGGAGTCAGAGAGCTAAGCACCCACAGACCTTATACTTGGGCATCTCCTCTGTGAGTTTCTAACTCTGCAGCAGGCAAGCAATACTAATTTCATGAGAGCTACACCCTTCTCTCTTTGACTGCATAAAGACAGCAGGAAAAATGCTCTATTTTAGCCTTCTGAGGGGAACTTTGGGGAAAAGCATCTTTCATTCATCCCCCAATGCAAAGCAGCCATGAAATCCCCCTTTTGTACTTTATCAGAGCTGATGGGGTCTTACCATCTTCCACTCCAAATTACAGACATCTTCAAACCTCAAGGGACAAAGTTTCCTTCCTGTGACAAGAGAATTCTGGAAAGCTGGGTAGGTCTGTGTGCCAGGTATCCTCACTCCAAAGAAGACAGAGTTGAAAGAAGGGATTCTGCAGCCACGTTGCCATTTACACCTCTCATACCCAGTGTGAGGAGTGGGTTAAAGAGTTGGGGGTCCTCCATGCGGTACTCAAGATCTTAGAATATCCACTCTCTCTTGCTTGGGAATGGAATTATTCGATATTAGAAGAACTGCTGGTGTCCTCTCTGAGTAAAGCAGGAAATATTTTTAGGAAGGATTAAAAACATATTTTTGTAATTATGATAACACTGGGTTATTCTTGGATCGTGAATTAGTCTCTTCTTAACCTTCCTTTCTCTTTCTTCAGAGACTAGTCAAAAGTCACAACATTTCAATTTCTAATTCTTTAAGCAAATTTTTTATTTTTCATGATTTCTCTTCCTTTCTATATGATTTTATTAAGCACTTTTGATTAGCATTCACAATGGTCCCTATTCCTTTTATCCCTTTATTCTTGTTTGTAAATCATTGGCTGTTTCACAATTTTTGTTTAGGAAACAATGTTTATATAAGAAAGAGTTTGCATTTTGGAAAGAGTCTTTAGTGATGGAGAGTGAGAGCTCTGGAGCCAGACTCTTGGTTTTAAAGCCCAGCTCTTCTACTTACTAATTTTGTGGCTTTAGCAAGTTACAGAAACAGTTTCCTCATCTGCAATATAGAAATCACAATGATAATATCTTCCTTTGGAGGGTTTTGTAGAAATAAGCAAGTTAATACATATAAGTGCACAGACCAGTACCAGATATACAGCAAAGGCTCAATATGTGTTATTCTTATAAGTGTCATCATTACTACATTATTACACAGTTATTATATTGTGTGGTAACCCACGACGTCCCTCTTACTGCCTAAGAAGCTAAGACTGATTGTTTCTAAATTTGTTAAAACCAACACTTTTTTCTTCTTTGGGGAACTATATATGCAACATAACTTTCTGATGAAAGTTTAGCTTCGCTTAGTTATCAAATGAGATAAAGTATATAAAGTACTTTGCACATCATAAGGTGCTATACAAATATCAGTTATTATAATACATACTACAAAGAAAATTTCTATTTTCCAGATGCCATTACTTAAGAGAGGTCTTATCTCTGTTTTTGGAAATAAATTCAAAGTGATTTTCCCATAAAGAGTAATCTTTCTGGAGCCTCAAAGATCTTAGACTAAGATTTGTTGATGGCGTTTTTCATTATTGGGATAAGGATTTAGATTGTATCAGATTTGAACACATTTGCAATTTCAGCCTTTCCTTCAACAAAGATATGAACAGATTGCTGTCCCTGGTCTATCAAAAAAAGCAAAGCACTCTTGGTTGCAGGAATTTCAAAAATAAATGTTAAATAAAATAGGTTTCTAACAACTTCAACTCTCAGACCATTTGATGCGTACTTCATTTAGCTAACTGTAATTAATGGCATATCTTAAGAAATTTCCTGGGAAGGAGAAATCCAATGTGCAGACCAACACTCAATTGCTGAAATTTCTTAGGCCATCAACACACAGCATTCTCTCCTTCTTCGCTTTCCTTTTATACACGCAATGCAAGTCTGTCGTAAATGACGCCTTGTCATGATATGTATTAGTCTTTTCTCGGGCTGTCAGTCCTACACAATCTGGCATTTTGTTATCAGCATATAATGTTATTATATGTAAAATTATTTCCTGAGTGTATTTACCTCCTCAACTAAATTTTAAGCTCATGAAATCAAGGATCATATTTTACACTATTCATAATCTTTTTTATAATGGCCAGCAAAGTCCTAAGCATATATTAATTGCTCACGGGGTGCTGATTGATTGATATTTGAAATTCACATGAACCTGTTCTAGAATCCAATGAGACAAAGCCCATATTTTCCCCCAAATGAAACAAGACCTCGTAACGGAATTTTTTCACTTTTCCTCAGCCTCTCCTATAGGCTTCCCTGATGCTTCTGTGACTTGTAGATATAGCAGGACAAAGGAGAAAGAACTCCAATTGGAGTTAAAAATGTCTGGGTTTCAAGTACTGAATGTAAGCAGGATATTTAACTTCCCTGAGCCTCAGTTTTCTCATCAATAAAATGGGAAAAATAATTTCTGCCTCAGTATTTTTGGGATTGGAGAAAATATTTTATATGAAACGCCTAGCACAGCGCCTTGTTGGGGTGCAATAAAAGTAGGCTATTACACACCTGCTTAAGTGGAGGTGCCGATTTGGCATTTATAGCTGGTTTTCTCAAAGACTCAGTTTGTCCAAAACCAAGCTCATAATTTTTCCCAACTCTCAAACCCGGCCCTCCTTCAGGGATTGTCACCACCACCCATCCTACCTATGCAAAATAAAATCTAGAATTCATCTCTAATACCTCTCTTGCCCTCTCCTGCACTTCCTATCCCCAAACCAACACAAACTGATTACCTCCTAAGCCTTCCCACACCTCCCCACCTTCCACAACCACTGGATCAGTAGAAGCTGATCCATCATCTCTCCCTGGGTCCACCACACACCTCCAGCTGAGCTTCCTGCATCCTCTATGAGTGGCTCTAATTTGCTCATATCACCTGAGTTACCTTCCTTTATGAATGCAAATCCAATCACATCTTTCCCTTGCTACCTTTCACTTTGAGAAGAACAAATACCCAAATCCTTCACTTGGCCAATAAGATCTGGTCCATGATATTTTCCATTTGCGCCCCCACCCCCCAACCCGATCTACTTTATCCTTCTCCACTCCACTCTGTGACCTGGGTGCTGACTTTTATAGGCTGCATCAAAGGGCTCCCTCCCTGTCTGACTTACAGTTCATTTGACTCAAAAAAGGTGGGAGATGGGAAGATGGCTGGAGATTGCAGTAAGATATTTATTCCCCTGGATCTCTCCATGCTGTCTAGCCTCAGACTGGCTGCATCTCCTTACAGCCACAGCCACTGTAAAGGGTCTCTTTCCTGTAGCTATTTTCTCTGGTAAATGCTCCTATCTTCCACTTGGATGCCAAGACATAGGAGCAGCTTTTCATTCTTGGCTGCCGTACATGCCTTGTTGATTTCCCTTAACCATTCAGACACCATTGTAGAGCGTCCTTTTATTAAACTATCCTCAGTGGCCCCATTTGAGTGTGCCCTGTTTTCTGCTAGAACCCTGACTGAATCATTCTTCTCTCCTGAAGCCACTGGCCTTTCAGGTCTTCGAATATTCCATGCTTCCTTCCACCTCTGCCCAGATGACTCTTTCTCTTTCCCTAGCTGACACTAACTCATCCTTCAAATCTCAGCTCAAGTATCACGTCCTAGTGGAAGCTTTTCCTGACTCCCAAAGAAGGTCAAGTAGCTCAATGCTTTCCTACTTCTATGTAATTTTCCACAACACTTATAATAAGATAAAAATACATCATTTAATTAAAGTAGTCTCTGCCATGAATGTAGGAATCACGTCTGTTTACTCATCACTGTACCCCAGTTCCTACACAGTGTCTGGCACATGTGGTTCTCAGAACACAAATGGTAAAAGAATAAATGCCTTCAATTTGGTAGCCATTAACTAAAAACATGCTGATCTTTAGGTGTTTACAAGTGGACCACATTTATCTGTTTATTTTGTAAATCCATACATGTATGCTAATCATAGTTTGGACAGAGAGCTTATCTTTTATTATTTCTTCCAATCACAGTTTCCAAAGCCAAGCATTTCAAAGTCACATTGTATTAGGAATTTCCTGGCTACCTACTTGCCTCAAATGACTGTCCCTTTCTCCTTCTTCCTGTATCCTGCTCTTTCTTTTTTCCTCAGTGAATAGTTTTCCCCTTTCCATCATCTCTGGTTTGTAGCCTGGAATGCCCTTCCCCACCCATATCCATGTGACTAACTCCTTCACCTTCTTTAAGGCTTTGCTCAAAGCTTTCCTATCCTCACCACACTATTGAAAATTTCAGAAGCAACCCTTTCTCCAAAGCTCCTGTGCTCTGCTCTGTTTCCATAGCTTTTATCATCGTCTAGCATCATCTATGTTTTTATGATGCTTATTGTTTATTGTCTGTCTCCTCTACTAAGATCTATATATCTCTTGTACCTGCAACGGCACCCAGAACACAGTAGGCCTTCAAAAGTATTTGTGGAATGAATTAGATCCGTGTCATTCTCTCAACCTTTGGCTGGCCTGTGCCTCTTCATTCACATCTGCTCTTTCCCGTAAACCAAAAGGCAGTTATAGGGTTACGGATTCTCCCTCGCCCCTCCCTCTGCCTAGACCAAACTCTACCTAGACAAAACCGTATGAGGCCACAATTTTAAAAGAAGTCCCATGTGATTTAAAGGAAACGCTCTTACCATACATACTTCTCAAATTATTAATTAAGCAATGTGAACACAGGAATTATGCTTTTTGGATTAAACATCCTTCACCCAGTAAATATTTTGTTATGAGAGCAATAAAGATGAAAGCAAGTGTTAGTGAAAGTCCGTAAAGGTGTAAGTAAAATGCCTAATCTCTATTTGCTAAGCAATTAATTTCTATCTCCATTTTATCTGCAAGCTACTTTAGAAATATTGCATAAAAAGCAAATTTATCATATAATCTAGCAAAAGAAACTCCTTATGAATTTGTACTTTTGCCATTCTGTGTGTATTCATCATTGATGTTCAAAATAATTTGTCAAGGCTCTGCAAGATCCCAAAGTGCCTTCTGAGTCATTAAACACTAAATTTTCAATAGCATTTTGGGCCCCATCTTATTTATTGAATATTGGTTATCCATGCCCTGTATACATGGTTACCCTCCAGTAACCAGAATATTCCAACCAATCAATCCGACAGGAAGTATATATTAAACGACTAGTGTGTGCTTATCCTAGCATTGTTTTAACCAGAACACCGTGCCTCTGAGCATGCTGCATGCTGAGAATTTACTGTATTACTAACGAGTACTAATATCTGTTAGTTTGAAATTATTTTCACCCAAACGGCACTAAATGGCTGAAGAAAAAGAGAAGTGAAGTCTGGTTGACATTCATGCCACTTCTCATCCCTTTGTGACGCTGCCTCTTCCCAGAGGATGTCCCTTCTTTCTCCTTGTGATTGGTCATGTTGAGACTCTCATTGTTTTTTTCTCCTTTAAGGGAAACATGGTAGAAAATCTTATCTGAATTATTTTAAGTGTCTTTTTTTCTCCTTTTTACATTACATGTTAATAAAGGAGCAATTAGGAACGACAGAGGGGAGAATAAAGAAAAATTAATTCCCAATTCACCCACATATTTCATCACTAAAGGTAACTACTGTTAATTTGGGGATCTATTTCTTTTCATGGTTTTTACACACACACACACACACACACACACACACACACACAACAGTGATCTGAGACATGTCAGTAGTAGTGAGCTAGAAAAAGAACAGCCCAACCTATAAAAGTGACATCTATGAAAAACATACCTAAAAGATAAAAAAAGCCAAGAATGAAAATCTAGCCTCTAGGGTAAAGGTTAACAACGGAACTGTCATTTATTGTTGATGATTTGCTTTCTCCTAAGCTCAGAACTTTCAGGGAATTAGTTTATGATCCCAGGCAGCTTGCTCGGCCCTGGGGGAGGGTGCCCAGTTAGCCCTAATTATTATGTTTTGTTTCACATTCCCACTTAAACAGCTAACCTTTTTTTCTAATGGGTCTGGACTCTGGCAGCCACAGCTTGAACTGACTGAGCTGTTCTTTCTCTAAATGGCCTTTTGTGTGTGGATAATGACCCCACTCTCTTGAATAGGGTTTTTCTCTACTTGCTGTAGCTAAATGCATCATTGGAAAAAACAAAGCAAAGAGAAATTACAGTAAAATGGTACATAATGGCCCCCTGGGGTGGGAGGTGGGCTTGGCGCTCAGACTTTCACACTTTCCTTCTTCTAAAGTCTCCTACAGAATAATAGTTTACCTCACAGGAGCAAGTTGGGGGCTGCACCCTGTGGGATTTGGGCTGTGTTTGGGGCTGTGATTTGAGAAGATAAGCTGTCACCGAGTTAAGGGTGCCTTGGTCTTCTCAGGAGAAATACTGTTCTGCTTCTTAACTCAGCTTATTGAGTTAGAACCTACCTCAGAATAAGTGCTTAGAAATATGAATTTCTTCCTGGTCAACCTCAGGCTTCCAAGGGACATTGGTCATTCTTGTCCTTGTGCTACAATTCTGTCGTGATATCTGAATTTACCGTGTCTGTGGCACCGGGGAGCCTTGTGAAATAGATGAATGCAAGCTCTTGGAAACCCACTTTATGTACCAAGATTTAGAATTATTAAAAAAAAAATTCTATATTTTAGACAGAATAATGGTATCAAAGTTCACAAAACTTTAAGGCAGATTTTGATCCACTTATTTTACATTTAAAGTTAATTAAGAGGATAACTAGGTTCTTTGTAGTCTCAAAATATTTCATTACCTCAGTGTAACTTACAGTCACAAGAAGGCAATTTTAAGGTCTAGAGACTGTATGTGTTAGTGGAGCCCCCCACCTCTACTCCTTCTCCATCCTCTTCTCCGCTCCTTCTCTTCATTCTCCTCCTGTGTGTGAAAAACACTTGGTAAGTTACTAGACATTATATAAATACTAGTCAGCGCAATCTAATCACTCACCCTTCTCTCCTGTACTGAATTCCCTCCTTGTACCTTATTTACTTGATACTTACTAATTCCGACCAATCCTTTTCTCCCCCCTCATCCCTTAGCTATTTTAATAGCTTCATTTAATAAAGTAATAACCCATAATGGGTTACTAAAGGACAGTTAGGAATGCTAGGGGACAGCCCTTTGAAGATCTGTAAGTTACTTCCCTAAGGTGATTCATTCACTTCCACTTCTGGGTGCCTTAGGGGGTAATAATAATCATACATATCTTCTTTACTCAAATAAGTGGAGATATAGCTGTGGCATGTGTATGTGTGTTTAATATTTTTAAAGTTCAGCATCTGCATAAGCAAGAGGGCAAGTCATAGGACTGACACATGGACAGAAGGAAGCTGAAGAGATTGTTTCCTCCCAACGACTAGCTTTGTGAGGAGAGACAAATATTGGCAATTACAATGTATATTAAGTGAACATGATCATTTTTGTTTCATCACAAGAAATTCTGAATAGGTTTTAAGCATGTTTTCTGAGGCAAGTGCACCTTTGCCCAATAGCTTTGGGCTGCAGCTGCTGAAGAGGAGAGTGGCACTAAAGAGAAATACTGATCAGTTTATAAGCCTTGAGTTAGCACATGGACCAAGTGCCTTTTTGCTCTATCGAACTTAAACACGTTACATGTGACCTCGTCTTTATGGCCCATATGAGAATCTGAAAGGTGCCTAAAGTTTCTAACACTGGGAAGGCGTCTATGGTTTAGAGTAACACTTCTCTGACGTGCTCTTTATTGGTCTGTACATGTGTCATCATGAGTCAAACCATTTGTAGTGACCCGGATCAGTGCAGACAGGCTTGGAACACTTTCAAAGCAGATGCTAAAGAGTGAAGGCTGACATAAAGAAAGGTCATAGACTGGGGCTAGAACAATTACAATTAGATCATTACTGATGAAATACTGACTTTCTATATCACTTTACACTACATGTGGAATTCATTCATTCATGGATTCACAAATCCTTATTGAGCGTCTCTTATTTGCTAGACATGGTTTTAGGGTCCAGGGATACAGAAGATAAATAAAACAGGATTACCACCGCCCTCATAATCACATTCTACTGAAAGAGACGGAGTATAAATAACAAAATAATAGCTCTCATTTGTTTATCCCAAGTGAGTTCCTCCTACTGTGCTAAGTGAGTTGCGTGCACTCACCCACGTAATCTCACAATAACTAGATGGGTAAGTATTATTACTATCCCTTTTCTACAGATAACTGAACTGAGGCACAGAGATGTTCGTACTGGTACAGGGTCACACAGTAGTAAGTGATGGGGCCAGGATTCAAACCCAGACCCCTGCTTTTCACCACTGCCTCTGACACCATATTCTAAAAGAAAACTATAAAAGGGGGGTCAGGAATCCCTGGGAAGAGATTGACACTGTTTTTAAACCTTAGTTTTATTCCTATCTCCCATATGTTAATACTGTTAAGAGCTTGGTGGATTTCCTTTCATCTTTCTATGCAGCTGGTTTTGCAGCATTTTTTTTAAAAAAAACATAGTTGTAATTATATTGTATATATAATTTTTACCATGTAACTCTGAAGTCTGTCTGTAGGCTTTGAATGTTATTAAGCAATGATGGAGGGAGTCCTTGCAAATGATTGTTCAAGGGCTTTCATGGCCCAGGAGATATTATTTTTTTATACTACATTTAAAAAACTGATCTCACCGTCATTTGCTTGTATAAAGTGTATATTATAATAATAATAAGCGATTTATCTTTAAGAATCATCATGAAGGCTCACCTACATATTGAAGTAACTAGAAGTCTCAAGTATCAAAATGATATTTAAATACTTTTACATCCTCTTATTTAACATGTGCAAGTTAAATTGGTGCATCAGAATTTAAATGCCTTTATAATTTTATAAACTTGCACAAATATTCACCAAGAACTCACTGAGAATAATGTTTCTTTTATAGCAGTGCTAAAAATTGGAAATGGAGGAGGGGATTGAAAAATCATAATTATGACCAGTCTGTCCATAAAGCGCATGTCTGTTTAAACTTTAATGGTGGTAAAAACAGGAGTACATTGCACTCCGTAGGTTACCCATCTCCTCTATTAAGAAGGCCCGGGAAACTCTCGTTAGACAGATAAGGAGGTGGGTAGGGGAAGGGGGAGAAAATTCACACTTTTAAACTGTAGCTACTGCCTTTCATTTCAGAAGCCAGTTCTTGCATTTGCAACCCCAACTGATCTAAGCAAATTTTTAGCCTGCCGACTAATGAGTTTAAAAATGAAGCCCTCCTGTTGTTGCTTGATTTTCTTTCTGCTTCAGTTGTTCTTTCGAATAAAACCCTGAAATGCCAAGGAAGCAATTTTCAGAAATGCGTTGGTAGCTACACCGCAGCCGTATGTTGAGCACACACGTAGGTGGACTTCACTCGTGTGACCTGAAGCCTCGAGACATTCGAATGTTATTTAAAGGCGGAAAATCAATGGCTAAATAGGGGAACTTCTTTGCCTGGGTAGACAAAAGCAGAGTAGAATTGCATGGTCATGAAGTCATAAAAAGACACTAGTCTTTTCTTTATGATTGCCAAATTCACTAAAACCTCACTCCAACATTAATTTGATAGTAAATTATTCAATAGAAGACAAATTTGCTTAAATTTGTTCCAAAATAGGCTTGTAAAAAGCAATGATGTTAGACCCAAGCACTTCACTTAGATGATCTTATTTCATCTTCATAACAACCTTTGAGAAAGCTACCAGAATTTCCTTCATTTTACAGATAAGAAAATTGAGGCACAGGGATTTTAAGTGACTAGCCCACTTTTACAGTTAAGGAGTGGCAGGGCTGGAATGTGAACCTAGATAAGGCTTCCCAAAGCCTTACTTTTTGCTACTTCCTCATCCAAAATCTCCAATGGCAGCTAATAGCCTATCAATCCAATTGACAGGAGACGAGTGGGCCAGGAGATGTCTTTGGAGGGCAGGGAATAAAGGAAGGCACAGGGAAGTGAAGGCACGAAATTTTTTAGAATCAGTTGTCCTGAACGTTGCGAAGAGAGTGAATCTTAAAAGATCTCATCACACACACACACACACACACAATTTGTACATACATGTGCATGTTAACTAGACTTATTGTGGTGATCATTTTGCAATATATGCAAATACTGAATCATTGTGTGGTACACCTGAAACTAGTATAATGTTATATGTCAATTATATCTCAATTAAAAAAAATGGATTTCAGTTTTAGTTCACCATACGGACTGGTGATTCTGTCTGCCTCCATTCCTAGATCCGTTCTCCAACCTTCTCTGTCTTGCTCTCATGCCTTCTGGCTTCTAGTTGGGTTCGGCCAATGGAAGGCACTGGCAGGAGGATGGAGGGCCGAAGGAGAGATGTTGGGGTACCGCTTCCTCACGTCCTCCCTACTTCAGTACTTGTCTCTCATAATAACTGCATCTTTTCTGCCAAATGGCTGCTTCTGCCCTTTCAGCCTTAGGGGTGCTATCAGCCTCCTGTTGCTAGTCTCTCGGTGCTTTGACATCCCTTATTTCTTCCCTCAACCATACCTCTTTAAGTCATCCCTTCATTAAAGTGGAACTTGAATTATCTGGGGGAAATTCTGTTTCTTGCTGAGACCTGACTGATAGACTTTGTCTTTGTAGTCTTATTCCTCTCTCATCTCTACATAAATCCATTCATTCATTTATTAAACAAATATTCACTGAGCCAGGTACTTTCCAAGGGCTGGTGGTGAGGGAAATCATGGAATAAGACGGACAAGGTCCTTGCTTTCTTGGAACTTAAAATATCTGATGCCTTCGCTTCCCTATGCTTTTGTTCATTCCCTCCTCCTCACTCATCCCTTGCCAATTGTAATACTTTAAGCCCCAGTTCCAATATTTCTTCTTCAAAACGGCAACATTTAGACTTCTTTTGAGCACTGTGAAGGGCTAGGTTCTGTGGTAACAACAAAGATTCTAAAAAGATTTCTGAAAGTATTCACTGGTCACCCCAGCACTCCCTATCTTCTTTCCAAGAATCTATAACTGAAAAATCCACAGAAGCAGATGGAATTTTCCTCAGTGGACTGCAGCTGACGATTTGCCTCTTTGAAGGGGTTGACTTCCTTAGATGATAAAGAGATGCTTGTGTTGCAGGACAATTTATGGGATTATTAAAGTATTTTCCCCTAATCATTTTCAAACAAACAGTTAGCAAGACTTTGGGGCTCCTTTGCCTCAGGATAGAGGTGTGTTGAAGAAAGTAGTTTTCCACATCAACCTACTTTTTTGGCTTTTGTTTCTAGAGGCCGGAACTCTTGAGGAAATCACGGTGGTGGGAGGGGAGAGGTGAGGGTAGTTGGAGGCAGGAGATGGAGAGGTGATTGCTGAAGCCTCAAGAAGGAGGAGAGGCCGCTGCACAGCATTCCAGAGAGGTGTCAGTGGCTGTATGTGTCCCCAATGAGTCTGACTTCTAGTCTCAGCCAGAACAAAGACCCAGGATGGCTACACCAGGGTCTTCCTGGACTCCCTGCCTCCCTTGCCCAAATTGGAACCAGAGTACTGACCCGCCAGCCTTCAAGGGACACAAAGAGCAAGGTGCAAGCCTACCTTCATCTTCTCTGAAGTTTGGTTTCCAAGTAAAGTAATTACACACTTTCAGATGCCAATGTCATTTGACCTCGTAGCAGCTGGGCGTACTGTCTGCTATTGTTTTCTCCAGCATCGAGGTCATAATATTTAGTTGACATCAGCTTAAACCTGTATCTAAATTTGTGTATGAATCATTAAATTGTATTTACAAAACCCTAAACTGCTTATGAGAAATGAAATTGTAGCCCCTTGCGTAAGGAGAAGTATTTCTTCCAAAAGGGCCTCCTGTTCTTCCTGTCTGCTTGTCTGTGACAGTGGGACAGTGAGAGAGAGAGAGGGAGAATGAATTGGTCCAGTTCAAGAGATGTTTTATAAAATCATCATTTAGGGTAGGAGTTGGCAAACTGTGTCCCACAGGCCAAATCCTGCCCATCACCTGCTTTTGTATGGCCGATGAGCTTAGGATAATTTTTACATTTTTTAATGGTTGAAAAAAATCAAAAGAAGAAAAATATTTTGAGACACGTAAATTATGTAAAATTCTAATGTCAGTGTCCATAATACAGTTTTATTGGAACATAGCTACACTTATCTGCTTATGTGGCTGCTTTTGTGCCATGATGCAGAGTTGAGTAGTTGTGACAAAGACCCAAAAAGCGGAAAATATTTACTACCTGGCCCTTTATAGAAGTTTGTTCACCCTTGATGTAGAGTGAACGTGGAAATACTTGTTGCTAGGCTTTCAACTTGGCTGTCCGAGACAGGATCTAGTGACCTAACACCTAGATTTATTTCTATCTATTTAAGGAATAGACCGAAGTTATTACTCACTCAGGGGTATTGTCAATATCAGAATAGGCTAAATCCAAAAGGGGGGCCTTCTCTATGGGACAGATAGAAATCAATACATTTTGAATGAGCTTAGCCTGACACAGGAAGTTCTCTCAAAGACATTATAATAACAGCTTCCATTTATGGAACTCTTATTATCTGCCACATGCTTCGTTAGCGACTCAATTTAATCCTCAAAGCCACCCTGAAAGGTGGGTATTTTAAAGAGGTTATGAAGGTGGAGCAATGAGTCGAAATATAAAAATCAAAAGGTGTGCGATCCACATAAGACTCTAGAGATCAGAGAGTGAAGAGAAAGTACTTCTAAAGCACAGTGCAAACAGCTGGGGTTTCTGTCCACCTGACGTGAGGCCTGGTGGTGAGGCAGATGAAAACACCAACTTTACACAGTTGTTACAAGGAATCAGTGACCTCCTTCATGGAAAAACACCTACCAGTGCCTGGCAAAGAGTGGTTGCCCAATAAAAGTTGGTTTATTTCCTCCCTCTTTTTTTTTCTAATTAAATTTCATATTTACCAAACTGTAAGTGCGTTCTATGTAAAGAAAGATTGGAAAAGTACAGCAGAAGTTAATAAAATTGTTATTGATGGGGGCTGGGGTGACAGGGACAGGAGCGGGAACATTGCTTCTTTTTATCTTATTTCATATTGTTTTGATTTTGAAAAATGTAAATAAATTAGCTATCAAAAATTAAATTAAAAATCTGTAATGAGGCTTAATTTGGGACGTATACACTTTAGACCCTCCCAAGTGGACAAGCCTACCCAATTTTATGATAGTAGTTTTCCTTGTACATTGATTTCATTCCATTCTGTTCTTTTTTTCCATCTACTTTGGAATTAATTTAGTCCTTGATTTGAACACTTAATAAGTATCCCAATTTCTTTGTTTACACAGATAACTCGTACGACTAATAGTGAGTCTTCAGCCAGTGGTTCATTTTTATAACTGAAACTTAGCTTCTGAGAGCTTGTTACATCTGGTTTTCGTATACCTTTTCTACCTACTATTGTTTCAATCCAGCAGCAGTGTTGTTACAAACACATATATTCTGTACTAGGTAAAATACAGACTGTAAATTAAATAGTAACATACTTACAAATTAAAAGAATTGTTTCTAAACTTCCCAAAATTGTTTCTAAACTTACCAAAACATTTCAATGGCTTGTGATTGTAGAGAGAATCAAGTCCTGGCTCCTTAGCAGAAAGTGTACAGTCCTCTGGGGCCTGCACCCTGCCTTCCACCCTATTCTCTCCTGATGGCCTCTGATTCATCCTCCAACATCACTAAGCCACTTGCAGGTCTCAGTGTTCCCATGCCGTTTCTCACCTAAGTGCTTGTCACTTAGTAGATGCTTAGTAAATATCTGAGAAATTGGTGAATGAATGACCAATAAATTTCTGATATTGATTTAATTTTCCAGAATGCTGTTCCTATTAGAGAGGAACTAGATAGGCTAACTTCCTTAACATGCATACACCCCATTCTTCTTAATAATTATCTGTAGCTTTCTAAATTATTAAACTGGCTTTTTATGAACCAGCTCTCCTGAGTTTAGTTAATACGGATCAAACCTATAGGTAAATTGGTGAAAACAAGTTTCAAGACCCACTGAGCGTATGGCTTGGAATGAACACTCTAGAAGCAAGCATTTGAGACACACAAACAGCTTTCTCACCTCTGCTCACATGACTCTAGCAGAGTTCCTGGGCCTAAACCATGTCGCCAGTCTGTCCTGAATAGCAACAACCACTCCAGAACTCTGCTTTCATTCTCTTTCTGAAGACTGCATAGACCACATTCTATTGGGTTCATAATCAAGGCTCTTTATCAACTGGTCCCAATTTACTTTTTGAGCCGTTTCCCCTAATAAAGCTCTCTGCTCCAGGTCCATCGGTTTCCTGCACACAGGAAATGTGTTCTGTTCATTTCCACCCTCAAATCTTAAACCACATTCTTCCTATTAAAAAAAAATCCCCCCAGGTTTGTTTATTTTATTTATGCCAATTAAAATTCTATGTCGTCAAAGCCTAACTAAAGCCCATCTCTTTCCCTTAATCTCTCTTGGCACCTGCTGTTTATACCATAACCTCTAGTCCTTGTCTATAGGTGCCCTAATTGCTTCTCAGTTGCGTTTTATTTATACATCTTGTCTTCTCAGATAGAAGGAGTGTTCTTCTGAGACATGGTTGGGTTTTCTATTTCTTTACCATTTCTCATAATACCTACCGCAGAGCTGGCTGGACTGAGTAGGTGTTCCAAGGATGCCAATTAAACTAAATCTCCAGAAAGTACTTTCAAATTGGAAGGAAGAAAATGAATAGAATAAATACATAGTATCTGCCGTGATAGGTGTTTGTTCTTTGTTATCCAATGTAATCTTCACAAAATGCTGCCGAGCACGTATGGTTAGCCTTATCTTTTAGAGATGAAGAAACAGATGTTCACAAACGTTTAGTGACTTACCCAACATCACACGGCTAGTATGCGGCAGAGCTGGAATTTGAAAACACATCTGCTTGATGTCAAAGTGTTTTTTTCTCTCTCTCTTTCCACTCAATATTTTACTAGTAGCTAACAGTGGTAACAATCTTTAAGACCAAAGATCATAAAATGTTAGTATGCAGTCTTAGTGGGTAATTTGATGAAAAAAAACTAGTTTTGCCTATAAAATGGCATTTTTATCTTTCTTTTAAAATAAAATTAAAATTACATAGGGGACAGCTTCTCTTTATCAAATAAAATATGGAAACAAGGAGAAATCATTAGGGAAATGCAGTCAATAGTTAGAGAAATAAAACCTTGCCCATTTTAGTTAACTAACAAAAAAATCCTGAGTTTAGACAAGCTTCAGGATCCCTGATTTCTTGGAGAGGCAGCGAGAATATTGAGACATTTTGCCTGAAAAAACGTCTTTCAAAAACCGAGATTTTTTTTATCTTTTCTCTTTTGTTTAACTTTAGAAGACAAACTAAAATAGTAGTACAAGTGTAATTTCTAAAACTTTCCAAAATAAAATCCAGGCCCAATATCCCAAGAAGGCAAAAGGGCAAAAAAGAGATCTTGTAAACTTCTTCCTGGAAACCCAGATCCTCTTCCCACTTACAAACCTCAACCACATTCCCCTGTCTCCCTGTTCCTGGGCCCCCCACCTACCCTGGAAGCAGAGTATGTGGGTTTTTTAAAATCTTTTCTCTGTTGGGCCTGGTTTTGTTTCTCTCTGGTTCTCACTGAATGGGAGACACCTGTGTCCTGTGGCGGGCGTGCTGGGTGTAGCCAGACTGTGTCTCGCTGCCTGATCCGGGCAGGATGGTGTGTGGCAGACAGAAGGAAGGATTCAGCATGTGAGCATGTGTCACAGCTGGGCAACTCCCCTGAGAAACTTTCAAGCTCCTTTTGTGAGATGACTACAGAAAAATACATTTATTGACATCTTCGTTTCCAGTTCTTCCCACCGCCTTTCCTTCCCATGAGATGTGGAAACTCACATGATAAGCCACACCCCTGAAAGTCCTCTAGCTGACAGATATCATTCTGAGGCGGGATAATAAGAGGAAGGGAAAGGATGAGGGGGAGGATGGGGGTTTTTTGAGTAGGCTGAAGCTTTCTTTACATAGAAAAACCATTTCCCTTTATTCTAACCCCGGGCTTGTTTTAATTTTAAGCTACTAATTTGAAATAGCTAATCAGTTGCCACAGGCATACACACATTGCCAAGACTGCAAAATACCTGCCCTTTTCTAATCAACCCCAAAGAGAGAATGATTTATATGTATAATGTGCACTTAGCCTGAAAAGCCCAGGCACTTTCCATGGGATGATTTGCAGAGATTATTCAGTAGGATTTTCCAATTCATACCAATGGCAGAGGGGCCCATGGAGGATTCCAACATTTTCACGATTGAACAAGACAGGGAACATACACTTTAAAAAACCCACAAACTTTAGGAAGAGATTTCACAAAGCTTATTTTGCTCATTTATTTGGACAAGTATCATTCTGTTTTGAATGCTTACCATTCTCAATGGAGTACTAGTGGAGATATCCTAGGAGCCCCCAAAGAGAAGTAAGGGTTACATAGCGTGAGCTTTCATTGCTGCTCTGATACCAAATATTTACTGGGGACTAGGATGGGTTTTTTCATTTAAATGAGAATTATTTGGTTTGGCTTAATGAAGCAAGAATCAACTGTTGGCTGTGTCTCTTAACCCACTGCTGTGATGTATCTGTCTTTATTAAGGAAACCTAATACATTCTTGGCAGGTCATAGCAACACTACGCATTTGAGGGAATCGGTAAGAAAGACCATTGATTTTAATAGAAATGACAGCAGGAATTTGAGCAGAATGCAATAGTCTGCATTGAAATGTTACCGCCATCCCAATGAGAGTCTGTGTCCTGTCTTCTACCCAACTGACCAGTCAGAGCTTTGGTGACGTTGCAAAGTGCTGTTTTGACCATCCCCTTAAATCCCACTCTGGGGATTCCATTTCCATAATGAGGTGCTCTCTCAAGGGAAAGTACAGCTCTAGCATCATTAAGTGCCAAACCCAGCATAGCAACTTCCCTTGGAGTTCTGCCATTCCAGTCAACTGCAGCGTTGACCCAATTGAAATTATGAAATATCTTGGGAACATCATAATCCTAGGGGACGTGGTTGCAAAAAGATCAGTTTACACTTGCTTGAATTTGACTCATTTTTTCCAAAAAGACTTTCTCAAACTAAGATATATTCAATCTTGTAATTAAAAGATTGAATTACAAAAATATTGAATATTGAATATTCAAATGAGTAGATTTCTAAGGCAGAATATTTTCATTAGAGATAGGGAGTCATGAGAAAAAAGAATGTGGGGAACAAGAGAAATAACTGAAGATTAGTTTTGCAAATGGGAATTTTATTTGCTATGCTACTTTACAATAGTGCTATTTTATTTTAGCGCATGCCTGTCAAAGATCTCAATATATACTTTACCAAAAATATCCTTTTCTTATTTGTGTCTTGGTTTCTAAATTTTGTAACTTCAAAAATATGACTTTTCCCAGTAATAAGACAGAATCCTTTAATTTTTTATAGCAGATCCCTATAACATCATTTTGGTAGAATAATTTTTTTGATCCTTTCTGTAGATCCTTGTTGCTGTTTCCTGATGTCATATTTCAAGAAAGAAAGAAACCCTATACTGCCTGGAATGGATAGGAACATGAACATATTCAGGCCCCATTCTCTTTGTGGAATTCATTTCCAATTCAATTGGAAACATTGAAAATAAGGAGAAGAATATGAAATTAACTTGTTGTATTGTGTGCCACTAAGGTTGCCAGTTTACAAAGGGAATCAGTTGGACCTCACATCCAATACTTGCCCAATACTATTTGGAGAGTTATAGATTGAGCAAATTGGTGACGATATGTTTGCAGAACACAAAGATACCTTGGGAAGAAGTATCGAGAATTCAGTTCCCCCCAGCCAATTCTGAACAAATTCCTGTACGTATCTGTTGTTATGGGAAATGAGCATGTTCCTCAAAGATGCCCCAGAGCTCTTCTGGTCCAAGGTTCCTCTCTTCCTGTCACCACAGTCATATTCTGAGGTAATTCCATCCTAATGTGCCTGTTACCTATCCTAATGGAGGTCACAGTACACTTCCCCCACAGGAGATGGTTTCTGTGGATAAGTGATACACAGATATCTGGACTGTCATATATTCTAGAAACCCCTTGGGTTTACAAATGTTCTAAATTTACAGTTGCTAGTTTTAGGACGTGTGAGTGTGTAGGAGGCTGTCAATCAAAAATGGAGCTTAACATTTACTGTGACTTGATATTGAAATACGATTCTTTTTCTTCCTCTGCTGTAAGCTCAGAAATGGAGTGGAACCAGTTAATTAAAACACTGGTGGCTTAATACTTTTCAGCCACTGATAATTTCCAGTCAGCAGTTCTCTGGAGCATTCTTTTGTTATTGTGAAGCTCATCTAGAGCCAACAGAAAGATTCTTTAGAAAACACAAACTAATTTCTTCTAAGCTCTCTCTGCCCTCTTTCCAGATCTGAAGGCAATAATCTTGTGGGCTATTCATTACTGCTTTAACCCCTCTGTGGTACCACGGAAAGTGTGGGTGAACATCACATTTTATAAGCACATATCTAGAAAATAGCTTAGCAGCCGGGATCAACTTGTCTTTACCTGTGCGCGGACGCTGAAGTGTCTGCCCACCGGCAATCAGCTAAATCCTGAGGAAGAAATAACAACAAAATCCTTCAGAGGTTTTTTTAGGTTATTTTTGGCCCTTGATGCCCTAGATATAGAAATATGCAGGAAGAGATTTATTTGTACATTGGATTCTTTGCTCTGTGTGGAATTAGTTGAAGAATCATTTTAAAACTAAAATATATATTTTTTTCAAAGATTGGCACCTGAGCTGTCAACTGTTGCCAATCTTCTTTTCTTTTTTCCTGCTTTTTCTCCCCAAATCCCCCCAGTACATAGTTGTATATTTTTAGTTGTGGGTCCTTCTAGTTGTGGCAAAACTAAAATATTTCACGATACAAGGAGTGAGAAAGCAATAAGGAATGTTCCTCTTCCAGAAGTTACAAACTGGTGGCCCAAAGGCCCCATCCACCCTGTAGACATGCTTTTTGTCATCTATGTGTGTTTTATTAATTGAATTATGAGCCCTTTTTGTGAACTGGAAATTTCACATAGAAATATGGATTTCGGGATTAAAACAAAAAATCTGTCAATTCGGGGTCTGCACTACCCCTAGGTAGGAACTAAGCAGCAACTACTCACTCTCTCTGGATGGGGCTCAGGCCCTGGGTGGAGGTGGACCCCTTATATCAGACTTGAATCCTTTAGTTGCCCCCTTCAGGTGGGACATGAGCCCTCCTGTCACCTCCTTAGGTCGGCATGGCCCCTCTCATTTGCCACAGTTTTCCTCCACAAATCACAAAATCAGATCCTACTGTGAGTTTACCGAAGACATTTGCTTTTGTGATCCCTGCTCTTGACACAGAACTTTTTGATATCATAATCATTATTAGCAATAATGAGAAAAAAACCTATAATTAATGCTTTTTTGAGATCCTTAAGTAACTTCCTTTACAGGAAGATGACCCGTCATTCCTTAAGCACTTCTCATGTGCCAGGCACTGTTCTTACCCTATCTCATGTGATCATCACAACTCCAAGTAGGTGTTTTACAGACAAGGAAAGTGGAACTCAGAGAGACTGCGTAACATGCCTAAGATCACACAGCTCTTAACCGGCGAACTAAACTGCATTTCTAGGCCTGCCTAGTTCCAAAGCTCAGACTCCTCCACTAAACCTCTCAAAGACTTCAGATGACTCCATACAAAATCTCATTCCTCTTTCCACATCCTTGTTGAGTGTAAGGAATTGACTCAGAAAGGTGGAAGAGGAAAGAGAATTTTTAAGTTTTTTTCGCAATTGCTATGTCATCATTTCTTTCTTAGAACTGCAATAAAATTACCTATTTTGGTTTTCCTAATTCCTCAGGACAAGCTGTAAAACTTAACTTATGTGTGGCTCCTGTAGGCTGCTGGAAGGTTGGCATCCACATGGCTTTTATTTCTTCATTGGCTGTGTATTCTCACCCCTCAATTCTGCACAGCTGTAAGGAGCTCCAATTGTAATAAAAGTGGTTTAGTGCAAACCGTACATACATAATGGTCTTTGATTTCCCCCTAGGCTTTGAAAATCTCTCTTAATTATCTGCCTGTAGGCTTGGAATTTCTTTGCCAAGTCTATCTTCATTTGCTGAAGTGTCTCCAGAGCACCACTTTTAGAAGAATTTCTTCAGAAGTGGAAACTGGCCTCAAGCGCTCATGTCAGGAAGGTCAACGTAAATGATAAGTTGACTTAAAAACTTACTCCAGTGAGGAAGGCCCTTCAGAAAAGACACGCTGTGTCCATTCTGTAGGAAAAAGTTGTAGAAATGGGAGTGAGGGAGGCAGAGAAGAAAACTGTACAAGCCAGAGCTAAGGAAATAACAACTTCATTGAGCTGATCCTTGGGGGCAGGAGGGGGCCTTCCTTCTGCTCTGTGTGCCTCCAAGTTCCTCCTTGTCCCAACACACTTATGCAATTCTCCACATCCCTTCATTTGTAGATTCTTTCATCCATTCGAGCCATCTCTGAGCACCTCTATAAAATGGCACCTCTCTATCCCTCTCTATCCCCTTGTTGTGCTTTCCTCTTTCTTTTTCACATGCATCACTGCCACATTCTATTATATATTCAACTGTTTTAGATGTTGTTTGTCTCTCTCACCTAAATGTAAGCTCCCTGCGCACAAAGACCTGGTCTGTTTTGTTCACCACTATACCCCTAGCACCTTGTGTGTGGCGTGTAGTAGGAACCCAATAAATATAAGTTATGGAATTCCCACTATGTACTTAGGATCTAAAAATGAGTAAGAATTGGTTCCTACCTTCAAGGCATTCATAAACTTTTTGGAGAGAGAAATATTAATATAAATGCAACTCATACTATGAGAACTTGGCTTGTGTTCATGACTTTAGCAAAAGTGATTTAACTGACTAGCTATTACACTCCATGGGTGTGATGGTTAATTTTATGTATCAACTTGACTGGGCCATGGAGTCCACAGATATTTGGTCAAAAATTATTCTGGGTGTGTCTATGAGGGTGTTCCTGGATGAAATTAACATTTGAATCAGTAGACTAAGCAGATTGTCCTCCCTAATGTGGGTGGGCCTCATGCAATCAGTTGAAGGCATGAATAGAACAAAAAGGCTGACACCACATCCCCACCACCACCACCCCTACCCCTTCTCACACCCCCACCCCAGGGTGTAAGAGGGAACTCCTCCTGCCTGACTGCTTTGACACTGGTCTTTTCTGTTCTTCAGACTCAGACTAAAACGTCAGTTCTTCTTAGATCTCAAGCCTACTGACTTTCAGATTAGAATTTACACTGCTGACTCTCAGGACTTCGCAATTATTCATCCTACACATTGGCTCTCCTGAGTCTCCAGCTTGTCAACTGTAGATCTTGGGACTTCTCAGACCCTTTAATCACATCAGTCCATTCTTTATAATAAATCTCTTTATGTATAGAATATATAATCTATTGGTTCTGTTTCTCTGGAGAATCCTGACTAATACTGTGGGCCCGGCATGCACACTTTCAGAAGTGTCATGCCCTGCTTCTCTTAGAAGCAGATGCCAAATGGAGTAAAATGCGCAAGAGGTTTATGGAGGGAATTACCTGTGAAGGATGAGGGATAAGGTGGGAAGGAGCAGGAGTAGACAGGGAGAGCCTTCAGCCCACAATGTAGGTCTGAGACCCATGAAAGGAAAAAGGGAAGGAAGGATTGAGTAGGAAGAGTTTCAGACCACAGCACAGTTCTGAGAAAGTTTTTGCCATCCTGATGGAGAGTCCCCAAGCCAAAAGTGCCCAAACCAGGAATTCCCCTCGAGCCAGGAATGGCCCAGCTCTACCCCCCCCCCCCCCCCCCCCCCCGCTGTGCTGGGAGCAGCCCTGGGGAAGTGTGACCTCAGAGTGAACGCTGCCGTAGATCCAAATAAGGCAGCCAGAGGCTGTCAATAAGCTAAGCGCCAGAATAGCTTCTCTCAAAGGGAGATCTGAGCAGGGCACCTTCATGATCTGTTCTCCCCGCATGCCCTTCTGAGTCTGGGGGTGGGCTTTTGCCCATTTTGGTAGTCTAGAATCTGTTTGAGGGAGGGACAATGTGTTTTCAGGGGGGAATCCTAGGGAGTTATCTTGGAGCACATGGTCTTACTTAGATTGTTTATTTATCAAAGCCAATCTTAGAGCTATCTTTGCCCACGAGCAAGAGTGGGTTAGGCCGAGGAAGGATGATGGCGGGAATCTAGGGAAAGGGGACCATAGAAGCTGAGCTATCTGAGAACTCTGCCGAGGCCAGTGGTATGGGAACAGCAGGCTCCTGTCCTCCCAAGTGATGAGAGGAAAACCTGGTTTTTGAAACCAATAATACATCAATCCATGGACCAGTTTTGGTACCCACACTCTACTTGACAGACCTCTGGCCGGGACTCTGAGGATCTGGATACATTTCAATAGAACTGGGAGGAATATGGCAGACATCAGCTCTCCTTAGTTGGAGCAGAAAATCTCCTTTGAGTGGGCAGGAAAAGATAGTGGGCCACCTGTTCTTCTGGCAAACCAAATAGTTCTTGTTTTGTTAAACGATTATAATTCAAGTTCTTTCTTTTATTTCTCCTTTAGGATCAAAATTTATTAGCAATTCAGACGATTTGTGTGGGCTGGGCTTCCCCTGTAAACACTTCCCTTCTTTAATGTATTTCCCCATCTCTACAAATTAAGAGAACTGCCACTTAAAGCTTGTAAAAAACAACCCTGTCAATTAATTTTGATGGAATCACAGTGATAAAACATTAGTGCTAGACAGGAGTTTGGAGATCCTTTATTGTTACATTTAGGGAAATTGAAACCCAGAGAAATGAGTGGTTGCCCTGGCTGGCTAATGACAGAAAGAAGGCTGGAACCCAAAGCTTTGGGTTTTAGGCCAGAGCTCCACCCACCACGGCAGCCTAGCTTTCTTCTCTGATTGTACTGCTTTTTATTTCAAGCCCTTTAAACACATATTTGGTTAGCCAAAGATTTTTCATCACCCCTTTACTAGGAAATCATTTTTTTCTCTGGCTAAGAGTTTTGTGACCTTACTTATTGTTAGAAAAAAACAAAAACAGAACAAAAGATCAGTGCTGTGCTGCAGGAGCCTTGAAAACTGACAATGGCAAAAGCCTAATACAAACTCTGTGTGTGGAAAAGAAGGTCCCCAAGTCACCCAGCTTTGTAACTGGTAGAGCCAACACTTGTTTCCTGATGTTTAAGATTCTGGCAGCTGCTTGTCTGTAGATGCTGAAACGTCGTTGAGCTGGAAGGAATCTTGAAAATTATCTATGAGGAAACAGAGCCCCAGAAAAAGCAAGTTAGGACTGGAATCCACACCTTCTGACTCTTAGCCAGATGATTGTCTACAACAAAATACTTTGAGGAGTCCAAAGATGAGACTTTTAACTTAAGATAAGCAAGGGCAAATTAGGAAGTTGTGTCAAAAGTCAGAGCACATTGGCAATGATAACCACTATTGTGAGCTACTTATGTTCCAGGCTCTGTTCTCAGTGCTCCACATGGACGGAGTACTTCTTTCACTGGACTGGGAGACACCTGCACCAGGTGATGTCCCAGCAACAGCCCCCAAATCTCAGTGATTTACAACAAAGTCTTATTTCTTGTGTGCTATATTTTGATTGTGATGGCTGAGGCTCTCCTCCACACGGCTTCTTCAGTGCAGGATCCAGCATGAATGAGCTGACCCTACTGAGATATCAGTCTTGTGGCAGAAGGAAAAGGATGCAATGCCCTGAAAGCTTCTGATCAGTCATGGCATATGTCACATCCACTCACATTCCACTGGTCAGAGCAAGTCATATGGCCAAGCCCAATGCCAATGCAAGGAACATGGCAAATCATGTGACAATGGTCAGAGGAATACATATATTAAACATGAAAGGCAGCAATATATTTGAAACAATATTGCAATCTACCACAGTGGGAATCACTGCCTCACATTTATTACCTCCTTTAATCTTTACCAAAAAACCTATGAGCCAGTACTGATGGCTTAGTGGTTAAACTTTGGTGCTCTCACCACTTTGGTGTCCGGGATTTGCTTCCCTGTCTTGGAACCACACCACTCGTCTGTCAGTTGCTGTGCTGTGGTGGTGGCTCACATAGAAGAACTAGAAGGACTTACAACTAGGATGTACAACCATGCACTGGGGGCTTTGGGCAAGAAAAAAAAAAAAAAGAGGAAGATTGGTAACAGATGTTAGCTGAGGCAAACCTTTCCTTGCAAAAAAACCCAAAGAAGTAGGTAAAAATATCATGTGATGTCCAAAGTTTATACAACAGTGAAGAGACAGAGCTGATATTTGAACCCAAGCTGTCTGGCTCAAGAACCGACGCGTAATCAACTGGCTTTTCATAATATGCCGCCTTTAATCTGATAACCCTGACACAGTTCCCCTCTCCCCCTCCCTCTACCAACTAGCAAAGTCTGCCTAATGCCTAATGCCCAGACTTCAGCCATCTGTTATTTTTACCTGCATTGCCACATTCATTTATTTATTCAAAAAATATATATTGAGCATCTGTGAGCATGACATGATACAAAGCAGTAGGCGGAGAGTGGTTCAAAGATAAATCAGAAACAGCTGATGGGCCCTGCTCTCAGAAACCTAGTCAGGATAAGTATAAAATAAAATGCATGGAATAAAATGATAAATCATAAACACACAGGAACCTACCGTTAAATTGCTATGGGGACGTAATAAGAGATTTCTTTAGAGGAGGGAGGCCCAGGAAAGAATGGAAGAGGGATATTTTAATTTAGCCTTTGAAGGAGAGGTTGGGCCCAAAGATGTACAGATGGAGGGGAAGGAATGGAATATATGAAGACAGAGCCTGAGGAAATGAGGTGGGGCAGGAGAGCCATTAGTTCAAGGCACAGGTCCAACAGGGGCCTCAGAAGAGTTTATGCCCTGTCTCAGCAACGTATACTGGCAAGAGTAAAGACCTTTGTCACCCTATTTGAAACTGGTGTTCCAATACTGGGTCACACATTCCTAGTGACTAGCAGTGAATGCTTTTATAACTCCTGTAATTATCTTTGAATAGCACAATTATATTACATTGTGTTTACTAAACATTAAAAGCATTAATTTGATAAACATTATCTTTTAAAATATATCAAATATTTCAAAGTCCTGTTTCGGCTTTTCTTCATTTTTGAACAGTATACCAGCAGCTTCAGAAAATGAAGGCAGATTTCATGCCTTTCAATGTCCAACAGGCTCTACAGTAAAACACGGGGGAAAGAAAGTATAATAATTTGGGCTGGGAAAATTGTTTTCATTCATTCATTCATTCAACCAGCAAATATTTAATGAGCCCTTAACATAAACAAGCCATTATTCTAGGTTTTGGGGATGCAGCAGTGAATGAGAGGCACAAATTTCTGCCCCCGTGGATTCTGCATTCTGATGAGTAAGCGAAGAGAAGTATTAAGAACCAAAGAGCTGAATTGCACATTTATGGGAGAAGCAAACCTCGACTGTCAGGCTGACTAGTATCATTTTTCTTCTGCAGACTGTGGGGCGTCATTGAAGGTCTCCTGCAGGGAAGACATAATGCGAGGTTTGCAGCCTAGTCTCTGGTAGGAGCAAGGTGGTTTAGCCCAGAAGTATAGAGAGAGGGCCTCGGCACCAGGTGGCCCTACCTTCAAAGTCTGGCCCAACATTTAACAGCTGTCAAGCTTTGGGTTGATTGCTTAACCTCTGAGCTTCAATTGCCCCATCTGTAAAAGTGAAGTAGAATCCCTAATTTGCAGGATTAAATGAGACAATAAAAATAACTTTAGCAACACAGACTAAGTTCTCAGTAGCTTTTTGTTGTGATTATCATGGTTACATGGAAGATGAACAGGCTTGGGGCATGCAATTGCAGGAACTGCAGGACATCCAAAGAGAGGTGTAATCACAATGTATTAACGTTTATTTTTTGAGCATCTACTGTGCTAAACATGACAAGCTTTAGCTCAATTAGTACTCCTGGGAAGCCTATGAGGAAGCTAGGGCAGTCATCAGGATTTGATAAATGAGGAAAGTGAGATCTAGTTAACTCAGCTTAGCCTAGCCTACACAGCTAATAAGAGGCAGGATTTGAATTCAGGTCCCCTTGACTTGAAAGCCCAACATTCACCTTTTGGGGGGCAAACTCAGAGGTTGCGCTTGTTTAAGAACACTTACCTCCCCTGCCCCTCTGTCCGCAGACACCTCTCACATCCCCATGTGGCCGCCTGATTCTCCTGCTGTGCAGATGAAGGAATGAGATCAATCTCAAGGGGACCTCCCTGTCCATCTGAACAGTACCTTGTGGATTGGAGTAGATTTTGTGTTTCCACTCAGATACCTGTCAGTCAGCCTAATCACCAGCACATACAGCTCCTTTGGTCTGGAGAGGTACTGTCCTTCCAGTCTTACTATCCCTTTCTCTGGTAATTTGACCAAGCTCCCTGGGGCTGGGAGCTAATGTGATGGAAATACACCAACCCAAGAAGTCAAGGCCCAGGTTCAAGCTGGGCCTCCACCATTTACTACTTGTGTGATTTTGCGAAAGTACCTCATCCTTTTTGAGCCTGTCTCTCTTCCTCATTTGCGAATGAGAGATAATGACCCCAGGCTCAGCTCAAACTACAGGGCAAAGAAGGTGGTCTGCAGAAGGAATGACTGTGTAAATAGCGGCTGCTCTCTGTGACCTCTCTGTCCTAACGGTGGCCAACTGGAGGAGTGGGAAAAATCTGAGATCTGAGTGCCCAGATGTCAAAGTCTTGAGCCACAGAATGCTCCCAAGGGAAACATCTTGCCCGACCTTTTTCTTAGACTACCTTGAACTTATGTAAAATCTATTTTAACTCTTCTTTTGTTTCCCAAGTGTAGCTATATTGAGTCATTTTTCACTCAAGAAAAAGTGTCATAGTCACAGTTCTGCCTCTTCTATTTTGATGTTAATTTTAGCATTACCTGTGCCGATTACAGGTTTCTGATCCAAAACAAGCTCTGCTTAGAATAGAATGGAGGCAGCTCTCTGACTTACCTAACAGTTTAATATCGAGCGTGCTGATAGCTTTGCCATTTCTCAGTGAACAGATTCTGGCAACAAAGCCTACTGTAGTGTTCTTTCCTAATAATTTTCTGTATGAGGATCCTACCAATTGGCTTTCAAAAATCCAAGGTATAAAGACGGCATTTGCCAGCTACTATTTGGGAAGAATTGGCTATTATCACAAGAAAGCATGGTGCCCATTGTTCTACCTGTGAAACAGGGGGCTCGACTTTGCCTCTTATTCTAAGTCGATCCTTTTAAAATATTAACTCATCCCAGGGAGCAAAGACCTGCCTTTTTATGAACATTCACTTCTGACTTACACTGTCTCACAAGCAGGCATTTTCTTGTTTTTCTTTTCTTCTCCTCCAATGTACGATCTGGCCTGCCTAAGGAGACACCCAAATGCCAGAGCAGTGGAGCAAATAATCGGCATTTACTCTGGGCTCGGCCACATTTCCTAACCAGAAGGACGGTGGAGTTGAATGAGTGGGGGTCTCTTTGCGTGTGGCTTTGTGCAGCAGGCCTGCCAAGCATTACTATTCCAGCCTTAAACCTGTGCCAGACTGTTAATGTCTTAATGCTTATTCAAGTGTCAGGGAGTGCTGGCAGATGTCAGAGAGAATGGGAGGCTGTCAATAAGGAAATTACTTACATTCACGGGGTGATCGTGGTAGTCTGTCAGGTAGCGTTTGAGAGGATGTCAAGCTGAAAAGAAGGAAGCAGAGAAAAAAAGAAGGTGGCAGGAAACAACATTGGGGGAGGGTCCTTTTTTTTTTTTAATAAATTGTCTAGAGATATTTTATTTGCCTTTGATTTCTAGAGCTAAACTCCAGACACAGCAGTCCTAGGTCAAGAAATAAACAAGAAGTTGTTTCCTATTTCTGGAGCCTTAACTATAAGAGCTGTGTGACTGGAGCCTTTTGTTTTCGACACATGACAATTCAAGTTCTAGGCAGCAGGAGCCAGTTCCCTGGTCGTCGGGGAACACACACGGTTTTCTATACGTTATATATTTCACTCAAAATCTACTTACTACCTACTAGGTGCCAGGCGTAGTAAATAACCCAATGACTAAATGTACACAAGAAATATATTTTAAAACACACTCTTTAAATTCTGGAGAGGAAAAGGCATCCTCTTTGCTGCGTGGTTTTAAGATTAAGAATCTGAACTCAGTAGAATCCCCCCGTGGAACTAACAGCACCTGCCTGTCTCCTTTGCCTGTGTAGTGAGGAGACTTGGTGACAGAGCTTCTGGAGAAAGAGGCTCGGAGGCAATCTGGCCTTTACAAGCTTCTCTCAGTTCTGGATTTGCCATGGCAATTCTATTTATTGCCTCTTTATGCCCATAAAGCTGTATTCCTGTCTCGTTTCTTTACTAGTCTCTATACCCGAGGCCCCATCCCTCCAGTGTGTGAATGTGTGTGTGCTTGGAAGACGAGGGGGCACAAATACTGTTGTCATTGGTCAACACTCAGATACAGTGGTCTAATTACAAGTGAAAAATGCGCACATAGTTACAAAACTTACGTTTTAAATGAAAGGCTGGGCCACTCAGAATCACCCTGGAAACATGAGACACCTTCAGTGTTTATCCCCGGTGATGAGAAAAGCACCACTGCATTTAAAGGGAACGTGGCATTTCCATTCATAGTTAATGGTGACTTTTTAAGGCTGTCTATACTTAATGTCTCATATCTGCTATTGTAACCTAGCTCTCTTTAATATTTTAGAATTTCTCCCAGAAGGAATAGAAGAGAGGAAGTTAGGCACATTTGTGAGTTGCTTTTAGACTACTTGAGGAAAAGTAAATACTTTACTGATGGAAACTGCAGGGCTAGAGGTGCCCGGGGGTCCAGGAATCAAGGGCAGGGAAATCTTCCCAGAGTACCTGAGTCAACTAAACTCCTGAAAGATGCTGCTGCAAGGACTGGACCCTGTGGGGACCAAATCAGCTGGGTGGTGATGGGGGGTGAAAGCTCAAGTCCAGACTCAGCCTGGACAGAGATGGCCCTGGTGATGCCCGTGGGCCCTGCTCCCCACTGCCCTTCCTGTGCTACCCAGTCCCTCTCCCCACCCCCAGATGAAGGTGTGGAGTTTGGATTCTGGATAAGAATGTGCTCGTGTCCACATCAGCTCAGCTCCCACGAGCACCCCGCCTCCCTGCTGACCTGGCTGTGCACTCACGGATTTCCAGGATGTGGACGTCCAGGGAGTTGGAAACTCACCATGGACGAGGCTCCTGGCCCTTTGAAGTGCCCTCTGAACCTTTCAAGTGCTCTCCCCAAGGGGGCATAAGCAAACCTTTCTCCGAAAAATGTGGTATTACTTAACCCATCCCCAAAGGGATGCTTCCAGGGACACCTCATGTTTCAGGAAAGAGTAAATAATGTTTCTATCACTTTAACCGACAGCTTTCCCTATTTTCCTTGCTAAGCTGAGGCAGAGAGCAATCAGGCTGGAAGCTCTCTGCGATCCATGTATTAGCTCTGAAACATCTTTCCTCCTTAGCGCTACGGGTTCTCTATGCTCACCCCTAAGCCTTACACACCCAAGTAAAGTCAGTCTAGCACTTTCTTCTATATGCTGCAATGTTAAGCTCTGGGTAAAGGAACATGTCAATCAATCAGTCTATCGATCCAGGACTAATGCTGAAAGAAATACTTAAAAACACAGAAAAGCATGCTATCAGCAGTCATAAGCAGTATCATGACAAAATCCTGGGGGTGTCAGAAGAACATTAACAAAACATTAGGTTTTCTGTATGCACGTATTTTCTCATTTGCTTACTTACAATATACTGCTTATTTTACTGAAGCACTCTACTTTTCGAAAATTAAAATCCATAGCATTTTCAAAATATTTTCTTTTTCTCCCTTGTCCTTTCTACTTTTATGATTGCTATTATTCTAAATCTTTGTTTCTTTTATCCTGTTCTCTAATTGGTTACTGGTCAAGGCATAATGAGAAAAATAAAAATATCAAGGCCAGTAACTACCATTAATTAAGTACTTACTAAGCGCTGGGATAAGCTCTTTGTATTATCTCACTAAGACTTTAGGACAATCCAATACCCCTACTTTACAGGTGAGGACTGAAGTTTAGAAATGTTAAACAACTCAAGGTCTCTTGTTTTGTAATCTCAGGTTAAAGGTCACTTCCCCAGGGACTGCCCTCAGCTAGGACACATACCCCTCTTTAAATGTTCTTATAACATCTTGTACCTTTCCTTCATACTTCTTATGAGAGTTTGTAATTTTACATTTGTGTAATTATTTGATATAAGTATTTCTCCCTACTAGACTGAGTTCTAGGGTAGCAGAAACGATGTCTATTTTTGCTATTACTGAGCTTGATACAGAGTAGGATTATAATACATATTAAATGGATGACTATTGGAATGACTGACTTAATGAATAAATAAGTCCTTATCTATCCAACTCCAAAATTTGAGAGTTTAGTCGAGGCAGTAAGATCGCTTTCTAAATGAAGTCCTAGGTGATAGAACATGTGAAGTGTTATGTCATAGGCAACATTGAGTAGTGGTAGCTGAACTGCCTGGGTTTGAACCCCAGCTCCACCATTCTTTAGCTGTTTGATTTTGGACAAGTTACTTAACCTGTGCCTCAATCTCCTCATTTGCAAAATGGAGATAATAATAGACCTCACTTTGTACAGTTACAGGGATTAAATGAACGTGTAACCTCTCAGATCAGTACATGGTACTTAGAAAGTTCTGTATATGTATTAGATATTATCATTATTCAGGAACTTACTTAGTCCAGAGAAATAACATATCTCTGGATGTTTTCATTTAAAGACTCTGTTGGGGAGGAAAAATTTATCCTCTATCCTTCTAAGTTCTTCTGGCTGGTCTAAGAGTTAAATAGACATGAGACAGATTAACAGGAGGAAAACTAACAGAAATTTAATGGCATGTATACCTCCTGCCTACATGGGAGAGACCCAGGAAAACTGAGTAACTCACCCAAATGGCTGAAGACATCACCTTAAATACCTTCTTCAGCTAAAGACAAAAGAAGATGTTGGGGATGGGTGCAGTTATGGGCAGTCACCAGGAAAAGCTCAGGAAACAAGGGTGAGGTATGCAAATTTCAGTCATTGCCTTCTCTATTGATAAGAGTTTCTAGAGACGGAGTCATCCCCCTCTTTGTGGTAAAGCAAAGTATATACCCTTACAAACCAAGATTTCCCTTACAAATGTAAATAAATGTCTTTTGCCAAGGGTAACTTCTACTTGGTTTTCATAGCTTCTCCCATGTTGGCTGTTTCTTAAAAATAACCAGGTAGAATAATTTTTATGCCAAAAAGCCATATTTTGGGGTGATAGATTATGTTCCCCTACAGTCCTACCTTTGAAACTTCCCCCAAGAAGTTTCACAGTCCAGAAGCTAAGGTGATAGATTGCTCCATGTCATTGAAATAGTCAGTCAGCCCTGAGAATAGGTCAGTTCAGTTAAACAGTTGTGTCTCATTTCAGGAGGTGGTGATGCAGCTGAATTCCCAAAGTTAGGCCTGTATTGTGGAGAAATCAGGTATTTAGTAAGAGGCATTCCTATAGAAGCAAAAGAAAAACAAATGTTAATGATTGGAGGAGACTATAAACCAGTTTCTGAGCCCAAGAGGCAGCCAGTCAAGAAGATTTCTAGATTTCAAGGTCAAGCCATCTTTTTGCAGACTGAAAGGTCTCTGATGATGTCCTTGGGTGTTCAGGTAAACTTTCTGAGTGCCCCACACAGCAACAGGCATGAAGCAAACTGTCTAAACGTGAGCTATTGTGGCAGTTTCTCTGAAGTTTATATCAAGTTGTTCATATTCAGTTTGCAGGGCTGCGGGGGGAAAGGCAGCTTTAATTCTCAATGATTCCAAGTCAAAAGAATGGGAGAAAATTAGAAATGTTAGTCTGGAGATATGTAGCTAAAAGAAATTCAGGATCCAGTCCAGTTTACAGGCAGAAAATAAAACCTTACAAAGCAAAGAATGGCACTAGAATCTAATACCCACAAACATTACTGAAACATAATTTTTCTCTCTAAAACTACTCCCATTTTTACCAAAGATAGCCAAATTAAGACTAATTTGTCTGCAAAATAAGTCTAGTCTCATTATAATTGGCTTAGTTATTTACATAAGTGCAGCAAAAATAGTGATTGATCATATAGGATCTTTTAATCTGCTTTGCTGGAACTTTTCATAAGGATTCTTCCGAGTGAACTTTTAAAGACCTCTCGAGGCCAGGAAAGCCAAGCTAAGGGCTTGTCATCAGATTCTGCCTGCAATAGCTATAGATTTGGGCAAATTTCTCTCTTCTTAAGGTCCCCCAAATATCTTGAGTTTCCTGTACTTGCCAGGAAATGACCTTCTTTTCTCACCTAGTAAGATTGCTGGGAGCTCTGTAAGCAAGGTACCAGGCTGGTTTTTTTTCAAGGGGCTTTATTGATTCCATAAAGTCAATCTTAGTTGCTTAAAGCTGTCTGATCATATCTGAGTCTATGTATGTCTCTCTCAAGGATGGCATTCCAGTTGAAGCCTTGGTAATATAACAGTGTTTCCAATTGTGTCCTGTTACAAGGAAAACAGATTCTTATTGAACTTATGCAAATAATTATATTGCCATGAAAATTCAGGAATCCTCACTGGGGGTTTCTGAATTCTAGAGAAGTCAGGTAGGGAAAATAAGATCAATATTTCAATTCTGCTTACAAACGTATAATTTACCAAGTTGCTGTAAGTCATACCTAGCTAAAGAGAAAAGTTTTTCCTTATATCTGGAAAACAAGAAATTAAAGAACCAGTAACATTTCAAACAGAAGTCATAAAAATTATAATCATCTTCATTAGTTTATTTAGTCCCATGTAATTGTTTCTTGTTGATCTTGCTCTTTTGTTAGCAGTTTTATGTAAGCCATCAGTTTCTCCATTAGAATTCTGTAAATTCTTACCTAGTTCAATGGTGTGATCTGAAAGTTTATCAGAAACCTGTATTCTGGAGTACAAGGCGTCAGAGTTCTTTCCATGAGATTCCATGAATCTCTCTGAAGAGGAAACATATTTGCAAAAGCATCAGAGTAAAACAATAACTCTCTGTAGATGACAAAGACTTAAAATGCCCATGGTTAAAGGTCAGATAAGAGTTAATTATAATGCAATAAGGAAATTTGGTTATTTCTGTGGCACACAACATTAAGATAATAACTGGAATTACAAATGGTGACATTATACCAGAACATATCAGATTTTAGGAATTTTGTACTATTTCTAGAACATTTATATTAACATCCACACAAAAAATCTAATAAGGTTTAGCATTACTTCTTATTTGACAATATTTCCCATATAATTTAACATATCAAATACTCTTAATTAGTTAAACATCTCCCTTTTTATAAGGAGTATCCTTTTAAATGTTCCAGGGGTCCTCTGGAAAATTTCAAAGTTGGTTGAGGTCAAAAGGACTTCACTTAAAATTTGATTTGGGGAAATTTGTCAAAGATATCAAAAGATTTGGACACTTGGTCACATAGGATCGTAGGTCACTATGAAACAATGCTTAATTATCTATTTGACCAAAGTGATGATAAAGATTTCAAAGGCAAATACAGAAGGCTACATAGTTGTGAGCAAAATCAACCAAGGACCTGATAAAGCACTGAAAATTATTTTGATTAAACACAGAATTTTTGTTTTTTAGGAAGACTAAAGGTAAACAAAACTTTTCATAATACCTTATTAAGAGCAGACCAATAGTCCAAGCAAACATTGTCCTTTCATCAGATGAAAGAAAATTAAGTTTTTGTTTTATATAAGTATACTATTGATATTAAAGTTTAATCTTAAAAACTCTTGTAATTAATTCAATTTTTAGCCAACTTGACCCTACAAGATTCTCTCTTTATTTCTCTCTCTCCTTAACTTCGATGTCCATAGTTTGTCCTTCATTTTCTTTGTTTCCAGCTTTATTTTAGGACAAAATCATTTTCAATTCCCTCAACAAAATGTATTCCCATACCTCACACTTTTTCTAATCTAAAAACACAACTTGCTTTCCTTGCATACAGAGCTGTTTCTCTAATTATTTATAGTAGCTTTAATTACATATATTAATTAGAATTCTTAACCCTTAGAAGCCTTAATTTCTAGTGAAAAGTAAGAGGTAAGCAATTGTGGTCTGTCTTTTATATTAGCATTCTATGACTTGGCAAATTTTATAAATATCTTTTATAATTTTTAGAAACATGCTTTACAGCATGGCATAAAACATGTTTACCAACAGACCTAAATATCTTTAGTTCCTCTGTAATAAGAGATCTTATAAAAGTAAATAAACTGAGATTTATTTAGCAGTTAATGTTTCCGTATTTGATTTTATTTGGAAATGATCTAGACATGCAATGAATTCCCATCCTTTAACTCAGCTTAGCAAAACTCTTAAGGTTTCAAGTTACCCAAAAGATTTTGGAAGCTATTTTTAAGTACACATGCTAAAATTTTATCTGTAAACTATTATCTCACTTACATCTATCTAAATCATTTGCTTCTACAATTATGTTTAGATTACCCACAAAAACTTCATGAGACATTAGCCAAAATCAGCCGTCATTCTAAATTTTTGTTTTGCTGACAAATTTTGCAACAGAGATAGCATGAATTTGACTAGTAAAGCCTAAAAGAATAAACATTTTTTATCTGCATGATATCCAATTTTGATAACTCTAAAGACATATCTGTTTTAATTAAGTCAATGAACTTAAACTAGCTTTAATACCTAATATTTTCCCAGATCCCATGAACATGAAATTCATTTGGGTTAGTTTCTGTTATATTCTGAGAACTTAGAATGCCCAATCCTTAATTTATATAAGTGCTTGTTTGTTTTAAAGCCAATTGAATGGAGCTCTTTACAAATTAATTTTGGCAATACCATGCAGAGGTAAAAAAAATATATATATATTACACATCTACAACATACATATGTAGACACATACAGACAGACACAGACAGAGACCTTATAGTTCCTAATATTTGTAGAGAAGTCACTTAAGATTTTTCATTTGCTCAGTTTCCAAATATCTCTCATTTTTGTTGTTGTTTGGTTTTGTTTTTAGGAAGATTAGCCCTGAGCTGACATCTGCTGCCAATCCTCCTCTTTTTGCTGAGGAACAGTGGCCCTGAGCTAACATCTGTGCCCATCTTCCTCTACTTTATATGTGGGATGCCTGCCACAGCATGGCTTGCTGAGCAGTGCCATGTCTGCACCTGGGATCCGAACTGGCAAACCCTGGGCTGCCAAAGTGGAACATGTGCACTTAACTGCTGTGCCACCGGGGTGGCCCCAAAATATCTCCCCTTTATTTTCCCCTTCTGATGAGGAACTTCTCCCTAAAGTTTGCATTTCAAAGAATGGCTCTTAATTCCTAGAGAAGATGGGGGTAGAAAATCTACAACATAAAGGCATAGAAAAAGTATTCAAGTCTTCTCCAAGATGGAGTTTTTGGGGCAGTTTTGCCTATTATCAGACATCTAGGGCCATTTAAAATTTTAAGTGCAGGACAATTTGGTTTCTAACATACCAGTATCTATAAGCAATCTGAGATGAATAAGGGAGGTTTGGGGGATGGTAAAGATAGGTGAGCTTTTGAGTTGCTTCTAGAGCCATATTTCTGGTTTTGTAGAAATTGGCAAGACAGACAGGTGTTTTCAATTCCTCAAATAATTGTGTTGTAGCCTAAATAGCAAGAGATGGACCTGCCCATCCAATTAAACTTGCTTCTTTATATCAGAGAGATTTCCAACTAAGATGGAAATCAAAAGATTTCTATGTTCCAGAACTTCAGGTAAATTACTTAGATTGAGAGCTCTCTAAAATTTTTTTCAATTTAGAAGTTTTTCCAATTAAGAAGATCCATCATCTTGCTATTGACAAGTAGGATCTATTAATTTCAGTGAATGAAATTGACCCAAAAGAAAAACTTCATCTGATTTTTACATAGGGGCTCAAACAACAGGCTCATAGGGCCTATGCCTGCATTCTTACCCTCTGGTTTTTCCTCCTTTTGACAAATGACACAACAGATAGAGACAAACAGAAACACTGACCGTCTCTGAGAGGGGAAGGATCAATAAAAACTGAGAGTACTCTTTACCAAAGTTGCTAGACCCCAAAACTTAGTTCCACAAATATTTTCTCCTGCTAATCTAAATTTAGAAAAGAAAAAAAAAAAACAAAACACCTCACCACTCTTGCTTCCATTGGACCCTGCAGGCAGAGATCTGGGAAAATGATGTGATAAGAACTTACCTTCTGCCAGCTTTTGTCATATGTCCCAGGATCTCTCAGAGGCAGCAGTCCCAGAGCAAGCAGAGTGCCAGCCTGTAAAGTTGGTCCTGCTGACTCTACCAACTGTTGGGGAGGAAAATTTTCTCCTCTCCCCTTCAAAGTTCTTCTGGCTGGTCTGAGAATTAAATTGACATGAGATAAATTAACAGGAGAAAAACTAACAGAAGTTTAATAACATGTACACCTCCTGTGTACGTGGGAGAGATCCAGGAAAACTGAGTAACTTGCCCAAATGGCTGAAGACACCACCTTAAATACCATCTTCAGCTAAAGAGAAAAGAAGACATTGGGGGTGAGGGGAGTCAGTTGGGGGGGGGGAGTGTTTACCAGGAAAAGCACAGAAAACAGGGGTAAGGTTGTTATGTAGATTTCAGTCACTGCCTTCTCCATTGATAAGAGTTTCTAGAGATTGAGTCATCCCCCTTTTCCTGATACAGTGAGGGAGACACCCTTATAAATGGAGATTTCCTTTACAAATGTAAATGTCTTTTATAAATGGTAACTTCTACTTGGTTTTCAGAGCTTCTCCCATGTCTGCTGTTTCTTAAACATGACCAGCCTAAAATGGTCCTTATGCCAAGGAGACATATTTTGAGGTGACAAATTCTGCTCCCCTACAACTCCTATGTGATAGTATTTATTCATTGACTCAAACTCCCTGTTGTGGTCCTTCTTAGAGGAGGATCCTAAAAGTGTTCATCTTAAAGAAGTGGCCCCAGATTTTTCACTCTCAAACAGAAAACACCCAACATGAGTCCATCTTGAGATATTTACTAATCTTTCATCCTACAAGTTCAGAAAGTACATATTTAGTGAACATAAATTATTTTTAAATTTTGAACATGTATTATAAATATTCTTTAAAAAATATCTAATATGCTCCCATTGGGCCCACATTCTCTAGAATCTTTATCAATAATTGTGAAATGAGGCAGAGCAATCAGGGGTCTGACTCAGGGTCCACAGTCCCAGATTTCATCACAGCCCTGCAACCTATTAGCTGTCCGGTCTTGCATCGTCTGTTAACTGCTTCTTGTCTTGTTTTCTCAACTAGAAAGTGTTGATGACATTAATTAGATTGTTGTGATAGTTAAATGAGATACAGTTCTAAAGACCCTGGTCAGCCAGAAATGCTTAGTAAACATTAGTTTTCTATTACCCCTTCCCTCTTATTTTCCTTTTTATGACCATCCCAACCAGGATTTGACCAATACTCTGCTGTGCCTTTGTACTTTCTCTGATCACTTCTCCAGTGTTTCTCCAGCCATCCTACGACCAGGGTCATTGTCACGTGGCCCTTTTGTTTCATCACATTTTCTATGTGCTCTTAAAGCTTAAAGTAATAAAAGTATAGTAGTAGAAAAATGAGACATTAAACCAAAACACCTGGATGGGAATTTGTCTCCAGTTCTGCCTCTGAATGGCTATCTGATTTTCAGCAAGTTATTTAACCTATCTAGGTTTCCTTTAGCTCATCTGTAAAAATGAGACTAAGTCTCCATGAAGCATATTCTGGAATTGTTTTTTCCTTCCTCTGCCCTGTTTATATCTGTCATAATAACAGTAACAATGGTATTATTTTCAATGTACACTTTCCAAAGTCTTTCATATTTACTGTATTATTTGGTCACCATATCAGAGTTCTGAAGTATTCCAGTTGGGCACTATCATCCCATTTCAAGATAAGGAAATTGAGAGAGGACAGGGAGAAGATATATGACTTGGCGAGGTCACAGACGCCCTAGAACACAGATATATTTTACTGTGGTATGTCAGACTTTTATGGTACCCCTATTGTGTGTGTTGCACCAGGCAAAGTGCTAGTGATAGAGCAACGGTCTCCTACCTCTTTGTAATATAATTCACACACAAAGATAACCGATAACTGAAAGGAATAGATGCTAAGAGCCAAATGACTACACTGCAATTTCTTTTCATCTCATTGATTTGCCTGTGAAGAAAGAATCCCTTCTTTTGTTTTGATAGAATTCCCCTATCTCTTTGCGAGTCCACTCTTGTGGAGTCCATGGAGAGCTCCCTGGGAGAAAAAGACTAATTTTACTTTGACATCATTACTCAAATTTTATATAAGCACTAGCCTTTCAAGGGCTATCTTTCAACAATGGTCTGTTTGGACTTTAAATAGTGCGTGTTTTAATGTATGCTAAAACTTTGAAATTCTGTAGAACAACAAAAATCAAGATTGGAAATTATCTTGATAAGTTTTCTTCTGAGTTTTTCCCTGAGTCCATGTTTTAGATCTGGGTGTACGAGAAGTATGCAGAGTTTCAGTTTCATTTTTAGTGAAATTGAGAAGTAACAGAATTTACTCTGAAACTCCACAAAAAGAAGACTGTAAGAATATCTGGGATACTTTCTATTTTTAACATGAATACATTTTTGGGTCAGCCCTGCTGGCCTAGTGGTTAAATTTGGTGCACTCTGCTTCAGTGGCCCAGGTTGGTTCCCAGGTGCAGACCTACACCACTTGTGAGTGGCCATGCTGTCACGGTGGCTCACATACAAAATAGAGGAAGACTGGCCACAGATGTTAGCTCAAGAGAGTCTTCCAGCTAAGGAAAATTATCCTATGGATACACTCTACTCATTATGCAAAATAACACATGACAAAGTTATTCATTTCCTCAGCTAAAGGATTGGAAGCAACTAACCGTCCATGATTAGAGAACTGGATAAATAAGTTTTGATACATTCCAGAATCAAACACTTTGCAAGTATAATGCAAAATAAAGAAACTGTGTATTGATATGGAATGCTTATAGTGTTTCGTGTTTAGTGAAACAAGGTACAGATTGTTATGTAGTGTGTCCTATAATGTATATAAAAGAAGGAAACAAGAAGGAATATATATTTGTACTGTATTATTTTTTACATAAAAAAATCCTTAGGCAGGGGCCGGCCCGGTGGCGCAGCGGTTAGGTGCACACATCCCACTTTGGCGGCCCGGGGTTGCTGGTTCAGATCCTGGGTTCGGACATAGCACCACTTGGCAAAAGCCATGCTGTGGTAGGCATCCCACATATAAAGTAGAGGAAGATAAGCATGGATGTTAGCTCAGGGCCAGTCTTCCTCAGCAAAAAGAGGAGGATTGGCAGTAGTTAGCTCAGGGCTAATCTTCCTCAAAAAAGGAAAAATCTTTGGGCAGATAAACACGGAACTGAAAAGTGGTTAGCTATTCGAGGGAGCAGATGGGAACTAGGTAGGTAGACGACAGTGAGACAAACAGACAGGAAGGACACTTTTCACAAGACACCTTCTCACACTTTATCATGTTTGAATTGTGTAAATATATGACATATTCAAAAATTTAAATATTCCTAAAAGCCCTATCAAACGTCCTAGGAATTTTTTTTTTCCTTCTTTTATATACATTATAGGACACACTACATAACAATCTGTACCTTGTTTCACTAAACACGAAACACTATAAGCATTCCATATCAATACACAGTTTCTTTATTTTGCATTATACTTGCAAAGTGTTTGATTCTGGAATGTATCAAAACTTATTTATCCAGTTCTCTAATCATGGACGGTTAGTTGCTTCCAATCCTTTAGCTGAGGAAATGAATAACTTTGTCATGTGTTATTTTGCATAATGAGTAGAGTGTATCCATAGGATAATTTTCCTTAGCTGGTATTGGTGGATCAAAAAGTATGTGCATATGTAATCCTTCACAACAGATTTTTGCTAATCTGATATAGTTAAAGAAAAAGATATATCAGTACAGTTTTAATTTACATTTTTGTTAATATGAGTCAGACTGAGCATTTTCATCTGTGTAAAAGCCTTCTCAGATACAAACTGTGTTCATATCCTTTGCTGATTTTCTCTTGAGTTGTTGATGATTTTCATTCAGTAGAAGTCCAATAAATAAGCGTATATTCACTATTTCTCAGTTTGCTATGGTATAGGCTTCATTTTTAGGAGAAAGTGGCCATTCTTATCTCCTTTGTATTTCAAGCTACAGATGATTAGTTTTGCAAGGCCTAACAAACCATGCATCTTTTTATTCTGTTTTTAATATTTGGCCAAAGTTGAGTTTGAACTAATAGAAGCGTAACTATACCCAAAGTTCCTCTCTTTCTATTGCACTCCACATGGTTGAAATTTGCTAAGTATATTTGAAAGAAACAACAATTACAACTAAGACAAATGCCCAGTCTTTCTTCCTCTGTAACTAATTTTAGTAATTTCGCCAGTCCTTAGGATAAGAACTGGTAATGTGAAAAGAAAAAACAATGGAATTGTCTGCAGCAGAATGAAGCTAACACAGTAAACTCTGTTTTCTCTGTCTGCTTTGTTTTCCTCTTTTAGAAGTTTGATTCTATTTCAATTGATACGTAGTTTTCAGAAATTTGGAAAATAGTGACATATTCTGACTTCTCTAAACATACTATAAAATTCACCTATTGGTTTCATAGTACACCATTTAGAAAAAAAGAAAAAGCTAGAGTATGAAAGGAGGATCATTGCCTATATGCTGAATATTAATTAATTGATTCAGCATGTATTATTGAGCAGTAATTATGAACCAGGCATTCCACTGAACACTGAGAGTACGTACTAGTAAGTGAGAAAGGTGCACCCTTGCCTTCTCAGAGCCTGTTCTAAACCAGCCCCTCTTTACCCTGATTACAATGAGAATTGCCTAGAGAAGCTTTACAAAAATATCAGCGCCTGGGCCTGAGGCAAGAAACTCTAGGGGTGCAACTCAGGAACAAATTTTTTTAAAACTCCCCAGATGATTCTGTGTGAAGCCAGAGCTGAAAACCACTGGTCTTGCCATATCCCCAAGATAGCTCCAAAACCACAAAATATTTTGAAGAGGAAGTGGTCATGGAACTTTTGATATGATGTAATATGAACTACGTAGCATCGACTTTGAAGCATTCTTGCCACAATGTTTAACTTAAGAGCAATAAAGCCTTAAAACCTGCGTTTCAATTTAGAGATAACTTAGAGGATAAAAGAGCAAGTGAAATGGCACCCCGAGGAAAAATATCAGACAAATCCAGAAACTGGTATTTTCTCTGAGACAAATGGTCTGGTTTCTTGAAAAAAGGCAATGACAAGAAAAGAAGAGAAGGCCTAAGAGTGGGATGGGACTGATGGGATTAAAAGAGAATAAAGAAACAACCACCAAATATAACACATTAACCTTGATTACATCCTGGTTCAAAAAATCCTTAGGAATAATTTTGGGGGACAATTTAAGAAATTTAAATTCTTAAATACATACTAGAAATTAGATATTAGTTAATATTTGTTGATTTTTCTTAGGTCCTTAGATATATCAGTATCTATGTACAAGAATGTCTTTATTTTTAGGAGATGCATGCTAAGTATTTAAGGGTGTCAGCAATTTCAAATGGTTCTTCAACAACACAAAATGATATCACACATATACATAAGCAAATATAGTTGGATTTTTTTAAGGAGTTTGGAAAAGGCTGAGGTATTAAAGATGAAAGAGGCTTCTGAATAATGATGATAATTATATTTAATTAACTACCATTTATTGAGTTCTATGTTCCAGATACTATACTAATGACGTTATATGTATATTATTTAATTTTTGAAACAAACATTATTATTTTAACTTTACAAATGAGAAAACTGACGTTCATGATGATTAAACAACTTATTCAGTTTCACACTGAGCCAGAATTTGAACCAAGTTCTTCCTGTTTCCCTTGTGGGAGATCTTAGTCACTATGCAGCATTGCCCTGCCCCCAAACTGCACCATAACCACTTAGGTGGTAATGGAAAGCACATGAGCTTTGGCTGCACTTCAATTACAACACTTACTACAATGCAAATCCATCTAATGTTTACGTGTCTGTTCTATAGACTGTGTCCTCCTTGTCATGCCGAGACCATAGACTTTGGAATCAAGCCCACCTGGATCCAAATGTGGGCTCTGTATTTATTAGACGTTTATTCTTAGGCTAATCTCTAATCTCTGAATTTAATGGGACAGGAAATGGCAAGAGAAGGTAAGGGGAAATTTGGTGGGGAGGAAACAAGAGGATATAGCTGTTAACTCCATGTAGGCAACAAGCTTAAGTAAAGAGGCAAAGAGGGCTGTGAGGTCTCCAGCCTGAGTGACCAGGAGAATAAAGTTACTGTGATCAGAAATGGGGAAGTATAAGGGTGAGCTGTTTCAGGGGAGGTGAGAAATTTCCTAATGCAAAAGTGGAATTTCTTACACCTCTGCCTTCTCTTATTTCATAACCCCACAACCCACCGTTAGAGGCAGGTCATCATAAAGATGATGACTTGAAACTATGAGGTATATCTCTCCTCAACTAGGTAGCAGAGCACCTAACATCTTATGAGCCAATACATGGGCACAGAGCAAAGGAAAGGGCTTCAAAAACTCTCTTGGATCCAGTGGGCACAGACTGGCTCAAAATAGCCCTGGGCCTGAAGCTTATGGGTATTCCATGGCCCATAGGATCTATACCTTTATGGACAGGCTAATTGAAAAAAGGGGAATAATTCGGGGAAAGTGATTTTCACAGAGCTACATAGTAGATCAAAAGGTAGCAATATTTTCACCCATTTATTCAATAGATACTGAACACCTACTATATACCAAGTATCGTTGTTGGCATGGAGTTATAGATAAGGTCTTTGCTTGCATATGCTTTTTATTCAAATTATTCTATTAGAATTTTTATTCTAAATCTATTTCTAAGTCAAGTATATAAATGGATAAATAAGATAATTTTAGAGAGTGATAATATTCTTCTAAGGTTTTCTTAAAGTGCATCTTCATTTCTTAGAAATGACTTAGAACTAACCTGTCCTGGCAATACTCATGACTAACTCTTGTCCTTCAGGTCTTACTTTAAGAGGAGCCTTTCGTGACCCTCCCTCCACATCTGTTCTCCATCCCAGTAATGATCACCATCTATAATGATTGGTTGTTTATTTATTTCCTTGTTTAATGCCTGTCTTGCTCACCTGGATGGTAGCCTCATAACAGCAGGCACCTTGTCTATTTTGTTTTCATTGGGTTCCCGCTGCCTTTTGCAGGACCTAGCCCATGGAAGGTTCTCAGTAAATATCTGTGGAATTAGGGTGACCAACCATCCCAATTTGCCTAGAGCTGAGAGTTTGCCCAAGATATAGGGCTTTCAGTGCTAAAACCAGGACAGTCCTGGGCAAATCAAGACAATTGGTCACCCCATATGGAATGCATATCTATTGGCTAAGAAATTAGTCCCGCATCTTCCATAATCGAAGTTGAATCTCAAGTCTCATTAAACCAGACCCAGAGCAGAAGTATCACTAGGCCATGGTACATTTAGCTGAAGCCATTGCTTCTGGTTTAGGCAGAGGCTTAGGGAAAGTGAAAGCAGATCCCCAGGGACTCTTTCAAGCATCCAAATCACTATAATAATGCAGCCCTTGAATTCCAGGGAAAGGCTATGCCCATAATCATAAAGTTAGTGGGGCTACATCAAGTCTATTACTTCTGGGCCTCCTCAAGCCTCTTGGCTGGCTGCTGAGCAATCCAGATGGAACCAGTCTAAAAACTAACAATTAAAAACAGTCAATATTGGGCCGGCTCAGTGGCTGAGTGGTTAAGTTTGCACGCTCCGCTACGGTGGCCGGGGGTTCGGAACCTGGGCGCAGACATGGCACCGCTCGCCAGGCCACGTTGAGGCGGCATCCCACATCCCACAACTAGAAGGACCTGCAACTAAGATATACAACTATGTACAGGGGGTGGGGTTGGGGAGATAAAAGCAGAAAAGAAAAAAAGATTGGCAACAGTTGTTAGCCCAGGTGCCAATCTTAAAAAAAAAAAAATACAGAAAAACAGTCAATACGAAGTAGCATTTGACAGCTAGAAAACACCTCTAAAATCATGTCGTCCAATCCCCTCATTTCACAGTTGAGGAAACTAAGAATCTGAGATGTTAACATCTCAATGGAGAGCAAAGTTTTATAGGATCCTCTTTATTCTGACCAGGGTCCCTTTGAAACCTTGGTCACTGCTCTTACTCTACAAGTGAGAAAATGAGTCCCTTCCATTGTTTACTCTCAACAGGCTGACCTGTTTTGCATTTCCTCCCTCATTTTGTATTCTCTGGAATAAGTTCTGCCAGCCCCTTTTTGCAAGTGACTTATTTCAATATACTGTTTTTTTCTCCCCAAAAGAACTCCTGTTTGACAGGTTCAAACCTTCCCTCTTCCTTGAAGCATAGGTTGATGACGACAAAATTTGGAGTGAAAAATTTCCACCGCTATGTAGTTTGCAGATCTTAAAAAACAAAGAAAGAAAAGAAAACCTAAAAACACCTATAAAAATTTATGAAGGGGCCAGCTTGTTGGCAGAGCAGTTAAGTTCACAGGTTCTGCTTCAGTGGCCTGGGGTTCCCCAGTTTGGATCCCAGGTGTGGACCTAGGCACTACTTGTCAAGCCATGCTGTGGCAAGCGTCCCACATATGAAGTAGAGAAAGATGGGCACGGATGTTAGCTCAGGGTTAATTTTCCTCAAAAAAAAAAAAAAAGAAGCCTAATAGACACCTTACTTGTGTCAGGTGAGATGTTCTTGGAGTTAAAGTCATTGTGATATACTTTAAAGGATTGGGTCTGACAATAGATATATGGGTTTTTTCCTCACCAATGGAAAGACACAGACCAAAATTCACATTCGTTTTTATTTTGTTGCATGTTCTGATTCTAAAAATGACAATATGTCTGCCATTAGCATTAATGCAAGAGCAAGGCCAGGCCTAACCAAAATCACATCTAGAGATATTTTCAAAACACTATGTCCTAGTTCAACTCTTTTGGGAAAAAATACTGTTTGTTGTTAGTTATTTTGGAAGTTAGAAAGTTTGGGTTCACGACAGCCTTTTACAACAGCTGGTGTTTGACTTTTAACTTAGGAAGGCAGAGTATTCAAAAAGAGTTTGTTCTGAGTTCTTAAAAAACAAAACAGAACTTAAGACAAATGTTTTATTTGTCTGTGGAGCTTCATCCAGACTGAGACATTTTGTTTAACTCTTTGTTATGAATTTCTTGCTGTGAGAGGTGTTAAATTCATACCTCCATAGAGAAGGCCTTGGTCTTTCTTAGACTTATTTCCTTACATGCTTTTTCTTAGGAGATAATCTCTTTAAAATCATTGAACAACAGTCTGGGCCAGAAAATTCCTCTTCTCTTCCAACTGTTTCCAAACTTCACCTCTACAAGCAACAGCCACGTTCTTTCAACCCATTTACTTACCCAAACACATCTCCAAACACACACCTTGACTCTCTCAACAGATCTTAAGTAAATTGACCATTCCACTAATAGGGAGCGATATCAACATAGTCAACCTCCATTTTCCTTCAGTTCGTGACCACTCTTCAGAGACAGCTAATTGGAGACAATTATGTAGATAATTGTAGATTCTAAAATTATCACTAGTTAATTCTAGGCCCTAGAAACATTAATCATATGCTAGTAGTGTTACCCTGTGGGATATTTAACTCTAAAGCAGGTTTCAGTCAAGAATCAAAGCTCTTTTGTGTGTTACCCACAAGACACATCTCTATCTGAGAGGGGATACACACAAGCACATCACAAAGCAGGAGGGGGCTCATTTTGATAAACCATGTGAGATACATAACATTCTTTAACACACTTTTCATGTATTATAATTTTGTATAGTGGGACCAAATAAAATTCTCTGGACTTTTGACTGACAGTTATCCTTTACAAATGTGATTAATCAGTGAGCAGAAAAACATAAAACAATAACTTTACCAGTATATATTACCTTAAAATGTAAGCTTTAAATATAGAAGTTTAAGGTTATGCTGTATAGCTATATGAAAACATCCAATTTTGATTATAAAAATCTTTTGGCTTTTTGAAGAAATTTACAAAGTAAAAAAAAAGTATAGAAACCTGTGTACCCACCCCCCACCAATGATAATCATGAACATTTTGTCATATCTGCTTTATAGCTTTCTTTAAGAAAGAAATGAAACAGCACACATAAAGTTGAAGTCCCCTTTGTCTCCCGTCACCAGTCCCGCCTCCACTCCTCCGCAGAGGCAGCCGTTCTCTCTAATTGACTAGTGAAATACAGTTAAATTATATGATCTGCTCCTTTTGTTTCTGTGCAGAAAATATATTTAGCATTATGTTTTTCCATAGCAATATCTAACTATATTGTACAGAAATACTGGTTTTTCCAGGGAAATAATGATTATCCATGTGTCAAAATGAATGTTGGGACATTTTACAAAATTAAACTTCACAGAATTATCTAGAAATTATAACAATGCTGTAATATTTTTAAAAGATGATATAGTCTTATTAAAATCAATTATTTTATTATATGACAGAGACAATACCTTAGGTATATGTATTCATGATGACAACAGTAAATGCTTATTAAGGAAGCTTTTTTGATCAACTTTTTTTTTGTTGCAGAAGATTCACCCTGAGCTAACATCTGTTGCCAATCTTCCTCTTTTTTTTTTTTCCCCTCCCCAAAGCCCCACTACATAGTTGTATATTCTAGTTGTAAGCCCTTCTAGTTCTTGCATGTGAGACACTGCCACAGCATGGCTACTGACAGACAAGTGCTGGGGTTCTGCACCCGGGAACCAAATCTGGGCCTCCAAAATGGAGTGCACCAAACTTTAACCACTAGGAAATCAGGGCCAGCTCCATAATTTCTTTAATATACTTTATGAAGTCTCATTAATAGTCTAGACCATGGGTACTTTAATCATAAAGCCACCAAGAATTTACTATTTTACTATCTTGAATATTAAATAAGATAAATGGTATGAGCAATATTTAGAGAATTTTAATAAAAGTTATTAGCAACATCTAGAGAATTCTCCTTGATTATTTTATCAAGAAGGATTTTGTAGAGAATATTTGTCATCAATATTCGAAAACAAATTGTACTTCTGTAATGTCAAAGTAGCTTCATAGATTTCACCCCTGTAGGAATAATTAGGAAGTAAAATCATGTAGTTGAAGTCTCTTCAACTTGCGTAACTTTGCTGTTACCTTGTTGGATGGCCTTGGAGAGATCATTTTATCTCTAGGATTCAATTTCCTCATCTCAAAATGCCTTGGTTGGTGGCATGGGGGTGGGGAAAGATGAAAAGAGATGATCGTTAGTATTTTTCCCAGCTATAAAATTTTATTATGCTATTATTCATTTTCTCCCTTCTCCCTTCTCACTCAATGTTCTAGGACATAGGTCGGTAATTAGTCAAAACTGAGAGGATCTTCTAGCAAAATAGTCAGACTTAACATTAAAAGGCATAAGAATTTGAAACAGGAAAATGTTTACTTAATTCACTATAAGATCAACTCATTCACAAGAAACCAAACAAAACCTCTAGAAGGAGAAATTAGAAACAGAGAAATATGTTTATATTTATAATTTACCATAAAGATGATATAGAATGAAGAATATTTATCTAAATAAACTTATGTTAAACATAGTTGAGTTTCTACTCAAAACAGTGATACATCATATCAAAATGATGCATGTTTAACGTTATGAAATATTTCTTTGTGCAGAAAAAATGTCACTATGTATTTTAAAATCAATGAAGATGATGAGACTGTCTCATGACCTCATGATCAGGCTAGGTTATATGATTTCTCAATATTAATATCCCTTCTGAGGATATTACAGATAATTACTTTGTAAGAGTAAATAAGAATTGACAAATGAGAGAGATAATAATGCTTAGAAAGGAAAAATAATTTTGCCTTTCAACAGTTCTTGTCTAATATGAAGGAAGATATAGTAATTTTTTGCATCTTCTTAGGGGACTTTGAAAACCTACTATCTGTTGTGGAATTTTCCATGCAGTCATTACACTGTTGTGCACAACTTTCAAGTCTGAGAGATAAAAAGTGACAGTGATAGAGCATTGCATGGATATGTGGAAGAGACTTCCCCGAAGTTATCTTTTCTAGTCAATTTCCTTCTATTTAGGAGTATCTTCTCAGCAAACTTAAATGAATGATTCTCTATAATATTTTTAGTAATCCCAGGAAAGGAAAATATATGCCTCTGTAATGACCACTGTTAGAAGTGAATGACCCTCACAGACCCAAAGTTCTCCCTAAATGAGATAATGGATGTGAAAGAACATTGTAAAATATAATAAATGTTGAGAATTATTATTGAGATGATCATTCCAAGGCTGACCCTACCATGTGTTTCATCACAAAAAGCCCTTTTAAGTGGCAGGGTTCATTGTATAGTTAGCAAGGGACTGAGGTGACTGGGCAGGGACTCAGGGTCTGGAATGTCTAAATCTTCATGTCCTGCCTTCATCATCCTTCTTTCAGGTTCCAGGGAAATGGTATGTAGAGAGGTCAATGCCAAACACATACGCACTCTTTATTACTGTGAAATTCCACCATGGCTCCCCAGTAAGCTAGGATGGCCCATGGACAGAATTGCTTTTACTCTGGCTAGAAGCAGGAAGAGGGCATGAAACCAAAGCATGCCAAACAACCTCCTTCCCCCTTTCACTCTAGGCTGTCAGATGATGAGGAAAGGGAAGTCAAGGAAAAGCACACTAAAACACAAGGGGAAAGTAAGGGGTTTTCTCTGAGGTCTAGGGCCAGGCTGGTCTAATTGGCCTGTCCAACACCTTGCACAGTAATTCATCTTACCATTGCAGCCAGATGGGCCAGAGAGGCCAGAGAGAAAGGATCACAAGAAATGGAACCCAGATCCCAAGAAATGAGTCATATGGCACCAAAATATCCTTGTCTTGACTGAGCCATCCCACTATAGGATTTCCTCCTCTGTGAAAGGGTGGAGGTGGCAGTGGAACAGTTATATTTTCTTCCTCTTCCTTTAAATCTATTCTCTGTGCAATAGCAATTACTTTTTTTCTTTTACATAAAATAAATACTTTGGTATCTGTGCAGTACTGTACGTATATAGGTTTTTGTTTATTTCTTTCCTGTTCAAAAAAATAACTGGGTTTGTGTGTCCCAGAGAAGCCATGACTAGTTCAGAGATGTTATAAGTCAAGTTAATCAGCTGCAATGTTATATTAACATACCTTATTTAGAAACTGTTAAATGATTTTCTCAACATTGCACCTGATCATTCTTCATATTTCTGCTTTTTAAAATTCTTGTAATCTTTTGTCAAAATACATGACAGGCAGTGCACATCATACTTACCAAAAACTGGTTTGTCTTCCTTGGCTTTGAAGGTGAGGAGGCCAAGGCTGCAGTCTAGATGGACTGCCACTAAGCAGTGTGACCAACGCCTTTGTTTTCTTTCATTTATAAACTGGGGCTAAGATTCCATATCCCTGGACTATTCATCTCCATATTCCAGAGTGACATTGAGAAAATAAATGAAAGAGAAAATGTGGAATTATTTTGGACAGTTAGTTGGCCATTTCACGAGGCCCTTTAAGATCCAGAGAGACAGAATTCAATCTTGAAAAAGCCTGCTGTTTCACTTGGGACATCTTTAATGTTCTTCTTACGTTGAAGCTGTGATCCATTTCTTATACTTTTCTCTCTTTAGTCCTATCTGGTATTCTGGAGCCCCACTCCTCTTTGAGATGACAAGTTTTAAATATTTGAAGGCAGATATGCTTTTTGAGATTTTCACTTAAAGTTCAAGTGTTTTAAGAAAATCATAAACCACAAATAATAATTTTAAACTTCTATCTCTGAGCCAAATAATAGACATTGTTTTGCAATGAAAACAACTGGTCTCTAGTTTAATTTAAATATACATATCTACTGGTTTTAGCTGCAATATCTTGGACATGTAAAATGAATCAAATTCATGATAGAAGATTTTTTCAGACATTATTTCATAAATCTTACAGTAAGTAATTAAATCCATTTTATAGTGAAGGAGATGGGAGCATTAGAATCAGAGAGACATGGGTTTAATTCATGGCTTCTCCAGCTGTACGGCTTTGCCTAGTTATTTACCTTCCTAAGCATCATTCCTTCATCTCAGAAATGGAGAGAACAGTACCCATCTCTCAGGGTTTTGGTGAGGATAAAAGATAATGTAAGTAAAAAACATAACACAAATATGGTGAAATACTCAACAGGGGGTAAAAGGAGTGAACAATAGCAATATATGTCATCAACACATGGATAGATGATTAAAATCAAAAGGTAAAGGGAAAACAGTGAGAAACAGAACAAGACTGACTGCACAATAGCATTTGGGTAAGTGCACTCATGTGGTACTTGCATAAAACAATGCCATCATTGTTCATGAAGGTGGATTGAAAAACTCACACTAACTACAGTGTGAAAGAGTAAGTACCTTTGGGATGGTGAAAACGGGGATTTTAGATGGAAATGAAAGAGACTAAAACAAAAGAAGAGTGTTGGACATGGATCCATCATGGGGATTGCTCTAATTTTGTGCACTTGAGGTCCAAGAAGAAAGGAAAAGAAAATTGCTGTTTGGCACAGGACCTGCCATATAGAGGAAGCTCAATGCAGGTGGCTATTTTTATTACTTAGGTCAGGCTCTACTCAGCAGGGCTCTATCTGCATCAATTCGACTGGTATTCTTGAGCTTCCCAACATTTATGGGGATAAGAATTGAACCAATGGCATCAAAAGCCAAGAAAGAAACTGTGAGAAGTAGAGAATGGAAAGAATATCTTTTTATGATAGAGAATAACTGATGCACAATCATTGCAGCTATTATTTATTGAGTGCCTACCATGTGCTAGGAAGTCATCAGTTGGTTCAAACAACATGTATCTAATAAGTGCTTATTATGTGTGAGACACTGCTCTAGACATCAGAAATATAGCAGGAAAACAACTACAATGACAACAACAAACCTGGCTCTTATGGAGTATATATTCTCATGAGGGGAGAGAGGCACTAATGAGTAAAATATATAGTATGTTAAGAGGCAGTAAATCCTGTGGAGGAAACAACCACAAAACGAGGAAGGACCATGTGGAGTGGGGGTGATTGTGATTTTAAATAGGGAGGTCAGGGAAGGTTTCTCTGAGAGAAATTGTTCCAAACCCATTTCATGTATTATCTCTTTTAATTGATCTTCTCAACACCCAGTGAAGAAGTTACTTTCATAAACCATGATTGCTATTTTGAGACGGGGAACCTGGGGCCTAGAATCCTTTGGTGCCTTTTCTAAGGTTTGATACTTGGCTAAGTGAGAGAGACAGCATTAGGGTTTGGGCTACCTAGCTCTGGAGCTGTCCCCTTATGTATTACCTCTCATACAGGGAGCTGGAAGGAGCCCTGAGGCATCCACCAGGATGGGGAGCAGAATGTGGTTTGGTAAAGCATTGAATCAATATTATCATAGTATCCATTTTACATTTTGAAAAAGTAAAATAAACATATTTTGTTTTGGTGTAGAAAAACTTCAGAAAGTAGAACTAGGCAAAATCTTCCAGGCTGGAGGGTGTATCCAGAGGTTACAAAGGATATGTGAAATATTTCCATTAAGAAATCCTGATTTAGTCCAACCCTTTTAATTTATTGCTACAGGACCAGGAATTTCAAGACTGTGAATGACTTGCACAACCTCATATGGCTTGTTTGTTACAGAACCAGGATGGAAAACTGAGCTTGAAAGACTAACCAACCAGCACAACCACAACAGCTGGGCTGGGCCGTCCCAGCCTCGGAGCTTTCCCCTGCATGGCTGACCAAGCTGTCTTGGCTGTGAGGCTTTTCTTTTAAACTGCAGAGATAGGGAGAGTGAATTTCTGAGTCAGGCAGACCATTTGCAGAAGAGAAGGAAGGAGTATAATTAGAGGAAACGAAGTGAGAGGAGGCACGGATGAAGAAAATGAGGGGAGGACTCAGCTAAGAATAGGCAAGGCGAACTTCAGGATCACTATTTCCACCCCAGGAAGGAGGAGGCAGGGAGGGAAGATGCAGCCGGGACAGAAAGAGTTCCTCTATCTCAGTAATCCCAATTATAGTCCTATAGGACAGGTGGGAACAGTGTTGTTTTATATGTGGGAAAACTGAAGCTCAGAAAAGCTGCTTTACTTACTCAAGCTCACATAGTTCGCAAGAGTCTCCTGATGCCTTTTTTTTTTCTTTCCTTGGGTCTCTTTCTTCCATTAGTTGTTTCCATCGTTTCTTCCCTCCAGCCTGCTTTTATTTGTACAAGGTGAAGTTGTGAGGTTTTCACCTTTTTTCTAAAATAGTTATCAAGTATCCAGTGACAGAGTATGTGGTTACCGTGACAACCCAGCCTTTACTGAGGACTGGCCTCCTCGCTGTGCCTCCAGAATCGTATTTCACGGCACAGGTTACCTTCCTTTGTGGATCTTGTAACAGCTTCAATTTCACATTTTGGTGTGTTAACGTTTGTCCTCCGCTAGACTGTAAGCTTCCAAATGGCAGGGACCAGCCTACTTTTGCCTAAAGTGTGCCCCCAGCGTTTTGCACAATGCCTAGCACCCGGGCTCTCCGTAAATATTTGCTGAGCGAACGTTCTTGTGGTTCCTCTCGGCTCTCTTCTGAAAGTTACATGGACAGGACTTTTAGCTCATAATTATGTTAAGAGATACTGTATAAACGAGTTGGGCCGGTATTTACAGGTAGTACACAGGTAAATGAACACACACCTGACTGCACAAACAGCCCCGGGCAGGCGCGCTCAGGAGGAAACGCAAGCAGTCGGAGCGAGCCGAACCAGCGCCGGTAAACACCGCCGCGCCGGGCTCGGCCGCGTGGGCGGGCACCCTGGCGACCGCGCCGCGGGAGTCCCGGCCCCCTGGGACGCGTGGGCGGGTCCCTGGCGCTGGAGGCGGCGGCGGGGTGGGCGGTGAGCTGCGCCGTGATTGGCAGGTGCCTGCCGGGGCGGGGCGGAGCCGGCGGCGGGGGCGGGGGCTCGGAGCGAAGTGGGTGTGTGCGGTGGCTGGAGCAGTAGTTTCAGTATAAACAAGGCGCCCGACTGGTTGGACGGATTTTCTTTTCCTTCTTCCCGCGCTCTTTCGCTGCCTGTCCTTTGGTCGCGATTGTGGGCGCACGGCGCACAGCCCGAAAGCCGAGGACCCGGGGTCCATCTGCAGGTGGGTTGTTCCCTGGCCAGGCAGTTCTCCCGGGAAGGGCCAAGCCCCGCAGCGGGAACGCGCTACCGTGCTGCGCTCTGCGCTCGGAGCGAGTGCGGCTCCGTCTGCGCCCCGGCTGCCGGCGCCCCCGAGGCGGCCAGAGAGCCCGGGGCGAGCGAGCGCTCGCCGGAGCTCAGCGGCCGGCAAAAGCCAGGGACTGGAGGAGTCCGCTGCCCGGCCGCCGAGGGCGCCTGGGGCTGCCCCGGGAGCGGACCCGGCGCCAACAGGTGCGAGGCTGAGCCACTGGGGCCCGGGCGGGGACAGGCTTGGGTTTTGCCTTGCTTCCTGCGTCCGGATCCCGCAGCCAGGCCTTCTGTTTCGAGATCTTGGTACAGTTTTTGAGGATTTGTCTGAGTTCTAGTCGTGTTCATCTTTTATTCATCCTCTTCCCTTCCCGTGCACAGCTAGGTTGTTTACTTCTATTTCTTCGCTAGTTTCGTGTGTGTGTGTGTGTGTGTGTGTGTGTGTTTGTTTATTTTTGGTGTCGGAGCCTCATAATCTAAGGTCAGACTCTTAGGAAGGGACAGGGACCATAAGTCATGTGCTCGCTACTGATGAGGTGATATTCTTTCACCCCAACGTTCAAATGGCGAACTTGGGACACACGAGTAGCCTTTCTCTTGCCTGAGCTCAGGAGAGTCGCCGCGGGTCACCTGGCCGGACGATAATAACGTCAACTGGGGGCACCTGGGAGCCTCAGAGGCAGCTAGCGTGAGGGAGGCTCCTCTTTCTAGGGGAACCGTGGGAACAACTTCAGTGCTGTACAAGAGAAAAGGGCGAAACGAGAGGGCTGGTGTGTGCTCGCCTCTGTGTGTGTGTATGTGCGCGTGTGCCTGCGTACCACTTGAGTCTTGCTTCCCACCTTACCCCAGCCTAATTGGCGCAGTTCTGGGAAAGCAACGTAGTTAAGTGCTTTGACAGTGCAGAGGGTGGCGCAAGTGTAAATAGCAGGAGATATCGAGGGAGCGACTTTCTCTTCTGAATGTAGATGTGTCCGTCTTCGCCGATGAATTCAGAGGGTATAGTGTATACAGATGAATATGCACACAAATGTGTGTATGTGTGTTTGGGCGAAAGCGTCTCCAAGGAGTCTTTGGTCAGCAGCGCCATGTGACGGTGATCAGGAACTGCTGGTGTGCGTAGAGCTATATTTAGCCGTGGATGATCTCCGGTGGCGAGGGAGGGTCTCTGAACTGGGTGCATAAAGGGGAAGAGTCCAGGGATCAGGGTTTGGCACTCTTGAATAATGTCTGGTACAGTCAGACTCAGATGGGGTGAATAATTATTCTTTCCTCCCGAAGACAGTAGCTAGCGCTGGGCATGTGATGGCTGTGTCTTAATTCAAAACATAGTTGGACCGTGGTGATAAGCTTATGCTGAGAAACCAGGAGGAGCGGGTTCACCAGACCGCATACCTGATTGGAGATCTGGGAGGAAAGTAACTGGTCCGATGAGGTTTAGACCATGTAGAATCGATTTCTAAAAGGAAATAAAAATAAAAGTTCTTGCTGTTGAGATTTTCATAACAGAAAAAAAAAAAAGAGTGGCAGCTTGTTAGACCCTCTCATTAATGGCCATTTTATTTTGGGGAGGGACAGTGGTTGAGCCAATGAGGACCCGGGGCGCTTTTGACAGAAATCAGTGTTCACAAGCAATGGAGTATTGTGCCTTTTAGGCAGGTTCTCTGGCAAAGATGAGAAGATCAACTGCTGATTAGCAAGTTTCTTGTTGGCATTCTTCCACTACACCTAGGTCTCTCCTTTGTTTTCCTAGAGGTGGCAACATTTCTGGCCACTAAGCATACTGGCCTTGTACTTCCCAGTTGTCTAATGGAGTGTTCAATTTTTAGAATTTATTTCTCCCATGGTGCATTTCAGTCTTGCTCCATTGTATGTGCTCTACTAGACACTTAATCTGATAGTACCACACCTGCTACCTGGGAGCATACTGTCTTTTGGAATAGAGAATCACCAGAAAGTATTTAAATCTATTGGCTTTTTTTCTCAGAGTAGTAGTTAATCTAATATATTCTTAGATATTATTACTAAATATTTCTAAAATTTATTATTTATTATCATAATACATATTTCTTATGTTATTACGAACATTACATTCTTACAATCTAAAACTAACTACTGGCTAATAAAATACAATAGACAAGAAAAAATTTAAATAACACGTATCTAGGAAAAAGAGAAATGGTAAGGAAATTGAAGGGAGAAAGTGAGCGAGTTTCTGTGTGGGGTAAAGTACCTGATGTGGCACAGGAAGTGATGGGATTAACTTTACCAGTCTCCAAAGGTGACCTGGAAGAACTGAACTTTGCAGGAGCATTTGGATGACCCCAAAGAGAGGGATCTCCTTGTACAGGGGATGAGGAAAGGAGGGTATTGTCCTTTACTTGGGAGAAAATTCTGGAATCCCTGCCGCAAAGATTGAGAATCTTGATTCTGATGCCACAGATAATAAATGGAAAAGCCATTGTAACATTTTGTGAGATCTTAAAGAGACAGATTGTGCTGTTGAAAAATATTGCTTAAGATTTCTGGGATTTTTCAGGTGGTTGAATTCAGGTGTTACCTCCCCACCCCCTTCACTTTTCAAGAACTACAGTTGTCCTTTTTGGTTCTCCAGTTAAATCTACAAAAGTTAGATCTGTGCAAATCTTGATTATCCTAAACTGACAGATGTTGCAGCCCGTGCTGTGAGCAGATTTCTGCCCTGGGAATAGACTTGGGTTCTGGCCCATCTGGAGCCCTAACGAGTCACTTGCTCTCTCCCTGTACCTGCAGTCTCTGTAAAGTTGACGGGGTCTTGAGCTAGATGATTTTTGACTCCCTTTTAGCTCTGTGATAACTGATTTATTTGGCTGTACTGTCACTTCCTGCATTTGCACCCTGTATTAGAAGTGGAAGATGAAGAATGAAGTGTCTACAGTTCGATGTTTAGCTGCTTTCTGGGTGCCTGGAAACGAAGAGAGGACAGTGATGTTTCTTTTTAATTGATGGAAACTATATAGAGATTCAGTATTTTCTTGAACTGCTTTTTGCTTTTATTTTTTTCTAGAAGTGTATTAAAAAATAATTATCAAGAAAGTTGAGTCAAATTTTTTTTGACCTATTAAGTCAGTGTTACTAACTACAAAATTTTTATCTAATTTTTTAACCATTTTTCCTTAGGTTTATATATTTCATTTCAAGATATGTCTATATCTGGAAGTCATTCAGTTGATTCAAATTTTATTGGGAAGCCTGGTATGAAAATTAGTTTAACACAGGGAAAGTACAAATTAGCCTTGTAAGAAAGGAAAACACTCTATAGACTACCCTTATCTCTCCATTTATCAAAAAGAGAAGAATGGAGGGGGAGAGAGAAGCACAGTTTTTCAAGAACTGCAGCCAAAAAGTAAAATTATCCCAGTAACCATGTTCCAGAATAAAATGTAAATAGAAAATTCTGCTTGTTTACTGAGCGTCCTCACTAAGTATCAGGTCATGTTCCTGCTGAGAGGAACTGGATTTAGAAGCATAATCCCTTTTAGTAAAGGATGCTCCCATATGATATTCTATAATTTGGCTTGAGATCTATCATGTATAAATGACGATTCAGCCACTTATATCTGTGCTGTTCAGTATGGTAGCCAATAGCCACATGGGGATATTTAAACTTAAGTTTAATTAAATTAGGCAAAATTAAAAATTTAGTTTCTCAGTTGCATTAGCCACATTTTAAGTGCTCAATAGCCACATGTACTAATGGCTACTGTATTGGACAGTGTGGAAGAGGAACATTTCCAATATCCCAGAAAGTTCTTTGTGACAGCACTTCATTAGATAATGATGATTTTGATTATCCAGATCGCTTTTAATCTTCTGGGAAAATGAAGTAATTAATTCTCATTATAGACGGGCACCTAAGACATAAGATCAACTGGCTTTATAAGCCAGTGTATGTTTTCAACTGTACAGCATAAGCAATGCCACTTTCCTAAGTTCAATAATATGCTAGGATCACAAACACTAATTTCTCAATTGTTTTCTCCAGAACTCTAGTCCTTTTACTTTTCTAAACCAGCACCTGCTGTTACTGCTGGAAAGCGCCAACCCTTACCAAGACAAGGGACGTGGAGCCACCTACTGTTAGGCTCAGGAACTGCATGGAAGTTGTAGATGATTAAAAACAATTAATATGTAAAATGTCAACATGTTCTGTGATCAGTTCCCACACAGTGAAGATTTATCTCATGGAAAAGTTTTAAATGACTCTCCAAGCCCATTTAGAGTTGCCATGTACTGAAATGTTGTTTTATGTTTTAATAAACTGCTAACAAGACATCCCCATGACAAGCGATGACAAATTTCAGCTTTGTTTTGCTTCCAGGGAAACCAAAGATAGTAATTATTTAAGTCAGAATCCCCTTCCTCCATCAATTAGGAATTAGTAAAGATTTTTTAAAGTAACATCTAAGACAAATCAAGAAAAATTCATTTTTTGTAAAGAAGTCTATAACAAATCAGAAAATAATACTGCCATTTCATTGTTGTAGAGAGAAATAGGACCTTCTTTCCTCAAAAACACTGATTTTTTTTTCCTTGACTGTGAAATCTACTAAGCATTTGGGACTCAGGTCCAAAGCATGCACTTATCTGGGAGTTACTTAGTTTTTGTTCACATGCCAAAGAAGTGAGTTGATTCTGAGTTGTCTACCCTGTGTTGTTTGTCCTCTTAACACAATGCCTCTGTTTCAAGAAGGTTAGCAGAGGTGTAGCATTTCTGCACTTTTTAGAGATGCTGCTAGAAATCTCTGCTTTTAGGAGGTCCCCTGGCTGAGGAAAGAAAGAAGGAGGTAATCTGCTAGACATTTTCAAGCTCAGAAAAAGGCATGTTTTAGATAGTGTCCGAAACTTGATTTTTACTTTCACCCTGCCTCAAATCCCTGATTACGTAGCCTCCATGAGCATGCAGTCAGTCCTTGTATTCTAAGATCCTGCAGTGCCAAGAGGAGGCTAAAAGTACTTGAGATAGCAGCTGGGGTGAAGCTAAGATCTGTGAACTCTTTCTCATTCAGATCTCTGGAACCTCAAATGAGGGAAGGAAGAAGATGCATCTCACCATGGTGCAAAGTTCCTTTGGAATCTAGCTAGGAATTGGGGAACCAGTCATTCCAGGATATTAAATTAAGCCTCTCCCCACTAAACAAATATGCTTTCAAAGTTCAGCGTGATAGGGAGGCCTTCCTCCACCTCAGTGGGTTTGTTTTTCTTCACTGGGACACATGCCCAGCATTTGAACAGAAACTGAGAGATAGTGATCAATATAAAGGCATTGGATTCATTAACTATTTCACCCAAGCAGTATGATGAAATAGGGATGGGAAAAACCACTTTTTTCTTTGACGCCTACCCTTTCTATCTCATTCTCTGAGTGTAAGGGAAGTGCTGACCTGACATTCTGGCAGAGGTTTACAAGGCACCCATAGCAGATATTGAAGGATCGCTTTTGATTTCGTTTCCGCACCCGTCTTTTCCTTGACCTCTTTTCCAGTTTGAATTGTCACCTGAAACCATCTTATCCTGGTGCACCTGCCTTGTCATAAATAACGTTGTGCACAAGTGGTCGCTAATTCAGACACAGTCTGCTGTTTAGAGAAAGGCAGCTTTTCATCTGGTGCCTTAGTTGGTTTGAAACCATTAGGCATGCCTTTCAAATCCATTCATCCCTTAAATCACCCTGAGCTTGCCTCCTTGCTGCTGGATCAATGTCAGGCTAAACTTTGTCAGGGTCCTTGGAAGAACATGATCTATCTTTGTGACTGAATTAGCTGCCCTTGTAAGATATCTTGTCTGTCAACCAACTTTTCAGCTTACCAAATTAATTTTAAGAAAGAACATTTATCTTGTATACCTGGGTTGGATATATCTTTTACTTCCCTCTGGGAAGTTTCCAGCAGAACTTGTAATCTGTATGCTGATTTTGGTGTGTCTATGATTTCTTTTAGCCAGGTTCATTGTTTTAAAAACCAAAATCTGGGGGCCGGCCTGGTGGCGCAGCAGTTAAGTTCATACATTCTGCTTCAGTGGCCTGGGGTTCACCAGTTTGGATCCGGGGTGCAGACATGGCACCGGTTGGCAAGCCAAGCTGTGGCAGGCGTCTCACACATAAAGTGGAGGAAGATGGGTATGGGTGTTACCTCAGGGCCAGTCTTCCTCAGCAAAAAGAGGAGGATTGGCAGCAGGTGTTAGCTCAGGGCTAAATACAAAGCAAAAAAACCCCCAAATCTGTTTCCCATTGTCTCATTGCCTCCTCCCCATCCCAGAATGCTGCCTCAATTTAGGGGAAAAAAATACCCCCACCTATTTAAGTATCTCTACCCAAACCAAAAGAAGTGTCATTTTTAAATTCTCTTTAACTCCATTTGATTGCTACTATCTGAAAATAGAAGTATTCCTTGGTTTCTGAGGAGCTGATCTTGAATGTGTTAGACCAAGGTTCCCTTCAGAACCCCCATGTTCTCCTTCTTTGAGGAGGAGTAGATAGATAATATCGAGGTTCTGTGCAGGCCGGCACATGTGCTTCCTGATCTGGAGTGTGAACCCCTGAAAGTCTATGCAGACCTGTTGGTATATTTCTCTGGGCCAATGTGAGAGAGGTTTGTGATCTCCCTGAAGAGTTAAGGGCCACTGCCAAATAGAATATATTCTGAGTTCCTCGGAACTGGTCTACAGGTGAAGCTTGCTGAGGTGAGAATTGCTGGTGAGATTAACCTATCCTCACCTTATGTTATTGGTAGTGATTTGAATAAAGTCAGCCACTTTTTCAACTGTGTCATATAAAGCTCTCTTTTTCCAAAGGCATTAACTGCTTCGAAGTTTGACTTAAGGGTTAGTTAATGCCAGTATTTAATTTAATGGTGTCACACATTCTAATTTTGGGAAAGAGTCAGTTTTTCCTAAACATTTTTGGTGAGCATGTCTCCAAAGATAGGTTCACTGCATTGGACAAAGTTTGTGCTCAAGAAGGATGGCCGACAGGAGAAGTTGGTTTTGAGATAATGTTGGAAAGGGTAGAGAGGAGTAACTTGAGAGTGTATAGGACCGCAGAGACACAAAATATTAATTGTGAGAGCTGTCAAGAGCAGATTGCTGCAGGCAGGGAGAAATCAGAACTACACTGAGATAAAATAAATGAATGGAAACTATGGGATACCAGCAGGCTCAAACTTAGCCCTTCTCCAATAGGAAACCATTAGCGGGAGTGATTCCTAGAGTTAATAGCGCCCAGGGGTACATACTTCTCTGGATTCTCATGTCCAGTAGTTGGATATTGCATTTATTTTCTTAAACAAGAGCCAAGCCAATATTTACCCTTCGGAGCCTCAGTTTTCGGTTCCAGGACGGAAGCAGGTAGGACTGCAGTCTTGGATGTCGAATCTGAGTAATCCTGAACAAGCAGTAGTTCCTGATGGGGGTGACAAGGGAAGATGCTGGAGAGGACAAATCCACTGTTTATTTTCTTAGGTATTTAAAAATATGCTTCACAAACAGGACTTCCCGTGCCATTCTGCTGACCTTTCTCCTTGTTTACCAAATGCATCTATTACATAAGGCAGTTGATCCTTCCAGAAAACAGCGAGACTGGCCACTTGTTAGAGATTGTCCAGAAATAGGTGATGAATACTGTGATCCATGCTCTTTTTTATGATCATTCGTCTCATTAAAGTTTTTTTATTGGACATCTATAAAGCACACACAAGCAAATACACTACATTTCATTGAATCTAAGGTGCGGTTCATTGTAAGATGGTCTTTTATTTCACATTTTGCTAAAAAGAAGACTGTCACTGAAACGTTTTCTTATCACTCGACTATTTACATGCATTCCAATTTCAAAAATGCTAAAATATAAAGAAATGTGTATTAGAATCTCTGCAATCTCTGTCTAGATGGGACAATGCTTTGGTTGCAAAGATCAGTAGCTTAAATATTTTTGTTGATAGTATCGCTTTTCAATAAGAGTAATTAATGGCATTAACACATCTTTGGAGCAACGATTTACATAGAACATGTAAAACTTATAAATTATTCTAATAGCCTACAATTTGGGATAGACTGACAGGCTGTTCATTTAATGGTTAAACATTAGAAGTTCAAGGACCATGTGCAGTATAACATGATAGAGTGTAATAAATTTTGAACCTGGCATCTGAAGATCTAGCTGTGAAACCCTGCTGCCCGTCTGTCCCTTATCTGATGTGTAACCGAAAGTGAGTTATTACAGTTTTCTGAACCTCAGCTTATGCAGTTAAAACAGATTGAGGATCACTCAGAGTGATACGTTTCTAAGGAATAGCACGAAAGCCTTTTGCCATGGCTCTCCTAATGCTCTAGGAATTTTGCTATAAAGAAAATTGGTTGTTTTGTTTGAATTTAGAATTTTGGAAGGGGTGAGCAAAATTGGAAATAATTTTCCAGATGAAGAAACGTATGGTGGGGGAGGGGCAGAGTAAGTGCCTTTCCGAAGTTTCCACAGTCAGATTAGGACTTCGTTAAATCTGAGTCCTTGTCCAGATCTGAGTACCTGTCCGCTTTATGGGAGTAAACAATTAAGAATTACAAATATTTGGTGCCTTTTGGTGCTGATTCCTAGAAAGGGGACTCCAAGTGACCTGTGACTGTTTTGTGGGTTAGTGCTTGCCTGTCAATAAACTGAGGGCAGCAGGGTGTGAGATTCAGGGAAGGTCCCTTGGGCTCGCTGGTGCTCTCGCCACAGCGCTGTGTGGTCCTCACCTGGTCACTTCACCTCACTTCCCAGGCTCTCAGTTTGCACATTTTGTGAAAAGAGGAGATTGGACCAGATACACCTGGACTTCGGCTTCTTCCTTGACTGGTTTGCAGTCATTGCTAATCACGTGGGGCGCACATTCTCCCTCCCAGTTACGGCCTCGGAAGCCTTCTCACTCATCCTCAGGCTTCTAGGCAACCGCTTCTAATTGATTGCAGTTGGAAAGTGAAATGAAATCTATTTTGCGTCCTGGACTAGATGATCTCTGTGGTCCCTTAGAACTTTTAACATTTTCTGATTTTCTGGAGTTCCCAAATCCTGGCCAACCATCTCCCAAAAGCACTTTATTGGGCTGGTTTCAGTAGCAATGAGTAAGTGGAGAAATCGGGGAAAATTCACGGTTTTTGGCAGAAAAAAGAAGGAAAAAAACCAACTCCAAGGGCGTGATAAAGTGAGTTCCACTTATGATCCTGTAACTGAAGGACACTGGTTTTAACCCTCTAAATGCTGTTTTCACCTGCCAGGTCATCATTACAATGGCTGTTGTTTTTTTCCAACACGGCACCCCTGGCCGCCCCCTGCGGAGGGACACACACATTGTGATGCTGTGGCCCCCTTAGCTCGAGCTGGAACAGATGTGCTTGCATTGACAGGATGTGCCTTCTCAGACAGGACTCCACACCCCTCCCCCATTCGGATGCAAATATTTTTTGACGTCTTGAAAAGAAGGCTTAGCCCAGGTTGTGTCCTCCTGCAGCCTCCACACACCCTGTCCTTGTCAGCCCAAGGCCTGGAGTTTGGCTGCCTCTCATTGTTTGCCTTCTGAACCCCTCAGTGTCGGCAGCTCCTGAATGCCTCCATTGTCCAGACATGCTGCCAGAAACCAGGAGTCTTCTCAGAGCTGGGGGCGCTGTGCCTCGGAATCCAAGTAATAACTTAATCGCCTCCGGCCTCCACTGAGCACCCTCTGACAGGGGCTTTGTGAGTGGCAAAGCACACAGATGGAGACGACTGTCACTGCGCTCCTTGTTCCCCAAATCAGGTGCCTTCTCAGCCTGTGTGTTTACTGAGAATCGAACCCCCAAGAGAATTTGACACAAAGGGGTGAAAATCAATAGCATCAGATCTTCCAGTAAAAGCTGGGGAGTCAGCATGAACTGTCCTGATGCACAACACACACACACACACACACACACACTCACACACTCTGTGTACTTTAATTCCAGGCCTCCTTTACAATTTCAGTGATCTCCTGATATGCTCAGTGCTAGTCCGATGTTTGTGAAGTGTTATGGACTTCTTCCCAACCAACTTTGAAGGCTTATGTATTTCCAACTTAGGATAATACTTCACTCGGTGGGATAAAACAGTTTGAAGCTCAGTTCCCCCCTCTGCCTTCGCAGCCAAATGTGAAGGAGTGATGTCTAAATATGGCAGCCAGAGACTTGAATTTAAGTCCAGATTGGATCCTTTGATCTAGCATTTTATGATATTTGATTGAATGAGATTGGTACTCAAAACTATGCATACATGTGTTATTCAAAGAGCAATTTGTTTCTTGATGGGTTCTGATATTGTATCAGAACCTAACCTATTTTTAAAATTGCCTGTCCCCTCATGACTGTTCAAGTCTGGTGTCTATTAAAGCTTGCTTTTCTTTTGGACTGCATGTAACTGACACTGTGTTTTCTCCTTTTTTATTCATTTTAGGAAAGTATGCCTCAGACTCCTCCCTTTTCAGCAATGTTTGACAGCAGTGGTTACAACCGAAACCTCTATCAGTCTGCAGAGGACAGCTGTGGAGGCTTGTATTACCATGACAACAACCTCCTCTCCGGATCTCTGGAAGCACTCATCCAGCACTTAGTACCTAATGTGGATTACTATCCGGATGTAGGTATCCATGTTCCTCTGAAACACATCCTTGGTATTCAGCAGAAATTGCAACATAATAGTCAGGGACCCTAGATACTACGGAATTAGATCTGGGTTGCTAAGAATTTTCCTAACAAGAAATTGCATATTTATTATTGAGTGCTTTAAGATCAAATTGAGCCTGGGTATGATTCAAATTTTGGTTGTTGTCTGCCTATAAGTTTCTTTTCAGAGTTGGCACTACACGTAGGTGGTCAGAGACCAGCTAAATGAAGTACCTGTAGGTTTGATTCATGCATATACCTTGGTCCTTAAATAGAAATTCCAGAGAACATTGGATGCTTCCAGAATATTTAATACCTTTTTTTGTTTCCAGGACCATCACTATGCTGAGAAAAGTGAAGTTAGATAGGGAAACTTCGTAGAAAAGGGAAGAAGAGTTATATTCAAGATGCAATTCTTTATAAATCGGACATCAGATGACATGTTTTACTGTGATAACTGACATTTGCATAGATAATACTTTCTAATCTAGGGAATTCGTTTACATTTTCTCAGTCTTTACAGCAATTCCAAGAGGCTAGAGAGGAGGAAACTGAAATTCAGAATGTTCAGTGATTAGTGCGTGGTCTCACTCCCACCATCAGTATTCAAACCGAGATTGTCTATTTATGGGGCAAGTGATGTTTTCTCCCCTTCCCTTGTGCTCCAGCTGCTCCTGTCACTCAACAGCTGGTTGTTGATAAAGATTTCATGAAAATATCTAGATACTAGGTTCCTATGTTTTTATAAATATAATGATGACCTTGGTGTGCAAAGGATAGTTTGTGCTTGCCACTGTAATTCACCATGATGTTTCTTACTTAGTTATCTCTCTGTGTGTGATTTGTTACATAGCATTTTCAAATACGTTGCCACACAGGGAGAACTTGTAATCAGAAGTAAAAGGAAGCTCTTGTTCAGCCTGTAAGTGTTTATGAGCTACCAAAGGCGCCTAAGGGGGAAAAAAACCCATGGAATTTTCCTTTTCATTGGGAGTCTGAAACTATTATAACAAATAAGCACTACTTCATTACTGGCTTCTTGGGAGACAATGTGGTTAAAGAAAAGTATAGTATAGTGTGATATTGTGTTTTATCAAACTGCTTCGCCTTTAAAGCAAGTAGATAGATTACTTGAAAGCCTGCCTTTGAATGTTCTGACATAAGTACACAGACACTCCAGTGTGCCCCACTGGACACACTGGAGAATTCTCGAGCTGATGTGGGTTGGGTGTTTTTTTTGGTTTCCATTGAGTTACCATAATATTTGGACACAGAACAAGATTCTGTATGGGTGGTATATTTAAGTTAGATTTATCTCTCTGGGCTGAATTTCATTCTTCTTTACTAGCGTGAGTTATCTGCTCTGGTATCCTGGCTCCCAGAGGATGAATGTGAAAATGTGCTGTGAATAATTTCAATAGCTAAACTTGTCCTGTACTTCTGTTACTTTTGGTATGCTTTAAGGGTAAAGACATATCAGAAGGTAAAGGAGAAATCCACCTTACAGTGTTTTTCTACTAGTAAGCTTCACTTTTGAAACTGTAGCACTGACTTTAAGAGAATTTAATTAAATAAGATGTATAATATATAGGAAAGATGTTAGTTTCAGAGGGAATGTAACCATGATGTTTTTTTTCTCTTGCCACAGAGAACGTACATATTTACCTTCCTACTCAGTTCTCGGTTATTTATGCATCCGTATGAGCTAATGGCCAAAGTTTGCCACTTATGCATTGAGCACCAGAGACTAAGTGATCCTAATAGTGATAAGGTAACGATGTGTTTTGAACTTTACAGTTTTTTCTATTAAGTTTTGGTAACTCTGTGGCTTAGATTTTGTAAAGTTGGTCTCCTTGGTAACCCTAGCTTATCCCCTGGCTGAAGTGCGTAAATGGTATCATGGCTCTGCCAAGGGGATTGGGAATGGTATAAAGAACACAATATAAATCTAATGCCCTGGGAGATCCTCAGAGCCTGCCTTAAATTGGTGGCGCTTGGCATTGACTTGGGGGAGGGGACTAAAGCTTCCTCTTCAACCCCAAAGACTTGGCACTAGAAAAGTCGTGTAATCCATGGATAGATGGATAGCTATCGCTGAATTAGATTTGCTTTTTCTCTCTAGAACCAGATAAGAAAAATTGCACCCAAAATCCTTCAACTCCTGACAGAATGGACAGAGACATTTCCTTATGATTTTCGGGATGAAAGAATGATGAGAAACTTAAAAGATCTGGCTCACCGAATAGCCAGTGGTGAGGAGGTGGGTAACTTGAATTTCCAGGCAGAGCCTTGGTGGGAAAGGGTACTGAATTATGCAGCAGAATCTCCACTGCTTCCTTTCTGTTTTGCCTTTGGGCGCGTCTTCTACAGAGCATATTGGTCTTTTTGCTGTGTCAAATGGGGATGATTATACAATCCTACTTCAAAGGGATGCGATCTAGAGTTTTGTGTGATTAATTTAGGGGGATGTTCTTGTCAGTTCATGCACTGGATTCATGTCGCGTGTGTGTGTTAATTTTGCTTTACTTATCCCTTTCTTCCTTTCAAAAGGTTTGACAGAGCAAGTTAGATAATAAATACCATATTAGTAGATGTAAACACGAACAGATATAAAATAAATAACGTTAATGTATTAACAGATGATAAGTAGTATATTGATAAATCATAAATAGAGATAGACAGTTTGTACCATGGAAGGGAGAACACAAATATGCTAATGTTGGGATCCAGTGGACTAGGAACGACTGCTGTGTTTGAGTGTAAGCTCCAGGTAAAAGGGAAAGACAGTTGGTTATATCATTTTCACTGTCAGCAAAGAAAAGACACACTAATCTTCAGGGCATTAAATTAAATGAAATTTTTAAAAACTTTCTTATGAGGGACTTCGTATAGGGGGCGTAGAATGAGATCATGGAAACTGCTCTCTATAGTGTCTATAACAAATGCTCCTTGATTAAAAACTGGGGCCGTAGGATTAATGTGTAAATTAGCAAAGGGAATTCTTTGGGAGAAGAGAAGACAAAGAGAAAAGGATCTAAGTCTTCTCGTGCCCGGAAGTTGATTTAAGGCTAGCACCCAGAATAGGTGGAGGTGGAAAGTCAGTCTCCTAGATAATCTTTCATAAATATCACTTCCCTCAATTGGGTCTTTGATAAGAGCTAACTAGCTGTGACAAATTCCAGGTTATCCTCTTTGAAGCAGGTCTGGAGGGCTGGTACTCTGTGTGGAAGCTTGTTGGGCAGGGATGTCTTTGTAGTTTCGTGTTGCTGGTGAGCCTCTGGGAATAAGTTACTTGGGCACAGATACAACATTTTCACCTAGGAAAAGAAGCATTTGGCGGTTGCAGTGATGTCTTGTTTCATTGTCTTAAAATGCATTCTCCCATTACCAATAACCTTCCTTGAGAACTCGTTCTTTCAGTGGTGTGCTGTAAGATCATGTAATAAGACACCCTATCTATATTCTGTCTACTTCTGGTGAATACATTTAAATGCCATTTCCCCCGATTTAGAAAAAATCAGTCTGAAATTATATAAGATTAGCACTTGAAAAATTTGCATTTGCTTCTCCCCATTATGTTCTTATGAAAATGGAATTAACCCTTTTACTGTTTTCTTGTGATATTATACTGAGCCCTGGTGCTCAAGACAGCTATTATCTCTATAAGGCTGAATGTGTGGTTTCCTGAGTCGTTTTGCAACTTATGACTGTTACAATCATTTTGCCAGTGTGCGTGTGACAGATTCTAGCAAGGTATGACTCGGTAGGTAGGTCTTTCACTCACAAAGGCAAAAGTTAAGCATCACAGTCCAGTTTTGCAGTAAATCTTACATTAGAGGGGTTAGCTGTTGTGTTGCTTGGCAGGGTCAGTGTTGGCTCAGTGACCTTAGTTTATGACAAGCTGCTCAAAAGATTAGTGGCATCATAGGACTTTTTCTTGTGTGAAGGCTGAACCCTGAGTCAGTCAGTGCTTCATGTCAGTTAAGTTGTATTTAGGTCCTTGACTTGATGTGGCAGTCAGGTTACCTTCCCTCTATCGTCTCTTTAAATGTTAGAATTAGTGACTTGGTCCTTTCCAAAAGGAACACCTTAAAAATCGTTTTCTTTTTAGGTAAAAAGTTAGTGTTTTGAAGCCAAATGGATGGCTTTTTATCCTTCTTGTCCTGGGAGTCAGAGAGGGAGATGATTTCGACATGTGTTGGCCACATTGGATCCTATCTTCTTTTTAACAGGATCAAGCCACTCAAGGGGTGCGTCCAAACAGCCCTCTGACCTGGCTTCTTATCAGTACTCCTGTGTTAATAACAAACCCTTGCTAAACCTTGAGATTTTCAGATGGTTTTGTGTGTGAAAAGAGGAGATGAGAAGATAAGCCAGGTCTAACCCAGGAGTTGATTAACCTTGGGTTGCTGGAGAGATGTCAGCTTCCTTGGGCAGGTTGGGCTCTACAGGGAGATGCTGTTCCTTCATCTACATCTACCCAGTGTTCAGAATCGGGTCCACCCTCGGCAGCCGGTTGATCTGAGTGTGCTTTGGCAAGTCCCTAAATTCCTTCTTCCTTCTGCATTTCTGTAAATCATAAAAGTAACTGCCCTGTGTTCATGTCCCTCTTAGCTCTAGAATTTTGTGATGGTGCTCTTTCCTCAGTTCTTTGCTTAGCAGGCCACTTATCTGTCCTGTGCTTAAGTGCCTCTCCTCAGAGACCTTCCCTCACCACACCGACCACGATCACCACCCCATTGTTAGCTTCCACCGCTATTTCCTTCATAGCACTCTGTGGTTAGTAATTACTTGGTTTTTTGATGGCTTGTTTCTCCCCCACTAGACTCCATGCTGTGCCCCATTTGCTCACTATAGCATCCCTGACTCCTACCTCAGTGCCTGGCATTTAATAGGCACCCAGTAGTGTTTGAATGAACAGACGAACGAATGAACAAACTAATTAATTACTGGAATAGGAAAAAACCATTTCCCTCCGCGGGAAGGAGTGTGGGCTCTGGTTGGGACTTGTTGCTTCTCGCCTGGGATTTTAGGGATTTTTTTTTTTTTTGGCAGTCAATGAATCCAGGTGTGCCCTATATGTGATTTAGTCTGGTTCTTCTGAATCTGCTAGGCCAGTTTTGCATAATTTGGCTTAATATGTTCCCCCCTGGGGATTGGCCCAAAATGAAGCGGCTTATTAGGATTTGCCTGCAAGAAACACGAAATGAAACTAATGATTGAATTACATGACAAATAACTATAGTGGGTAGAATGCAATTTTCTCTTCCTTAAGGGGCTGGTCTTTATTCTGTCTTTATTTGCCAGGTAATTACTGTCACTGGCATTTGAAGTTATAAAAAAGAATAAGTGCATATTTAGCAATTCATGACTCAGGAAGGAAGCATGCTTAACAACACAAAGCTTGGTTTCTTGAGTAGAATGAAATGGGGGCAGGAAACTTTTAAAAGAGGTCACACACATACATGTTCTCTTGCTCACACACACCCACACGCACACAGAGACTAGTTCTTTGTCATTTGAACAGCTTTTCCTCTATACCCTATTGTATACATTTTTCCCTTATGTTTTGCTGCTTTTTGCTCACCAGCTGAACCCTTTACTGAACATTTATCTACCTCTTCCCTAAAGAAGCATTTTTTAAAGTGTAGAATGAGAATGTTTCACCGGAGATGCTGGGAGAGCGTTGGTTCTCACACTTGGCTGTGTGTCAGAACCACTTGGGGATCATTGACTATGACATTTGGGACAGAAGACTGAAAAAACCGTTTAAGTTCATAGATTTTTAGTGTAACTCAAGATGATGAAAGAAGCAGCAAGAGAAACAGGAATTTATTTTATTTTTATTTGTTTTATTGAGTTAGAATTGATATATAACATTCTATTATTTTCAAGTGTGCAACCTGATTTAATATTTGTATATATTATAAAATGATCATACAATAAGTCTAGTTAACATCTGCCAACCTACATAGTTACAAAGCTTTTTTTTTCTTGTGATGAGAACTTTTAAGATCTACACTCTTAAGCAACTTTTAAATATGCAGTACAGCGTTGTTAACTGTAGTCACCATGCTGTACATTACATCCCCAGGACTTATTTATTTTAGAACGAGCAGTTTGTACTTTTTGACCCTCCTCACCCATTTTGCCCACCTCTCATACCCTGGGATGAGGAAATTAAAATAGCCCTCAATTTAGCCTTGAACTGCTTTGAATTCCAAAGACAGAGACATTTTCTTCGAGTGATAAGTGTATTACCAAATAGATAGCATCTTCTAAACTGACAGTCTTAATGCTGTGTAGAAGATAGGTTTTTTGAAGATTCCATTTTTTAAACGCTTAAGGTATTTCATTAGTGATTTTAGGGTTGGCTGTGAATGTAGACAGAAAAAAAGGTCAACTAGTGGACCAGTTTAAAGAACTCAGTGGTATACACACCAGACAAGTAGACAAGAAGAAAAGAAAAAGAGGACTGTGTTTGCTTTTTCTGTCTTGACTATGTGAGAACTGATCATTTTCAAATATGTTTGTAGTTTTCCTTGGGTTAAGTATGCAAATATCTATTCATTTGAGTTTTTGTAATATGCTCTGGTAAACCAGATTGCCTCTGTAAAAAAATATGGTACCAGGCACTGGCCCTGTGGCATAGTGGTTAAATTCAGCACTCTCTGATTGGGTGGCCTGGGTTCATGGGTTTGGATCCCAGGCGCAGACCTACACCACTTGTCAGTCACGCTGTGGTGGCGTCCCACATACAAAGTAGAGGAAGATTGGCAACAGATGTTATCTCCGCACTAATCCTCCTCAGGGGGAAAAAAAAAGGGTACTTGTTAGTAAGATGCCATTTAATTTTCAGATGATTAATCTCAGGAAATGATATTGTGGTACCTTTTTAAAAGGAGCTGGTTAGGCAGTGAAGCATGAGCATTGCTTTTCTACAGCTGTAAATTCACTGGGACTGTCCTCCTGGAGCTCTTAACCTGAGGACTGAGTTAGCACTGAATCAGCCTGTGTGCCTTTCTTTGATACAGGCATCATAATTAACCTAGGAGGACAATTGTTGTTTGGCGATTTTTGGCTAGAAAAGGAAGAATAAAAGAGCTCCATAATCCTTATCACGTTGTGATAACTGTCCCCTAGGGATTGAGTGTGAAGTGATTTCTTTGACTTAAGTGTTTTAAAAGTCAAGAGATTGACATTTATCTATAATACATGCGTTGCTTTTAAAACCAATCTCCCTTAAGTGTTGGGACCATATCATAATGCAATAGTGAACACAGTGGCAGGTGGTAGTAGCATCATAGGAGGATTGCCATGTGGAAGAGTTTGGTTGTAAACCTTAACACGGATTCTAGAATGCAAAAGAAATGGACAGGAGCCAGATGGAGGTCAGATACCAAAAATGAATATCCACGGCTTCCTTGTGGTAGCCCATGTTATACGTGGAAGTCAGGAAGGTGGTTAGGGGGTGAGTGGGAGCTAATGGTGTGTTTCTGTGAGGTAGCTGTCCGAGCCTCGGACTAGTGAGACTGGGAAATCAAGAAGGTGGCCCTGAAGAAAAAGGATAGGAAAAGGATGCTCTCATTTGAGATCAGTGCATTTTAACCTACCAAAAGTAAACAGTGTATTTCTGTGCCAGCCCAGAGAACATTTAGTTACATGGGGTTCTTATTATGCTGGATTCCCTCAGTAGCTAATCTAAAACATCACTATAGTGTTTTCATGGTCCGATCTGAATTATATTCTCAAAAGCAGCCCAAGAGAAGAACTAAATCTTACAGGTCTCAATAGACGTTTTATGTGTGTTTCTTGTAAACCGTTAGAGCTAGCCTGACTCCTCCTATAACTCCCCTGAACCAAGGTGGTTCTCCAGTATCAAAGTAAAATCGTTGAAGTGCATCGTCTCTGAGTTTGCATAGTGGTGGAAATAGACTTGCAGAGCGAGGACGTAATCCTTTGCTGATTCCCGGGCAGACATATAGGAAGAATGTCCAGCAGATGATCCAGTGTCTAATCCGCAAGCTCGCTGCGCTCACCCAGTACGAGGAGGTCCTGGCGAAAATCAGCTCCACGTCCACAGATCGGCTCACAGTCCTCAAGACCAAGCCACAGTCCATACAAAGGGACATCATTACTGTCTGCAGTGACCCTTACACATTGGCCCAGCAGCTGACTCACATAGAGCTGGTAAGGCCCTTGTCATCCTCGCCCTTTATAACCACAGGCTCGGTTTGCTTTGGCAACCAATGAGTTTGTCAGCAGTGATGTCACAGGAGAGGTTAGAATAATCCAAATGGGAAATAATCTATGAAATAACTGAAAGATGTTTTTTTTAGACATTTGAATATGAATGTTTCTGATATTCTGGGAATTCACTTTAAAAATAAATACTAAGCAAGACTGAAGAGCAAAGAGTTTATTGACTTTCCTCTTCTTCCCCCTCTAATTAATTTTTCCATAACTTGCTCAGTCTTTCGCTATCTGGTGAAGCATTGATCTAAGCAGAAAATTGCCTCTCTTCAGACCTTGAAGATGATGACAATTGTAGGGTTAAAGGTTCATTTTATAAGCTGCATAAAAAAATGGGAGTAATGCCAAAAGACAGTAGATGGACTTGTAGATGGAATTTCTTCTCATTTTCATTACTACTGTTGACCTGCTGGGTTTGTGTTTCAGGAAAGGCTCAATTATATTGGTCCAGAAGAATTCGTTCAGGCATTTGTGCAGAAGGACCCTTTGGACAATGACAAGGTAATCAGTCTACCCAGAGGTCAGCCTTGAAATGGGAAATGGGATTCCTTAGTCTGTGACAGTGGGTACAAGAGACAGAAATTGGAACTACTTGGTGTAGGTTTTAAAATCAGGAAGTTTCTTTTCATTAGCCGTGTCTGATTCACTGTAGTTTTTTTTGAGCTATGTCTCCCAGTGTCTGTACGATATTTTTATCCTGTCACTAACTTTTAGCCTCTTCTTCCTCCTTACTGGGAAATTTAATAAGCAAGTGGAGGCAGGCATTTGTGGAGATGGAGGTAGGAGATAAAAGCTTAATGGTTTTAGCAGATTAAGTCAGAAAGAAAATAGGACAGAACGCTCTACTCATGATTCAACAATAGCGTGGGCAGTAAAGACAGGATGCACATCCAGTGTGCTGAGGAAGGGTCTTTACTGCCTTGCCTCTTGTTTTAAGGTGAACCCTCACGACAGGTTTATTGCCTGAGTGAAGCCCATGTAAAGAAAATAACACTGGGCATGGACTATAAAATCAGTATACGTACATAACAAATGTTTTTCCCCAGCGTCCTCTAGAAGCGTTTTGAATTGTTAGGCAAAGACTGTATCACCCACTAATGAACGCTCCCCTTTGGGAGTAGGGGCAACAGCTGTCCTCCGGCCTGAGAATAGTTTCCCTGAGTACAGGAAGTGAAGATGAGGTTTTGCAATAGAAGGCTAGGGGACTTTTTTGTTTGTTGCTTTTGGAAGGAAGGAAAGAGGGCTGTAATTAACCTGTTCAGGCTTGGCCTTGAACTCTGAGATGAGCTTAACTCCTTTTGCTTTTGAACAATGTGTGATTCACCCTACGCACTGTGATGGTATAGACTCCCATTTATCCACCTTGGAAGATATTTAGTTTTTTGCTTCATGATGCTCCAAAATTTTGTCCTAGACTTAATTTAAGAGAAAATTTTCTAGTCCCCTGCATGCTTCAGCTTCTCCTGGCTGTGTTGATATCAATTGGTATTCACACTCCATGCAGCATTCAAGATTGTTTTAAAATGCAGCCAAACTGTTCCTTTGAATTGTCCTTCTGAGAGCAGTTCCCACCCAGAGTAACTTCATTTCCTGGGAGGGAAGGGCACTGTCATGAATGCATCAGAGTGCATTTCTAGACCTTAGGGGTTTCACTGGAATGTACAAGAAATTTTGATATTTCTGTAAGGAGAGTTGAGAATGTCAGTGGTTCTCCCTCTTTTCCTAGAAAGCTTTCCTAATCCATAAACTGAGAATAAAGGCCCATCTCTGACAAAAATGAGAGCCTGATACACCTTTTTCCCTCCAAGTCATCTGCTCCTTTGCTTTCTCTTCAGAGTTGCTACAGTGAACGGAAGAAGACACGAAACCTAGAGGCATACGTGGAATGGTTTAATCGCCTCAGCTACTTGGTTGCTACAGAAATCTGCATGGTGAGAAAATGACCGTTCTTTGTCTCCCAGCTCTCTACATTGTTTATTTGTACTTATTTTACATCTGTTGGGCCTCCATGTTGACTAATTGCCCTCTTTTTTCTTTTTCTGTACAGCCTGTGAAGAAGAAGCACCGGGCTAGAATGATTGAGTATTTCATTGACGTAGCTCGCGAGTGTTTTAACATTGGCAACTTTAACTCCTTGATGGCAATAATCTGTGAGTGTTTTCTGAAAGATACATGTCCATTATTTTTCCAGGTCCTATGAAGTGTATCCACTTAAAATTTGCAAATAGTAGTTTTATTAATTAAAACTGTACTTTTTAATCCTGAATTGTTTCAGAACATTCAGAATTCTTTAAATATCCAAATTGGTGCAAATACGGATAATCTTTTTTAAGTATACAGGAATTAATGGAATACACTTAGTATTTAATTTCTCTTTTATGCCATTAAGAAAATATCAAGGCAAGCCATATCATAGGAGAAAATATTTGTAATACGTATAGTTGAAAAAGAACTTGTATCCAGAATCTATAAAGAACCCTACAAATCAATAATAAAACGGCAAATAACCCAATGAAAAAAGGGTAAAGTACTTGGACACTTCACAACAGAAGATATACTAATGGATAATAAGTATATGAAAAGGTGCTTCCCATGATTAGTCATCAGAGAAACACAAATTAAAATCACAGTGAAATACCATTTCAGACACTTGAATGACTTAAGTTAAAAAGATGGTTGAACCAAATATTGGTGAGGATTTGGCCCTCTCGAACATCATTGGTGGGAGTGTAAAATGGTACTACTACTTTGGGAAACTGTTCGGCAGTTTATTATAAAGTTAACTTATCTACACTTAGTAATGAACACTTTTTCAGAGTGTAAGTTAGAATGGCTTTTCTTATTTCTCTCTTTCAACTTTCTCTCCTGCACCTTCCATTTTAAATGAGAAGCTGGCATGAATATGAGCCCAGTGTCTCGACTGAAAAAAACTTGGGCCAAAGTGAAGACTGCGAAGTTTGACATTCTTGAGGTATGTGAAGCTGATATGTTAAGTAACATTTTACACCTGGAAAGTGGGATTCCTCTGTGTGATCTTGCTTCTTGATCAGATAGCACTAGTGAAGAAAGCCCATGTCTCCTTTCAGACCCAGGGAAAGGAAAGGGAGTAAGACAGGAGGAGAGGCATAAATCAGGTGGTAGACTAATGTAACCTAGAGAGAGGTGTCTGTTTTGGGGTGAATTGACATCACATTGTATACATTGAATACGTCACATTGTGTACATTGAATACATCACATTGTATACATTGAATATGTCACATTGTATACATTGAATACGTCACGCTCACTTCATTGATTTACAGTGTCCGAGGGGCGGAGTTCCCATGCCTACAGAAATGTTCATTCACCATCCTTTCAGCAAGTTTAGCTAACCTGTGAAAAAGCCCTTCCAATGTGATTCTGAGGGTAGTTGGACTTGTGCATAAAGGCATTTGTGTTTGAATCATATTCATGTTATTATTTCCTTGGTGTGTTAGTGCTTTGAATCTACTGTCTTTGGAGATAATAAGAAAGTGTACTTTCCTAAGTTTTCCCCCAAATTGGGAATTATCATTGGGTATATTACATTATGCTTTATTCGTATTGTCTAACATATTTCTTTTCCTTGTTGACACTATACTTCAGTTATTTGTGAATGATTTACAAAGAACAAGTTCACTGCAAAATGTTGGATCATTATATGTGGCTAACCATCAGCTGACCCACTCACTTTCAAATGAAACCAGAAAATTGTTTCTCATGCTGGTGTTTGACTCTTTGTTATCAGATTTAAGACTAATCTCAACAGTTAACCTGGAAAGAATTTGGCCTGGGTTTAACATTATTGAAGCTGATATCAGCTTATATAAATAAACCAAACCTCAGGAAAGAAAAATTTGTATTTTGATGTGTTTTGTGCCTATGTGTGTGTATGAGAGGGATAAATCATATTCTTAATGAGTTCCCTAACTTATTTTAAATTTTTTATGTAGAGTTAAAAGTATGATCCTGTAAACTTCTGCAGGTGAGAAGTAAATAATTAATACTCTCCTCTTTTTTGTCTATAGCATCAGATGGACCCTTCAAGCAATTTCTACAATTATCGAACAGCTCTTCGTGGGGCAGCACAGAGGTCTTTAACTGCTCACAGTAGCAGAGAGAAGGTAGGTGCTTAAAGGAGTTTTACTCCTGGTGGAGTTGCTATCTGTTGTGCAGAAATGCAGTGTGACCTACTACTGAGCCGCTTTTAGTGGTTCAGATCTAAGAAAAAAAGTTGATACACTGTAGAAATTTTACCACTTGCCACATAGTGATGGGGGGTGCTGAAGGAAAGTTGGACCATGGAAAGGGAAAGGTGGCTTGGTGTAAAACTTTGCAAATATATGTTACTGCGTTATTTTTGCGTTATTTAAATGATTATTTTGTAGTATGTCTTAGTTGTATTTCAAGCAATAAATTAAGTCATATTTTAGGATGACAAATGGCGTTAGAGAGTAATTTGATTTCATGGAAAAAGAGACATTTAAGCTCTCTACAAGGTAGCTGACTTAATATAACCTTTTCTCTTAAAAGAATGAGCTTACCTCCCATGGTTCAGTCATTTATTTTCAGAAAGTAGGTTAGTTGCAGTAACATTAGGCCTGTTACTAATTGGATATGTGGGTGGCAGAAAAAGTACAGGAATGATGTCTGAGAAATTAATGATCCTTACTCTCCCCTCCCCTTAAACAATTTAATATGATCCTGGATCGACCCTACTCTTGACTCTGAGAGTCCTTTCTTGGCACGTTTCAGTGTCGTATTTCCTTAGATAGGAAGGATAAGTTGTTTCCACATTTGGGAATCATGTTATTTCAGAAGTAAATACCTGGTTATGGAAAATGGGCTAATGAAGTTTGCTTGATGAAATTTATTTTCTGCTTAGATTCTGTCCATCTTTCAACTTAAACTGTATCTTTAACAAGTAAAAGAAAATGAGGGTAAAAGACATTTCAGGGCATCTCAATGACTTCCCTCTAAAAAGCTTTTGCCTCAATGATGTAAAATAAAAACAAACACAAAAAGAAACCCCAGCTTTTCCAAATGCTGAATTGTTCTCAACAAAATCCAACATATCAGTTGTGATAATGTTTGAGAAATACTGTAAATATATTAACTTTTTTTTTTAGTAAAGAAACAAGGTCAGAGAGGGGACGAAGCAGAGAGAACTGTCTCAGTTTAGCCCAATGGAGTGACTAGCTTGTCAATTTTACTTGCCCAAATCCCAGCACTCCTGTGACTAGATTGAAAAAGATCTAATCAGAGGTTTTTTTAAGCTTCAGAAAGTGAGTGTGTGCATCAGAGGATCCCAGGACCCTGAAGTTTCAGGATACGTTGGAGGCTGTCTGCAGCCTCTCACTCACCTCTCTGGGTTGGATGTGGGGCTCCTCTGCGTGACCCTCAGTGAGAGTTAGGTGGGCTCCGCCTCAGTAGGGTGGCTGTAGAATCCTTGCTCTGAGTAGGGAGCTGCAGCATTGGCCACAGTAATTCTGAGGTCCAAGCCCCTGGAAAGATCTCACTGAATATTGTGTTTGTGGGTCTCGAATAGCTTTTTTCAGAAAAAAAACGTTCAAAGTATTTACCCTTTACCTCATTTAATAAATTGTCTGCTTATTTTTGTTATTTTTTTAACCAGTTCTATGTGAGCATATGAATTGTTCTCTCTAGTTCATGAAACAAATGAAATCACTACCATTTAAAAAAATTGGCTTTCTTTTTAACAATTGATCTCAGAGGCAATGAATGAAAATATTTCTGGGTAAAATCCATCTTTTATTTAAAAGACTTGGGATTCTTTTTCCTTTTTTGAAGTGAGAGTCGACTCCCTTTATTCCTAAGTAATTTCCTATTTTAAAATCTTCTTGACAACATGACTAGAGTAATAGAATCTTTGATATTCTTTCAGATCTTAAGTTTATGTGGCTGAAGTGGCATATCTCTAGGTGCCATATCATAGAACAAATCAAATCTGTCTTCCACACAGAGGCCTTTAAATGATCTTTAAATAGCTATTTGTTCTGTGGCTACGCATGTCTCATGTGCTTAATTGAGGTAAAACCTGTACTATTTAATTCAGTCCTCACCACAACTCAGTGAGGTAGTTACTACTCTTCCCATTTTAAGGTGAGGAAACTAGACTTTGTGAGTATGTTAGGTTTATACTAGGGGTTGGCAAACTTTTTATATTAAGAGCCAGATCATAAACATTTTAGGCTTTGTCAGCTATACGATCTCTGTTACCACTACTCAGCTGTGATGTAATGCCCAAAGGCAGACATGACGATACGTGGATGAATGAACCAGCATGGCTGTTTTCCAGTAAAGCTGTCTGGCCACTGTAATTTGAATTTCATATAATTTTTATGCTCATGAAATATTATTCTTTTGATATTTTTCCAGTCATTTAAAAATGTAAAATGTACAGCTCCTAGGCCATACCAAAACAGGTGGTGAGCCCAGGTGACCCACGGGCCACAGTTTTCAGACTCTTGGCTTATAATGTTAGTAAATGCTGGAGCCAAATTTTAAACTGAGGTCTCACAGAATCCAAAGCCCAGTGCTTCCCATCACAAGGGATCTTTCAAAGAAGCGAGGTTCAGGGGTGCTTTTATCATTGCTGCTCTGACTGTTTAGTTCTAAAATAATAGAGAAATGGCCAGTCATATTGAAGGAGAAGGTAGCAAGGGGATCTTTACTAATTCAGCTGTAGAGACTTCCACGGACAATAGCAAATGATTAAATGTATATTCAAAGGGGCTGTGGAAACTGAAGATTCACTTTGGCTGTTTTTGGAGATCAGTGAAACAAAAAATAATCAAAGCTTGGGTTTTTTTTTAATGACTTTACGGGAAAATCTGAATATCTCTCTAGAAGTGAAAATTGATACTTAATGTTTTCATGTATGAGCCAAAACGTATGTTTTCCAGATCTCCCAGTCGTTTAGTCTAGATGTACCGCATGAGTCATAAGCTTAGGGAAACTTCAAAAACCTGCTCTGGGTAAACAACATAGGCCCACAGTTTGTGTTTGGAGCCTTATTTGCATTGTGGCAAATTTAGAATCTTCAGAAACGTATTGCCATTTAATGAGAGAAAGTAGACAGTTACTGTGTCTGAGCTCTGCTCTGTGTTCCTTATGGGCTTTGTAGGATTTAGGATACTTTTTAAAGAGATTATTATTTTAGGTTAATTAATTAAACACCACCTCCTCAAACCAAAGATGTGAGGCAGGAAAGTCTTACTAAAGAAAGTTCCTTGTTTTTTAAACAACCACTAATTTTAATTTACACACTTATATTCCTCCTTCACTTGGGCACATCTCACAACACGTTGTGCAAGGTACTTCTTTGGTGATTTCCCATGAGTACAGGTGCTTGCTTGCTGTCATGCCAAGACCAGGTTTACTCAATAGAAAGTTTGTAGCAACTATTACCTAAAACCCTGAGCTCTCACGTTATCTTCAGCAATGTCTTCATGGGTGAAAAAATGTTCATCTAAAAAAAAGTTCATCTGAAATGTAGATGTCTAAATGATATAAATAGAGATTCTAGCAGGGAGATGGGGCACACATCTTAAAATCGTGGTGCCTGCAGCCAGGGGTATTCTGTTAATGTTTGGCTCTCACTAAGGGGTTGCTAAATGAAAAGCAAGAATTCTTTTAGATCTTTTTCCTTTGATTACAGCCAGAACTTTTCAGATTTTATTATATGCTATTGCAATGAGAAAAATAGAACTGTAGGAACAACATGAAGCCATCCACTTCCCAGTGCCACTTGTCTCTGCTGTGTTTGGGTTATTAATAGCATTTGCAGCTTAAGCAAAATTATGTAAGGGAGGAAGCTGCTCTCATAGGAGGTAAACAAAACACTGTATCTTGATTCACCATAGGCTTTTATGTAATCCAGAGTTAATGTTGTTCATTAATTTCTTGTTTTGTTTGATGAGAGACCAAATGTTTGTTTGCCCAAAACAAACGAGGATCTTTTGTTTTTTCTAGATTGTGATACCCTTCTTCAGTCTTTTAATCAAAGATATTTATTTCCTCAATGAAGGCTGTGCCAACCGCCTTCCAAACGGCCATGTCAACTTTGAGGTAAGGATAGGCTGCAAAATTCTGAGCAAGCCTGTCTAGCATGGCATCCCAAGCCAGGCAGCTTAAACTGACTCTGAAGTTGTAGAACCAGGTTTTCTCTTTCTCTGCTATTTTGTAAGAAAATAACAGTACCGAGTAGAATAAATTAGCTGCACCATTATTGTTCATTATTATCTGAAGGTACTTGAGTAAATTTTTACCTCTACCTAGCAAATACCTATACGTGGTTTTTATTAAATCAAGAAAACTGTGTAGTTCAGAAGATTAGAAGCCAGAGGGAAACATTAAATGGTATTATCTCTTCCAAGCTCATGGAAGCTCATTTTTGATGACTGCCTTTAAATTATTTCATTTTATTCTTCTCTAGAAATTTTGGGAACTGGCCAAACAAGTGAGTGAATTCATGACGTGGAAACAAGTAGAGTGTCCATTTGAGAGGGACCGGAAGATCTTGCAATATCTGCTCACGGTACCAGTCTTCAGCGAAGATGGTGAGTAGGCCCTTCAGCTCGGCCTACCACCAGCATCCCAAAACCCTACAATTAGGAAATTAGTGTATAAATGCTTGGTGCCTGGTTCCTCGTACAGCATGAGGCCTGCCTTCTGACCTATTCCATCTTAAGAGTTTTCTGTTGCACAGAAAACTTTTTGATTTAGCCCTAAAATATTTGAGTCAGGCACTCACTATTGACCCAGAAATAGTATCTTTCTGTGTTTAAATATGCTTTATAACTCTAGCTCTGCAGTGCTTTCGGCACAAATGGAAACTTATCGAAAGATTTTTTTCCCCTTATTTGGGCTTGCTTCAGTAGACAAAAAAAGGTGTTTTATGTTATGTTGATGTTCAGGTAATTGGAAAACAAATAAACAAACAAAACATTTAGTTGCTGCCTCCTGCTGTTTTAAAAAGTAGTGGAAAGTCTTGACCTGTTAAAACGTTAGGGAATTTGAAGCAGAAACAGTGATTGTGTACAGAAAAAATTGACCAGAAGAGAGTTGAAGTTTGTAAAAGACTTGAGGATTTAGTCTATTGATCGGTGTCCTAATACTACAGAAATCAATAGCCTTATTAACCAGCAGTTTCTCATAGTAGATTGATGGTGTTGATGATAATGACTGAAGAGCATTTTGAATGACCATTACCCATCCCAGAGGGCACTGGATTGATGGTCACCTCTACAAATAGGATTGAGAACAGGCTTTTAAATCTTTGGATGAAGACTCTTTTTGACTTAAAATTAAAGAAAAACTATTAGAACGGTGAAAAATTGGCCTAGAAAATCTGTCTTTTTACCTACTAAGGGTTTTTAAAAAATCGGTGCTATGAGGAAAGGATCTCCTCCTGTGGCCTTCTTTCTAAAGAACATAAATGTGAGCGTGTGATGGCATCGTGTGGCTTGCATTTGTAAGTCTTTTTGCCTCATGAATTGTTTCTTAGTTAGTTAAGTGCTTTTTTGGCCTAGAGGCCTTTGGAGTTTTATCGAGATGGTCGGTTGTGGCGAAGTGATATTCCATCTTCTTAATGAAACCCTGAAGCTTCTCAGGTGTCATTTGATATTTAAAGAGTGTGCTTTGCTGCAGGGTTGGGCTCAGGTTGAACAGCGGGTGGAGGGTGGTGCATGAGTATCAGAAGGCCTCAGTAGTAATGCGTTCTTTTCTTCTGGTTGTTTGCAGCTCTCTACTTGGCTTCCTATGAGAGTGAAGGGCCTGAGAATCATATAGAGAAAGACAGATGGAAGTCCTTAAGGTGAGTCTCATTGCTTCTCATTGCTGTGCAAATCTAAAGGAGATGTTGGACTTACTTGAAGAAAGCCACATACTTTCCATAGGAAGTCCCTGTCTGCGTGTCCGAAGTCCTCTGCACCTTTTCTCTCGTTAACTGGGTCTTTGTGGCTTACAAGCCTCATTGCCATCATTCAGTTTTATTGCCTTCCGTTTTTTTATACTGGCAGATATACAGTGACTCTGTTCTTCCTTCTATCTCCTGTTATTTTATGGAATGAGGAACTGTAATTACCCCATAATATGCAAACAAGAGAACCAATTTGTTTTCTTCATTTAAAAGATAAGAAGCTCGGACTATATTTCTGAATAGTTCTAATACTAAAATTTTATTTGACCTGAGATAACAACAGGCCTAAGTACCAGTTGGTTCAGTAAATTTGAACGTGTCGCTTATGGACTGGATCTTGGTGCCGTCTTTGGTTTGAGCGAGACAGAGTTGGGACTTACAGCATAATCCAGAATCTCTTCAAATTTAGAAGTTGTGTTAGCCCAAAACTGAGATAGGTAAATTCGTATTGTAACCATGCGAGATACTTTAATAGGCAAAAGCAGCCCAGGATGTAGTAATAATAAAATCAAAATTGCTCTATTTGTATTTCTACTAAAAGTCTCTGGGAGCATGTGCTTTTTTGTACCAGGGTTGACACACACATTTTCTCTTTTTCCCGAAGTCGTTTGGGAGACTTCAATACGATTGATATTGGGCTAGGTTTCAGGAACCAGGGTATTTACCATAACAGTTGGTTTCTTGTGACCTTGTTTGTGTCAAAGGAAAATTTAGGCCTTTGTACCTCTCACTGAGGACGGGGTAGGTAGAGAGGCCTTCGAATTACTATCCTGAGAACAGGCCACAGTGATAGGTAAGACTGGAGATGTTTCTTTGAGTCCAGACACAGGGGAAGGCATGGCCAACACCTGCTATCAAGGGAATGTGACAGATGCCCCATTCTCCTTTTGTGAAATTTTTTGCCTGCTAATGGCACGTTTATATTAAAATTTTGTATTATTTTGTGTTGGTATTAAAGGATATTCACTGTGCTCTTTAATATTATTCATGTGTAAAGCATGAGCCTCAGAGTACCATCTTGTTGGATAAGATTTGGGAATTACTCCCTGTAGTTATCCTTTTTAGATGAACTTCGCCACTGATATTGCTCCTCTTTTTAATCCCCCCTTTCTGTTTTTTAAAAACTTGAAGTTGGTAAAGCCCCTGAGTACAGCTCAGCTATTGTTACTTTTTTTAGAGATTTTTTTTTTAAAAAAATTGGTAAGCAGATAAATTGGCTGTCCATAAATGATACCTGGTGTCTGCCTTTCCTGTGATTCCACACAAATATTACAAATTCAAATAATCCAAACCAACCGCGTACTTTTCTGGTTGTTATTCTTTTCTGATCGTTGCTTTTTTATGCCATGCTCTTGTTGATTAGTGGTTAGTTTGGAAGGGTTTGTAAGTCAAAGGGTTGTTAGTAAAAGCCGAAGATTACATTATATAATCTCTTCCTGTATCTGAGTGTACTGTATGCACAGTGTACAATAACGCTGAACTTTTGATTGGTTGAAATATGACCAAAGAATTTCGTGGAGAATTTGGGAATGTAACGTGAGAAAGAGAGTGCCCACTACCGGCTTAAATTCACGCGCAAATCCGTGAATTGTCTGCACTTGTGCTCAACTCAGAAGTGCACAGTCATGATGCTTCTGATGAGAATTTGCTGAGGAACCAGCAGTGACACAAATAGAATGAATGGCACATAAGGAAATATGTATATAAAGACATGAAGGTGTATTCTTTGGTATAAAGGACTAGTTTCCATGTTAAAATTGTTTTTGAGGGGCCTTGAAGGACAGACTCTCCTTCGAGTCTGCTGTAAGCCATGCTGTCTGCCTTTTCCACATCCTGTCTCTTCTCAAGGCCCCACTCCAGTGCCTCCCCTCCCTGACCATCTTTCCCCAGAAAGAGTCCCTCCTGAACTCGTGCACTCTAAGGCAATTGTCCTCTCCTGTGACAGACCACGTGTTGTTTTGTTTCTTTTACCAACCACCGTGTAGGACCCTTGAGGGCAAGCACAGGGTCTTCCCTTCACGTCTGCCATTGCACCGGACACATGCTCCTGTGCTGAGGAATGACATCGGGTGCCCGCAGGTGTTGGCCAAGGCATAGCCACCACAGAGGATAAACAAAAGAAAATAGGCTACAATGATTTGCAAAACCACGTGTTAAGTGGATGCTAAGACTAATTATTCTAGAATGATAGTACTTACCTGAAAACTTGTATATTTGTTAGCTTTGAAGGCAATAAGATATTTTTACATAGACACTTTTCCTGCCAGCCCCAGAGCCATTCATTCAAATATTTAGGTTCAGCAGTGGCAATGACAAACACACCTCTGAGGGCAGACACCTTTCTTGTCACTTGTTATTTAATGCTCTCAATGGGCATGGAATGTGAGGATGCTTATGTGTACTAAGTAACAGATGAGGTGATGAGACCAGTGCATAGCTAAAAGCTTTTATCATTAATCACATTCGTTTGTTCCTTTTGTTTTAATATAAAGCCACTCAAGATATAGATTTACTGTAAACAAAGCTTTTGCCATCTCCATTAATAAATATTTAAGTGACATGCAGTTCTCAAAAAAACCCGGAAGGACTTCAATGCTTGATATTTTTTTTCTTCCTCTTTTTAACTATGTAAAATGAAACTTAAATCCTAGGAAAGATGAAACTAGTATTAGGCAAGGCATTTTAATCCTAATTCAAATAATCGGCTACCTTCCTTCTTATATTTATTACTCAGGTCGAGCCTCTTAGGCAGAGTCTAACAGCTGGGATGTTGACCGCCGCTGCTGCTGCTGCTGCTGCTGCTGCCGCCTCCACCACACAGATCATCGAGGGGCTGGCCTTTGTTTTCTGGCATCTCGTACCACAAAAAATCGTAAAGTCCCTGCAAGCAAGCCCACTCCGGAGCAGATGGGGAATGTAATTTCCCACAGCGGACAGACTGACTCAGATTTTGTGAGACTGAAATGTTCACTGAAGACACTTGAGAAAGAGTTCTCTGAAGATCGCAGCTCTGCGCATGATTCATCTCCTGGAATTTCCATGTGAATCACTGCTCCGCACCTGGATGGAGCTTTCTTTTGTGTGTGTGTTTCTTTTATTTGGTTGAACATTTGCTGCTAATGGGACTTGCCCAGCTGAGTGCTGGCTCTTAGGAAGCCCATGTTTCTTTGTTAACTTAAATGAAAAAGGGGGAGGAGGGAGGGGGTAGAAACCCCTCCGTTTAGATCCCAAACTTCAGCTCAGTGGCGTTGCCAGGAGGGGTGAGACTGGTTGGACGCTGACTGCGGACTTCGTTTCCCTTAGCGTGTGCTGTGTTGTAAATTCCTCTCCCCCCTCTTCCTACAAGGTTTTGAGTTGGCTGCTGGTTAGCAAACTCCTTTTTACCCATATAAGTTATTTAATATAATGATGAAGCTCAACACTGTGGTAGGAAAATAGCCACTAGGGGGAAAAAAAAAATGAGTTTGTCATTGGACTGCTCAACGATCCAGAAGGACTTTTTGTTTTCTCTGCCCTTCTGAGCTGTTTACAACTGACCACTATGTTCTCCAGATGTATTTTTCAGTAGTGTTTTGTTACTTAGTTTTCCATGACGCCTATTTTTTTTTTCTCTTGTAAATTTAAATTATCTGACTTGCAGGATCTTGGAAAAACCCATGGCCTAATTACAATTTAATTTTTTTAACAGACTGTTATTTTTCATTACCTTGTGGTGTCTGTTGGTGACTAAACATGTGAACAAGGAATAAATTGGAGAAGTTACCACTGCCCCCTCCCCGACAGCCGTGAACAAAATGAATGAAAAACATCTCACTGTAAACTGAGAGGTGGATCTGATTGTGAAACAGTTCACCTTGTTAAACATCTAAAGAAGTCTGTAGTCGCTCTGCAAACAGCCATTTATTTATTTACTCTAGAAACTGTAGAGTAGTAAACCGTGCTAATGAAAAACACAAAGCATCGTGTTCCAAACAGAGATGTATTTGAAAACTTAATGACATGGTTTCAGAACACAGAGCATGTCTGTATGCTGCACGCCATCTCAGCAGACCTCAGATGTCTCCAGGTTGTCCCTTTACAACCATCAATATATTTTACACTCTGCGGCCAGGAGTTGTGGCGTCCTTCCTTTCTTTTATGGATGGGATTGTTGGGTGGGTGGTGGCCGGAGTCGCAGTAGTTCAGCTCAAGTGACTGGCTGAAAAGGTGTCCTTCCTGGATGAATCGTCCTTTAGGAGTATGCACGTGGGTGTTTATTTTCTAAAAATGAATCGTGGTTCGCATTTAATAAACAGCACTTGCCGGGCACTTTCTAGTGTTTAGCATGGCTCATCATCCCCACTTTTTAGGCGTGGGCATATTAATGATCACGATGATTTGTCCAAGGCCACATAGCTAATGAGAGGCCCAAAGAGTTGAACTAGGCCTTCTCATTCCAGAGCTTTAAACCACACTGCCAAGCTTCTCAAACGTCAGTATAATCTTCAAACTTGCAGATAACCTGGGCATCTTGCTTACGCGCAGATTTGGATTCTGTAGGCCTGGGGGCGGCCCAGGGGATGCTGATGCTGCTGGCCCTGGATCCGCTTACGGTGGCAAGGCACCTACCCTTCAGGCCTGTCCCAGGTGCTGCCTTTCCCTGGAGTTGTTGCGGGAACAGCAGCTATGTTTATCTTTCAACCCTCTACATCAGGGGTCGGCAGGCTATGCACTGCTGGCCAAGTGTGCCCGTTTCGTATGGCCCACGAGGTAACAATGGTTGAAAAAAATCAAAACAAGGATAATATTTCATGATACGTGAAAATTATATGAAATTCAAATTTCAATGTCCATAAATAAACTTTTATTGGAACACAGTCACACATTTGTTTACGCATTTTCTTGTGGCTGCTTTCTGCTACAGAGTATATGGTTGCGACAGAGACTGTGACAAAGCCTCAAATATTTACTCTCTGGCCCTTTACAGAAAGTTTGCTGGCCCCTGATCATTGAGCGTTACAGTGAGTTTGCAAAAATGCTATAAGGTCTCTATTATGGCCTTAGATACATAAAGGTATGTACTGAAAAAATTTTCCTAAAAGTTGTATTAGGCTTAAAAAATATGTAATTTAAAAATGCTATTTAAACAAAAAGTTTTCACAGAAAGAGTTACCATTCTCATAGATAGCCCCAGATAGGCCAGAGGTTTAAACCGTGTATTGAGTTATCTGTAGAAATCATTTACTCTGCTCCTCTTTGTGCTGTGTGTGGATTGGCGACTCCCCAGCAGCTTATAGGTGCATTTATAATTTATGTGGGTGGATAGAAGCCTGGTAAATACAAGCGTAAACAGCGCCGGGCAATGTCAGTCAGTAGATTTTGATCGGGGATGTGACCCGTCCGGGCACGCCGTGTGTTCCAAAGAAGCAGGCTTTAAGCTGAGGCCTGGAGGGAGCCTCTGAACTAGCTGGGTTTGGTAGGAAAAGAAGAGTGCACCTTTCACTACTTGAAATGTCCCTTGTTTCTGAGGACACAGGCCCAAGAGTTCCCCAGGGGTGGCCTGCCTTTCATCTAACAAAGAACATTGGCCTGCCTTTCATCTAACAAAGAACATCATTGGAAACGGGTTGTCTTGCCTTTGTTTCTGAAGCTTTTCAGCCTTCCCTCTCCACTTGACCTGGCTCTGGCCCCCCTGTCCATTTCCTCATCCCTCTGTACTTTTCTTCCAGCACACTTTCACTTCTTTCTGTACTTTCTAACTGCTGTCTGTATGACTCCTGTGCTTAGAGTCTTGAGAAAGCACAGCCCACCATTGGAAGCTGAGTTGCTCAACTATATAGGAATGTTGAACTGTAGATTATTAACATCCTCTACCTCCTGCTTGGGTGCATTTTGTTTACCCCGTGGGCTGTCTCAACAAAAGACAGTGCCTGCCTCTATTCCAAACATGGCTCACTATTCTGATGGAGAGCGCACAACTCTGGATAGAAAAGAGGGCTGGGCTCATTTTCTTTCAGAGCTAAGGGTTCAAAGGAATTCCTGAGTTTGTTTCCTGGAAGAAAATGGCTAGTGACCTGGAAACTACTAACTAAACATATAAAACTGCAAGATACTCTGATGGCGGCTTGACCAGCTTTATCCTTAAGACATTTTAAAAGGAAAGACATTTTTCAGAATTGGGCTGGAAATTGGGGTGCTTCCTGGGTAAGTCAAGCCAAAATTGTTTTCTAGGTTTCAATGATGAGATAATTGCCTCGATTCTCTGCCTCATGTAATCAAGAGCACCGACTCTGCTCGATGCTAACAAAAGAGAGGTTGAGATTTGAGGTCTGTGTATCCAAACCTTACAGGATGGGGACTGTCAATCAAAACCATCAAACAAGGCTTGCTCCATGCAAAACAGACCACTGCCTTAGTTCTGTACTTAAGAATCAACTGCTTTTTTTTTTTCTTAATGCAATGAGGAAATTCCCAGGTAGCTGATTCCGTTTTTAGTGCTAGCAGCTTTCTGCAGGCTTACGTGCCACTTTGCAAGCCCGAAACCTGGCTTCATTTCTCAAAGATTCAATCTAATAAGAGATCAAACATCCAAATGTGTGTAATATTGTATGAGGCAGTTGTATTACCGTATTGTTAACTGTTAGCATACTTAGACTAATTATGCATATAACCCAACATTTTGGATTTAGGAAATGGTTTGTAGATCATAGTTTAGGGAATTAAAGAGGAAAAAAGGAACTGGTATTTCTTAGAATAAAGGAGAAAACTATGTACCCCTTGAAGAGTGCCAAACCAGTGAGTTTGGTACCGTGAAACAGTTTGCTTTCTTTTGCTCTTTCCACCTACGCTGCTTGGAGAAAATGAAAGTTAGCGTGAAATCATCTTTCTCTGGATGAATCATTGTGGGAAAGTAAGCTCAGCAGAACGTGTTGTCAACTTGGTTGAGACATGGCAATTGGAGGACCGTGGGCACTGTTAAATTTTTTGCAATGCGATTATGAACCCTCATAAAGGCAAGTGGGGAGCTGTGTGGGAGGTAATGTGTGTGCAGTAAATACACGTTGGCTACTTGAGCAAGCCCATTATCTGGTCACTGGGGAGTCCCAGGTTTTCGCTTCATTTGGGTTGAATAAATCTCAGATGTACCACTAAGTCACCTGGATTTTGGAAATGGGTATAAATTTAAGTGATTCCTGTCTGTTCTCATGGGTGGCACTATCCCCTGAGATGAGCAAAGGAAATCCAAGCACTGAGTTTTATTTATTTATTTATTTATTTACCTTTTGTGAGGAAGATGTGCCCTGAGCTAACATCCGTGGCCAATCCTCCTCATTTTTTGTGCTGGAGGAAGATTGGCCCTGAGCTAACATCTGTGCCATTCTTCCTCTACTTTGTATGTGGGATGCCTCCACAGCATGGCTGATGAGTGGAGTAGGTCTGTACCCAGGATCTGAACCTGTGAACCTCAGGCCACTGAAGCGGAGTGCAGGGGACTTTAACCACTGGGCCACAGGGCCGGCCCCTTTGTTTTGTTGTTATGATTAATTAGATTGTAAACACTCCCCTGTGCTTATTAGTGCCAATAATCATGACAAGAACTCTATCCTTAGAAATTAAAATCCATCATTCAAAAAACTGGAACCAACATTGTTTAGGGTTACGGGATAAGTTTGAAATACACTCTGAGAGTATTCAATGAGAAATATGAGACTCAGTGCTAAACCTCACTCTCCCCTGATTTCTGGGACATTAGGAAAGTCTGCCCGCCTTTCTGAACCTCAGTGTCCTCATCTGGAAGTAATGGGTCTGGACTAATGGATGTGGAATGGCCATTCCGTGGTCTGAGTCTGCTGTGTGGGAAAGCACTTTCTCAGCTTGCTGGACTGAAGGGTGCATTAGCAAGTAAACACAGCATCCTGCATTTGTGCCTCCAGCCTCCTTGCCTGGCTCTTTTGTGTTTTGTTTCATTGTGTTTGAAGAGGGAAGGGATAAGAGGCTAATTGCCACTCATAGGATACAAAGGAGTGATAAAGACTCTACTTGCCCCTCCAGTCGCACGCCACACTGTAGGACAGAGTTCTTTATAGCAAAGAGTGATTGTTACCCAGACCAGGAACCAGAAAGCACCCTTTGTGCAAGACCAGTTGTGTGATAACAAAGATGCTAGATTAAGAAAGCATAGTTTCTAAAGACCACAAAAATAGCCTTGTTGTGCAGACTGTATCTTTGCCATAGCAGCTGCTGTGATTGTGCTTGTTTCTATCGATAAGATCATATATAAAATGCCTGTTCACACGAAGTCATTTACAAATGAGTCACTATTTGGCTTAAAAGGCCAACACTCAGACAAGCGATGATCAGAGTCCACTTCTGCATTTTGTCAACTTTGACTTCTTGGGCCAGAGGGGGCACCTCCTCTGAAGGCTGCCCAGACAGCAGGAAGCCGCTGCATTGGACACACCCGTCAGAGGACATCCTCCAGTGAGGGGAAGCAGGAAGACTCACAGCAGGGCAGCAGGCCGTGAGGATGGCTGCCTTCTTCCCTTGGGCTATAGGTGCTCCCTGAATCCTAACCCAGGGAGACCTCCACGAAGGAGAAAAGATCAAAGGAAAAAAAAGATAAACAAGACGCCAGAAGAGGGAGGAAAATGTAGAGGGATATGTAAATAATAAAGCTTTTGGCGAGTGGGAGAGTTTAAGAAGAGGTGTGACATTAGCAGCATCGGGGCTTCTGACATACTCAAATATTTAAAATCTAGTAAGAAAATGATGAAGCTAGAAAATATGTTCTTTCAGGAAATTATAAACTATTTGCCATTAAAATAGATATTGGGTAGGGAATAGAACTAGATAACTAGAAAGATTATCTTCAGTTTCAGTAACTTGCTGAACTGACTCCATAAAACAAATTTTATAAAATTCTGGAAAACAAGTGTCACTAATCCCTCTCCACCTGTTCAAAAGGTAACAAGACTCTCATGCGGGGCAAAGAGGAGCCGGCTGGGTGCTTGCTCTGCCAGCCAGTTCAGACCTGGACGGGAAAGAGGATAAACCCCTGGGTTCTTAGGTACCCCCCACAGGCTCAAGAACTGTAAGATGCTTTCTTTCCTTCAGAGTGTTCTCTCAGCTTACAGATAAATCCTGCCTTGCTGTGATGGGCAGGTACACAGTGGACTAAATGAGATCCCTTAGCATTGTCCTTAAATTTTATAAGGAGAGGAGGGTGCAGGCCCATGACAAAAATAGTCTAACAAATAGAAATTCCTGTATTCAGAGAGCTCAGAGTACGGTGCAAACAGTTCTTTGGTTTTTCTCCTCGAGTTATTTTTTCAGTCCATAGTCTGTCATTCTGGAATGATCCTGAAGGGATTTTGTGCTGCCCTCAACCAGTCCCAGGGGTAGGCTCTTGGCGCTTTCATTCGCAGGCTCTCTCTCCTCAGTGGAACTATTGGTTCTAATGGAGATGGAAGGAATGAAGGAAGACGGTTCTATTACTGCTAAGATTGGCCACCTCTTTCAGCACAGTTCCCAGGTGCTGTCGTGTCTATAGAGTCTCTCTTTTCTTTGCCTTAACAAAGAGTCCTATCAATTATCTCTGCTTGGAATGGGCCCCCGGCCCCAGGAGGTCAGCAAGCACTTGCCCCAGAGGATCGGGAGATGAATGGAGGAAACTCAGCCTTGCCAATAACAGACAACACTATTCCCAATAAACTCAGTAAGTTCTCAGCTCCCATCCTACCTCCTTAACATGCTCTGCCTGCTGGAGCTTCCCCTCGCTCCTCGCTCTAAATCAAGACATCCATTTCTTCAGCGTCTACTGATCTTAGCTAGCAATTTGAAGGCTTAAACTTATTAATCTAATTCATACTTTGATATGATTGACTAAGAATCATCTCATGTTAGCTTTCTAGCTGGTAGAATTTTAGGACATATAGGAAAGTAAAATTTAAAACTTTAGGCAGCAAGGGGAGAAATGTGGACGAGAGGACCTTGTAAAGTCATAAAATGTAAGACCTTTAAAGATTTTACCAAGTGTTTAATTCATTTAGCCATCAAGCTGGTTAGTGAGTGGCCTGGCACCAGAACCGCAATCCAGGACTGTTCCGCTGGACTGAGCAGATTCCTTCCAGGGCAGGCCAGCCTGCCTGGGCCTCCACCCAGGTTCCCACCCTCAGCAATTCGTGGTGTCTTCAGCTATTCCAGCACTTTTGAATTCACAGATTCTCTACTTGTCAAGAAAAAAAAGGAAAAATCTTATTTGAGATTTACTGAGTACCTGTGTGTGCTACACACTGTAAAGTGCAGAGACACTGAGGTGTGAAGAAGACCCAGCGCCTGCGTGGAGGGGGTGCTCCTTCTCCTGAGGAAATCCCCTGTGTAGCGCAACGGGTGTTGGGATTCAGCCTCTCCCTGGTGCTCCCACTGAATCCTCTATTCTTAGCTAATCAGCTCGGGAGACCAGAGAACTTTTCATGTTGGATGCAAACGCGAGATTTTATGAATGCTTGGCTGGGGAACTCCTAGTGCGCGTGGGTACACGGCTGGGCAGCCACACGTGGATGGACCATTTCATTCTGCACTGGCAGTGGAGGATGACCTGGGACTGAAACCCAACCCGCCCCTACTCACCACTGTGCCTGGAGCCTGCCCTGAGGCAGCCTCCACTCAGAGGAAGGGGTGCTTTGTTGTAATTCATCCTCCCTGATGAGGCCCCTGTTCCTAGTTGGCACAGAGGTTCTTGATATGCTGGCAGCAGCCCTGCGAAAGAGCACAAACAAAATGCCCTATTCAGAGAACCACCTCATGTTCACTACGGCTGAGTTAGGCTTTAAGCTGAGGCTCGAGAGGTAGTCAAGATCCAGGTGGAGAAAAGATTCCGGCTCTGTGCTTAGAAATTGCACTTTATCCTAAAGGTCTATGCGGAGCCACTGAAGGATTTTTAGCAGTGAGGTGACAAGATCAGAGGTGCATTTTAGCAAGATAGCACTGGCTGCTCAGGAGAGGATGAATTGGTGCTGGGGGAGGGGGCAGGGAGGATGGGGAGGTGGGGATGGTCATCAAAATAACTTAGAGGGACTGGGTAGGAGATTCTGATGGTAGACCACACAATAAATCAGGAGGGCCTGAGCCAAAACAGGGTGGACAGAGAGGAGGAGGTGGATTTGCAAAATGTCAAGAAGGCAGAGATAAAAGCCCTGGGTGGGGATGAGTGAATGTGCGGGTGCCCTGCAGGATGAAAAGGAATGGAGGCTGGGGAGCAGCAGCTGTATGTGGGTCTGTGTTATGGGCTGAATAGTGTCCCCCCCCCAAAAGATATGTTGGAGTCCTAGGATACTAGTCCTAGACGCAGTACCTCAGAGTATGACCTTATTTGGAGAGAGGGTCTTTACCGAGGTCATCAAGTTAAAGTGAGGTTATTAGTATGGAGGTAGCCTTAAAAAGGGGAAAATTTGGACACAGAGACAGACATGTACACAAGGAAAACGCCACATGAAGATGGAGTTACGCTGCCACAAGCCAAGGAACTAGCAGAAGTCAGGAGCGAGGCTGGGCACAGATCCTTCCTGAGTCTTCAGATGGAGTGTAGCCCGGCTGACACCTTCGTCGCAGACTTCCAGCCTCCAGAACTCGGAGACGATACATTTCTGTTGTCTAAGCCATTCAGTTTGTGGTACTTTGTTCTGGCAGCTCTAGAAAACTAACAGTCTGTCTCTTTTATGATTAAGTTATTTATCAGCTGAAGTCTGCCATTAATTAAGTCCCTCTAATAAAGAAGAGGTTTGTAAAGGGATTAAGTAATACTTCCTACACTTTGCCTTGAACTCCACAGCTACGATCATTCCACTTTATTGCCAAACATCCTTTCCACTTTATTGCCAAACATCCTTTTAAGGTTCCGTATCTCATTTATTTATTACCTTTGATTGTATCATATCTTAATCAATGTACAATGAATAGAGAACTTGAAATGTTTACGCAATCAGTGGATGCAATTAAATATGTATCGTGGAAACTGATGTGATCCAGTCCTGAGGCCCAGCCCCTGGTGAGATGGAAAATATGGGCCAAATGGTAGAGTGGGAAAGGACTCTGGAGAAATTAATATGCTCCCTCATTTTATAGATGCATACACTAAGGTCAAGAGAATTTATGGGACCCTGGGCTAGTAGTTTAACAAACTGATTACAAGGTTAGAAGTTAAGATTTAATCTCTTAACCTGTAGTCAGTTCTTTCTCTGCATACTGCTTGTTAAATGCTGAATTTCCCTTTGAAGTGAATTTTTCTGATAGTACCCCCAGTTTTTGAATGCGGGTGTTAAAAGTCAAATGATCTGAGACTCTCCAGCCCGCAGTAGTTCAAGGCAAGAGATGTAATAAAAACACATAGCAGCCTATAGGAGAGCAAACATAAGTAAATGTAAAGAGAAAGGGAAATTATTTTGTGATTGAGTACATCTCACTGGCTCCTTCTCAGTCAGCTTTGCTGATCGCTTCTCAATCTCAAAACACTGGGTTCCCGCAGGGTTCAGGGCCTCTTCTTTATATTCACATCATGGGAGACTTCATTCAGTCCCATTGCTTTAAAATCCTCTATACCTGGTGACTTCCCCATTCACAGCTAATAGGCCTTCTTCTCAGAAGTGGATCCACCTTAAAGCTTACAAAGCTTAAACTTTAGGGTCTCTCATTTGTCCAACCCTTTCTGAGACCCGGTACCTAAGTTTGTATTGAGTCTTGAATTCTTTATCCTAAAGAAGCTTCCTCTAATATTATGGAAACTGCAGGTCCCACAAGCCTGGGTCCACCCCTTACCGTCCCCTGGACTTCAGATTTGTTCACTACACCGCCACTTGGACAGCCACGTCCAAAAACAAAAATAAAAAACTCCTGATTTTCCCACCAGTGGTAGTCATTGGTTCTAGTCACCAAATATTTCCAGCTCTCTGATTTCCAGACGTGTGGCAGGACTGCACTTCCCATCATCCCCTTTGACGTTAGGCAGAGCTCTGTGACTGTTCTGTCTGATGAAATGTGAGTGGAAGTGAGTTCACTTCCCAGCAAGAGCTTTAGAAGCCAGATTTCAATTCACTCTGCTCCCTTGTGACTTCTGTGGTGACGGAAGAAGAATGTCAAGATGAAGCCTCAGTCCCTCTGGGTCCCTGAGTAAATACTCAAAGCAGAGCTCTCTGCCAACCAGCAACAGACATGTAAAGTGAGAAAGATATTTTTGTGGGTTAAGCCAGTGAAACTTGGAGATCTGTTTGTTGCCACAGCATAATCTAGTCTATCGTGATTGAAACATTTCCCAAATCTCCGCCTCTTCCCATCTCAGTAAACATCAATTCAATCCTCTGGGTTGCTCAGGCCAAATCGTATGGCCTCCTCCTTGATTCCTCTCTCTTTCACTGCACATCAGTGGTCCTGTAGATTATAGACAGTAGTCCTGGAGACCTTCAAAGATATCCAGAAACTGACACTTCTCCCCACCTCCACCACTTCCACCATGTCAAGACACTATCATCTTTTGCAGGATTATTGCAACGGTCTTCCAAACCCTTGCCTTCGTGTGGGCTGTATGCCGCATATCAGCCAAGTGGTCATTTAGAACACCAGACTGCTTAGGTCACTCATCCCATTACTCATATTTCTATAATTTATATATAATAACTTAATTATAATTAATATAATTCATACAATTTCTCATCTCACTGAAAGTGAAACCCAAGGCCCTGCTGCCTTTCCAGCCTCCTGTCCCGCCATCTTGCCCTTGGCTTGTTCAGACCCACTCTGACTCCCCTGGCTAGTCTGCACCCACATTAAGCCTTCCTTACCATTCCCTTAGCCTGGATCGCTCCTCCCCAGACAGCCCCACGCTCATTCCCTCTTCTTTATCAGCTCTGCTCAGATGTCTCCTTCTCAGTGAGGCCTTCTGGTTGATTCCCCCCTAAATCAGAAACCCCCTCCCCAACGTGTCCATTAGTTTGCCATGACATGTATTGAACTTACTACTGTATGCTAGGTTCTCTGTTAAACTCTCGATAGACATAAACTCACGTACTTACAACTATCTTATGAAATGGAAACCACTGCTACTCTCATTTAAGAGTAGAGAAACCATGGCATAGAGATGTTAGAAACTTGTTCAATGTCATAAAACTGGTAAGTGGTACAGCTCAGATTTATTGGTGTCAGACTCTGAGAGTCATGCTCTTAATTGCTAGGTAATTTTGCTCCACGGATTAGGAAGACTCCAAAGGCATTAAAATTTGATTTTGGCCATTTTTAAACGAAGTATCTATGTCGTCCTATTGGCAAACAAATTCAGACTAGATCACACAGCACAGGAAAATTCAGAGCTCGCTGAGCAATGGTTCCCACAGAGTGTGGATTAAAAGTTCAGGTTTGTAATGGAATGACAGCATTCTGACTCCGTCCTGGTCTTGCTCTCATTTTTATCATTGACCAGCAGGAAGATTAAAAAGGTCACAAAACTGGTGTGGCATCAATATTCAAAAAATTTTTGTTTTACTGAAGTAATAAATTTTGTCAAGTCAGATGAAGTTTGACGGACTGAAGCTGAACCGTGCATTTAGGTTCAAAATTCACTCCTGTAAATTCAGGTGGAAGAAAAGGGGTCTTACAAAAGTTCGTGTAAAGGACCCAAGTGATTTTAACTGACCACTTTCTCCACGTGGACCAATAGTGTGACATCATACAGGTGTTTTTAGTAGCCAGCTTGGTCTCATTAAGAATAATCCTGGGGACCGGCCTGGTGGTGCATGTTCTGCTTCGGAGGCCTGGGCTTCACGGTTCGGATCCCAGGTGCGGACATGGCACCACTTGGCACGCCATGCTGTGGCGGGCATCCCACATGTGAAGTGGAGGAAGATAGGCACGGATGTTGGCTCAGGGCCAGTCTTCCTCAGCAAAAAGGAGGAGGATTGGCAGCAGTTAGCTCAGGACTAATCTTCCTCAAAAAAAAAAAAAAAGAGAAAGAAAAGAAAAATCTCGCATCCACGTGGAAGAAAACTAGAGGCCTATTGTCAAATGGGCTGCTACACCACATCTGTTTATTTCATCCTATTGTTTTGTCATCCTATTGTTTTTAGTTCTGAGGGCCAGGCTTTAAGAGGGACATTGACAAACTCAAGAGCACCAAGAAAACATGGACAAGGAAGTTGAAAACATGGATATGGGAAGTGAAGTTTTGGGAATCAAAGCCGTGTGAGACTCGCTGGAGCCAGGGTTGTTAAACCTGAAGGGAAAACTTGGTGGGAAATAACCACTGTCAGAAGGCTTCCTCTATTGCGTAAAAGGGAAGAATTACGGCCCAAAAGTGAAAATTACAAGGAGGCATATTTCAAGTCAATGTAAAGAATTTTCTTTTCTTTCTTTTCTTTTTTTTAAAGATTTTATTTTTCCCTTCTCTCCCCAAACCCCCAGGTACATAGTTGTGTATTTTTAGTTGTGGGTCCTTCCAGTTGTGACAGGTGGGATGCCGCCTCAGTGTGGCCTGATGAGCAGTGCCATGTCCGCGTGCAGGATTTGAACAAGTGAAACCCTGGGACACCCAAGCAGAGCACGTGAACTTATTCATTAGGCCACGGGGCCAGCCCCTTGTAAAGAATTTTCTAATTGACAAAGATGTCCTGTGTCTTGAAGGGTTATGGGAAATATTCCACTGGATAGTAACATAACCATAACCCCGCCCTCAAAGTGCTCACTGACAAGTAAGAGGGACGGTAAGTTTGCTACCTAACACACACCTACCTGCTTAAATGTGACCCTTGAGGTTGCTGTAGAAGTCAGCAGTGGCACAGAGAGGAAGGAGGGACTGATTCTCCCCAGGGGGTTGGGGATACTTCACAGAAGTGATAATTAAGCATAACAGAAGCACGCAGGTAAGAGTTCTGCAGGGACATACCTAACTAGGGAAATGCTCTCAGGAGGAAAAATAAGGGATTAGGGACATCATACAAGGATGGGGAGAATCCAAGCAAGAGTGCAGTTTCAGGTGACGTTCCAGATTCCTCCTGATCCCATGGCGAGCTCTGGAGCATGAACTGCACCTCAGAGTTTGTTGAGGCAAAAGAGCTGGGCTTTCGTACTTCCCCACCAGTCTGTCACCGGTTATGGGCTACCCTGATGAAAGAGTCGCGGGAGCAGGTGCAGGCAGGGCGTCTCCAGACCAACCTCTGAGGGTCATAGGTGCTGAGAGTGAGCCATTAGCAGCAGAGTTGGCAGAAGTTGGAGGAAGGGTGCAAGATATGGTTAAAAGATCACATATGGTTCAGGGGACCTGGTTCCACACCAACAGTGTTCTCTATCAGAGACATGGAAGGGAGGGCCTTCCAGCAAAAGAACTAGTTGAGCAAAGGTTTAAAAAATGATGTGTCCTTAGAGGGGTAGATGCAGAATCACTGGAACGTCAAGGGTGACTAGAACATAAGGAGGAAAAAGGCTAAAGAGCTAGGGTGGTGGACTTTCGTGGTACCAAGGGAAAAAAATTCCAGCAGGCCAGCTTAAGAGAGGCAGGAATCTCAAGGAAATTCTAAGAAAAAGAACAATGGTGTATTAACCCTTCGTAGAGGCTCATCCTGGAAAATGATTCAGGTCTCTAGGGTGCTCTAGGGATCTCATACGCAGGAGCTATTGGATTATTACTTTAGTTCTCTGACAGATTTTCTCTACCTCTCCTGATTCAAAATCCAGCTTGAGGATCTCTTCGCCTAGCTGACCTTTGCTGACTTGTCTGAGCAGAAGTTTTGTTATCAGCACATTTCTTGATTTGCTGTAAAGCTTTGGGCAGGTGCCTCACCCTGGCGCCCATCAGCTGTCATTGGGAGTTCAGGGTACTGTGTCATAGGACACACTTACCTGGACACATGTCATAGGACACGGCAGGGAGACTAAAGGGAGTGGCAGCCATGGTACATATGCCTTGATTGACCAGAATAAACCTTCCAGAAGCCAGATCAGGAAGATCTCGTGGCAGTTGCCCATGACTGTGTAACCAACTACACAGGGCCAGGACTAGGGTGAGGTGAGAGAGGCATCTAGGGTAGAGATTTAAGGAGGCGCTCACTCTCAGGGTCACGGAAGTGCAAGTGAAGGCCTCCTTATACCCTAAGTGCCTCACTTACCTCACCCTAATTCCGATCTCCAGCCACCCCAAAACTTAGTGGTTTAGTTCATGAAGCTGTGGGTCAATAATCTGAGATGAGCTCAGCTAGAAAGTTCTTCCCCTGGTCTAGCGCAGGCTTATTCATGGGGTCAGCAGGGTTTGACTGGTTGGTGATGACCTTGACTAAAACATCTGGGATGACTAGATCCTCTCTCCACGTGGTCTTGTCCACCAGCCCACTGGCCTGAGCTTGTTCACATGGACTTCTAAAGGTCCCAAAGAAGGGCAAGAGAGGGCACAAGTGCTTTTCAAATCTCTGCCTGTGTCAAGTTTGCTACTGTCTGAACGGCCAGAACGAATCACATATGCAAGTCCAGACTGGAGGGGTGGAGAAATAGACTCCGTGTCTTGATGGGAGGAGCTGCAAAGCCATTTTGCAAAAGTTCATACATACATGGAAGGGAAAACTTGGTTGCCACTTTTCAATTTTCTAAAAGCCTCATATGCCCAGGAAAGGAGCTTGGTTTCCATCCCATAGTCAAGGGCCACTGAAGACTTCCAAGCCATGGAGTCATATGATCAGATTGCATGGTGAGAAATGGCAGCTGCATGAAAGAAGGAAGATTGGCAGGGTGAGATGGGAGGTAATGAGACAAGTCAGGTGCAGGTGAAAAATGATGAAAACCTGCACCAAGTAAGCAACAGTGAGGATGAGAAGAGACCGGGATGGGGAATAGTTAACAGAAGGAACAGGTACTGATGATATATAATCGGCATGCTGGAAGAGAAAACTGTGGAAGTGCAGATGAAAGTCACTTCCAGGTCAGGCTTGCCAGTTTCAGCCAGGCTCTCAGTGCCTCCCTCTTCCTGTGGCTGGTCCAGCCTTCACTTTCAAAACTCCTTCCACCCTCACTCCCATTCACTCTCAGCTGACCATCTTGCCTCCTGATTCATCAAGAAAATTGAGGTCAACAGGGGAAAATCAGCCCAACCTCCATCTTCCTCCACCCTCCTCTCCGACTTGTCTACATCCACACCCAACGTGACTATCTGCCAGGGCTCTCTGAGGACAGTCCCCTCCCGCCCAAGGTTCAGGCCTCTTTCTCTGATCTCCGTCCCACCTTCACCGCTCTCCTTAGATTTTGCTTCATCTCCTTTTATGAAAGATTATTGTTGTTGTTACAAAGTAGCAGTATTATGGGGACAAAGACGTTAAACGTATTATATTAGAGAGGCATACTTTCAAAATTTCTGTTATGAGTACAGCTAGCACATAGTCACGCACTTCAGAAACAGTTTGGACATTTTATACAAATAAGGTGGCCAATAATGAAGTGTCTTTGTTCTTGGTTCCAACTTTGAAACTGTATGAAAAGGGTTAACTCTCCCCTGAGTCTGCACACCATATTTTTCTTCTGTGTAACTCTGGTATTTTACCTGAGACAATAAATTGTCAGTGAGGTGCTCTGGGCCCCAAAGAGATGGAAATACTGGAAGAAGATCAGAGAGTAAGGACAGACAGGGCTGAGGGAGTGGGAGAGGTTCGTTGATGTGGAAACATGAAAGCAGAACTAACTAGGCAGTGACTAATGAATGATAACTGCCTACAAACACCAAGTGTGTATGATGTGAATGCCAAGAAGTCATTGCCTCACCCTGCACAAAGATACAATCTGAGCAGTAACACGGTAGACAAAGAAACAGATAGAGCATCCTGAGATACAGACACAGAAAAGAAAAAAAAAAAACAGTAGACATTGAAATGATTTCATGAAGCCTACGCCCTTTCTCTGAGGACAAGTCCTATTGATTGATTCATTCATTCATTCACTACTTTCTTCAACAAACTTTAAGTACTGAAGGAGCTATAGAGAAGCCAACTCTTCAGCTTTCCCCATTCGCTCCTCAGAGGTCCCAGCCTTAATCCTTTCTTTCATTTCCTGAGCGGTCTTCCTGAATCTTCTCCATTGTTTCTTTCCAACAATATTCAGCCATGGAATTATTGCTAAAAAGGCCAAAGAGATAGTATCTTGATGTCTAAGTTAACTTACTCATGAAAAAAATTCCACAGCAGGCTTGACATTGCACTCAAGCTGACTGTTGATCCTGGAGGCACACCAGCCTGGAGACGATGGTTCAGTGTGGTCTGTCAACACTGCTACAGAAGCTCATCAAGAATTGTGTCATGGGGGCCGGCCAGGTGGTGCAATGGTTAAGTTCGCACGTTCCGCTTCAGCAGCCTGGGGTTCGCTGGTTTGGATCCCGGATGTGGACATGGCACTGCTTGGGAAGCCATGCTGTGGCAGGCATCCCACATATAAAGTAGAGGAAGGTGGGCACGGATGTTAGCTCAGGGCTAATCTTCCTCAAAAAAAAAGAGAATTGTGTCATGGGGGGCCAGCCCATGACGTAGTGGTTAAATTCAGCGTGCTCCGCTTTGGTAGCCCAGGTTTGCAGATTCGGATCCCAAGCATGGAGCTACACCACTCATCAGTCATACTGTGGAGGTGTCCCACATACAAAGTGGAGGAAGATTGGCACAGATGTTAGCTCAGGGCTAATCTTCCTCAGCAAAAAAAAAAAGAGTTGTGTCATGGACTGGAGGGTCAGCACACTGTGCTCACAGTATTCTCCCCTCACTCACTAATTCTCCCATGTGACACTGACTCACCCCTACTATCATCATCTTCATGGGTCACCAGGGCCAGTGGTAGGACCATGTCCAAGCAGGGTTGCTGAAAGTGTCCCTCTTCTCAGGAAATTTATCATCAGCATCACTGAAGCAAAGGAAATCACAATTACTCATTCATTCAGTAAACCTGCCTGCAGTGTAGACATTGTGCCAGGCTCTGCTGTCAGCCTAAAGCTGGCCTCACGAAGAATGCCCAAGACATGGTCTCAGCGTCAAGGAGCTGTCTGCAGGCTGCTTGTACCACCACATACAATGAGTTTGGACCTGCATTTCAGGAAGTGTCACTGTCGAAGGGCCTGTGTGGAATGATGGGTAATGGAGGATCATGGGACTTGCATGTGTAGATGGAATAGGGCCAAACAGGAAGGAGTTGGTCGTTCAGAAGCTATTTGAAGGAGGAACCCATGAAGGATTAGTTAACTGTGGAGGGGTGGAGCTTAGAGGTGGAAAACTACTAAACTTGTTAGACCAGGCACAGAGAAAGTGTGAGTTTGTGAATCCCTCACTGGCTCCCAGGGACAGCTCAGAGAGAGACGATGGGCCTCTTGAACGATCAAGGCATCCTCCCCGCAGCATCTGAACAGAAGGGAACTGGGAACTATGGATGGAAGCGAGAGTGCTGAAGTTTTGGAACAGAATTACCAGCTTTCAAAAGAGAAAATGGGTATTAGATATTTAAGGGCCACCCGCCATCAAGTGGTGGAAACAAGAATAGCTCTAAAATAATCGAATTCATTTTTCTAAGCAGCCGAGAGGCTGGAAGCTATTAAACTTGAAAGTTGTGATTGGCTTTGAAAACTTTTATTTCATTAGGGAACCATCACAATTTTGGAACTTTTCTTCTTTTTTATGTTTTGATTCAATTATCCTCTCTGATTTCTGCTTCTAGCTCTAGTGTCTGATTCTTCTTCACTCCTGCTAACTGTATCCTTGGAGAAATGCTGCCACCTTGTGGGAGATGTGAAAAGAAGCACTGAGGGCAAGCAAGAAATGGTGATGAGAAATCTGGACCCTTTAAACTAGCAATTTAGCCCTAAGCAAAACTGTGAAGCCACCAGAATTCATCTTTGACATTTCTGTCTGCCTTTTTGTGTGTGTACGCGTGAAGGAGATTGTTGCTGAGCTAATGTCTGTGCCAATCTTTCCCTATTATATGTGGGATGCCACCACAGCATGATTTGACGAGCAGCGCTGGGTCCACACCCAGGATCCCAAGCCTTGAACCTGCCTGCCCAAGTGGAGCACAGGAACTTAACTACTACGCCACCAGGCTGACCCCTGTTCTCCTTTTTGTAGGGAAAGCACATATGCTATTTAACAAAAATTTTTTTTATTGAGTTCATAATAGTTTATTACATTGTGAAATTTCACTTGTACGTTATTACTTGTCTGTCACCATATATAGGCTCGCCTTCACCCCCTGTGCTCTCCCTCCAGCCCCCTTCCCCTGGTAACTACTGAACTGTTTTCTTTGTCTGAGTTTTTGTTTATCTTCCACAGAGGAGTGACATCATCTGGTATTTGTCCTTCTCTGTCTGGCTTATTTCACTTAGCATAATACCCTCCAGGTCCATCCATGTTGTTGTCAATGGGACGATTTGGACATACACTATTTTTGAATTGTAGTTTGGTCACTTCTGTGTGACAATAGATAAATTAATTTGTTAGCTTCAGTTTCCTTATCTGTAAAATGGACATAACAACACATATAGAACACAATAAATATTAATTATTTTCCTTTATTATTTGCCTCCTTTCTCACAAGAGCTTCTTGTATTTTTCCATCCCCCAGAGAGAAAAAGAGTGCCCTGCTGCATTAATTCTCACTAAAGTCTGTGTAACTTCTGTGCTGTTTTATAGTTACTGCGGTCCATAAAATGTAGGGGTGCAAAAAATAAATATTTTTGCAACTGAACATAATTTTCTAGATCCTGAATCCTCTCCATCCCTCTCTGTGGCAATTTCTAGTTTTTCGAGTTTATGCAGCATTCCAGTCAAAGTGAAGATTCATTTAACTCAGTTCCTGCTTAAAGCGTCCACTGCCACTTCCCCCCACAGGTCACATTACGAAGGTCAGCGCTTACTTTGGTACTCGTCCTACACACAAGGCAGATGTGCAATGCAGGGGAGCCCACAAACACGTTTCTCAGAAGAGTCCAAGGACGTTGTCTAAATCTTATCTACTTAAGGATATGGAACCCCTGCTTATACATTACATTTCTTCTTGCTTGTTTACAGCGGTAAAGGGAACAATAGATAAGAAAACTGCACCAACACTTCCCATGAAATCATATTTTTAACAATGAAGAAGAAATAGGGCGTTGATTTCCATTTTTTGAAGTAAACAACTCAAAAGATGATAACTCACACACTCAAAACCTAGGCGGTTCCAAAATGACTTAAGTTTCCCAAAAGATTTTGTTCATTTCCTGCTGGTCCCAAGCACCGCCTACCTTCGTTAATAGTGTGGTAATTAAGGAGAAAGACAGAGTCCCAAACTGGCCCCAGCTGAGGATTGTGAGGGCTCAGGAGCTCCTGGGGAGATGCTCCCCGCCTCGCACAGCCAGCAGAGGGAGGCCAGCCACTTTCTGGGTGAGAGGAGGGCTTCTCAGCCTGGGGTCTCCTTAGACCCACCCTGCTTCCGTCTGCACCAATCTTTCTCCCTGTATGATTCTTAGCTTTGCTTATGTTCAATTTACAACATAAAAGAATCATAGAATCACCGATTTTTCAGCTTGAGAGGGACCAGCCATATTTACAAATATATATTTCTCGGAAACTCTTAGAAGGCCTCCGCCTTGAGTTTTAGGTAAATGCAGAAGAAAGGGCAATCACATATTAAAGCCACTTCTGTGTCAAGTGTAGTAATTACTGAGAGGTGAGGAATGTGTCCAGGTGGGATTCCCAAAAGTCTCTGAAAGTTACTTTGCAAAGTTCAGAGCAATAGGTGAGGCAGGCAGAAACTGTGGCAGTGTGTTGCTGCTGTTACCCGGCGGTGTTCTGTTAGTACACGTAGAGGACATTACCTCCATAAGAGGAGAGCTGATCTCCATTATTGCCTCAGGGTCCTGCTTCGTTTCCAAATATCTCATCGTGTCCACCCGTGTGCCCAGCACAGCTAGCCTTCAGCCCCAGTCTCTCACAAGCCAAGTCGGGGAGCATTCCTTAGATCACCTTCAATTAGTGACAAAAGCAGCTTGCCTCCCACTCAATTCCACCTCTCTGTAGCCCTGGGGTCTTCTGGCTCCTGGAAACATTTCAATCAGACGTGGTCATCCAAGTAGGTCGTATGGACAAATCCTTTCATATGGTGCCGGGGCCAGGAAATTCAGCCTACCTGAGCAAGGCACATACAACATGTAAGTGTGTGCTCACACACATCCCAGATTTTCATCCCATGGTCTGGGTCTGACTCTGTTGTCATGAACATGAGGGACCAAGTGTCATGATAATGGCACTTGTTTTCTTCTGATGCTTTGGAACAAAATTATTACAAATGGCTGATCCTGACCTGGAGTTCATGGGTGGGTTTCAGAGGACCTGTGACCTCCTAAAAGGGAATGTAAACTGTATGTGTTTGTGTGTGTGTGTGTGTGTGTATTTGTATGTCTTTTGCTGTATTTTTTTTCTCAGGAGAAAGTTCACATATTTCGTAGAGTTCTCAATAGGATTCCTACTCCCTCAAAGGTCTACTAAATGGCTTTCCAGGGTATAAGAATTTGGTCTTCCAGACCAGTGAGTGATCCTCTTGGGACTCAACTATTCCATCTGCTGAAAGGAAAAAAGGAATTAATCAACATCTCTGTAGCATCAAATACATGCCAGGGTGTTCATATAGAGTAGCTCATCTCATCCTCTCAGCAACCGGGCAAGGTCAGCATCAGTCCCCTGTTCACAGATGAGGAAGTGGAACCCGCAGAGGTCAAGTAACTTGCCCAGCAAAACCTGGGATTCAAACAAGTATTCCAGGCTGCAAGATGCACGTCCCAGCTGCCAGCCCAGTGCACTGAGTACCCAGCAACCTGCTCAGTGCCTTTGCCGACTCTCTCTCTCCTTCTTGTTCTTTACCCACCTTTCTGATGTGAAAATCAACCCATTTCTCTCTGATAGTTGTCTGCCTTTTCCTCATCCTTTGCTTACGTGCTGGTCACACACTGGTGGCCCTTAGGTCAAATCTGCCCTGCAGATATTTTTGGTAATGAACGGTGTTTTGCCAGTATTTTAAAACTGGAATAATTCACATAAATTTTGTATTTCAAACTGCTTTTGAAAAATCAGTACCCAGCAATACCAAGCCTACGTTTTCTCTGGACAAGGGCTGTCCTCTCTGGCCTGTGCATCATGCTCCTGCGTCATCTGCTGGGGGCTGTCAGTACCTGATGTTCACCTCCAGACTTCTCCCTTCTTTTCCTTTCCTCTTTTCTCTCCCTCTGTCTTCCATACTCACCCAGCTACAGGCTCTCCCTCCCCATGATAATCACCTTTTGTATCTTTGCCCTTCTCTCTCAGGCTCTTCTCTTCTCTCTTCCCCTCTCTATCCTAATAAAGAACTAAAGACAGAGAGATACATGGAGGCGATGCTGTCCCTCTATTCCTACATCTGAGCTCTGTGGAGCTAAGGTACTAAGTAGGGCAAAAATGGCCTAGGGCTTCCCCTCCCCCCCCCCCCCCCGCCCCCGCTCCAGTCAATTAGTATCTCCTTTCTAGCGTTTCGCTTAAAAAGAAAAGGAACCACATGACACACATAAGTGTTTTAGATGCCAGGTTTATCCCAATTGTCTTGCCTCTCAAATAAACAAACAAAAGGGGCCGGTCTGGAGGCAGAGTGGTTAAGTGCATACGTTCCACTTTGGCGACCCGGGGTTTGCCGGTTCGGTTCCCGGGTGCGGACATGGCACCACTTGGCAAGCCATGCTATGGTAGGCATCCCACATATAAAGTAGAGGAAGATGGGCACGGATGTTAGCTCAGGGCCAGTCTTCCTCAGCAAAAAGAAGAGGATTGGCAGCAGTTAGCTCAGGGCTAGTCTTCCTCATAAAAACCCAAAACACACAAGAGCAGAACGGTCAAGTTGGAGGTCCTGAGCAAACAAGTGTGGGTACATTGATTCCACCCGTGTCTGCCCCGTCTTGCTGACCATAGAAGACACAGACACTGTGGTTCTTAGGCTGCAGCAGGTTTTTCTGTGACTCTGGGCATATGATTCTTCGAATTTCAAAATTCCACTCTCTGAGGTAAGCTTTTCAAGGCTAACATGGTTGGATGTTCCACTGGGTGGGTTCATTTAGTATAAATTATGCTAAAGTTCCAACATCTCACCCTTTCTCTTTTGCAGATCTGGGAAGCAGGAGATGAGGGGGAAAGATGGCCCTAACATGACATAGTATTGAGGGTTCCCCTCCTTGATGGCGAAGTTGCATTCATCAAGTTCTCCAGGATCAATGCTCCCACCCAGTTCAGTAATGCTAAAAGGGGAAAGTCAAGTCCCCCAGGGGAGAGGGTGGCGCGTATTATTTGGGAAGAAACCCACAAGGCCCTGCAGGTGGCCACCATCCCTGCACGGGTCAATTTTATATACAGTGTGGCCTTTAGTACTCCACTCTTTGTTCAGTGGACTTGTTCTAAATAGTACGTAATTCTGATGGGTTAGTGAATGGAAACATATTTTCCCACTGGGTGGGGATGAGCATGCCACTTCAGAGAAGTTTAATCAGAATATCTGGTTGATCTTTAGTAGACAGCAGCTCTTACCTCTAAGTTGATGTCTCCATACCAATTTCTTCATTACCTTATCCATCATGGATACACTTCATACATTTAAAGAAATCAGCTAGTCCAATAACTTTAACCCTTAAGACCAGAGACCAGGGAGGACAGCTAAGATAATGCATGAGGCCAGAACACTGGCACTGCCTGTACTAGTCTGCATCGAATACCTAAAGGATAATATTTAGATTTAAAAGGTTTTGAGAACCACTGTGTTAGACACTATTCATCTTTTCACAAATGGGAGCTTTTAGATGGGCTAATCTTGCTAGGCAGGAACCCAGCACGGTAGTGATGGGGCCCATTTCTCCCCGGCCACTGCTCCTCCTGCACACCTTACCACTTGAAGCTGAAGACTCCATTGGGGAATCCTTTGGCAGTCGCCTCTTTAATATGTCTGCAGTATTATCATTTGTGGTATTAGTCTGAAAGCACTTCTTGTTCTCCTTTTCTTTATTTTCCTGTAAGGTATGGAAATAAAGCACCGATGTATGAAGGAGGAGGTGGGGATGGAGAATTATCTGAACTGTGGTTTCTTCTTGTTCATCTTACTTTTCTTCCTTTTGCTCATAGGCCACAGTGTGGGTGTTATCGTCTTAGCTAATAAAATGTACCTTTCACGTATTGTTGAGCCTGTCTCTGCCATCCTGATGCCTTTGACAGAGGCCACAAAACTAGTATGTGGTCCGGGGCCGGCCCGGTGGCACAGCGGTTGTTTGCACGTTCCGCTTCTCGGTGGCCCAGGGTTCGCTGGTTCGGATCCCTGGTGCGGACATGGCACTGCTTGGCACACCATGCTGTGGTAGGCATCCCACGTATAAAGTAGAGGGAGATGGGCACGGATGTTAGCTCAGGGCCAGGTTTCCTCAGAAAAAAGAGGGGGACTGGCAGTAGTTAGCTCAGGGCTAATCTTCCTCAAATAAATAAATAAATAATTTTTTAAAAAAAACAAAAACAAAAGTAGTATGTGGTCCATCCAGGAATTGCATTAGCTCTGACAAGATTCCCAGAAGACCTGCCATCTCCCTGCTCTGTTTTATTTCCTGATGGAGCATTGCTCACTGTGAAATCATACATTTATGAAAGACCTTAGGTGACCTTGAAGAGCTCATCTAAGATTCAAGAGTCTTGACTTTATCTCAAGACCTGCTACCAGTGTGTTCTATATCCTCAGACAATGCATTGGGCTTCTCTAGTTCTCTCTTCCACTCATTCATATGTAGGATTGTTGAATAAAAAATTTCTCCCTTCTTTGGAGATGTTAGCTGCTTATTTTAAGGAATTCAGTTCAAATATTTTAAACGTCCATCCCATGCATGTAAAACATTATAGTAGATACTGGGAGGTGGGGAAGGAGATGCAAAGTAAAAAAGGGACCAAGAATTTTATGATGACGATGTTATCCCCATTTTACACATAAGTAAACTGAGGCTTGGAGAAGCTAATTAAATTGTACAAGGCTACCAACCTAGGAAGATCTGGCATTCAAACACAAGTCGATTTGATACCAAAGGCTATGTCCTTCTTATTGTCCTATATGTGTTACGAAGGTGATTGGAACATGGCTTCTGTCCCCAAGGGGCTTTCAGTGTAAAATGGGCAATAGTACACATACAATAACTATAATTCGAGTAATAGTTTTTAAATTCTGCACAACAGGCAAAAAACATAGAGCTATGGGAAAATGGTAAATGCAAAACTTATTTAGGGTTGTGTTTGGGTCTTTGTTATTGGCAGTGTGGTTACCATAGCTACAGCTTGAACCTCTCTAGTAGTTCTGAATTAAAAGCTGCACAGATGCCTATGTGGATACTCTGACATTAATGGGTAAATCCATGCCACAGATGACAGTGAAGGCTGATGTCAAAGATACTCAGGGAGCTTTAAGCATTCCAACAGCTGTGAGGATCAGGCTGTTGATCCTCAACGATGCAATTCTCTGACTTTACCCACACTCTCTACCCATGGTTTACAGTTGAGCCATTTCTGTGGCTCCGTGACATAGCCAACTCCTCTAGGAATCGGGGCTGATCTGAGCTTGTCCTGCTCATGCTATCCAAGGACAAGTTAACACTATTCCCCAAATGTGGGAATGAAGGATTTCAGAAATCCCACTGCAACGTTCTGTAAGGAACCAAACACTCAAGCTTGGCAAAGGTTAAACCCCAGGCCAGATTCCAGATTCTTGTCCTCTGAAGCTCTATGAGAGAATTATTACTGTGTTCAGAGACTAAGGATCTGGCCCAATAAAAACAAGCCAATTTGTAACTGTGTTACAGACACATTCCACTTGTAACTCTGGACTGAGGCATTACATGCTACACGTGCAGCCCAGTGACCATTGTTACTGCCAGACTCAAAGCAGATTTACTTGAGTTTTAGACATGGCATTCTTGGGATCAGACCCACCAAGTTCTGGAAGGCTGCTCAGGCTGGAACACCTGTAGCCACTGCATTGGGGATTAAGAAGCACTTGTTCCCACTCTAAGCCGTGCCAAATGTCTCCACACCACACAAATAGGATCTGGCCTGCGTAGAAGGCAGGGGGCCCCCATCTTGCATTGCATTCTTCCAGGCTTAATCTACTCAGCAACCAAAGTGGAAACAGCTTCCCCCGCACTCATGGCCAACTGAGTGTACAGTGCAGTCTACTGTCGCCATATGACAGGCTTAATGGTAACTACTTCTGCCCTGTGTTCCCAGATTGCTATCTAGGACTTCGCTGAGGGCATGATTTTGGGGACAACAGTTTTTTAATAGGAAGGAGAATGACCTAATATGCACCTAGGAAAAGGTGAAAAGGAAAAGGTGAAGCTTTGAATGGCAATGACAGTTTAGTTAAAATTTATCTTTAAATTGCTTCCTTTATTCAGTTGAACAGGTAAGAAGTTATGGACGTGGGACAATAATACAGACCAAGTGTTTCTGAAACCTCTTTTTAATACTATGATCTTGTCGCTTCAAGTGGGGCCCCACTGGATAGGCAGACACGTAGTCTCTTCAATGCGTCTCTCCCTGACTGTATTCCTAGGAGCAGGCGCTGGGAGAGGCAGCTTGAAGCTGACTTCACAAAGCAGGGCCAGTGGAGTGCTCTGAATTGGTTCCAGCAAAGGTGGAGCCCTGATTGTGGTCTGCAATGTTCATGCTTTTTGGTGAGGAAGATTGGCCTTGAGCTAACATCTGTTGCCAATCTTCCTCTTTTTTCTTCTTTCTTCCCAGAGTCCCAGTACATAGTTGTAGGTCATTGTAGTTCTTCTATGTGGAATGCCACTAAAGCATGGCTTGATGAGTGGTGTGCAGGTCTGTGCCCAGTTCTGAACTGGCAAACTCTGGGCTGCTAAAGCAGAGAGTGCAAACTTAACCACTTGGCCACAGGGCCGGCCCCTGTTCATGCTTTTGAGACCCTCTCAGCCAGCCCCCTGGAGGAGGACTTTTCAAAAATGAGTGGCAAGTATCACCTAGTGTTTGTTTAGTGGGTTTTTTGTTTTTAATGCTGTCTATAATTTCAAAAGTTATTTCCAATAAGAGCCCCTTTGCTGCCTAACTTGTCTCACTTTAGTTTCCTATATTCTGTCTACTTTCTTCAGAGGTAATACAACAGGGTATCCTGGAAGAGACTTGGACCTGACTTTTTTTCCCCCTAAACTCTGATTGAGGAGAAAATGTCATTTAAAAATTTTTAAAGTGTTTTCTGCCTTATTAGAAATGGTGGGTTGAATTCACCCTTGGGGCATACTAGCATTTTGTTTTGAGCAAAACTAAAACAAAACAGAAATACTTGATTGATAGACCACTTTAGTTATGCAAAAGTATCCATTGTTGCTCTTGGAAGGAAAACTAAATGCAATGGAGCAACTCAAAAGTGAGAAATTAAATGTACTCTTGGTAATGGAGCCAGTGAACTGGAGGTTGGTCACATTGCCTCTCCTGTTTCTTGCTCTATCCAGAACACAGAGAAGTGTCCAGCACAGAGCAGGCACTCAAGGCGTATCTGTTGTTTGATTGACTGACTTGTGGCTACCATAAGCCCAGGACAAGGAACAGAATTTGCCACGCCAAAATATACCTCTTTACTATCAGGATTATTTTTTTTAAAAATCGCAGACACAGGGAAAGCTCTGAAAACCTACTAGAAATTACCCCTTTGTAAAAGAAACTTACATTTTTAAGAGCGATCGATCTCCATTTGCAAGGGTGCCTTCCTCTCTTCTCCAGGAAGGAGAGGATGACTAAATCTAGAAACTCTTATCAATAGAGGAGGCAATGACTTAAATTTACATAACAACCTTACCCTTGTTTTGCTGCGCTGACCTCATCTTAACAATAGAAAGTGCAGGCTATTTTTCACGGGGCGAGCCACCCAGGAGCATGAGCAGAAGAGAAAATTTTGATCCGCCTGTTGTAACTCATCCTGCCAGCACTGCAGCAACCCAGCCTACCGTCCCTGATCGCTTAAACTTACCCTCTACCCTGGATCTGGCAGACCGAGTTGAGAGCCTTCCTTCTGTCTCTTCACCAATTGATTGTGTAATAAACAGTTTTTTCCCTCAAAGACCCGTGTATTACAGTATTGGCTTCCATGTATATCGGGTGGAAGAGCCCCTGCTTGGTAACACTACCACTTTATAAGGTGTGTGGGTTCCTTTGTCCAGGATTGGGTTGGTCTCTCTTCCTAGACTGCAATAGGGTGGGCCTTACCTTAAGCAAATGTTTCTCAAGTTGTGTGTAACTTAAATTCTTATAAAATAATCATTTAAAATGCACCAGGGAGAAACCATTTAGAGGACCCCACTGTGAAAGTTTTGTGGTGATTATCTTAGAAAGATGAAGGTGGGATATGTTTTATTTGTTTCTTTTGTTTTTGAAAGCAGATCACTTTTACAATTAGCAAGGACCACTACCACTGATATAATTGATACAGCCCCTTCCCCCCAAAAAAGTCTCTCTTGGTTTGTTTCTTACATATCTATTGTTAGAAATGGTGTTTTCTCACCATTGATGAGAGATTTTCACATGTTGAGGTATATGGGGTAACTATTCGCATTCAAAACTGATTCAGCTTGAACTAGAAAGCCTGACGTATGCCCTATCAAACATACATTGTACATCTGCTTATCCATTAAAGAATGCATCCTTTCTTTTTTTTTTTTTTTTTGAGGAAGATTAGCCCTGAGCTAACATCCATGCCCATCTTCCTCTACTTTATATGTGGGATGCCTGCCACAGCATAGCTTGACAAACGGTGTGTAGGTCCGCACCTGGGATCCGAACCAGTGAACCCCGGGCTGGTGAAGCGTAATGTGCGAACTCAACTGCTGCACCACGGGGCTGACCCCAGAATTCACTCTCTTAAGGTAAGAATGCATACTTCCCCTCCTATGCCCTATTGGTAATGCCTGGATTAGTCTATTTCCTGACATAATGGTCATGTTGACCTGCTAATTTGCAACCGAATACCTCTTTGAAAATGCATCCTGGGTGTGTTTAATGTATCTTCTTTGTTCTGAAAAGATATAAGACTGCACTGAAACCCATGCTTCTCTAGAACGCCTTCTAAGGCCTTCCCGGGTTATAATCCCACTCTGGCTCATAATAAACTCACCCCAATTTTGATTTATAGGTTGGTTATGGATTGTTTGCGTCGAAACCATACTGTGTAATTTTCCCAAACATCCCTGCCGAGGTTTTTCAGGAAACTCTGTTCTGCACGTAGGCAACATTTGTTCACTGATCGGAAGGAAATGGATCTCCTTTGATCCCCTCTGGAACATTGAGAGGGGAAGGTTCTGGAAAGAGACTGAGTTTTGATTTGTTCTGTTTTCCAAACAGCCGCTATATGAGGGTATTGAGAGTCAGGAGGTAAGCTGGCACAAAACAACTCTAAGTCAGAAAAAATCATTCAGCCCGTAAGGAAGAGACAACAAGTAAAGATAAAGCCCCGGGACACCTGAAGTCACCAAATGCATTTAGAAAACTGTCGTATCCCTGCCTAAAAGATACAATGCACTACTGAGGGAATGTGCTACAGTCAAATATATGGCGTCTCAATTAAAAGGAAGCAGCAGCAGCAGCAGAAGAAGAAATCCCACAAGCCAAAATCAATAAAATTATTTGGTTACATAGTACTTATGGTTGTGTACATGTGTTTGTTTTTAAGCAGTATTTTTCTTTTCAGGTAGAGAAGAATCTTCTCATAACAACTATTGATTATATGGGTTCAATACTTTGTAGGTTGAATAATGTTTCCAGAATCACTGCAACTAGAGATGGTAATAGCCTAATGGATCACAATTGTGAAGCTGCTAAGTTAAGTGTGAATCCAGTCCCTTTGTCTGAGGCACAGAGTTTCTACTGTGTCTGTCACTTAAAGATATTCAGCTCACAAAAAGTGATAGCTAACAGAGGCCAACAAGGTAGATGAGAAACAGATCGATTTAATTCCTCTGAGCCCCACATCAACATGCTTTGGGCTGACAGGTAAATATTGACTAAACCAGACCAGAGAGCTGGGAAAAGTCAGACATGCAGAAAAAATCCTTACCTTGTTCCTGGGGCAAAGGCCACGGGTTTTGCTTTTCTTAATGATAAGACAAGGCTGTTGGAAGTCAAACATCACACAGCAATAGCAATATGCTCCCTTTCACCTTTGCAGGAAATGTGGATAATTCTGTCACCTGCCTGCAGGAATGACATGAACTTGTGAAATGGGCAGAGGGAAAAATCAGGGCGTGTGGTGCAGTGGTTAAGTCATGCGTCATAATATACTGGAGCTGAATAACTGCCCAGAGGTGACTAGAGATAGGGATTAGGGTAAAATTTTAAGCCAGGAATGTGGGAAGTTAGTTCCAAAATGACCATCCTGTACTCATGCTTGACAAATTTGGTTTTACAAATTCTGCTCCAGTATAGCCAATTTTCTCTCCAATCTGTTCCTGAATATGAATTAACTTTGTGGTCTGCAGTAGGTACAAAGTCAAGTCGATGCAGTAAACGGAAAAGTAACATTTTGCAACAAATTGCTTTATGCTCCTTTTTGAAATAAAGACATGATTCTCTGACTGAATAATGAATACCAATAATAGAGAGCATTATTCAGCCACAAAGGCAATGAAAATGATAGCGAACATATATTGCATCCTTCTTATGTAACAGGCACTGTTCCAAGTGTGTTACATGCATTGTCTCACTCGGTCCTCATTCGGTCCTGTGAGATGGAGTGGCCAGGTGATTCGTCCACCGTGATGATGCTCACTGTCTCCCAACCCCACTGGTCCCACGCTAGTTCAGCCCTCGCTGTTTCTCTCCTGGAGCACTGGGGTGCCCTCCACCTGGTCTTCTTGCTGTCGCTGTACATGCTGCATCCAGGTTGATTTTCCCGAAGCCAACACAGGTCTTTGCTGGATTAGAAGCAGATGTTCACTCAGAACAGGTGAAGAATCTGAGCTTGCCCAGAAAGTAGAACCAGCTATGGTAGATATTTGGTTTTGGGCAAATGAGTAGGACTGAACAAAAAAGATTCATGAGGAAAACTGGGGGACCAGAATCAGAACTACTTTGTGAGGAATGAAGAAAGTGATTTCATAGGCAATTCAGGAGGACAGCTGTAGACTGGATGGAAAAGTGCCTTTCTCATCCAGGAGATAAAAAGTGGTAACATGCCAGGAGGTCGGTGGACAGAACATGCGGGTGCTGAGGTCTGCAGAGCTCAGGGACTTAGACGCCTTGCAGCCTAACCTAAGGAAGAGCGAGCCTGAGAGGGGTCTGCAGGTTGGTTAGTGAGGGAGACTGCAGGTGAGAATGGCTCACCCTTTGCTTCCCTTTGCCCACACATCTTACTTACTTCTTGAATATCTTTTTCTCACTGACTTAAGAATAGTTATGTCAACACATTTCCTCAAGATGTTTACTGGAAGGCCTCACTTTGGACAAATGTTCCGCTGCCCCACTCCACCTCCAGCTTCAGTTCTGACACCTGGAGCCAAGCCAGCGAAAGCAGCTTCCTGGATGGTCTGAGCACCTGCCCAGACCCCGCCTATCAAGGGCGCCAAATGTCAAGTGCTGTGGCTGAGCACGGTCCAGCCCTGGTCCTGATGGGGCTGAAAAGAAGGAACCAGAATCTGTGCTTGAAAGGATGCATGAGCTAAAAACCACTTGGGGTTTCATCAGCGTGAGGAACTATGCTCTGTGAACTCACCCGTTTCTCCGCTTCTGTGTTTTCCTTTCTTATGTTTGGTTGCTCTCCTGCTGTTGTTTTGCAGTGAAATTCTTTTAGAAACATTCTAATCTTACCTCAGTTGAACTGACGTTCTGGGCCCAGGCAAGGGGAGGCCACAGAAAGGAAGCAGTGTCTGCTGTCCCTGCCCTCCTCCCACATAGTGGGTGCTTCCACACAAACGGGGTCTTGAGGTTTAGGATCAAAGGGAGTCCCTTGTTAGGAATCTTATATTTTTCAGGAGCATTTTGTCAAACATTGTTGGAGGTAAGTATTCATGGCATCAATTAGAAAGGGTGAAGGCCAGTCCCATGGTGTAATTGTAAGTTTGATGTTCTCTGCTTCTGCGGTCCAGGTTTGTGGGTTTGGATCCTGAGCATGGACCTATAGCACTCATCAGCCATGCTGTGGCAGTGACCCATGTATGAAATGGAGGAAGATTGGCACAGATGTTAGCTCAGAGCTAACCTTCCTCAAAAAAAGAAAAAAGAGGAAGACTGGCAACAGATGTTAGCTCAGGGCTAATCTTCTTCAGAAAAAAAGAAAAGAAAAGAAAAGATGAGGCCAAGGAAGACTGAATGAACTGACTCTTGACTAATTCTCTGGTCAAGGGTCTCAGGGAGTTTCCCGGAACTAAACCCAAACCTCAGGAGACTGAGTTCAAACTTCAGATTCCTCAACCATTTACTAGACTCGAGCACCCTGAGGAGGAGAGAGAACATGGCAAAGGAGGTAAGGGTCAGACAGATCTAGGTAGGAACCCTGCCCTCTAATGCTATGTGGTCTTGGAAAAGGCGTTTCATCTCCCTGCCTCCATTTTCTCAATGGCAAAATGAGGATAATAAGTCATTATAGAAATGTCATAGCAATTAGATAAAATAATAGAAGTAAAATGGTGATCACAGACCCTGGCCCATAATAAAAGCTCATAAATGGAAATATTATTATTTATTTATCTTGTACCTAATAGAGTGTCTGGAATATCGGGGATATATAATAATTACTTGCTGAATTTAATTGAATCCTGGTTTTTCAGTGGACATCCTCGGTAAGCTTAGTGCAGTGGGGGAAATTCAACGCAAGGTTCTAGACATGTTTAGGATCAATCTAGAGTAAGGAGGAGCTGTCACTTGCTCCGTTAACAAGCTCGCTAATGGCCCATGAATCTTCAGGGTTTAATATGTTTGCTTTTTAGACAGAGAAATGAAACCTCGAACTGAAAGCAGGAATAACCCAAAGACACGACAGCCAGGGCCGGCTGCCGGGCACTTTGTGCTGCCAAGGACATGCAGCCTGCCAGCTTGGCTCTTCGCAGGTCCCTCTAGTTTGCTAGAAAGCAAATTGTGTGAGCTCCAGGCTCAATGGCAGAAAGGTAAAGAACACACAGCCAGGCTGGGGCCGCAGAGGGCTCCGTCCCTCACCCCTACAACTCTGTGCTCTTTTAGAAATAGTCCCTCCTTGTCTTTAAAGTAGTGAAATAAGCTGTTTAAAAATAGTGAAATTACTTCTTAGGGAACCTCCACAATCCAAGAGGACACAAAGAAACTGCCAATAAAAGAATAAATAAAAGAAATAACTTAAAGTGGGTTTTCTTAAGAGAAAAGACCAATCATCTAATCAATGATAATTACTGTCTTCTGTGTGCTGGGAGCTATGTATATGTAAATCATAGGACCCTAGGTTAAGTGAAAAATGACTAAGTAGACAACACATTCTATGAATTTAGAGGAGGGAGACATGTAGAGCCAGTGAACTTAGGAAATGATCCACTTCAGCCCCGTTCCTGCTTCCCCACTCCTTTGGCACCCCGGTCAGTACAAACACCTGGGCACTGAGAGCCAGGATGGTTAGGGAACACCTCCAGGCCACAGCCAGTCAGTGAGGAGGACTGCTGACCCCTGGTCCGGAGCTCTCAGTCCTGGACGTCTCCCCTGTCCCTTGGGGTGGGATAGGAGAGGGTTACAGAGGCTTTTTGGACGGGAGAGGACTCGACATGGGTTTTGAAGGATGGATGGACTTTAGGAAGGTAAGAAAAGAAAAAATACATTCTGGGAACACTGATTAAAGGAGTTTCTTTGGTGGGCAGGATCCAGTTATGCGAATACTCCACATGATGGTCTTTGTCCTCCAGATGCTACATGTGAGGGGCGGATGAGAGATCTGCTCAACTCTTCCTCATGCCCTGGTTTCCTCAGGAATCCACGTGGGTTCCCTTCTTCTCCTCTCTGTTTTGGGAACCCCTAATCATAAGATGCCCTTAGGTTTGGCCTTACCAGGCCATTCATATGGGAGCAAAGGCATGAAGAGGGTTCACTCTGCAGAAGAAAAGGAAAAGAGGATTAAGAGAAGAAGAGCACATTCACCCCAGTATATTTCTGTTGTAATTTTCCCCCAATAATATATCCATCCTCAAATTAACGCCTTTGTGTTTTCTTGAGATTCTGACTTTGGTTTTGGTGAGTGGACTCAGGAGAAGCCTAATGTTTCAGGTCAAACACATAATGATTCCACGAACTAAGAAATAAATTACTCCCAAAACTATCTTATTGTACCCTACTCGGCCATCATGAAGCCATTAATGGGCTTCCTTCTACTTGGGTGAGAGCAGAATGTTTGAGACATAGGTGGCTGTGAAACCTGAAGTGCAAAATTGTGTACAAGATGATCTTACTTATTTTTAAAATTGTGTTTATTTGTTTTATAAGCAATACACCCACAGGATTACAAATTCAAAAGACATGAATGGGTACAGTAAAAAAATCTCCCTCACTTTCTTGATCCTAGGCCACCCAGTTTCCCTGCTCAAAGACAACGTTCCCCTTTTTTTGTTCATGCTTCCAGATCCGTTTTATGTGTGCAAACGCAAGCAATCATATATGTCACGATCTTCAGTTCAGTTATGCAAATCTATGCGGAGCTAAAAGAGGCAACTCCTCAAGAGAAAAACAGGGAGCATTTCAAAGCCAGTTTCCAAGAAATCATCGCACCAAAATGCCACTCCAATTTCTCCAATCAACTGGGGTTATTTGCGTTTTAACCGTATTACAATTTAACTCAAGTGCCAAAATAACTTTTGCTCTGCCTTGAGAAAAAAAGCTGGTTCAAAATCTAGAGAGAGGTTTACTAGATGCGGAAAATAATACTGTGCCATACGTGCTTTGTTATCTTAAATTTCTTTCCTGAAGCATTTCTAAGAAAATTTAGACTTCAGGTCATTTCATTCATGCATACTGTTGACCTTAAACAAATAGACAGCTAGTTACTTATCCAGCAAAAGTGGGTTTATTTGGGATGGGTAAAGAATAGCAGTTTGGGGTCTGTGACCACGGCAAGCCAGGCGCAGGGCCCCCAGCTGCAAGAGAGGAGAAACTCTCTCATAGAGGGAAGAGGGAGTTGGGAGGGCTATTGCAAACAAAGAGTATGAGGTGTAGTGGCTTTTCATTGCTGAGTTATGGCAGCCTCTCATTGGCTCAGTTTCTTGCTGGTCAAGAAGTCTTTCTTCTTTCCGGTGGGCTCTGCTATCTGCATAGGGCGTGAGAGTGCCCCCTTTTCGCCTCCCAACTCCAACTTAATGAGGTTTCTGTTGGTAATTTGACACATCCCCTTTTGATCAAGATGTTTCTCTGAAAGCATCGCTGACCAAGAGTCAGGATTTTTGGGTTTCAGCATCTTTTTGTACCTTGATGCAAGGAAAGACTTTCCTTGGTGTCATGTAGGAGGGACAGTGCACAGATTGGAAACTATTGTGGCCACATTTGAGTAACAAAGAGGGGTAGCAGGGAGAGCTCTCAGGCATTTTTCTTCTCCGAAGTCCATATGCTATCAAGATCATAGGCACTGGAGAGCACCTGAAGTATCATGTCATCATCAAAGGTGTGGCATTCCCTTCCTTTTCATGTACAAAAAGGAGAACTGGAATCTGATAATTGGGAGGTCCAAGGGCGGGTGGGTCCATTAAACTTTCCTTTAAGGCCTTTAAGTCTATGTGCTCCGGTTCTTCCTATAGAATTGGGTTGGGGTTGTTGTTCTTTAGTAAAACATACAGAGGTTTGGCCATAAGAGAGAAATTTGGAATCCAATTTCATCAATAAACAACTAGCCAAAGAAAACCTTGCAGTTGGTGCTTAGTTTTGGGCTTAGGGAAATTTAGGACAGCATGAAGCCTATCTGGATCTAGGTGTAGCCTTTGTTCTGATATAAGATGCTGTAGGGGAGGAAGACATTTCCTCTCCCCAAATGTGGGTTCGTCTGGCCAGAGAACAAATTAAATTCACATGAGACAGAATAGCAAGAGAAAATTAAACAAAGCTTTATGAGGAACCATGGCCCGGGGCCTTTCTTCCCGAAGGAAGAAAGGGCACCGAAGAAGTGGGGTGCACATAGTGGTTATATGCCCCCAAACAGGGTGTTTCACATGTGATTGAAATGTCCCTCCCACAATAGTCACAAGATTGCCCTGTCAGCACAGTGCTTGATGGACACAGCAGGCAGTGGGTCTGCTATCTTGGTGGGCGTAGCAGGAGGCAAGTCTATTATCTGGAGCTGGGCGGTCACAGGTGAGCACAGCAATAGTTCCTAGCCTAAGGAAAGATGCTTAATCCTTAAAGAAATGCCAACGTCGGGAGGGGGAGGGAGGTTAGTTACAGGAGGTTACCAGAGAAGCACAATAAAATGCAGATTTAAGTCCTTGCCTTTGGTATTGATTAAGAGTTTCTAGAGAGAAGGTCATGGCCTCTCTTCTTCCTGGTATAGAGAGGGAGGCACCTTTTACAGATAGAGATTTACCTTACAAATGTAAATGTGTCCTAAGGAAGGGCAAGTTCCATTCCTCAGAGCCTCCTTCCCTGTCCCAGTTTATCAAAAGCAATCAGCCTCAAATAATCCTGATGCCAAAGAGACATATCTTGGGGTGGCCAATTTCAGGTCCCCACAATGCCCTAAATATCGAACCTGGGTTTGGGCAAACTGCAATTTCTCCTTGGTGACTTTCTGGTCCTTCAAGGCTGAAAGCTTTAGCAAGTGGAGGCTGTCTTCCTGTGAGGAGACTTCGGAGGGAGAGCAAAGAAGCAAATCATCCACATATTGCCACAAAGTAGAGCCCCTAGGGGACTTCACATCATCTGGATCAGCCTTCAGGATGTGCGAAAAGTGAGAAGGGCTCTCAGTAAACCCTGAGACATGACTGTCCAGGTGAACTGTGTTCCGTCCGTCCGAGTAAAGGCAAAAAGGTGTTGGCTAGCTTCATCAACCAGAATGATGAAGAATGCTACATAAATTAATCACTACAAAGGATTTGCTTCCGTGGGAATGGATGTTAGTAGCATATAAAGGTTAAGAACAACAGAGTGTCGAGGGATAACAATGTTGTTTATTGCTTGGAGCTTCCAGACAAACCTCCAGACAGCCCTTGGGTTTTCTCACAGGTAAAATAGGAGAATGTCAGGGACAACACAGGATAATGAGGCCTCAAGCCTTGTCATCCTCCATTATGGGCTTTATACCTTGAAGGGCTTCTTTACTACAGTGTATTGATTAATTCTGGGGAGAGGTTTTGAGGGATCTATTTGAATCTCAGTGGGAGCTGCACTCTGAATTTTACTAATATCAGTTGGAGATTTTGCCCATAAGGAGGATGGTAGCTGATTCAACAGAGACAAATGAACAGCTTCCAGAATCAGCTCTCGTACCACCAAAGGCAGAACAAATAAAAGATGTCAAAGGGTCATTGAATTCACCTGGTTGGCTGTTTTGATGACTACTGTCAAATTCTAGAATTATTTCCCCTTTATGAGAGAAAGAAAATTCTGGCATGATGCTTTTCCAAGATGTCTCTGCCTAACAAATGAATAGGGGTGGAGGAACTAAGGAGAAAAGAGCGTGTGTCTCTCAAAGGGCCTAAATAAAAGGGAATAGGTTTAGAGATAGAACCTGTTGAGGATAATTAGAAATTCCCACTATCTGAACTGTCTTCGCACTCTGAGGCAGGGCTGCTTTATAGTAGTGGGGTTGAGCATCAAGAGTGTGACTCCAGTGTCAATTAGGACAGAAAGAGATTCATCTCCAATCTGGAGAAATGCTTCTCCAAGCCGATTAAGAGGGAGGATTGAGAATGGCCCCTGTAGTTCCTGCAGCCCCGGCACGGAGAATTTGGAGGACACTGGAAAGGCTGGTTAGAGGGCTGAAGGCGCTTGAAGCGTTTAAATTTGTAACAATCACTTTTTTTAACGTCCTGGTTCTTTGCAATAACAACAGAATCTAGGCAGTTTTTGGTTTCCTTTAGTGGCCTTCATTTGCTGGAGTGAAGATTAAGAATTTTAGCAGTCTTTCTTTTAGATGACTCATCTGGAGTGCGAGAGAGCTGGTTTGTCTGATTAACCAAATCTGAGGTGGATGTAATTTCCCATTTCATTCTGGTCCTCTACTAGAAGGTAAAGGTCCTGGTTCAGCCCATTAATAAGCATAAACTTAAAAGCTACCCAAGTGGAATCAACATTTGAAGGAAGACCAGAATTTTCTTTGAAAACAGTCTGAAGTTGACTGTAATAGTCATGAACAGGTTAATCAGGTTTTTGTGCACAAGCCTGAATTTTGTTCCAATCAACAGGCTTTGGGGCAGCCCTAGGAATTGCCCGATGAAGTCGTCTAGCGATTGCCTGAGCTTTATCATACAGTAGGTCGGCAGGTTGCTCTCCTAGTTGTAATTCTAGAGACCTTTCAGGATTTTCCCATTTAGCAGCTTTCATCCAATGCTGGGCCTGGCCTTCACCGGCGAGCATATGAACTAGCTGATATTAAGTCAGAGAAACCAGGCTGATAAGTCTGAATGACTATATTAAATTCCTCAGCAAATCTGAGAGCATCTTCAGTTACTTTGTGACATCTTTGACTGTGGCTCACAGTTGAGCTTTAGCCTGAGGAATATAAGAAATTAAGGGTCTAGCCTTTGGATACTCAGGAGGTTTAATTTTGAAGGGACAGGTTCTGATAGGTTCAGAGGAACAGGAAGTGAAGAAGTTCAGGGAAAAAGGAAAGTCTGGCAAGAGAATTCATATGGGGGAACTGAGGGTGTGGAGGAGGTGTAGACCACATAGAAGGGAAGGAGGAAGGTGGCGTCAGGTGGGGTCTGAGCACTAGGAGTCGGGGGAGAGAAACACGATGGCACTGGAGGCAGAGCCTGAGACACAGAAGCCAGGGAAGAGGACCTTGAGGCTTTGACAGCCTTTTGTCTTTCTTTAATAGTTTGTTCACCTCAGTTAATCTTAAAATTTTATTTTGTAAACAAGCGATTTTAGAGTCTTAATAGTATTTGGAAACCTCAAAATACCAATCAAAATAGGTGTTCCATTCAGTTTTGGAAATTACAGACCTATGGCTGTCCAATTTGGCTTTAGGAAAAGTAAGTCTGGGGAGTTCAAAGGTTTCCCACAATGGCTGTTGGTATTCTAAATTACTTTTGGTTAAATTGGTCCATTTAGTTAGAAATGTGAATGAGGAATGACTGCTGTTTGTAAACATAAAATTGGCTGGGGTCTCTGTAGGTGTGAGTTCCCTCAAAATATTAGATAACTGAGAGGCTGGTCTGGTGGCATAGTGGTTCAGTTTGCATGCTCTGTTTTGGCTGCCCGGGGTCGCGGGTTTGGATCCCAGGCATGGACCTACACACAGCTCATCAAGCCATGCTGTGGCAGGTGTCCCACACACAAAATAGATTGGCACAGATGTTAGCTCAGGGACAATCTTCCTCACCAAAAAATAAAAAGGATAACTGAGATCCCATTTCCTAGAGGTTTTTCTCTAGAGCAAAGGAATAATTCTCAAACAGCTTAAGGAGCTTATAACTCAAACAGCTTGAACAGCTCAAACAGCCTGCAGGCTTAATACCAGCCAGTCCCTGTAGAACAGTCCAGTTCCATTAAGCTGGATGGAAGGTCGAGAACAACACCTTGTTGTTCCAGCGAACGGTCCAGTTCCAAGGGGAATCGGACCAAAGACTGGTCAATGCAGTTCCAAAGGACAGTCCAGTGAAACAGTCTGAAAGTTGGGCTGAAGGGTAGCACAGTTTCAAGTATGGCAACAGACCAGTTCCAAAAGGAATCAGACTGAAGGCTAGAACAGTTCCAAGGAACGGCCTGATTCAGAGTCAGGCCGAGGTGCCACCAGAGTGCTCACAGACAAACAAAGCCTTAACCAGAAAAGGACGAAGCCTTAAAATGGATCTCAAATAAAGCCTGGAGAGCTTCAACCGCAAAGAGGGTGGAAGCTCAGATCCAGGAGGAAGACTCACCCTCAAACCCCAGGGTCGGCAAGAAAATCATCGAGCTCAATGGGCTCTGTTGTGTGTACTGCACCCCTCTGCTCACCCTCCAAGCCATTGGGGGTCTTTCTGGATCCCTGTATGGGCCACCAAAGTGTTGACCTGAAACAAATAGACAGCTAGTTATTTCTCTAGCAAAAGTCAGTTTATTTGAGATCAGTAAAGAATTGCAATTCAGAGTTTGCAACCATGGTGAGCCACATGCAAGTCCCTAGCAGCAAAGAGAGGAGAAACCCTTTTATAGAGGGAAGAAAGAGTTGGGAGGGCTTTTGTAAACAGAGGGTTTAAGGTATAGTGGCATCTCGGTGGCTGAATTGTGTCAGCATCTCACTGGCTGAGCTTCTTGCTGGTCAAGAAGAGGATGTCTTTCTTCTTCCTGGTGGACTCTGCTTTTGACGTAGGGCATAAGAGCTCCCCCTTTTGGCCTCCTGACTCCAATTGAACAAAGTTTCTGTTAGTTAATTTGACAATACTTAAGGATGCATCATAAAAATATAGATATTTTCTTATATCATCCCAATGTCATTACCATACTTAACACAGTTAATAAGTCCTCAGTATCAGTCTAATACCAATAACATTTTCAAATTTTCCTGATTGTCTAAAAAACTTTTTTCTTTTTTTACAGTTAGTTTGACTCAGGTTTCAAACTAAGTCTACACACGGCATTAAATATTAAGCCCTTTTAATATGGAGTAGTCCCTAGCGCACCTTGAATATCCCACATTCTGGATTTGTCTGTATGTTTTCTCATTGGATCATTTGACTTGATTCTTTAGCTCCTGTATTTCTTGTAAACTAGAAGTTAGTTTTAATCACATTAAGTTAAGCTTTTTTGAGGGAGGTGGTGCAAAAATCCTTTATAGATGGTGCTTTCTAGTTCTTGCTGCATCACACCGGGAAGTATGTGATATCTGGATCCACCTGCTGTTTTAAATAAGGTGTTACTGGAACACAGCCACACTCATTCCTTTAAGTATTATCTGTGACTGCTTTTGCACTACAGGGCAAGTTGAGTAGTTGGGGCAGAGATGGTATGGCCCACAAAGTCTAAAATATTTATTATCTGGTTCTTTACAGAAAAGTTCGTTGATCTTGGGTTAATGTGTTCATGTAATGACAGACTTATCCTCCAAGTGAGGATTTCAGGCTCTAAATGCTAAACTGACTTGTCTAAGATCACACAGTCAGTAGGAGGAGGCAGGACCCTCCAAGCCTTCTTTCTAGACTGTCTCTCCCCCCTCCTCCACCTCTTTGCCCTCCCACTAAGCCATTCAGTATCCTACAAAACAAGTAGTCAGACATCATTAAAAGTTTCATTCTTTCCCCAGCCTGGCCCACCAGCATTCAAACAGAGCTAGAACTCAGATACTAGAACGATGCACAGAGAAGAAGAAGGTATAGTCTGATGCTTTTAGCTATAGCAGAAATCTGACTCAAACTGGGTTGAATAGGAAATTTATTAACTCACAAGACTTGAAGTCAATGGTACCCTCATGGACCCAGAATCCTTCTACCCTCTGCTCTGCTCTGTGTTGATTTCATTTCAAGTTGCTTCCCTCGTGGTCTCAAGTGGTGGCCGATAGTAATCAGAACTATATGTATCTTTGCCATGCTGAGCAGGAGAGAGAAATGAGAAACCTTACTTTCAAAGATGGTGTATGAATCCTTTCCTAGTCTGATTAGGTCTCCGTGTGCGTCTCTGGAGTAATAATAGTGGCCAGGAGAATTGTATGCATTAACTGGCAGAGAATAATCAAGAGTCTCCCTCTGGGGCTAGAAGTGGGGTGAATACTTGGACAATAATTAAGAGTCTGTTAAAAAAGAGGGAGTGGAAAATCAGTTGAGAGGGGAACAGTGGTTCAGGATCTTTTGGGGCTAGTAAGACTAAATATTCCCAGGATGATTAATGGATGTCCTTTCTAGGGGAGAAGGAACCCTAACTAAAGTCATCTCCAATTAACTATGATGTTGCCTCTACAGTAGGATAAGATTTGGTTGGAGAATGGGAATGTTTTTATAATGTTTATATGCTTAGTTGTTTATAAATCCAAAATTATTTCATAGGAAGATTAAAAATTTCTATCAAAAATGATATTTAGGGGCTGACCCCATGGCCTAGTGGTTAAGTTAGGCATGCTCCACTTTGGTGGCCCAGGTTTGGTTCTTGGCTGTGGACCTACATGACTCATCAGTGGCCATGCTGTGGTGGTGACCCACATACAAAATAGAGGGAGATTGGCACAGATGTTAGCTCAGGGACAATCTTCCTCAAGCAAAAAGAGGAAAATTGGCAACAGAGGTTAGCTCAGGGTGAAGCTCCTGCAGCAAAAAAAAAAAAAAGATATTTAAATGTTTTTCAAATATTTAAAATAAGTTTGAAGGAACTAGCACTAAAAGGATAAGGAATTATTCATTAGTTTTAGAAACTGGCACTAACTGGATCTGCAATAGTAAAGGAAAAACATCAGTATGAACCCAAACTAGATGAATTATGAGATAAGATTTTTAAGCTAAAGGAAAAAAAACGCTGAAAAAAAACAGCAGCTGCAATTTATTTCTGCCTTAACAACTTCTTGACAAGTTAACCTTAGATAATTTAGAAAATGCAGAGAACATTACCTTTTTTGTATACTATCTATGATAAAGTTTATAAGGAGAAAATGTAAAGGATGGGTTTTTGGAAGATGAGCTCAGTACTTCTCAAAAATAGCTGAACATTATAGTTGCCTGGACAGGAGGGTTTTTTTTTTTTTAATTAAGAAATTCTGATTTAATTGGGGTGGGATGATTTAACTCCCTCCCCAACCCCGCCAGGTGATTCTAGCATGAGGTCAGCTTGGACTAAAGACAGGCAAATGACACCATAGAGGGGCCATCCCCTCTGGGCCTAGACCCCAGGTCTGGAGTCCAAACCTGAGAGTCCAATGATCATATTTCACTGATTCTAAGGTGCACTCCACAACCTCCACACACCTCTGCTAAGTTTATACATCTCTGAAATTGGGACATGGTCAGCCAGGCCCAGTGCTCAGCCGGCCTGAGCATGTGCATCACCACCTGTGGCTGGGATGACAGCAGCTCAGAGGAAGATGCTGGGACCAGTATTGTACTCCTTTAAGAAATGTGGCAATATCATGTGTAACGCGGACTCCAGGGACTCTCAGTCAAAAGTGATTCAGAAAAGTCAGTTCTGAAAAGGAAACATTTTGGAAATTCCTTAACCAGTTTATTTTGCATAGACATTTCTTTTTAGGCATATACAAGAGTAATATATGATAAAATCTGTCTAAATAAATCTAAAATAACTCAAAAAATGTAAAAAGAAAAATTCTAAGTGAGAAGAAAACTTTGGGTCATCATTTGATTGGTAGCAATTTTATCTCCTTTCTTAGTGATGTGTAATATAATGGTATATCTTGTAACCAATGGTATCTTAGATTTAATGAAATATGATAACAATCTAGTGTTGGAATAAATACATTTTCCAAAGAGAAAAACTATTGATTGTAAGATGGACAGCATCAAAGAAACACCCTATTTCTTTACTCTTCCCCCTGTGATAACAAGACATTTATTTATTTGAAAATTAGCTTCTCCTTTTTATCTTGACAAGGTTCTCTTTGCATTTCAGTCAACATTGGGCCCTCTATCCAGGTAGATGTTTTTCCGACCCTGCCTTCAATATCCTTTGTTAACACTGGATTTAGGCAGACTCACTAGCTACCTTAATGGTATAACTGGAAGGATGCTGAGTTCGTCCTAGACAAAAGCACTATCCATCACCAATACCTGGACTTTAACAGATGGAAATTCTTTACTTTGGGTTAAGGCATTATCATTGGATGGTGTTCAATATGTGCTTGACAGAGGTAGCATATTAAATAACTTTTTCCCCACTAATAACTTAGTAAATTAGTTTATTGGAGTATTTCAAGTGTGTGGTGATCTGAGGATAGGATTTGAGATGAGAGAAGGGGAGGAAGAAGTAGAGAGATGTGTCGAAGGCACTGGTATGCTGGTATATGTTTCACAACTGGCTAGATCTCCAGGGAGAAAAGAAGCCCTGATCTGTAGCATTTGCCAATTTCCACGGTGTAAATACTCTCACCATGATTGATTTCAAGCTACAACGTGATGCCCCTGAACAGGGAGTTGGGAAGAGATTTCCAGGATCAGCTCACATGAGCAGGTAGGAGCTGGGTCCAGCACACCCCTGGAACACTTGGGGGAAGTTTTTCTGAGTGCCCAGGAGAAGAAGAAACACGGGGGAACCTGGGAAAATTCTTCAAGCAGACAGAAAGGTACTAGAGGGCAAGTAGAGAAGGCTTTGTGGCTTCCTCAAGTCTACGGAGAGCAGCCATGTTATAGGGAGGTGCTTTCTGCCTCAGAATAGATCCTCAATCTATTTCTCTTTCCCAGTTTTTCAAGTATAGAGGACACAGAGTTGTAGTTTCACCATTACTTTTTTAAAATTAAAAAAAGTTATGGAGTGTTCTCATGACTTCATTGTTCAATGGAGAGTGGTTTATTTCTCCAACTAACATCTGTAGAATTGAGCTGTAAATCTGTGTATCTGGAGTGTTCGGTTACCTCCACTCACATGGCAGACAGGTCAGTACTTTTGGCTTTTGATCAAATAAATTAGAAGATTCTCATATTTATGGTTCTCTTGAATATATAGTCCCCGTTATTTGTGGGGAAAAGGCAGATGCCCAAGTACCAACTAAATCCAAAGAAAAAATATTCTGTCATTTTTATCTTATTAACAGTTATTCCTTAAAAGAGAATGTCTGTTATGTTTGCCCTTCGAAAGAGAATCATTGGTAAGCTTACAAGTTGCCAAACATTTCAGACTTTTGAGAAAAATAATGGAGCAGTACTTGAAACAGGCATTTTAGACTTTTAAAAAAAAGAATAAACTTTTCCTACAAAGAGATCTGGGTTAAACGCTACCTTTGGGACTTTTTTCTCATTATTTCTAATTAGTCATGTGTTGATGTTATGTGTGTCCCATGTCAACCACAGCATTCCTCCCTTGAGATCAGGCCCTCGGTCGTCGAAAGTCAGCATCAGCTGGTCAGGAAGAAACTGAAACAATTTTATTTGTAATGACATAGTGGATATAAAAGACGTAATAAAAAAAGGATTTTAGGTGAGGGAGTTAGAGAAGTATAATATAATCTCTTTACTATTTTTAAGCAGGAAAGGAATTTTTAAATCTATAAATTTATGATTCTACATGAAACTTACATATGGGCTCAGATTCAGAAGAGGAATTTTTGTCAAGTTTTTCTCATGAAATGCTTTTCCCTGTCTTTTCAAATTTCTCCTCTCTTCCAGTTGATAAGGATCTCTGTCTCAGGAGAGGCTCAGGGATGGTCGGTAAATGAATGGTCTCCAGCCTTTGCTTTAACGATAATAATTTGTTCATTTGACTGTCATTTGGGGCTGCTGGCCCATCAAAAGTGTTTGTTGAACAGGGAAAAGTGTTAGGATTTTGATGAATCTCAAAAATAATTGTAATAGTTTTTCCCCTTTCTTCTTGTTTTTTAACAAAAACGTCATGCCCCAGAGGCCATTTAATGGAAAAGCAGACAAACCTGAAATGTAAATTCTGGTGAAATCTCTAATTTGCAGATTGTATGTCTGTATTGCATAAATTTTTGTTTAGCTAATTAAGTAGAGAAAATTGGACCAGGAGTTTTCTGCAGATAAAATACATAATTTTCTAAATAAAACTAATTGTTACTAGTATCAGAGACAGATGAATATCTTTCTTTCTTTAAATATATAAATACTTAAAGATATACTTAAGTACATACATATACATATTTCCAGTCATATGAGTTTTCCTATGAAATATCTTCATTGGATGGTTGTGTTGGTGAGAACTCCACAGTCCCAATTTGTGAGCAGGATGACTTCCTTGCCCACCACTTGGAAATTTTTGTCAGTTCTTTCTAAATATAAATGTAGTTGCTGTAGCTATATGAGTATGCATGCTTTAAGACAACAAAGCAAAATTCCCCCATGATGGCTGACTTCTAAATTCCCAAGGCTCTCCAGCCCTGTGACTGGATGTGGGCTATACAGACCTCACAGAAGGGCAGGGTTGACACTTTGGGTTTGCCTTTTTGAGCTGGGGTCAGTGTTTTATATTTCTCTTTCTTCCTAGGACTCCTCTCACTCCCTTCTCGAGTTACTAACCATCTCGGCTACGAGGTCTGTATGCCTCCGAAGTGTTTATGGGGCACCTGCACCTGAGAATTTGATAAGGAATTCCTGCTGTGATAAAAAGTGCTCTTAGGTCAAATGTGTAGTGGTAAAATTAATTGTTCTGAGACTGTGCGTCTCAAGCCGTCTATAAAAGCCACATTATTTACTGCCTAGGATACCACCTGTGTAATGCAGCTGTCTCAACCATTTTACACACACTTACACACTCATACACACATACAGGGAGAGAGAGAGACTGAGAGAGAGAGAAATTATATTTAAAGAGAGGTTTTATTTGGGTTAAAGCCATACTCTCTGGAGGTTTTGTTTTTCACCTAATTGAAAACATCTACAATACTTTTGCCAAAGAAACCCGAACACAGGCCAACCTGGAGATGGGGCCCTCATCCCTAAACCATGAATCATTGATGATCTTGCCTCAAATCTAGGCCCAAGTGGAAGGTTCTGCTTATCAAATAAAAAGAGTAGCAAACAGCAGGATCACTGAAGTGACAGCTATTTGATTCTCAGCCAAAGAATTGTCATTAGACTTTTAGTCCCAAAATGTTTCATGGAAGTAGCTGAAGTAAGGCTAATTTTAAATATCTCAGGGAGCCCAGTGAAAGGCCTTTCCTACTTGTACTCCCTGGTGCATGGTTTGTATCGCCTTTTGGAATTTTCTTGTCCTCTGGACCCCGCTTCCATTTCTTCTTATAGATTTGAATAGTAGCAAGGCCTTGCTCTGTTTCTCTCTCAGCTCTAGTTTCTTTCACACAACACAAATAGAGAGAGCAAAGATCATTCTGAGGCCAAAAGAGGGGAGGCTGAGGAGGCCACTGTTTTTTCAGCCTAGATCAGGGCTTGGCAAACTGTAGACCACAGGACAAATCTGGCCGTTTGCTTGTTTTTTGTAAATAAAGTTTTATTGGAACACATCCACACACATTCATTTATATACTGTCTATGGCTCTTTTCAAACTGTAACAGCAGGTTGAGAAGTTGTGATAAGTCCACAAAACTGAAGATATTAATTTTCTGGCTCTTTATAGAAAATATTTGCTGACCCCTGACCACTAGGAGTTAGTGTCTGAGGAATTTCCTGGGTGTAGGAAACAAGCAAGCAAGTGGCTGAGAAATAAAGTATATTTATTTCTGAGCCTCTGAAATAAAGTATAAGATCTTGAAAATGATGGCAGCAGACTAATCTGGCCTTTTTTACATCAGTGGTGAGCTCTCTGTGAGAATTCATCACCCCGTGTATATCCAAATGTGAGAGAGGATATTTTGGATGCTCTTTCCACAATGCTGTTGTATAGAACATTAGCGTCCTACAAATGCTAAATCATCTCATGATGAAGGGATTCCCTCGGGGAAACAAGTTTATTAAATACTTGGGCTAAACTAAGTTCAAGAGTTTTCTTTACTCCAGGACTTGTAATTCATGAATGTGTTGTGGAATACAAGAGGAGTATATGTGCACAGTATTTGTCAATCTTACTTGACCATAGAAACTCTCTTGGAACATCTAGAAACATCTTACGGCCTACATTTCCTCATGGAGTACAGTCTAGGAATTCTCTCCAGGGTCTCAGCACACACGAAATCTGAGCGTTTCTTTTTTCAATATTCATTGCTCCAGATTCTTTTTTCCAGCTGGCAGTGCTGATATTTGCTGGTACACAACAGTACAGCTTGTCCAGTTGTTAGATGTCTTGAAATACTTCTGTAACAGTTGGCAAATAACAGCTTCTCTGAGCCTTCAGATCTTCCCTGCAGCCCTGTGTGTCCTGGCTTCTTCCCTGAGCTCTTCCAGACTTCTGCTCATTCTAATCAATAGAGGTTCTCATTTTGCAGGAGAGTGGGGAGGAAGAGGCCCTAGGATCACGCTCCAGCACCACCAATGTGTCTTCTGTCTGGTCACTGCCCATACCCTATGGGTTGTTAACTATTTTGAATATCACCATCCAGATTCCAGCATGAGTGGGTCTCTTTTCTAGTCCACCAAGAAATACCTTGCTTGCCATAATGTAAGTGTCACAGCATCACCAAACAGATTGTGGTGGCACACCAAGTTTAGCAACCTCAGGACCATTGTACAAATGGGGAATTGGAAGTTTGGAGCAATGGCTTGAATTCTCAGACAGGCACCTTCTCTCTCCCAGGCAAGTAAGCGTGGCATATGGTAAGCGAGGAGGGAAGTTATCATGGGAATATCTTAAATATTCTAAAACGTTCCCCCCAAAAAGGGTAAAGTTTGTATTTTAATGATTATTGATAGCAAATTGGTGACATATCCGAAAAGTAATTGATCCATATTGTTATGTTAATAACTATTGGTCTAATGGGGAACACTCAGACGAATAAATGGCCATTGTAATGGGATGGATAAATGCTATGCTGGGGAGAAGCACAGAGCTGAGACCTCAGCCGGACTTGTGCAGAGGGGATTGATTATAAACTGTTTTCTGAGGAAGAGACATGTGAGCCAAGTCTTAAAGTAGGAGCTAGTGAGAATGGGAAGGGGATAGAAGAGGTCATTCCTGGTGGAGGGAACAGGGTATTCGGAGCTCAGCTCTGCTTCTCTCACATTCCTGCCTCAGAACTTCCCTGCTCTGAAGGGCCCGCTCAAATGCTAAGTTTGGCTTAAAATTCCCTGTGCCCTCAACCTGATGTGGTAGCTCTCTGCTTTGTGCTACTGTGGACCTTGGTACTGTAGGGGAGGAAAAATACTTTTCCCTTCACTCTTCTGAGCTCTTAGCTGAGACCCCTGTAATAAAAGACAGGATAACAAGAGCAAAACAAACAGAAGTTTATTAACATGTATGCTTCTTGTATATGTCATGGGAAATACCCTTTCTTAACCCAAAGTAGAACCACAGCAAAACAAAGAGCATTTTTCTGGGACTTGTCTCAAAAGGAGGTCGCAGAGGTCACGCTTCTGAGGTGTCCACAGCAGCTTCTGACCTCAGGAGCTACCTGTAGCTCTCAGAGGCTGGCTGAATCATGAATATGTTCAGCAGCATGTGAAAAAAAAAAAAAATATATATATATATATATATATAAATTTAAAAGGATATTTACCTGGAAGTCAAGTTCAGAAATCACCTTGATCTTTTCCTTGTCCATGTTTAACAAAATATATCTTCATACACAAAAAAGTAGAACTGCTTTGTATTATTTAATAATGCACATGGGCTCCTAAGAGTGTCTTGATAGTACATACACTCTTCAGTCCCCAAAAACCCTGAAAACAGAGTAACATATGGTCTCAATTATGCATCTCACTCGCTCGCCGGTTTTGCTGCCTTTCGCGGGAACAGGATTTTTCAGCAGGTTTGTGACACTCAATTAGACAAAGAACGACACCTCCTCGCCTGCCTCCACTTGGCCCTCAGTTCCTCTCTTGTCTCATATTTCCTCCAGAGGAACTTCTAATTATTTTTCCCTCTCTCAAACGGCAATTTTCTCCTGTTTATTTCTCATCTTTGCAATGTTTTGGTCTTCATTCTTTTAACCCGAGGAGCCATAAGGCATGAGCTTCCCTATAAATGTTACACTTAGTTATTTATCCTCATTTAGTTAGAGTTTATGTAAAGCAGCTCAGGGATGTGATTCAGCCATGCTGTTGTCAGGCGCGTTTCTGTTGCTCCCCCACCAAGCTCCCAGCCTCCCTTGTGAGGCGTTTTTAAACACATGTCCCGAAGTTCACGTTGTCGACTCCTCCAGGGACGCGTCACCACTTCTCCGATACCTCCAGACCCCTCCTCTGGCTGCAAAGCATGCAGGCAGCAAATCACAATCACCCAACTATTGCAAAATGCAGACTTTTCATCTGTGTGGTCTGGGAATTATTAATCAACAACTATTGATTAAGCACTTACCTCTATTGTCCTCAGTGCTGTGTGGAAAGCCCTGGTGACCAGAAGAAAAGAAGGAAACACAGGCCTTGTTCTGAGGAAGATTAAGATATAATAGGGAGACCAGGAAGACGCTAAAAGACAACTCACAGTAAGAGGCAGCAGACAGCAAGCGCCGAAAGAGAGGTGCGGGGCATTAGGTGTTTTTAGAGACCAGAGGAGGAGGGCACTTCTGCTCGGGGGAGTTGAGAAGGCGCAGCGGGGGCATCAGTCAGCATGAAGATCCACAGACCTTGTTCGGTGGAATGTGCTAAACACTTTGTCTAAAATGGAGGCATCTGGGGGATACTGTTGGGAGAGGAGGCTATGAAAGTCTTTGGGACAACTTGGGAACAGGACTTAGATTTAAAAAAATAAAATCAGGACTTATTCTGAAGGCAACCCCAACTTTAAATTCAGAAATATTGTATAGTATGATCTCTCATTCTCCCTCTCTCTGTTCTCTCTCTCTCTCCATTTATTTAATTACATATATGTATAGAGATCTAGAATTATATTCATCAAATATTAAAAATGTTTATTTTCAGGTTGTAAGATTTGGGATCATCTGTGGTTTTCTTTTTGTACTTTATTGCTTAAAATTTTTTTTATCATGAATGTGTATCATTTTTATCAAAACAATGAAGTCATCACTCTAAAAAAATCACAGATGTGAAGTCACTTGCAAGAAAGTTGCAAAATGACATTCTAAGTCCTATGTGCCACATAGAGTGTGGGTCACAGGTAGGCAACACACCCTCTGATTACACACAATGATTCTGGGGGACAGTGGGAGAGTCTTCAGGTTGAATTCTTCTTGAGGTTTTTAAATATTTTCATTTCTGAGGCCAAGTCAAATGACTGAACTGGCGGAAACGTGAAAATTGAGGTCTAATTCTTTATCATCAGGAAGTCGAATAGGTGTCAATCATCCGGCTAATTTTCGAAGCTTTTTAAACAATCCTGGATTCACACACCCAGCAACTTTCCACTTGGCCTCTTTCTATCCAAGAGAAAAATTAAAACAATTGATAAGCAAACATTAAGCGACATGTAAATTTAAAACACGTTAACTACACCACTTTACTTGGGACTTCTCCATCTACTCACCGACTATCTTGCAAATGTGCTGAAAGAGGTCCTGGCAGCCCCGATAGCGTGGTTGACGCAGACTTTGATCGCACGCCTAACTTCCGGGGAAGCGAAGGTGCACTGTAATATTCAGCCAGAAACTAACAATTCCTGCAGACATTATACTGTGTGTTGACTGTTACAGGTCAAAGAAAGAGAGAGGTTAACATGGATTCATAGATATTTTAAGTCAGGAGGCATCTTAGGATTTTGTTCTAATTGTAAGGCATTTACAGTTCAACTGGCTTTTGAGAAAATATGCATTTGTTTATAACAGAGTCCATTATTGCACAGTTTCAGCTACATTGTCAGTCACATATTTCACCAAAACATGCTTTCATAGATTATTACATAAGTGAGGGTCCTGGGAACCCCAGAAGTGTGGTCGAAACAGTCTTTGACTGCATGCCTAACTTCAGGGGAAGTTACACATACCACTCTCTACCCATAAGCCTAATTCATCCTCTACCCCAATGCCAGCATTTCGTGGCATTCTGTAAATTTTAACACTTGAGATTTCTTCTGCTTTCTGATCAATATTTAAATTTGTATTAGTAAAACCACATTTATGTGATTATAAAACAGAAAAAGGAAAAAAAACGGAGACACTTTTGCAGCATGCACAGGATTGTAAAGTTTAATTCCTAAAGGATCAATATATAGGAGGTTGAATGAGTGAAAACAGTGAGTATTATGTAAGCTTCTTAGCGAGATTGTTCACTCACTGGAAACTCAAAATAAAGAAAAACTCAGACTTTTAAATGATTGTCTGAATAGTTGTTTCAATTCTTCAGCTTGCTCTGTTAGTAAACAGTCTCCCATTTATAGAATAATTGCATTTTAGAGCTGGAAAGGACTTAAGAAAATTTTCATCAACTTTTCAAGCACGAGAGCAAATGACATGTTATCTCTGATGCTTTCTTGATTCTCCAGTGAGAATTAATCTTAAAAAAACCTTATGATTATAAAACTGTTAGATGCTCACTAAAGAAAACTTGATGAAGACAAAGTCTTATTTAAACCCGGTCTAGTTCCTTCCAGAATTTTTCTACATACCTATTACATAATGTCTTATCACAAAATCCTTAAAAATTGTTTTTAAAATTGTTGTATGGCATTCCATCATGTGGATGAAGCCAAATTAATTTAATAGTTTCACTAGATTTTTGGACACTTAGATTTTTCTGAATTTTTGTTATGATAAATAAATAAAGCTATGATTACATCTCTTTCTGTGAACCTCTGATTATATTTCAAGATTAATTTCTAGAGGTGGAATTCTTGGTGACAGATAGAGGTTGTTAATCTGCTTTTCAGAAAATACCAATAGCAGCATACGAGGATGCCAATTTATCTTTCTTCTCTGCAGCACTTTATACTTTGATGACTGCACTAATTACGCTGTTTCTGGTGTTCTAATTAGTTGATGCCTACATCATGACAGAGATAAGAAAACCAAGATCCTACCGCGTAGTTGAGTTGCCCAAGTTCACAAAATTATTGGCAGAACTAACGTTAGAACCAGACCGGTGCTCTTTTCCTATAACTCTTTACACACTCCTTAACCAACTATGTTTATTATCATGGTGGATCTAACTATACTTTTTATCCATTTTTTAAAAGACATTTCTAGATGGCTACTAAGATGCCAAGGTGCTCAGCATTTTATGCTGTGTCTTTTCCTTTGTTTAGGAACTCTCCCCCCTCCATCCAAGTAGCAGGGATTCTAATATTCTAATATCTTGCAACATCAGCATCATCACTTAGGCTTGTTAGAAATGCAGACCTATCCAGGTCTAATGAATAAGAATCTGCATTTTAAAAAGATCACCAGACAGCTTACAGGCACATTAAAATTTGAGAAGTATTGTTCTAAAGCATTTGGATCGCCTTTCCTGCAACATGGTAACCAAGTGTTTTTTAATTGTCATAATAGAAGGAAATAAAAACATGTATTAACACCTTGAATTGAATTAATGGATGATAATAGCTTTCCCCCAAATGTTACTAAATAGTTTCTGGACCTTCTTTATAAGTTGGACAATCATAACAAGTAAAATTTTTATTTCTTATAGTGCAATGATGTTATTAAGGATTTTGTCCCTGGAAATTCATTTCTGCCACAAAAGCAGCTAATTGGATCACAAAATAAAGGGACATGATATAAAACAGAAACGAAATTTTTAGATTATTAGGAAAAAATATTTTTTTGGTAAAACCAAGCATCTTTTGCTGTCGTTTGAAGATATTTCTGCAGGGGCTGAGTTGACAATGTATCTTAAAACACACATCCAGTAAAGTTAGGAACATAACACAGATTTTTTTTCCCCTGGCAAACCCTTGTATTGCAAAGAGAGGTGTTCCTCACTGCTCCATTGCTTCTAAATTTTATTCAAAATTATGGTAATCACTCTTAAAAAAGTTGATGCCAATTTGACGCATATGAATGTTGGAGAAAATCTTTGAATGAGAAATGCTATGGGAGAGCTAGTGTCCTTTGTTATCCTATGGCCTCCTTCGTTCCACTCATTGGTCACTCTTTCAGATGAGTTTCGTTTTTCCTTTGGATGGCTTGTGTGTGATAGGTTCACGGGGTGTTTTTAGATCCAGATCTCTTTTTTTCTTTTGAGGAAGATTAGCCCTGAGCTAACATCTATGCCCATCTTCCTCTACTTTATATGTGGAACGCCTGCCACAGCATGGCTTGACAAGCGGTGCATAGGTCTGTGCCTGGGATCTGAATCAGCAAACCCCTGGGCCACTGAAGAGGAGTGCAGGAACTTAACTGCTGTGCCACCAGGTCAGCCCCCAGATCTCCTTTTTTGATCCACCTCTAGGGGAGGTCCAATGCCCACTGCCTTCCTAGGCAGTTCTCTGAGAAATCTGCTGGCTGTGATGGAGGAAAGGGAGGCAGGTGTAGAGTGTACAAATCCATCCACTAAAGTCTTTTCAAGACTTTCAAGGAGTCAGAAGAAAATGCTAAGTTCAAAGCTTTTGACTTTCAAAGAGTTAGTGTAAAAAGGACACTTGAAATTTCAGTCATAATAAAAAAACTAGTAACGCAGAAATTACAGCAATTTTCAACATTTAAGAAAATTTTTTTCTTTTTTTTAAAGCATAAAGTCACTTTATAGGATTTAATGAAAATTTGCTGTATGATACAAAAACGTAGTTGAAAGAAACGTTTTGTTTTCCAAAAATGAAGTCCATTACTTTAGACTTTATGAAACCAAATAACTTATTTGGTTATCATTAGCTTATCTTCCCCCCTCACTCCCTCCAAAGGCACCACTGGACATTGATTCAATCTTTGTCGCCCTTCTAGAGAAAAGCAAGTTATACTGCTTAGCCACAAAAAATTGTATCTTTTCCATTTCCACCCAAGCTTCTTTAACTTACGGAATAATATAATATTTCCACTTTCCAAAATGCTCTCAGTGAAAAATGAATAATTCTAACGTAATTTTTTTTTATTATGGCCAAAGGGGATTTTTCTTCCTCAATCCCGCTCTTTGCAAAAATTGATTTCTTCTTTACAATGTTGATAATCAATAAAAGCCTTTACTTCAACTCCCCAAAGAACCTGTGGTAACCCAGCCCCTCGATAAATCTAGGGACTCTCCCAGGGGCTTCCAGGCCAACCCCCCACCACTTTTATGATGATATATGAGGGTCATATACAGGGACTTACCCGACATCCTCTAAATTAAAAGTCACTGGAGCAGGTAGTTTAAGGAACAGATTTATAACAAGTTTCAAGTGAAACAAAGGTATTCCTCACAGCTGTGAGCCATCTGCAACCAATTTTCCCATACTCAGGGTATATTGAAGATAAATATTATCCTCATACCCACCCCACCCCCTCAGCACACACAGAGTCTCATATAATATGCCACCCAGAGGAACCTTAACATTTCCAAAGCTTACAGCTGCTCAGCCTCCCTTTGGCCTTTCTCTTGTAGTTCATATCAATTTCAAATCATTACTACACTTATTACTCAGACCCTTACATTGTTGTTTAACCCAAAAATGCTGGTTAGAAAAGTAAGGATCATTTAATTGCCATGAGGTTCATGGCTATGACTGATTATTCAATGTAGTCACGAGTTACATTAGAATCATAATCTGGATAATTTCCCATAAGAGCGCAGAGAAAACTATGAAAACAGTGCAATATATCGTAGCGGTCCAGGGCAAGGCTCGGATCTGAGAGAGACTTTCTACTACTAGCTGTGTAAACTTGGGCTCCATTTTCTCAATTATAACCTGGGGATATGAATGGTACCTACCTCACAGGATTCTTGGGAAGATTAAACATGATAATGCATGGAAAATACCCAGAAGGTATTTAGCACTCAATAAAAATTAGTTATTATCATTATCTTTGTGAATGATAACACTTTCAAAGTTACTTTTTTTAACCATGATGATCATGTAACAAAATATTAAGATGTGAATACCACAGGAAATCTCTTTGATCTACTGCCTCAGCACTGCATCCCACACTACACAACACAAACTAGTGTTTACAGAAGTTTATTTCCACAGTTCTGGAGGTTGGGAAGTCCATGGTCAAGGCGCCAGCAGACATGATGTCTGATGATGGCCTGTTTCCTGGTTTATAGACAGTCATCTTCTGGCTGTGTCTTCATATGGAGCAAGGGGCAAGGGAGCTCTCTAAGGTCTCTTTTATAAGGGCGCTAATCCCATTCATGGAGGATCCGTCATCATGACCTAATCAACCCCTAAAGCCCTCACCTCCAAATACTATTGCATTGGGGATTAGGTTTCAACAAATGAATTTTGGGGGGACACAAACATTCCATCTGTAGCAGTGTGGTATAAACATAGAATACTTAATTTTTTTCAGTTACCTCCCTCTAACTACACCCCGTGTACCATAACAATATGGTCAGGCCTCATGGCTTTCTGGTCATTCTAGTCTAATCTAGTCCAGGAAAAACCTTCAATCTCATACCCAATATAGTACTATACACCATTCTCTACGCTCAGCACAGGCATTCAAAGCAGGGGGGGCTTGGTCTGCCCTTTCACTGCTCCTCTCCAACTTCTTGTGGGTTCCACTTTATCCGTGTTGGGATAGGAAAGAAAAATTAAAGTTTACAAAGAGAAAAGCTTCTTTTTTTGTATAAATGAAAATGCAATTTAATACACTATCATGTGTCACTTTTGGGGGGACCTGGTTAACTGTGAAACCATATGTGTGACTTGGCACGTCAGGTATTCAAATGCTTATTCCCTCCTAGGGCCCTTGTTTACATTCTCTGAGATGTAGATGCACTGATCAGCTCCTGGATCCATCTCTTCCAATGTTCCTCAGTTCCCACCTGCATGGTGGACCCTCCAGCCTCTTGCTTCTGGGCAGCCTTGATGAACTAGCTGCCCTCTTAGATGGAGTCCTGGCACTATGGCTCGAATCCCATGATCTTCCATAGGAGTGAAGGTTGTTGCACCGCCACTCCTCTCCACCCTGCCTCCTCTCATTCTCTTCAACCTAGCTCAGATAGCCACAGATGGCAGACCAGCAAGTCCACTGCATAAGTAGACATTTGACTCAGGAATTAGACATCTATCTTTCCTTCTTAAAGGCACTGCCAGTTTCTACGGGAGTCCCAACAAGCACCTTCTTTGCTTGGTTTTTGGAGTGAGGAAGCAACTCTTCTCTTCATAAGGAGGAGAGGGAAGGCCTTTGGCACTTCAGGCCCTGGAACTTATGCATTTTCCTCTTCCCTGTCCTTCCTCCCTATTCGTCATATATAGGAAACAGGGTTGGTCTTGGATAATGATGGCAGTTATTGCAAGTAGTTCAGCTGCAACTTATTATGCCCTAGAGATAGTGAGAATCTGGTCTCCAATTGCTTGCAATTCTCTTTACTCTTTAGAATGTGGATCATTCCTGGCTTTGGGTCCTGTGCAACCAAAAGTCTGCTCAACATTTTGTGAAAAATTGTTAAGTTCTTACAGAACATGGAGGGGTCTGCAAGACAGAGCTTAGCAAATGCTGGATTCAAAGTTTAATGAAGACAGGGACTGTGATGGTCTTGTTCATTTTTGTATTCCCCAGCACTTAACAGGAGTAAACATTTGTTGAATGAACAAATAAATGAATAAATGATCAAACCTAGCCATTCTTTAAATTTTAGTATGGATAAGAATCACTTAAGGAACTTGTTTTTAATACAGATACCCAGGCTTCAATGGCAGAGATTCTCATTTAGCAGATTGGGGAGATGGGGCGTACTTTGAGAAATACTGGCTAGTCCGTGGGTAGAACAACCTTGTCTGGTTCCACATCTACTGGTTAATGATTGCTTAAACACATGTTTGCAATGCTAGTTTCAGCAACTCTTTCTTGACTGCAAATGAAAAAAATACATACAGACATGCAGACACAAATGCACACATCACACATAGGTAAGAGAGCAGAGGAAATAAGGTACAGAACTGATGTCTGAATCAATACTTTGAGACTCATGAATATATAACCTCATGGAAAATGTCATTGGGAAACCTTGTAACCACTTCTGACTTTTACATATGGGTAAAAGTTCCTTTCCTTATTGTGACTAAATCATATGTTTGTACGCTGCAAATCAAGATTCCTTAATCCCCAGGGTCCTTGTCTGTGGAAACCCAGAAAGGGGCCGTAGGTGGGGCTGTGGTGCTTCCACTTTGCAGGTGGTACCAGTTACAAGAATAAATGATGGATTTGACTCTCTAGAGTTTTCAGTTCAGTGTATTTCACAAGCACAGAATAAAAATTGTAAGCCCAATTCTTCCAAAAAGTGGTCATCATAACTACAGATGAAGGAAATCTATTCAAATTATACACCAAGGGTATGTGAACCCCAAAGAATCTGATTTAATTTGGAAGGATTTCGATAGACAAAGATAATATTTTTAACTGAAGGGAATTCAAGTAGCTATACCTTGTCTTGTTTCATATATTTCTTTTAAAGATGTTTTTACTGAAATAAACATACAGCAAAATGCACTTCATATATTTGTTTTTATTCCCAAGTTGTGCAACTGAAATTCTTTTAGAAATAGAATAAATATTCTAAAATATATTTGTTATTTGAAATGAAGTTTCAATCATTTCAATCATGTAATATATAGTCATAGAGGATAATTTCACCAGATTAGATTATTATTTTGTAAGTCATGTTGTTTTCAGATCTTTTCTAGAAAGTTAGAGGACATTATATGAGATTTTGCTCTCAGATAAAGCTGAAATCTCAGAGAAAAAACAGGCAAGATACGAGTGAAGGAGGTCGCAATTTCAAGGGTTTAAAGTGATGAACTTTTCAAAGCAGACGACAGGAATAACCTTCAGTCTTCAAGCTTACAATTTATGAAATAATCCCATAGCCCCTTTGCTCAAAGCTACCGCTTAGAAGGAGAGCTATGACCATAAGAAAGAAATTCAGGGGGATCCATGCCAAAGTTTTCTTAGATACTAGTAAGACTCAAAGATTCATGGCATGCTGTAAATTATGAAATTAAAAAATATATCTTTCTACCAAGAAATAAACTGACGAAAGTCAAATCTTCTATCATGAAATGCAATGTCATTTGTAGTTAGATATTCTGCTGTGCCACTCTCTTCTCCCCTTTCTCTCCCTCCCCTCCCCTTTCTGACCCTGCTTTCCCACCCCCACTTCCTCCCTCCCTTTATTTCTTTCTCTCTTTCTTTTCTTTTCCTTCTTTCTTTCTTTTCTTCTTTTCTGTTTTTTTCTTTAAATAACTTTAGATTATTAATTTCTATTTGGATAGCCTTAAACCACTTATAAAGGAGAGACTATAGTTTGGATAATCGAAATAAACCACTACTTTATTCCTAAGTCTGTAGGTCCCATAAGAGAGGTCTTTTTTGAGCCTATATTAATATCTCTGGTCCCTTGGAGATATGCGTGTGTGGGAGAAGAGACAGGGAATTTGGGGCAAGGAATGGGGCCAGGCATTTTCAACCACCTGTGACGTCTACCCAGGGTGGGTTTGTTTACATGTCCCAAAAGTTCCTGAAATTTTAATTCTTTTCAATGTAGAGCTCTAAATACTTCTAGACTGGTCATAAAAAACCTAGTTTTTGTTTTTTTGGGTTTTTTTTTTTTGTGAGGAAGTTTGGCCCTGAGCTAACATCTGTTGCCAATCTTCCTCTTTTTGCTTGAGGAAGATGGTCCCTGAGCTAACATCCATGCCAATCTTCCTCTACTTTGTATGTGGGATGCCACCACAGCATGGCTTGATGAGGGGTATATAGGTCACGCCAGGGATCTGAACCTGCGAACCTGGGCCACCAAAGCAGAGCAGTGAACTTAACCACTACGCCACCAGGCCAGGCCCAATAGAAAACCTAGTTTGATCTAGATTCCAAAGGTAGCCTTTAGACATCAACAGGAAATCTGGATAATCCCTCTAATGCCTCAGAGAAGGAGCTGGGGCAAAGCAGAGGTCTAGGAATCCCCATGGGGCAGGACATGACTTCTAGGGTCACTTAACTCTGTAAACCCCAATAGCTCACTGGTATCGTCCAAAGCTCAGCGTTGTTTACTGGCTGTAGGGGGTGGCATTTGGCACAACTCTGTGGTTTATTTTGATCTAACTGCTTCCCAAACATGTTATGATAAAAATTGATTTTTTATCTTTTCAAAAAGAATACGTGTCTAAGTGTTGTCCATCTCAAAAATACGTTTCTCCGCCTGGGTATAATTTCTAACCCTGAAACATGACATATTCTCCACTTCATTAGCTTACACCGTGTTCAAATCCCTGCCAGGATCCCAGCTGGAACTGCAGAAAGGTGTTAGCTTACTGAGTGAGGGGAAAACCAACCTCTTGTGGGATATAAAGCTGTAGCTTACAAACCTAGGGGATTCTTATATAATGCTGAGTGATTTATGGATGGGAAAGGGCAATTTTACAATGTATTCTATCTTTAGGGCTCTCTGTAACTGTTAGGAATAAAAAAAGTAATGAGTGCAATGAAATGTTTTAAAATGGTCATTGCTGCTTCTTTTTTTTTTTTTTTGCTTTGATTAATAATAGAAGCATTCAACAGAAAACATGAAAACATATAATAATGCAAAGCATATTGTGACCTAATATTACAATTGTGAATCACTATTGGGCATCCAGTTGTGTGTCCCGCCTGATGCTAATAGCTTTCTTTCAATGTTACCCAGATACTTCTCTGCTGAATTAACACAAAGACATCTTGTAGTTTACTATCGAATTTCTTTTTCAAGTGCACTACCCCAATCTAGTCCTTTACAAATTTTCATTAATTCACTGTTGTAGGTCAGTTCCTAGTGATCCACCATAGGTTGACAGTTTTATGGTTATTCACAGCCTGGGTTATTCCTCCTCATGGTTCCTCAGATGAGGCTGTGTCAACAAGAAAAGAAAGGAGCTAGAAACAGGCTGGGTGCTAAAATGAGGTTAGTAAGTAAAGACTGTAAGTGTCTGTATGTCTACGTGTTTCTTTTCTTTTAAGCTGATATGTGTCTCTAAACTTGATAGCCAAATGCAAATTCTTTTTTGGTTATTCATAACCTGAATCCAAAAAATAAACAAAATTAAATTTTATAGATCAAATAATTAAATGAATACTTTTTATCGAACTATTTTCTCTAAGTGGGCATAGTCTACTAAGCTAAATTTTACCAGATTTCCAAATGGGTCAAATGCTAACCTTTGATTTGTGGTCCCGAGAATAGCCTTACCGATATACTAGCTCTGTGCTATGACTTATAGGACAGCGTTGTATATCCCAAGTAAAAACACAGGGCAGTTAAAAGAATATTGGTAAACTTATGTAATATATATTGATTTGTAGATATGTCTGTGTTATGGGCTGGATGTTTGTGTTCCCCTCAAAATTCCTATATTGAAGTCCTAGACCCCAAAGTGAATATACTTGGATGTGGGGCCTTTGGGAGGTGATTAGGTTTAGATTATATCACGAGGGTGGGACCCTCATGGTGGGATTAGTGACTCATAAGAAGAGGAAGAGAGAGAAATCCCATTTTCTCTCACTAGCACGCACTGAGGAAAGGCCATGTGAGGAAGCAGCAAGATGACAGTCAGCAGGCCAGGAAGAGGGCCCGGACCAGACAGCAAATCTGCCGGCACCTTGATCTTGCATTTCCCAGCCTCCAGAGCTGTGAGAAACAAATTTCTTTTGTTTAAGCCACCAAGTGTGTGGTATTTTGTTATGGTACCCTGAGCAGACTAAGAGGCTCTGTTAGGAATGTATAATTCAGCTATAACTAACAGAAAGCTCTGTGAGAAAGGGTAGTGTAAGTGTCGGACATTAAGCTTTTGATTGTCGAGCATCCATTACAAAAGACATCTATTTTGATTAAACATAGTGCCAGCTAGATGACACAGCTACTAGCAAAACAACCAGATAAAGAACGGGACCAGACACACCCATGAGCTCCCCTTTCGGAAGACCCTGGGTGACCTAGATAACTGAGTACTTGAGGGACCTGCTTCCACTCTCCCGTGCCCTAATTCCCCACTCTTGTGCTTCAAATCAGCCAGTAACGAGTGACCCTACGAAACCTTAGATGCCCCACCCTCGGACCCTAATAAAGGCAGAGCCCCAGGTCCCCCCTCTCTTTCTCTACCCACCACCATGTTGTGTGGCCTTTGGCATGCAATATACCTTCCAGGACCTCTGAGTAATAAATCTTGTTCCTCTAAGTTCCCTGATGATTTTTTTCCTAAAGGATACCCTGTGATCATAATAAGAACCACAATGGGGGCCCCCAGACACAATATTGGGCCCCAATGTCTGTGGGACTTGCTAGGTGTGATGGGTGGGGTGAGAATCTCAGACATTCCTACCCCAAAGCATTATCATCAATAGGCTGGGACCAGCATGACTCAACAAGTGACTTAAACATTAGTTCTCACAAAGAAATTCGGGGAGGGGTAGCCAGTCTACAACAAATGTGGTGGCTCAGCAGTGCCATCGGTGACCCACTCTACCGTCTTTAACACATAAGCCTTCATTTCCATGCTTGTTGCCTCATAGTCACAAGATGGCTGCAGCACCTCTGAAATTCTTCCTTGTGTTCCAAGTGTGAGCAAAGGGATGAAAGAAATTTGAAGGCTGCCCTGTTTTCCTAAAGAGAACTTGCTTTTTTACTTGGGAAATGTTGCCCTCACCAGGGACTTCTATCTCTCATTAGTTAGAGCTGTGTCATGTGACCCCTTTGACCTGCAAAGAAAGCTGTGTCTGTCTACAGATTCAGGGATCCTTGAATGGGGAAAATATACTTTACCCCTTCTACCCATTCAACAATCTGTCATCCATCCATTCTCTTTTTCACATAAATGCACTTTATATTGAATGCATTTACACCCTCTCCAAGAGAAACATCTCCTGCTACGGCATTCCTCTTGAAGTCCAGGATGTCCAGGTGATGTGTGGGTCTCCCTGTCAGGTTTGCATGTGCCTCCACTGTCCTGGGAGGCCCATCCCTCCACATGGGCTGCACTGACCACCGAACTTTGGATGTGCCTCGGAGCTGAACACGTGAGGCAACAGCAAGTGGCATCAACCCGCTGGTATCCGTGAAGTCATCTATAACCTTTGCACTGTCTTTTGCTGCTTTGAGAATAAAACCTAATCGAAAGCAACCTTCAACTGAATCTAAGTCAGAATTCCTGCAAACTTAAACCAGGCTTTGTGGTCTGGCCTAGCTCACTGGGCTAGTTTTGTTGGTCCATGGATGGTCAAAAAAAACCTGGTGGATTCAGGGAAGAAAATAATCAGTTAAATCCATTTGACTGAACCATGGGTTAATTCCATCAGCCTGTCAATCTTGTGAACTTATGTAGACACAACTTCAGAATTTTTGTTCTTCTGATACACAAACTCTGAAAGGAGCTACAACAAACAAACAGTATCTCGAATATGCTTACAACTTTCACCTGTACCTCCTTCTAACATGAGAATTATTACCAGCCTCTCCATTCTTCCTGAAAAGCCCCCACTTCTTCCTTCAGATTCAGAAGAAAGTGCCAGAATTCCTAAGAAGTGGGCTGCATTCCACATTTGTATTTCACTGCAAAAACAACAGTGCTGTCTGATTTATGTTCCCTCTGTGACGTGTAAACGGAAGGCCCTGCTTGTAGCGCGCACGTTCATTACCACTGCTGTCTTCTCTGTGCTCTTGATGGCTCTTTCCCAGCTTCTGATCAATGGGGAGAGAAACAGTAAGAAAGCTTCTGCACCCGGAGCTGATGAAATGAAGCATGTTCCACCTGGAAGTGTCTCTCAGTCGTTTTGAACCCATATCCCAATCCTGGGTCACAGGGCAGAGATGGAGTATGGTTGTCCATGTGCCATTCAATAAATGCAGGCAAATTATTTTAAAGAATCTATCGAGTGTAGATTTGGCCCTACATTTGTATATCTCTGGGCGCTGTAAGAAGTTGTAGCTTCTGGGCCCTTAGGAAGATGCAAGTGCTGCTTGAGCTGCAGCTGCATTTACTTTACCCACTAGGGGGCAGCACGGCACAGAAAGTTGGCGCAGGCAGAAAACGCTGGTTTAAAGGATGCGAAGCAGCTTTCGGGAGCCTAGGGCAGGCTAGGAGGGAGTCCTCAAACAGCAAACACCAGAAACATAAGCTCTACCATTATCCTACAGAAAAAAATTAGATGTGCAAAGATTGCCGCATGTCTTTAAAATTCATGGTGGCTAACTAGAGAAAAGTAGATGAATATATTCAGATATTTACCTCTCATACCCGTAAGGGAAGAAGAAAGAATCAGCTACTCGGTTAAACAGAGCAAGGTACCAAAGTCAGAAGACAATCGAAACTCTAATTTTACTCATTTGGGGGTAATGAGACTTAAAAGCTTTTAGAACCAGACTGACCTGGGTTGTCATGGCATCTGTATCATTTACTGAGCTCTGTGATGCTGAGCAGCTTGTTTAGTTCTCTAAGCTTCAGTTTGCTCATCTGAGAAATGGGAATAATAATAATAGCTCCCTCCAAGAGGAGGAGCTAAATGGAATAATGCAGATGAAGAGAGTCACTCAGCCAGTTAGCCCTCATAAATGTAGGCTCTGACTATGATTAAGGTGGTCCCACAGCTCATCGCTGGAAATGAACTTGGCCCTTCCAAAGTCTTTTAAATCCATCATTCAGGCTCCTAAGAGAGACACTAGGGGCCAGGAATAAACGGGCTCAGTGGAAGAAGGAGGGAGAGGTGGTAATACAAGGACAGTTGCCAACATTCTTGTCCTTCCGTGGGCTTGAGCAGACCGCCAGGCTGCAAGCAGGACGCTGTGGCCGGCTGGTTGGTTGGCTGTGTCCTCCAGGCTCTCTGTGGGGAATGAGTGGCTGGGAGCTTAGCACAGAGCTGGGCTGGAGGGAGCCATGGCAGCTGATTCCTACCCCTGGTCACTTTGCCTTTAAAACGTTTTGCTGAGCTTGAAGCTGCAGGGGCCGGAAAGGGGACAGAGTGGGTACTCGAGCAGGCCTGCCCAGACGCGCAGGAAAGCCCCTGCCTCCTGTTTATTCTTACTGCCCTTGGGACTCTTCTCTCTAGCTCCTTCCTCTCCTGCTTCTTTTAGTTCTACTTCTGAACAACTCACTGTTCTGCCGACAGGCACCTCTTTTATTTGTTTGTCCATCCAACAAGTATTTATTGAGGACTTACTGTGTGCCGTATGTGGGGAATACAGTGATGAATGGAGGTCAGAGCCCTGTTCTAATGAAACGTACTCTCTACTGGGAAAAACAGACAATAAATGAGCAAACAAAAAATAGGGTATTTTCTTTTTTTTTGGTGACGAAGATTGTCACTGAGCTAACATCTGTGCCAATCTTCCTTTATTTTGTATGTGGGATGCTGCCATGGCATGGCTTGATGAGCCGTGTTTAGGTCTGCACCCGGGATCCAAACCTGTGAACCCTGGGTTACGGAAGGGGAGCTCACGAACTTGACCACTGGCCACCACACTGGCCCTGATATTTTCTGGTAGTAGTTATGTTGCAGATAAGGTGAAAGTTGAGGTGCGTAAGATGGGGCAGTCAGGTAAGGCGTCTCTGAGGAGGTGACATTAAAGCTGAGGACTGAACAATGAACACAAGCCATCCATGTGGAGGTCACAGCATTCCAGGCATGGGCAAAGGCCCCAGGGTGGGCTTGCTGCATTCAGGGGGCAGAACCAAGGCCTCTGAGAGGAGAGGGGGTGTGGCGAGAGGTGATGTCAGAGGTTGCTCCTCAGGTCAGGATTTGGTGGCTGGGATAAAGAATTTGCTTCTAACACAAAAGAGGAGTGCTTTTTATGCCTTAAGAAAATGTTCCCTTTTTCAAAGTCAGAGATAATCTCTCATGTTTTCTTCTATTTGTTTTGCACTTCGGGTTTCTACCCAGTAGAAATGGCCTAGAAAGAAGATCGGCACCTGTGAAGGAGAAAAATGGCATGCATTATTAACCTGGATGGATTTCTAAATCAAAGAAATGTAAACAAAATAATTGGGACCTCTCCCCAGGCCACCCCCTGAGTGAAGAACGATGAGATCATTGTTTTCACTCCAGTCCATAGCATGGTCGTTGGAACTCATTAGCTGCCTGGAAATTTCTTTGCCTTCCTAAGAGAATGAACATGGAGACTAGCATCTGAAGGGTCATCTGGGCAGTGCTGGAGCTGGCTCCGATGTGAGGCGGGGCAGAGGGGAAGAGCGTGAGGAAGGACAAAGCCAGCACATATGTTATCACTGGCAGCTTCCAGCACAGCCCTTTCCAAACCACAATCCCAAACACCACCTAAAAGAGCAAAGCCAGCTGAAATAGTCCAGATGTTCCCCCTGCTTGTAAAATAAAATACCACACAATAAACTGGGAGAGACGACATCAAAGTGGTCCACAGAGCCAGGGTCTTAATGGAATCAAAGATCTCCCTGCAGATTTCGTGCATCTGCTATTGCACCGTGCCTTGGGCTGCCCTCCATCTGCCAGTTCATGTCTGGAGAGCACACATCTGGAAACAATGTCACAAATGCTCCAAACATTAATTCTTTCATTGATAAGAAGTTGCTTTCTTCAGAAAAAGATGAAATAGTGCAGGCAAATTCTTCACCTCCAAGAAAAGTAAGGCGTTTCCAGGTATAATCTAAAATGACAAAACAGACAGAGAATCACCATGAAGAACCAGTTGGCGATTCTCATATGACCAAGTCCTTAGTCCGACTTGTTTCAGTGAAGCCAGAGCACAGATGTGAGATCTTCTGACACGTTGTGAGTGTGTTCTACTCGTATCTTCTTGGATCCCCTACCATTTCCACTCACACCAGCCTGATTTACAGTGGCCAATACTGGCTCTTGGGCGGCTGGAAACTACTTTGCATATTGAAATGCCTAGAAATTCATGACCCTCTGGGGCATCCTTGCAAATTGCTTAAGAGGATGGGAATATAAATATCCCAGCTTCCCCGCCCCTTGGCAGGATAACTCTGATGTGTATGTGTTTATGCCTTTTTCCAGAGCCTCTCAGTTGGATTAAGCTCCAGTTGCCTGCTGAGGTAGCTGCCTTAATTATGTGCCCCTATTACCTGCCTTAGTTCTTTTTTTTTTCGTTCTCCCCAAAGCCCCACAGTACATAGTTGTATATTCTAGTTGTAGGTCCTTCTAGTTGAGCTATGTGGGACACCGCCTCAGCATGTCTTGTCGAGCAGTGCTAGGTCCGTGCCCAGGATCAGAACCCGCAAAACCCTCGGTTACTGAACTGGAGCGCATGAATTTAACGACTCAGCCATGGGCCCGCCCCTGCCTTACTCCTTCTGTCTCATCTGCCCCTGAGCCTCCCAAGTAAACTGTGTACATTCAGTCTGCATCTCAGCATCTGCCTTTCAGAGGAGCCCAACTGTACACACCTCTACTGAAATAATTTCTCCTTACATTTATATGGAAAGGAGGCACATCTTCTCAAAAATGAGGGGATTGGCAGGATAAAAACCAGCTTCAGTGTTCCACCAGCCATGCAGCTGCATGCTGGATACGTATCCATGATGCCTTTAGGACTATCAGCCCCAACCTCACTCAGTCCTGTCCGCCTTCTCCTGCGCTCTGCTCTGTTTGTAGTGTGGGGGGCCTTCAAGTTTAGCATAGACCACTTGACACTGCCCTTCCCAACAAAGGAAGCATGGCGGTTGTGGATGTCATGAAATACTCCTGGCTGAAGAAACATTGGGGAGGTGGAAACTTTACGTTAAAACAAAAGGTTCCAAATTAATAGATGAATCAAATTTTTGTCTGCTTAAGAAAAATTTGGGGTGTTTATTAAAACTAAATTCCCAGCCTCGAGTCTCAGAAATACGCAGTGAGTCTGGGGTAAAATCCTAGTATTTGCATTTTAAATAAGTGTAGCAGCTTGAAAACATGGCCCCAAGTTCTTTGACACTCCTGGCGTTGAGAGCTGAGTTCTATGTCACCTCTCCTTGCCTCTGGGCACAGTCGCTGCTTGGCCAGTAGAATACAGTGGAAGGGACGCTGCACAGGTTTCTGGACCCAAGACTTAAGAAACCGGTAGCTTTCACTTCCTGTCTCTTGGGATGCTTATTGTTGGAACCAAGCCACTGTGCTGCAAGACAGCCAAGCAGCTATATGGCGAGGCCCTTTATAGGTGTTCCAGCTGACAGCCCCAAGTGAGGTCCCAGTTGACACCCAGCAACACCCCCAAGTCACGTGAGTGAGCCAGCCTTCTGAAGATTCCAATCCCTGGATGTGGGTCACCTTCAAGCAGCACCTACTGACATTTCATGGAGCAGAGACAAGACAAGCCTGCCGTACTCAGCCCAAACTGATGAGTGATTGTTGTTGTTTTAAGCCACTATGTTTTGGGATGGTTTACTAAACAGCAATACTAACCAGAACAACAAATTCTCCAGGTGATGCTTGAGCATATGACTCATGCACTTTGAAAAATACTCTTTCCGATAATCAGGTGCGTCAGGAGAGTATGCAAAAGTGAATGGAGTAAAAACTGTTAAAGAAAATAAGGTGGTCAGTAAGTAAATGCAGAGGAAAAATATTTTAATATGAAGCCTCCATCGATAATGCGGAAAGCATGGATCTCAGTCTACGTACTCAGATATATAGGAGAAATAACTTTTTAAATTTTTGATAACACAACTTAATTTGTTCCTTTCCTTATTCTGTACCTTGCCAATGGTGAGGCACTAGGGGTTTCCAATCTTGGCCATCATGTATCCACTGATACCTCCTTGGTCTCATGCTTGTCAACATAGATCACTGCTTAGGGCTTCTAGTCCCCAGCTACAACTACAAGGTCCCTTGGCATCTGGCATTCTGAGCTACTTCTGTCCCTCCTTAGGATGGCATGGCAGCATGCTGTCTGAGACCCTGTGGTCATGCCTTACAGCTATTTCTGCTCTGTATCATGTTATTTTCCTGGGGCTCCTTAGGGAGGATAAATGAGTGAAGTGGACCAGTTTTAGACAAAGGAGGCAGCTGCTACTTTGCTCCAGCTAATTGGTGTCATGAGGCAATATGGGCCGGGTTGCCAGACATCTGATATTTTGAGAGAAACCTGAAGTGAGAATTGTTATGTAGAATCTCCTGATATTAACTGTGTGTAACGAAGACAAAATTTTAAAAGATATTGTAAAGGTCAAACAAAACATATCTGTGGGCTGGCCTGTCAGCCTGCCGGTTTGTATGTTCTGACTTAGTTGATTTTATGTGTGTGAGGTTGTGTGGGGGCACACAAAATGCAAAGCAGAGCAAAGAATGAGAAGAAATAATGGAAGCAAAAGCCTATCTGTGAGTTTAAAGAAAAAATATTATCCCAGTAAAGTAGAGGGAAAAGAGAACAATATAAAACTTGAAGAAAGAGAGATTTCAATCTACTTTCAAGTGGGGGCAGTTTCTCTCTGTGTTTAGAATAATCAGCCAGGCAATGATCAGTCTCTGGCCAGAGTTCAGAGCCCAGAGCCCAGGGTCTGGAGTATCATATCTGAAAAGGAGAGGAGAGTAGAAAGAGAACTCAACAGGAGAGGGCTGTGAAGCTAAGATAAGTCAATTTGCAGAGATTTAAGCAAGCAGGCTTTCTGAGGGCCATTTTGAACATTGGGTTCATCCTCAGCCTCAAAAACAGAAGCAATTGAAATTCACCAATGGTTCTTCACTTTGAATATGATACTGTTCCAAGAGTAATCATGAGCCCTCCCACTCAGACATAATCCTAGCTCTCTAAGTGTTTAGCTCCTAAAATGTTAATGAAAACAATATATTAAACTTAGGTGTACAAAAAGTGAACAAGGGACAGAGGAATGCAAAGGTTTATTAGATGATTATAGGTCAACTGGGATGCAGTGAGGAAGAAGAGTTCAACGCAGATGTCTTAGATCAGTGCTGTTGCTTTATTGGGAAAGGCCCGGAAGGAGGCTCATATACAAGTTGGGAGATAGACCAGAGGATATTTCTAAAGTTCTCCATAATATGAGATCTACCTTTCCTTCCGGGAGGCCCAGATGAGGGCATTTGCGGAATGCATAAGACTGAAGGAATATTTATAGTTAGGACTCTCATTGAAGATGACAAAACAAAAACCAACTCTAATTAGTCTAAAGCAAGAAGGGAAATGTCTGCTCACAGAACTGACCGGTCAAGGAATAGGACTGGTGTAGCTCTCTACGAGGGCTCAAATTATGTTATCGGGACCCAGGTACTCTCCTCTCTTGGCCCTGACTGGACACCAGCCCAGAACCTTCAGGCTAACAGCTGAAGCCCAGGTTCAAGATCAGTGGAAAACAGAGCATCTCATTGTGGCGGCTCAAACCCAAGCCCGGAGATCAGCTCTGATTGCACCAATCTGAATCACACTTCAGCTCCTGAGCCAATCAATCATGAGGCCAAAGGAAGATGAGCCCTCTCACTGATCGGGACCAGGGCAGGTCGCATGATCCAACATGGAGCTTTTCTGTTTTGTTTTGTTTTTGCCTCAGTCCTTTTTCTCCCTGTGCTTCAGTTTGGGTCCTTTGTGTTGGTCCTTCAGTTAATGAATATTATCTTCTATTGTATCCCATCTGCTGTTAAACCAATCTGTTGAGTTTTCACTTTCGTATACAGGCATATCTTATTTTATTGTGCTTCACGGATACTGTGTTTTTTACAAGACCCTTCACCAGCAAAAAGATTATGACTTGCTGAAGGCTCAGATTAATGGTTAGCATTTTTTAGCAATAAAGTATTTTTTAATTAAGCTATGTGTATTTTTTTTAGACATAATGCTATTGCACACTTAATAGATTACAGTGTTGTATAAACGTAACTTTTATATGCACTGGGAAACCAAAAAATTCCTGTGACTCACTTTGTTGTGATATTTGATTTAATGCGGTGATCTGGAACCAAACTCACACTATCTCTGAGGCATGCCTGTATTTCATTTTTCAATTTTCAGTTTTTCTTTCCTGAGGAAGATTTGCCCTGAACTGACTTCTGTTGCCAATCTTCCTCTTTTTGTATGTGAGCTGCCTCCACAGCATGGCCACTGATGAGTACTGAGGAACCAAACCTGGGCCGCTGAAGTGGAGCATGCTAAACTTAACTACTAGGCCACTGGGGCTGGCCTACATTTTTCAGTTTTTGAATGTCCATTGGATCATTAGATTCTTTTTTATGGATTCATCCAAAGGCATGTACAATTATGTTCAAAGAAATCTTATTTGTCATAGCCAAAATTGGAACCAAAACAATTTCTATAAAAAGTGAATAGATAAATGCATGGTGTTATATTCATAGAATGGGTTGCCATACAGCAATGAAATGAATGAACTCCAACTATATCCAACATCATGACTGAAAGTTGAAAACATAAAATTAAGACAAAGAAATTCAAATGCAAAATTACATTTATGTAAAGTTTAAAAACAGAAACTACAGTAGTTAGGGATTAACATTTAGGTAGTAAAAATATAAATACAATAAAATGAAAGCAAGAAAAAATTACTAACAGACAGTATATGCATGTTTGGGTAGATACATTACATTTTGCAATTAAGAAAGTATAAGATAAAGGAAAGGGATAACCATGGGTTTGGCAAACCCATGAGAACGTAAATAAGATGCTTATCTCTGCCTTTTCCCTTTTCAGTCATCCTCTCCTGCTAATTCCTTTAAATACCGTCACAGACTTTCCGCAACGAAGGCCTGAACTTTTGTCCTAGAAAAGTGGTAAATAACATTATCTCCAGAAGTCCTCTGTTAAATTTTAAGTTGTCTAGTGAGGTGGAAGTCAGTGTGCATTCTAGAAAGAGTTACACCACCTGTCTCTACCATCAACATGACAGGTGGTAGGTTCCAAGCACAAATATGAGATAAGCCTCAGGCGCGGGAAAGGTGGAAATAAGAGACAGGAGATTGTACCCTGGGAGTGAAACTATAAAACTAGATACTGAATTAAAGCAGAGATTTGCAAATTCTCACTAAATAACAGGTAAGATTTATTCAGTATTCACTAAGGATAACGTGCTAAAAGAATAACAAGCATAATCCTTACAACGACCTTGAAAATTAAATGGGATTATTTTCTTAATACTGTAATGGAGGAATGATGTTTAGGGCATTTTCAATGAAGTCTTCAAGGTCACATGGCCAAGAAGTGGAAGAACTAAGATTCGAAATGAGATCTTCTGGCTCTCTGAGCCTCTGTTCTGAACTCCCACATTATAATCTCTCTATTAAAGAGGTAAAGGGGCTCCCAGGCCTGAGCAAGACTGGACGATTCCATCATACATGGTGTTATTTAGTGACAGAAGTGTGGAAAATCAGAGTAATCTGGGAGGGCCAAATCGGGGACTCTTCAGGGAGAGGAAGTCCTGCCAATAGATTCTGGTTTCCATGGTCCCCTTCTTAAGGCTATTTCTACAGTGGGGGCTGGATGTATCAAGCTTACATAGCCTCACGATATTAAACATTTTAATTATGCAAATAATCTCTTGTATTCTGAATTCTTAGTTAGCAAACAGCTTTCTGGTTATAATTTGACCTTCCAAAAAGAACTCCTTAGAATTTGGAGTCTATACTAATTTGAGTATTCTACTGTGTGTGACAGCTTTTATTTTCATTGTCTACCAATGTATTAGCATCCTTATTTATACATTAGTTTCTTGAGCTATGTGAATGTAGTTATTTTCATTAGAAATTGAGCTTTGAAAGCTGTATCTACAAAAACCTGATTTCTGAGTCTGCAGGACTGAGGACCAAAGTCTGAATTTTGGCAAATTCATCAAAGTAAAGTTATCATGTGAAATCTTTTGGGCAATAAACAATTGACCTTTTCTTATTTGGATTTTAAACCTGGTGTGAGGTTTAACTTTCTTACTTGACTTCTATATCCGTTCACTTTATCCGGTGAGTAATTGTCATACTATAGGGCAGAATAAACCATGAAGCCATTAAAATTTCAGTGAAGTGATAAGGGTAAGATAGGGTTTACAGAGGTGCTATGAACTGAATTGTGTCCCTGCAAAATTTATAGATTGAGGCCCTAACCCCCAATATGATGGTATTTGGAGTTGGGATTTTGGGGAGGTAATTAGGTTTAGAGGAGGTCATGAGGATGGGGTCCTCATCATGGGATTAGTACCCTCATAAGAAGAGACACCAGAGAGCTTTCTCTCTCTCTCTTCCACTTTCTCTTTCCCTTTTGCCCACACTGTGCACAAAGAGGTCATGTTAGCATACAGCAAGATGGTGGCAGTCTACAAACCATGGAAGAGAATTCTCACCAGAACCAGACCATGCTGGCATCTTTATCCCAGACTTCTAAATTATAGACTGTAAGAAAATAAAGGTCTGTTGTTGAAGCCACCCAGTCTATGGTGTTTTGTTACGGCAGCCTAAACAGCAGTACCAGGGGTTAGTGGAAAATAGGGAAGCAATCCTTCTTTGAGTAACTGAGAGATGCTGTCCAAGGGGTAGGACCAGCTCAAGAAACCTGAAAGACCAGCCCCCAAAAATAAACAACCTAGAGAGCATCATCTTAAGGAGAAGAAATCTGAAAAACTACCTCTGCTTTCTTTAGAACTGTTTTACACCTGGTATTCTGAACCAGGCCTGTCATCTTAGATTTTTCTTTATTTTCTGTATCTGTTTTATTCAGTAGAAGAATTGCATAGTGTCATCAACACGTAGAACACTTTTAGAAAGTAAAAAATTCAAAGCACTAAAAATGTTTCATTGCGTAGTATTCCTTTCACAGATCATTCTTTCCTTTCTGGAAAAGAATCAGGTTATAAAACCTTGGGAATGCAGTTAGCAGGACTTTTAAATGGTGTTTGATTTTTTAAAAGCTTGAGCATCTGACCATGGTTTTTCCAAGTCAAACAGCAATTTAAAAACTAAGAGGCTTTGAAGTCAGAGCCCTGTAATGCTGTGGGCTGCTTCTCTCTCTCCTGAAATAGGAGGTGAGATCAGATGAGAAAATTTGTACCGATACTGTTTGTGTTTCTCTACATGGAAGACCATTTCTTAAGAGCCTGCCCTCTAAACCTTACTTGGGTTCTATAATACACTGAGCCACTTTTTTGAAATGTATAAGAAAAAATTCAATATGCTGAGAAAAACTCATTTAACCACACTGTTATTACTTTTAAACCTGAAAAGTGTCATTTTCTCTTCACTTTTCAAATAACGAACAGAAAGATCCAGAGTTTCTGAAGGCCACATAGCAAGCCATGACCAATCCTGCTTTGAAACTCACGATGATAGAGGCCTCTTTAAAGAGTGCAGAGGTCTCAATAATAATAGCTGTCCTTTACATTGTTCCTACACCGTGCCAATCAGGATCCTTTTTATCTTACATTATTTTTCACCCTTGCAGGACACCAGCAATGAAGATATTTGTAATGGATGAAGAGAGTGAGGTTCAAAGTGATTGAATAACCGGACCGAGATACATTGCTAATAAGAAGCTAGGTCAGAACTCTCCAAATCTCTGACTTCGAAATCCACATTCTTTTCACTATTATGCCGTGTAACATCCATTATTATGTCTACGTTTCTGGAAAGACTGGATAAATCTACTAATATTTAATTTTTCATTTCACAATAGTACCAAACTCTCAATGAGAGTAAAAATGGATATTGGTGGTCCAGTCACTTGAATGTTATTTCAGTTCTTTATTATTAAAACTCTTTCAAAGCAAAGCTGATTTAAAAAAAAAATAGACGTAAGTGTGTGCTGGGAAGAAAGGAAGGCCAGAGAGACTGGGTCTGTGTTCTGCCAGCAGGTTCTAATCACGCCGTGGTGACCAATCATGAAGGTATTGATCTGCAAAGCCTACAGTGATCATAATAACCATAATAACTTACATTTGCAGAGGACTTTTTAGGTCAGAGATAAGTTGCCTGGAAGAAGACAAGACAGATAACTGGATCAGAAAGAAAGCCATAATGTCAATGAGATTAGCTTTCTCTGGGGAAACCTTGATTGGATCAAAGTTTCTGTGGAGAGAGTGAGGAATTGTATGTCACAAACAGTCACCAGGGAAGCAGTCTACTTGCAAAACACAATAAATACAAAAGAACTTTGAAGCTGGGAACTGGTTTGTTATAACAGTGTATGAAATGAAGAATGGTGATGAAGTTGAGGTGGTTATAAACACCCCGAGTAGGAGGAGGATTACCTGAGAAAAATAGAGAATATTTGTGAGCAGTTTCCTGCAATAGAGAAGAAAGGATGTTTACTCTGCTTGACAGCTCTATCCCGGTAAAGAAGGAAGGGGGCTCATTATTTTGTCATATCTTCATGATAATGTTCCAGGATAACCCAACTCCCTCAGCTGTGATTCTGTATTCTCTCAGCAACCTTCCAAAGGTAATTGAGTTTCCCAAACAAATTTCTCTCCTGAGAAGGAAATGAGTGGACAGACTGACACGACTCTTCAATCTACTTGGCACAGTGCTTCATAAACCCTGGCTCCTGTATGGGATGTAGTTGGCTGACATGAGTCAGGTCTCTTGCGGTAAACTAAAAATCAAGGCCCTGGGTCTGCAGGAATGATAACAGCAACCACCTACATTTGCATAGTAATTTATAGTTTATAAAGCCTTTTGACCCACACTATCTCATTTAGCTCTCACAATGTGTCTGTGAGGTAGTTGTTATGATCTCTATTTTATTAAGATTTGGAAAAGTTAAGTGAATTTCTCAAGGTCATACAGCTAGAGGAATACAGCATACAAAACCCAGGACTTTGAATGCTAAATCTAGAACTCCTCCACTGCCAGGCACAGGTGATACACAAATGCATGGAGACTCATGAGAATTTCCAACAACTTGAACAACTTGCAGCCTTACTATTATCTTGCTACAGCAGAGCCTGGTGGATAGAGGATGGACCTTAGATTGGTTTTTTTGGTGAAGAAGATTGGCTCTGAGCTAACATCTGTGCCAATCTTCCTTTATTTTGTATGTGGGATACTGCCACAGCATGACTTGATGAGCAGTGTGTAGGTCTGCACCACAGATCCGAACCCTGGAACCCCAGGCCACAGAAGCAGAGTGCATGAACTTAACCGCTACACCACTGGGCTGGCCCCTGTATCTTTTTTTTCTTTAAAGCAACTTTAGCCATCACCCCCAATTTACTCATCACCTCCAGCCCTAGGAAACCACTAATCTACTCTCTCTCTATAGATTCGCCTATTCTTGACGTTCTACATAAATAGAATCATACAATATGTGGTCCTTTGTGACTAGCTTCTGTAACTTAGCATAATGTTTTCAAGGTTCATCCATATTGTATCATGTATCAGCACTTCATTCTTTTTTATTGTGGAATAATATTCCATTGTTTGGATACACTACATTTTGATTATCCATTTATCAGTTGGTGAATGTTTTAGGTTGTTTCAACTTTTCAACTTTTTGACTATCATGGTCATACTATGAACATTGGTATACAAGTTTTTGTGTGAACATAGGTTTCTAGTTCTCTTGAGTGTATAACTAAGAGTGTAATTGCTGGATCATATACTAACTGTATGTCTAACTATTTGAAAAACTGCCAGGCTTTTTTTCAAAGCAACTACACTAGGTTATATTCTTACCAGCAGTGTGTGACAGTTCCATTTTCTCCCTGTCCTCATCAACACTTGCTAATATCTGACTTTTTGATGATAGCCATCCTAGTGGGCATGAAGTGGTGTCTCACTGTGGTTTCAGTTTACAGTTCTCTGACAATTAATGATGTTGAACAACTTTTCATAAGCTTATGGGTCATTTATATATCTTCTTTAGAAAAATGTTTATTCAAACCCTTTGTCCATTTTTAAATTTGGTTGCCTTTTTATTATTGAGTTGTAGTAGTTCTTTATATATTCTAGATAAAAGTCCCTTATCAGATATGTAATTTGAAAAAATGTTCTCTCATTTTGTGGGTTGCCTTTTCCCTCCCTCTCTTGAGGGTGTCCTTGCCAGCACAGAAATTTTTAATTTTGATGATGTCCACTTTACCTATTTTCTCGTTTGTAGTTTGTGCTTTTGGTATACAGGTGAATCTCTGAATCTTTTTGTATAACAGAAAAACCTGATTAGATGTTCAAACAGTATTGTTACTGTGAGGTATAGTATAAAAGAAAGAACAGTTTCAGAGGATAAGTGCCTGCCTTTGTAGAATTTGCATTGTGATGATAAGAAAAACTAAAGAAAGAAAATTGGTAAAAAACAATAAAAGAAGGATAGATTAAGTGTTGGTAGGGGACAAATATTGAAATTGAAATTTCCACAATAGCTTGTTACTAGCAGTGTTTTTTGTCCTGTGTCTTTGTAGTACAAACGTATATCAGCAAAGCATATCCCTCAAATAATATGTTTTTCATTTATATTTATGATATTTTTCTATAGATGTAAACAACCATGACTGGATTATACATTTGCCTTCAAAACTGGTAGTGTGGGTCAAATGAGTTTTCTGCATTTGTTTGTATAAGACTTAACTATTTATTTTAATCTAATTTACTTTTGTGTAGATATCATTACCAGGTATAAAAAAATAACACCTCAGTTTATACGAAAGTCTTAAACTTCCTCTGAAGCTTTCATTTAACATAATATAGTCTCTTTATGCAAACCAAGATATATGTATCTTCTACCTACTGTACAATTAGATTTCCTTTCTGGTCTGTGGACTGGTATTTTATGAGTAACATCTGTAATATCCAGTAATCTGCTGCAAGAAATAGTGCTGATTTCATTAGAAAATAATTTGCTTTTCAAAACACTTTTTCATCTACTGTGAGTACTCTCTAATAATATAACTTAATAATGGAGCATCCAGGAAAATTCCTAGTACGGTAAAGAAAAATAAGTATGTTCAGTTCAGTGTTGAAAGGAAAAGTGAGTGGAGAAACTTTCTTTATCAATGTTTGCCCGTATTTATCATTACGATGTTTCTGGTGGCTCTGTTCCCAGGTCTATATCTAGGGTTAGGCTTGTTTACTCATCAAAATTAAATTTTGGGTTGTTGATGGGCTGCAAACTCCAGGAATATTCCTATGGTGACCGAATTCAAACAATAAGTCTTAAGTGCTTAGTTAAATGTCTAACTAAATTATTTTGAAAAAAAAAATCTGTTTATTAAACCATTTAAACCTAAGCAATATTCAGCAAACACTGTATTTAAGAATACAGTTCGAGGGTAACTGAAACGAACCAGGTGCAGCTTATAATTTCTCACCTTCCCCATTTATTTTCAATTTTCCTCTTTCAACTAATTCTTTTTTTAAAAATTTTATTGAGGTTATAATAGTGTATAACATAGTGAAATTTCAGTTGTACCTTATTATTTGTCAGTCACCATATAAACGTGTCCCTTTTCCCCTTATGCCCACCCCCCCAACCCTCTTCCCCTTTGGTAACCACTAATCTATTCTCTTTGTCCATGTGTGAGTTTATCTTTCACATATGAGTAAAATCATATGGTATTTGTCTTTCTCTGTCTGGCTTAAACATAATACCCTCAAGATCTATCCATGTTGTTGCTAATGGGATGATTTTGTCTTTTTTTATGGCTGAGTAGTATACACCGAGAAGATACACGTCCTCTTTATCCAATCATCAGTCGACGGGCACTTGGGTTGCTTCCACGTCCCAGCTATTGTGAGTAATGCTGCAGTGAACATAGGGCTGCATAAGTCTCTTTGAATTGTTGATTTCAAGGTCTTTTGGTAAATACCTGGTAGTGGGATAGCTGGGTCATATGGTAGTTCTATTTTTAATTTTTTGAGAAATCTCCATACTGTTTTCCATAGTGGCTGCGCCAGTTTGCATTCCCACCAGCAGTGTGTGAGGGTTCCTTTTTCTCCACAACCTCTCCAACATTTGCTAATTTTTGTTTTGGTGATTATAGCCATTCTAATGGGTGTAAGGTGATGTCTTAGTGTAGTTTTGATTTGCATTTCCCTGATGAATAGTGATGCTGAACATCTTTTCATGTGCTTATTGGCCATCTGTATATCTTCTGTGGAGAAATGTCTGTTCATATCCTCTGTCCATTTTTTGATCGGGTTGTTTGTTTTTTTGTTTGTTGAGTTGTGTGACTTCTTTATATATTTTGGAGATTAACCACTTGCCGGATATATGATTTGCAAATATTTTCTCCCAGTTGGTGGGTTGTCTTTTTATTTTGTTCCTGGTTTCCTTTGCCTTGCAGAAGCTCTTTAGCATGATGAAGTCCCACTTGTTTATATTTTCTTTTGTTTCCCTTGCCTGAGTAGACATGATATTCGAAAAGATCCTTCTAACACCAATGTCAAAGAGTGTACTGCCTATATTTTCTACCAGAAGTTTTATGGCTTCAGGTCTTACCTTCAAGTCTTTGACCCATTTTGAGTTTATTTTTGTGTATGGTGTGAGATAATGGACTACATTCATTCTTTTGCATGTGGCCGTGCAGTTTTCCCAGCACCATTTCTTGAAGAGACTCCATTGTATATTCTTGCTCCTTTGTTGAAGATTAGCTGTCTGTGGATGTGTGGTTTTATTTCTGGGCTTTCACTTCTGTTCCATTGATCTGTGTGTCTGTTTTTGTATCAGTATCATACTGTTTTGATTACTATAGCTTTGTAGTATATTTTGAAGTCAGGGATTGTGATGCCTCCATCTTTGCTGTTTTTTCTCAAGATTGCTTAACTATTTGGGGTGTTCTGTTGCCTTACATGAATTTTAGGATTCTTTGTTCTATTCTGTGAAGAATGTCCTTGGGATTCTGATTGGGATTGCATTGACTCTGTAGATTGCTTTAGGTAGTATGGACATTTTAACTATATTTATTCTTCCAATCTATGGTCATGGAATATCTTTCCATTTCTTTATGTCATCATTGATTTCTCTCAGTAATGTCTTACAGTTTTCATTGTATAGGTCTTTCACCTCCTTGGTTAAATTTATTCCTAGATATTTTATTCTCTTTGTTGCAATTGTAAATGGGATTGTATTCTTGAGTTTTCTTCCTGTTAGTTCATTATTAGAGTATAGAAATGCAACTGATATTTGTAAGTTGATTTTGTAGCCTGCAACTTTGCTGTAGTTGTTGATTATTTCTAATAGTTTTCTGATGGATTCTTTAGGGTTTTCTATGTATAAAATCACGTCTTCTGCAAACAGCAAGAGTTTCACTTCTTCATTGCCTATTTGGATTCCTTTTTCTTTCTGGACAAAACCTCGAGTACTATGTTGAATAAGAGTGGTGAGAGTGGGCACGCTTGTCCTCTTCCTGTTCTCAAAGGGATGGCTCTCACTTTTTCTCCACTGAGTATGATGTGGCTGTGGGTTTGTCACATATGGCCTTCATTACGTTGAGGTACTTTCTTTCTATTCACATTTTATTGAGAGTTTTTATCATAAATGGATGTTGGATCTTGTCAAATGCTTTCTCTGCATCTATTGAGATGATCATGTGGTTTTTATTCCTCATTTTTTTAATGTGGTGTATCACACTCATTGATTTGTGGATGTCGAGCCATCCCTGCATCCCTGGTATAAATCCCGCTTGATCATGGTGTCTGATCCTTTTAATGTATTGCTGTATTCGGTTTGCCAATATTTTGTTGAGGATTTTTGCATCTATGTTCATCAGTGATATTGGACTGTAATTTTCCTTCTTTGTGCTGTTCTCATCTGGCTTTGGGATCAGGGCCTCGCAAATGTCTTAGGAAGTATTCTGTATTCTTCAACTTTTTGGAATAGTTTGAGAAGGATCGATTTTAATTCTTGTCTGAATGTTTGGTAGAATTCTCCAGGGAAGCCATCTGGTCCTTGGACTCTTATCTTTAGGGAGGTTTTTGAGTACTGTTTCAATCTCTTTAATTGTGATTGGTCTATTCAGATTCTCTCTTTCTTCTCAATTCAGTTTTAGAAGGTTGTATGAGTCTAAGAATTTATCCATTTCTTCTAGATTTTCTAATTTATTGGCATATAGTTTTTCACTTATTCTCTTGTAATCCTTTGTATTTCTGTGGTATCAGTTGTAATTTCTCCTCTTTCATTTCTTATTTTATTTATTTGAGACTTTTCTCATTTGTTCTTAGGGAGTCTGGCTAAGAGTTTGTCAATTTTGTTTATCTTCTCAAAGAACCAGCTCTTCAGTTCATTGATTCTACTATTTTTTTGCTTTCAATTTCATTTGTTTCTGCTAATTTATATTACTTACCTCCTTCTGCTGACTTTGGGCTTTGTCTTCTTTTTCTAATTCTGTTAGGTGTAATTTAAGATTGCTTATTTGAGTTTTTCTTGTTTGTTGAGGTGGGCCTGTATTACTAGGAATTTTCCTCTTAGGACCACTTTTGATGCAACCCATATGAGTTGCTATGGTGTATTTTCATTTTCATTTGTCTCCAGATTTTTTTGATTTCTCCTTTAATTTCTTCAATGATCCATTGATTGTTTAGTAGCGTGTTGTTTAGTCTTCACATATTTCTGAGTTTCCTAGTTTTTTTCTTGTAGTTGATTTGTAGTTTCATAGCATTATGGTTGGGAAAGATGCTTGATATCCTTTTAATCTTCTTAAATTTATTGAAGATTACCTTTTTTCCTAACATATGGTCTATGCTTGAGAATATTCCATGTGCACTTGAGAAGAATGTGTATTCTGCTGGTTTTGGAGGGACTTATTATATCTATTAAGTCCCTCTGGTCTAGTTTTTCACTTAATTCTACTATTTCCTTGTTTATTTTCTGTCTGGATGATCTATCCATTGATGTAAGTGAGATGTTAAGGTCCCCTACTATTATTGCATTGTTTTAATATTTCTGTTTAGGTTTGTTAATAGTTACTTTATATACTTTGGTGCTCCTGTGTTGGGTGCATTTATATTTATAATTGTTATGTCTGCTTGGCAGAGTGTTCCTTTTATTGTTATATACGGTCCCTCCTTGTCTCTCATTGACGATTTTATCTTGAAATCTACTTTGTCTGGTATAAGTATGGCAACACTTGCTTTCTTTTGTTTGCCATTAGCTTGGAGTATCGTCGTCCATCCCTTCACTCTGAGCCTGTGTTTGTCTTTGGAGATAAGATGTGTTTCTTGGAGGCAGCATATTGTTGGATCTTGTTTTTTAATCCATCCTGCCACTCTATGTCTTTTGACTGGAGAATTCAATCCATTTACATTTAGAGTGATTATTGATATGTGAGGGCTTAACACTGCCATTCTATCACTCCTTTTCTTGTTGTTCTGTATTTTCCTTGTTTCTTGTCCCATGTAGTTTGGACTACCAATTCAGTTTGGTAGTTCTCTATAATGGTTTTCTCAAATTTCTCTTTATTTATCATTTGTGTCTCTGTTCAGATTATTTGTTTAGTGGTTACCATGAGATTTCTATTAAAAAATCTCATAGATGATATAGCCCATTTTCTGATAGCCTCTTATTTTCTTAGTCTAAGCCTATTTCATCCCTCTCCCCTTCCCCTTCTAAGTTATTGTTGTTACAACTTATTCTATCTTTTGTTATGAGTTTGTGGTTAAAATGACAAGATCATAGTTATTTTTGATGTCCTCCTTCCTTTTATCTTTAATGTTATAATTAAGTATTTGCTAACGTGCTCTGATAGAGAGCTGCAATTTTCTGATTTTGTCTGCCTATTTATCTTCTTGCTCAAGGCTTTGTGTATCCTTTTTTTTTTTTTATTTTTTAGGTATAAAGGCCTTCTTGATCATTTCTTGTAGAAGGAGTCTTATGGTGATGAACTCCCTTAGCTCTTGTTTATCTGGGAAAGTTTTTATTTCTCCATGATATGAGAAGGATATTTTCACTGGATAGAATATTCTTGGCTGAAAGATTTTGTCTTTCACGATTTTGAATACATCATTCCATTCTCTCCTAGCCTGTAAAGTTTCTTCTGAGAAGTCCTCTGAAAGCCTAATAGAGGTTCCTTTGTAAGCTATTTTCTTCTGCCTTGCTCCCCTTAATATTTTTTCTTTGTCATTGGCTTTTGCCAGTTTTACTACTATATACCTTGGTTAAGGTCTTTTTACATTGGTATAATTAGGAGTTCTGTTATCTTCTTTTACTTGTATTCCCAGCTCTTTCCTCAAGTTTGGGAAGTTCTCAGCTATTATTTCTTTGAGCAAATTTTCTGCTCCATTCTCCCTCTCTTCTCCATCTGTAATACGTATAATCCTTATGTTGCGTTTCCTAATTGAGTCAGATATTTCTTCATTTCTCTTAATTTTAGTTCTTTCTCCTCCTCCATCTGAAGCATTTCTATACTTCTGTCCTCTAGACTGCTAATTCTGTCCTCCATAATATTATCTCTATTATTCAGGGAATCCAGATTTTTCTTTATCTCATCCATTGTGTTTTTCATCTCCAAAATTTCTGATTGTTTTTTCTTTATAGTTTCAGTCTCTTTTGTGAAAAATTCCCTCTGTTCATTAATTTTGTTCTCGATTTCACTGAACTGTCTATTTGAATTTTCTTGCAACTTGTTGAGTTTTTTAATGATAACTATTTTGAATTCTCTGTCATTTAGATTGCAGATTTCTGTGCCTTCAGGATTGATTTCTGGGTGCTTATAATTTCTCCTCTTGGCTGGAGTATTTATATGTTTATTCATAGTATTTGATGGCATGGCTTTGTTCCTTCACATAGTGATGTTATCTGGTCACAGATTCCACCTGTCACCACTGGGAGGCAGTCAGGAGCTGTGTATTCTGAGCCTGCAGTGATCCCTGGAGTCTGTGTCTGTCCTTTGAAATCTATGCTGGCAAGGCCTGTCTGTGATTGCTGGCTTGCCTGCTCATGGCTACTGCTTTTCTAACGTATGTGTGGATGCTGTGGCCCACAAGCTGAGTTGGAGCACCAGGCGGTAGGCAGGAGGGGCACTTTCTTTTGTGTGTGTGTGATCCTGGGGGCATTCTTGCTCTGCCCTCACTATCTACTCTCCTGGGTTGCTAGCTTGATGAAGACACCCCTACAATAGCTTAGTCTCCTCTGTGTGGGGCTTTCCCAAGGGCTGTGAGGGAAATTGGAGAGCTAAGGTGTTCCTGCAGAGAGCTGCACATGGTCCTGCACCCTGGATCACTGCTGCAGAGGGAGGGGAGATTTCCATTTTCCACTTCCTCCCAGGGGGGTCCAGCACCCTCATGTTCAAATGTTTGGCTACATGGGTCTCTCATATGTATTTTGTGTTGTGTGAATGTCCTCTGTTGGTTTATGAATGTCCTTTTCATTTTATCTTATGAGGGAGAGTCTAAGAGAAGAGCTCAGTCTGCCATGATGCTGACGTCACTCCCCTCCAATCGTATTCTTATGCACAAATGTTTACCAGAAAGTTCCTCTATTGTTGACTCTGCTTGTCTAATATGAAGCCCATGTCTTCCTAGGATTTGGATCAGATTATAGGATATTTTTGTGACGAAGTGACTTTAGGGCTTTTTTTTGCTCTGATGTCTAACTGATTTATGTTTTTGTGTTTAATTTTTTCTGCTTCCAGAAACACACAAGCACACACTGAACAGAAAGGTTCAAGTTCTTCTGTTTATTGCTTTTCAGCTGTTTTGTTTTGCTTCTGAAGAGCAGGAAGAAAAGCTCATGATGGAGAACAAGAGAATCATGCTTGCAAAAGTATCCTGTAAGCAAACCACATTGGCCTGATGCTAGTAAGCCAGAGCTCTCTTAACTGACCTCCCCTTAAGCTCACTTGCTGGTTTTTGTGAAAAAAACACACACTGGCTAATGTCCCCTAAATGCTTACTGCCCTTGGGCCACTCTCTAATTCAGTCCCACAGTTCTCCTTCCACTATTGAGCTGTATGCCTCACAACAGCAAGTTGTTTTTAAACTTAAGCCTTTTCATGCCACTTGTCCTTGTTCTTGTAACTATGTAATTTAACTGAATACTAGGTAAACTGAAGAGGAAATGAGCACAAAAAGAAAAAGATTTTGTTTTCATAAACAAAATTAAAATTAAATGTTTTGGAATCTAAAGTTGAGTCACTTAAAAAAATTGCTGTTGAATTATCCATTTATCCTACGGATATTTATAAAGCACTTATTGTGCGTGCTAGATAGCTGAGTAACTAGGACTATAAAAACAAATAAGTCACAGATCTTAAGAAAATTAAGTCAGCAGGGAAAGGAGATATGAATAGACATATATTGCAAGAAAATTTGATGACTGTATCAAAGTAGCAAGCCTAGAAATGTTTAAACAAACATGTGCTATCTTATCAGCTCCCAAGGGACTTCTAAAAGTAAAATTTTCTCCCTTGATAATATGAAACATATTATCACTATGGAACACTTGGAAAAGAGAGAAGAAACATAAAGAAGAAAATAAAAATCCTCTCTAATTCCACTACTGAGAGAATTATAGATTTTTTGGTGAATTTTTTTCCAATCTTCTTTCTCTCTGTCCCTCTTTGCATGCACACACACAGATATAATATTATTTTCATTGTTTTATATTACTTCACACTAATATTATATAATAATATTTTATGTACTCATCCATAAAGTTTATCTTTCCATAAAAATAAGCTTTGAAAACATATTGGTGACAACACAGTGTTCAACATTATAGTATCTTTCTGATGTATTAAATATCTATGATGAGGTTCATTAAGTAAAAACAACATTAGATTTAAACAAAGGCGTCAGTCCAGGAGAAAATAAAGAAAAACTTGGGTTGTCATGGTTTACATTCTCAGTTATAAGTGCTAAGTGTTTGAAGTACTTTATAGAGAGGCCTCTGATATTTTTCACATCAGTTGACCCTTTTGATATAATCTTGAGCTGTGATGACATGGCAGAGTATTGTAGACTGAAAGAAGTCACAGCATATTAGGATTTAGGAAGATGCTTTCACTTCTACAAATAGATACAATCTCCTATTGAGGGGAAGATAGTGCTGGTCCTGCAGATTAGTGTGCATCTTCTTCTTTACATTTCCCCTCGATCTTGCTAAGCAGTGGCATCAGGAGGAGTGAGAGTGAGGCTGCACAGGCAGGGGTGGACCAGACTGGACTTGAGGCTCAGTGACGTTAGGGTGGTCAATGGCCAGTCTTCTCAGATTTTGTCCTTCGGAAGGGGGGCTCTGGATGTGCCCATGTACCAGGAGTGTTTTAACTGAAACTCAGCCTTGTGATTCTATGGGCACAGATACCACATCCGGGAAATAATGGAGGCAGAATTCTTTGAAAAGTTGGACGTCCTATGCATTATGATCCTGCTTGTTTATTGTTAATAAGGAGTGGGAAGTTTGGAAACTTTCCCTTCTATGCTTCTTCATCCATCTTTCAGCCTTCCATTTCCATTTTAACGTTGTTTTCCTCCACACATAAAATTCACTGGAGTGTTGATCAGCAGCCCTGTGCCCATGGGAAAATCCAGGCAAGCTCTGCAGGAAGGCTGCCCCTCACTCTGTGCCTGGGAGCCCAGAGCTCACTCCACACACATGCACACTGGTTCATGACACCATGACGAGTTGGTGGTTTTATTCACCAGCTCGAGGCCCTTCAGGTCTCTTTCTGGGAATTCTTTAGCCTCTTCTTCCTGAATTGCCTCCTTTCATTTTTCCTGCCGTGGACTGTGTTCTTAGTCTCTGCTCCTGCCTGGAAACAGAAGCTCTAATTCTTGATTTCCTGTCGCTCTCATCCTGGATTTGTTCCATGATCAGAGCTGGCTTCATGAGCACAGGACCCCTGCAGTTGCACAGGGCTGTGCACTCAGAAGAGCCCTGCTCTTGGTTTAATGCTCTGCTATCACTGTCTTGAAAGTCTTAATAATTTTTGACTAAGGATCCTGCGTTTTCATTTTGCACAAGACTCTACAAATTATATAGCCTGTCTGTCCATGACACATGGCCACGAGCCAACCTGACCCCCTCCCATGGTTTCCCCTGATACACCAGCACTGCCTAAGACCCTGTACAGAGAGAAGCCAGACTGATGGGGTTGAGGCTTGTACTATTTCTCTCCTTGCCAGAATGGACACAATTTTAGCCATAGCTAGAGAGTCTGTGACACTAGCTGAGGCCGCCATGGGGAAGTCAGGACTTGAGAGGTAATTTAATAAACTGATTTGAATGGAGCTGCTGGGAATGAGGACTGATTTAATCTTTCCTTTTCCCAGACAATGTTTAATGAAGAACAAGAAGAGAAATAGAGAAGCAGCCAGCGCTGATCCTCCACCTCCACAGTCTTGCAAACCTAAAGGAGACCTAAGTTGGTACAGTAGAGGTTTAAACTGAATGTGAGTTTGGAGTTAGGTGGTTATTGGACAAGCTTAAATCTTTACTTATTGAATAATGACTTATTACTTATAGTGACCAGGAGAGCCGTGAGACCTGCCCAGCATTCATCCAGGGGAAGAGAAAGAACAAGTTGAGAGGGTGGGTTCAAAGAGATAGGAGCAGAAAGAAAAAAGCTGCTTTTTGCTTGTACTGTATTGAATCCAACTTACTTAATAAACTAGACACATGAGCCTCACTGCCTTAAGGCCAGTGGGAGAACGAGCAAGTGGATCATGAGAGCATAACTTACGCTGAACCATAAGCCCTATATTTTTTATTCATGAGGCTAGTCCTGAAATAATTTAGGGACTTATCTAGTCCCTGCTAAAATAACAGCTACCAAATTTAGGTGTTTACTATGTGCCAAGCAAAGTGCTAAGCATATTTTATGTATTATATAATTTCTACCTCACAATGAGGTGTTTTTTTTTTTTTCCTGAGGAAGATTAGTCCTGAGCTAACATCTGTGTCAATCTTCCTCTATTTTGTATGTGGCTTGCCACCACAGCATGGCTGACGAGAGCTATAGGTCTTTGCCCAGGATCCAAACCTGTGAACCTGGGCCGCCAAAGCAGAGCCCAAATAACTTAACAACTATGCCATGGGGCTGGACCCCCAATGAGGTATTTTAATAACCACATTATAAAATGAGGAGATTGCGTGTTAGAAAGATTACAGTCTCAGAGTCTTATAGTGGGTAAATAAAGGAGCCAGCATTTGAAGCCAGCCCCATTTAACTCCAAACCTCATGCTCTGAACCACTAACATATTCTGTCCTTAATGGAGCTAAAAACTGAATTATTCAGATTTTTTAGTATGTCTTTCTGAAGAGTCTTCTTTGCAATTTTCATATATAGGAACCACTAAAATAGCATCATTTTCAACCAAGCGAAAGAAATAAAATGCTTCTCATCCCTTCCTCTATTCTCTTTCTCTTTCATATTTATGCACACAAACTGTAAAACAGATAAAAACACTGAAATTGATAATTACACTAAAATTAAAATTCAACTATTTGCATAGCTTTTGAAAGATTTGTTTTGCTAAAAAAAAAACCCTTCGGGTCTTAATCTAGTTTCTTGTCTAAATCAAGTTTCAGATGATGAGGGAAACAATGAGAATTACTCTTTTATACCAAACTGATCAACAAGAAAGAGAACGGGGCTGCACAGGAAGAGAAGGCTGTCCATGGTCAGATCTATCCTCAGAGTTCAGCAAAACAGCCTAAAGCTAAAAGCATAGAATTAGGATCTCAGATCTGCAAATGCCCGTGAAGATGAGAGGACGGTGTCTGAGGAGCGATGCATCTGCGCAGAGCTCTCTCTATCAACCTGGATTTCCATAAGAACAGGGATTCAAGATGGAGAAGGAGGAACCCTTGAACCAGGAATGAATGACATGAACCTGAAAGGATAGAATGAAGTAGGCTGATATTCAGACTAAACAAAGGTTTACGCAACCACTCCCTAATCCTGGTTCCAGTGCCTTACACATCCCGACGTAGTATTTAGAGGACACTATCCCCACCCCTGGACTGGGGCTGGAGGAAAGGCTACAGACTTCTGGGAATGAGAGAGATAAGGCTCACCCCTCCCAGTCACATAGATGACAGGGACAGCAGGGGGACTGGCTGACCCAGGAACCGTCCCCCACCTTAGGAACCTTGATCTGGCCCTGTGGTGATTCTACCACAGATTTCAGGTTGTCTGGCCAGAGAAAGGCAGCACATTCAGAACACAGAATAGGATTTTAATAATAATTTTTAATTTTTCTTTTAGAAAAGAAGCCTATTTCCTCTACCGCACCCAGTTCTCTATAGTATGTGGTGGAAAAAATTATATTTATCAGAATTCCTTTCTAGCAGAGGAACATGACCTTCAGAGAACATCTTTAATTAGCCCATTTGGAGAAGATGAGGTCCCAACAGAGCTGCACAGTGGGGACCCCACCACTACCTGCCTCCGAGGGCTGCCATAGCATGAAATGTAAGGTCTACAAAGCACTGAGAACAACGGCTGGCATGTAGGGAGCATAATATCACAATTTGCTGTTCTTATCTTTTCTAGGATCTTGCTCAGGATGAATCTCAAGATAAACATCTTTTATCTGCCGTAGCTATCTTCTCTCCTTTTTAAAAATGAGGACAACCTTTGCTGATCTCCAGACTTTTCTTATCATTTTTCTTTTTCCCCAAAGGATCATCAGTTTTTCTGTGGGTGCTCCATGCTCTTTTCAAGCAGGAGGATACAATGCATGGGGACCAAGGGGACTTGCATAGCAATTTACAACTTCCTGCCCTATTTGGGACTTTGCTCCAATAATCATCGCTTACACTGATACAGAAACGAAAGTGGAATGGGCATTTGATAGTTTGTTCATTTCACCATCCATCCCCAAAGGCTAGGCCTGTGTTTTCCTTACTCTGTTCCTTCTCCAAAGTTTGAATAACATTTTGTAGCCCTTAACATCCTCTATAACGCTGTCTAGGGCTCTATCCTCTCTGCCTGCCATGACACCCCTCCCCTTACCCCCAAGGAGAGTGAGGGCTTCTGAGAGTTTGACTTTGGGCAATGTCCCTTCATACTCTCCTTGAAAAGTGGCCCCGTTCAAGAAACAAGAGAGAGGGGAGAGAACAAATGAAGAGTTGAAAGATGATTCCCTTCAGCTCAGATCCAGACACCAGCCCCTTTCCCCTCACACCGCCTCTGCTTCTGTGCTGCCTGAGTTCTCCTCCAGCTGGCACTTAGAGACATCCATGATGACACAACTGCGTCCAATCACGTGGTGAAAGACTGAAATCCACTGAGGCGAGAAGATTTGTGAAAATCAATGTAGAATGGGTGAAAGTACAAGTTATATGAATAGTGAATGCATGAAGGTCAAAACGTATTTGAACATAGGGGAAATTCCCTGAGAACATACCCTGGGATAATGTAGATTCACCTGACATCGAGGTGGCAATTGTCACTTGTGCTGGGCCCACTCTTGCTCTCATCTCATTAACTTTGTCATAACCCTGTCACATTTTACATGTTGGAAATAGTTGTTGGAGCTCATTTCTTAACATCATTAGTGGGGTTTTACAGTATTTGTTGATGTATGTATTAATTAATTTGGTGGCCATGAAGTAATATTCCTACAGCATTATTGTATTTTCCTTGATGTAACACCTTCTAAGCGATGCATTTAAGTTTAGAGGTTGTTTTTCCCAGGGACCTCAAAATATGAACAATGGAATGAAGTGAAGGGCAAAAGCAGGCTGCTATGTGTTGGGCAGCTGGGTTCTATACCCTGCTTGGCCCAGAGCCAGCTGTGTGATCTTGAGTCAGTCAAATAATCTCTCTGGGTTTCTATGTCCTTACTTGTAAAATAAGAGGATTAAACTATGATCTCAGATTCTTTACAGACATTTCATTGTGGTGGCTATGTGCTTTTTTTCTCCTATTTAAATGTATAACTTAATATATGAATTCACAAAGTTCACATTTTATGGCATTGGTTATAACTAAATAGAGAATCTTCTCACTTGATTCCAATCTTTCCTGGATCTCTTTCCTCTTGGAGTAAAGTCTGGACTGGTTTACATTATTGCTGATCGTTTTATAAGGTCACAGATGACTGGAAGTCATTCACGTCCAGATGTTGACATTATGCTTACATCATCAACTTTCAAGCTATTTTATGGATATCTATGCAAAAAAAGAGTTAACATAGCAGGCTTGACTACTATCTTAGGAATGGGTGGCTGGCATCTGGGAACCTGCATTTTGGGAAGGTTCATGCCATCCTAACTGGTGAAAGTAGGTCACGGTACAAATAATTTGGTTTATGCTGAACATCTGCTTTACTTATGGAAGTCTAGAATTTTGGTAGGCATTAGACAGAGGATGTCTATGTGACATCTCACAAATAAAAATCCTGGACACTGAGTCTCCAATGAGCTTTCCCAGTAGACAACATTTACAAATGTTGTTGCAGCCTGTCGCTGTGTGACTCTGCTAGGAGAGGACTCTTGAAAGCCTGCTCCTAGTTTCCTCCAGACTCTGCCCCATGCTCCTTTTTCCTTTGTTGATTTTGCTTTGTATCTTTCGGCTGTAATAATTATAACTGTGAGTATGGCTATGTGCTGATCCTATGAGTTCTCCCAGGGAATTGTCAAACCCGAAGATGGTCTTGAGAACTCCCAACCCAGGATCCTTGAAAGGTTTCCTACTTCCTGTATTATTTCAGGGGTTGGTTTATTTCAGAGACATTTCTGGTAGGAGCAGGTAATTGTTTCTATGTTTCCAGCCCTGCATAGACTAAATGAGTGGGGTGGCCACATTAATTGACTCAGGGTGTAAAACTACTATTGACCTTTTTATCCAAGTGTTCTCACAAACATGAATATTATAGAAAAGTGGTTTTCAAACTTAATTTTTAAGTCATGGAATCCTCTATGTATAGAAAGACCTTATGAAAAAGCCAGTGTGTGAAACATTTCAAAGGAGGGCTGCTCTGTTTGGGGAGGGCCTCAGAGCCCTGCTTACTCCCTGTCCTTCCCCCTTCCTGACATCGTCAGGAAGCGGGACTTTTTTTTTTTTTTAATCTAAACCATAACTGTGAGCATTCTACAATTTTACTTCCTCACAGAGGGAGGGAGCTAGATAGTAAAGTAATTGCATTATTTGCCAGTGAACTCACAAATGGAAAGAGAAAATTAAGTTATGACAACATCATGTTTATCTCTTTAACCGGAATGCAAAACCTGGGCACTGGGGAGTCGTAGATGCTATGGCTACAGGACAGCTGAAATCCTGCTTCCATACCCGACTGCTTTCCTTCAAAGAAAGAGTAAAGAACTAATTATTTTTAAAACATCTATTATGAGCACATTGTATATTATTTCCTTTAATTTTTAGGAAACTCTTAGAGGTACTTTCTCTTCGTTTTGCAGACCAGGAAGCAAAGTCTCACTCTGCTGCAGAGTTGGGATTTGAATGTACCCCTGAATCTTTTTGCCATATCGTATAGGTGTGAATCTGCCAGGGTGTCTACTGTTTGACCCAACAGCCCAGCGCACTAACCTCATGTGCTATGTTCCTTTCTCTTGTGGCTACTGAAGTCCTTTCATCTGAATGAAGAGTGACTGCAGGGCTCTTCTTCCATATGCCCTGAGAAATAGACAAGGGGATTCGTGGAGAGGCACGTGGTCATGCCTCCTCAGAGAGGCGGCATTGAAATCTGGATGATCGTGTAGCCAAAAATACCCTCAATGGCCTGGCAGTCATTGCTAAACTGAGCACACAGGAAATGTGCTTTAATTACCACTGGCTGCAGCTATCTGAAAGATATTTTGCTGTTTGTGACTGTTTCCTGGCCAGCCTAATGCCTTTGTTTAAAAAGAAAAGCTGTGTTCCTGATAGCTGCTTGTCAGCCTGAGTTTCCTAATTGTCTCCAAGTTTTCTGTGTTTCTTGAAGTTGCACTTCAGTGAATCCATAAAGCATTTCCTCTTCCTTCCCAGCTCATGATTATCCCACTTCAGCTTGCCATACAACAGCTGTCTGGGACTCAGCTATCACCCTCTAGTGCACGTGAGTAGTCCAGCAGAATGACATTACTGTGTACCCTGGCTTCACTCCAAGACTGTGGGAGGACATCACTCCCTATGGAAGATGGAGAACTGAAGAACCAAGGAAGTTAGGACAAAGTTCATAGTTGTAAACACCCAATCCATCAGCAAGGTGTGGTCCCAACAGGTGATACATATCTGAATGGGGAGATAACATGCATCTTTATTTTTATTCATTCCCATCCTCAAGGCTTAAAGACAACAGTGATTGGACACTCTTCTCAACACTGGCTATGAAGCTTGCTGGGAATAAGGGGATTCAGCTCCAGGTAGAAGGTAGGGTACTAGGAAACCAGCCAGCATGGTACGAAGTATGGCATAGTGGGTAACAGAAAGAAGTGCACCACTCATTGGCAAAGACCAAGACTGAGCAGAAGCAAAACGCATTCAATTTGGGTTCAGATTGGGCTCAGGGAAGTCTGTAGAGAGATTATTAAAAGGATTACAAATGTAGTTACTATTGTACATTTTAATCCTTACAATTTAAGAAGTATGCATCATCAATTCTATTTCACAGGTGAGAAAGTCACAGCTCTGAGAGTTTAAGAAATTTGCCCAAGATAATATCATTAGAACACAGTAGAGCTAGGATATGAACTTGGTTCAGCTGAACTGAAACCGGTGCTTATCAACTGTGCCACACTGTGATCAAAACCAGAGCAGCAGTATCAAGGTGAAATTCCAAAACTGAACTCTTGCTCTTCTTTAAGAAATGAGTCCTCCTTTGTTCATTCCCGATCTTGGTTAACGGAAACATGATTCATGGGCTTGCCAAGTCTGAAAACTGAGATTCATCTTAATGCCTACCCCTCCCTTACCCTTGAAGACTCAGTTCACGTCACCTCCCCTACAAGTCTTCCTCAGCCTCTTCCAGGTTAAACACTTCCTCCGCACTCCTGTAACATACTATGTGCATATCTTCCTCCCCCACTTTCACTGGGCACCTCCAGAGGTTAGGGACTGTGTTCCACACATCTTTACATCCCCAGTGCACAGCAAATGACTGTCACATATTTGGTACTTTAAACGTATAATAGAGAGCATGAATGAATGAATGAAACCCAGAACATCAAGGAAGATCTGTTTCCTTTTCTTTGTAACTTTTTTTCCCCTTTAGCTCTAACTGGTAGAGAATTTTTCAGCCAGGAGTGTTGAATATTATAGTGGGCACTGTCTTTGGTGGCAGTTTTACAACATGTGCAGGAGGGAAATGACAAGTGCACAATATGTTTATGGTTTTGATAAGCATTAATTAAGCACTTTGGAATGACATAAGCCACCAGAAATTATTAAAGAAAGTGGTTTCTCCAAGATACTTCATCAAACATTCAATTATGGAAAGCTGTTTTGGGTATTAAAACAGGATGCCAAGATTCAACATGAACACCCTTTGAAGCCTGCTTTTTGTTTTTGCCTGACATACACACTGGATAAATGTGCATCCTAGCTCCTCTCTCCATTTGTACATAGTCTGGAGAATAAATATGGCCACGTCTCTTGCTTTTTTTCAAACAGCCGTTTGAGAAGACCACTTTTCTCATTAACAGGAAGTTCAGAATCACTCTCTTAATGCCTTCTCCACCCCTACTAAACTGTTCAAAAACCCTGAGGGTTTAATTAATTTTGGAAGAGGGGCTGGCATTAGCCCTGCTTCCAAATGCTACGTACAGAGAAAATCAGAAAAGTGGATCAGTCCTCTGCTACCATTGCTTCTGGCTGCTGCAATCCGGTGTCAGATGGTTGGTGAGTGGTTTGCTGTGTTTGCGGGGCTCACTGGTGCCCTCTGCTTGGAATCCTGGGCTAAAGCTCTTTTTAGTTCATACCCACATGGCCAGTGGCTATTACTCAAAGCACAATCAGGGGGCTAAGCTACAGAATGATTTCCGGCTTGGGTTACCCCTATGTTGGAACCAGGCCTCGCCCCAGTTTCTAAGCCCTTGTGTAAAATGAAGGTCATCAAAATTGACTTCCATTGAACAATGTGGAGCCTTGATGATCTTTGCTGCCAGTAAACCCTACTCAAAGCCACTTGGTCCACCAAAATCCTTAGGCTTACTATGCAAATAAATCACTTCTTTTCCTCAGAAATCAATTCTGCTTTTCAGATGATTTTGAGGAGGAGCTTGCCTTTCTCCCTTCTCCCAGAGCAGGAGGTGTTACAGAGTAAGAAGATCAACTCCAGTGCTGTAAATAAATATATATGTAAAAAATCATTTTATTTTCTTCTCTCTGTCTGTCTCATGTATGAGTATATATATAAACATTCTCTTAAAATCACCAGATACATCCACTGGCACCGCTGTTCTTTGTCACAGATTCTACTACTAAGAAGGGGGCCAGGGCCTGAGGATAGACTGAACCACGCTCTTGTAATTACTAGAGAAGCCTATTAAATTGGTTAAACTACAGGTCTGCTGTTAAAGAGCTGAGCATCCACGAGAAGAATATCTCTTAGACATTTGTATGTGGTAAGAAGTATGATTTTCCTCAACTGATTATTGCTTATCCTATAGACGCTATGAATGTAACGTGATAAAATTCTTCGTGGCTTGAAAATTAGAACTAAATGGATAGGACCTTACAGTATGCATGTATTCATTCTGATACTTCCCCTGATTTATCAAAAATAGTTTACCTATGCTTAAAAATTAACTCTGCTTTCTTTATTCTATTGAGTAAGTACATTTCCTTAATATATCTTTAAACTTTTAAAGATATTTGGATAGAGATGTTAAAAAACTGAGGACAGGTTGGTAGTTCTTTCTTCCTGTACAAGGGCAATTATTAGTATTATCCAGATCGGAGGCATTTTAGAAAAATAATCAGTGTGATTTACATCCTGTGTCAATTTTTATTATATAATATAATAATACCTCTTAATGGACAAAAATCCCATTGACAAGATAATAAATCTTATTTACATCTTTGAGGGAAACAAACAAGGCCATTTGAATTTAAATATAGAAATATCTTTTGCATCCAGTAAAGAATGCAGTTTTAGGCTATTAAAACTATATTCATGCATTCATCAGAAGATGCCACCTGATACATAATCAAGTTCATTTGCTTAAGCATTTCCTAGAACTGGCCTTAAAGTCATCTCTACATATAGACAAAACTGAGAACAATTTTTCTTCTGGAATTCAACTCTCCCATGCCATATTTAGAGCCCGTCCTGAACATTTCAGTGTTCATTAACTAGTTAAAGGGAAGAGAGATCCTTGGTATTCTGTCTGCTACTACTTAAGCAATGTTAAATAAAGAATTGAGAAACTGCCCAGATAATTCAATACAAATATTAAACTCTCAATCCAAATGTTAAACTCGAGTTAGCTCATTTGGTTAGAATATGGTTCATTTAATGTCAAAACCAGGCTCAGTCACTTCAAGGGCCAGGCAAGCATGTGGAGAGAAACTGTCGGTGATTCAGCCACAGGCTGTGTTCACAAAGCAGGCAAGCAATCTCTCAGATCCGTGCCCAGGATCCGGAGGAGACAACGTATGAGGTCCAGAGCTCCCTGGCATGGCCTATGTTGGCCAGATCATGTTTGAAGGACAGGATGTTCCCTATGCTCATCATTTGAGTGCACATCCAAGAACCAGAGTTTGCTTATACCACATCTCAACTCCATCTCTCTTTTCGAAAGGTTCATCGTATCAGCCTGATGACTGTTCCTGTTCTTTCTCTTAGGTGCATTTTTTGTCGCTCCCAACTTTGTGACATACAAAAATGTGATCAGCAAATCTCCTGTGTCTTCCCTTACGTTGGATGGCTGAGCAGCCCAGGGCCAAGTAGAAAACCACATGCCAAGCACTAGGGCCCTCCGTCTGGCTTGACTTTGACCCTTTCATCACACAATCCCCTTAACTATAAATCCTTCTTTCTCCGTCTGCTTCACAAACATGTCTTGCAAGGAAAGAACATATGAGGACTTCTACATTTCCCCTGCCCTCTCTCCAGGTTAAACTGCTGTCATATGTGGCTTTTCTCCTTACTATAGCACTTGCCACTTTATTTTCGATTATGTTTCCAAAAGAGGAAATTCTCTAAAACAGTATGTGTGGGGATTATCTTATGGGGATTGGGGTCCTGGTGGAAGAGTAGGCCCTAGTCTAAGCACAGTTAGAGATGTAAACAAATTAACCATCAAAGAAACAGGGTAAACATCAGCCTGCCTTAATAGCATCTTCAGACCTCTGTTTTCCCGATGGGGAGCTTCATGGAGGCCAGCTACTCACCTGAGCAGGGAGGGCTGGTCAGGGGGATTATTGTATTCCAACCTCAGCCCAATAAAGGCCGAGGGCAGAATCCCAATGGCATTTCCGTGTATTAATACTATAATCACAATTGTAGCTCCCTTTATTGAGTACCTATCCTATGTGCCAAGCACTGTGCTAGGACCTTTCTACCTTACCATATTCATTCATGAACTCAGAGGTGAACTGGGAAAGAGACTAGAGGCCAGGGAAGAACAACGCAAACTGTAGGGATCTTTGTCACTTCCTCCTGTGCTTATCTGATTTCTTGTTGCCTTTCTAATAGCCTTGATTCCCTTAAAATGATAAGATCTCTTTCTAGGAGCCACAAGAAAACTCAGGAAGTCTTGCTTTTACTCCAGAGCCTGTTTTGTGGAGAACAGAGTGCAGAGCTAGAGACGATAGTGGCAACAACAAGAGGAGTGAAAAGCAGGAGAATTCCCGAGGCAGTGGTATCCTGGTAAATGTTTTAAAACTGGCTGTGGGGCTGAGGGGAGCACTGATTTTTACCGTTTGCTGGTTCTCCTGGTGCAACTTTTCCCACCACTGCCAATTTCAATATAGCGACATAATGTCACTGAACGCAGAATTGGGAAGAGGCGCACACATGTGGCTTTTGTGAGCTGGTTGAGAGCTGGCTTCTGCACACCTCTGTGAAGAAAGCTTCCAGGAACTCCCCTGGGCCTAGAGACTGCAGCCATCTGGGGTCCATTTAACGTCCCTGACTTAGCGTTGAGCTTCCTAAACTAAGGCTGTGGGTATTCATCTTTATATCCTCAACTTTTAGCACAGCCTCTGACACACAGCATACTTGTGAATGACATACTTGTGAGAGACAAGAGCCCAGATTTCAAGTTCAGTCTCTATTACTGTTGGAGTGTTTGACCTTGAGGATGTCACTTAACCTCTCTAAGCCTTATTTTTCTCATTTGAAATATTGGAATTTAAAGTAATTCTCCCATGTTTTGGGATCTGAGATGCTATGAAAAAAATGTTAATTTTCTTCAATTAAGATACATGTTTATAGCTTTCCTCTGATTTCTTGGATTTTTTTTTTAACTTCAAAAATGATGGTTAGCTTAATAGGAGCTATTATTTGCAAACTCATATGGTTTCTTAGTAATAAATGATTCATTTTCTAAGTGCTAGAAGACAGTGATGTATTTATCATGTATGAATTTATAGGCCACAGTTAAGTTGTGCGAAGACTGAACATTAGTTTCCAAAACTAAGCTTCACTTCATTCTTGAACTCCCATTCTGTTCTCTAGGAGAAAAATGTAATCTTACAAAAAATCGAAGAAAACTCATTGAATTCTGCAATTTCTCAGGCAGTTCAGGGCATTTTTCCCTCATTGGGCACATCCAAGTTTGTGACCTATCGTTCTCACCTCTGCAAATGGAGGACAGTTCATAAATCATAGAAGCAGCATAAATTTGCTCTGAAGGCTGTTTACAAACACACATTGGAATGGAGAAGGTTATCCTGAAGTAAGTCAACAACTCATGTGGTCTCTCTGAGAAGAGACCCTGGCCCTTGCGCTTATCTCAGCCTGAAGCTGATGGGGGATGTCCTAGACTCCGGTGGTAGCCTATTCCCCTCCATGTGGATCAACTAGGTTGCTACTGGAGTGGGCAGTGCCCATTGCCTTCCTCTGAGGACCTTCTGGGTTGATGTACATGTGGAGCAGGTGGCTCACAGGATGCAGGCAGATAAAACAAACTCAAAATATAATCAGCTCCATCTCTATTAGGAAGGGAGACAATATCCAAGTTTCTGAAGTGCCCCCTAGGGCTTAGAATCAACCTGAAGGAAGAAAAGAAGAGGAAAAACCCCTGAGAGCTAGCTCTGTTGCCAAGTGGTTAAATTTACGCACTCCGCTTTGGCTGCCCGCGGTTCGCCAGTTTGGATCCTGGGCGTGGACCTAGCACCACTCTTCAAGCCATACCGTGGCAATGTCCCACATGGAAGAACCAGACTGACTTACAACTAGGATATACGACTATGTACTGGGGCTTTGGGGAGAAAAACAAAAAACAAGCAAACAAAGAAAACCCTGAGAGAGAGTCATAACCATTTCTGAATTATAATCCTGAATGATTGAGAAAATGGCTGAGTTGCATTGAGTTTAACTTAGAAATGAGTAGATTGTTTTCTTTATCAGCTAGAATTGTGGCTAATAGCCAGAAATCAAATCTGATTATTGAGTTGATAATTGTGGAATTCCTACTTGATAAAATAATCTATTTTAGCATTTTGCTAGAAACTGACACCAAGATCCTCAGTTTTGCATTTTTCAAATATGTCTATCTCCTCTTTTTTGGAGCAGGCAACTTTCCCACTTCTAGATTCTCAACATCTCCTCTGTTTTCTGTAATTATGCAAAAGTTACAAAAATGAGCAATGTTCACATTTGCAAATTCTCTCAGTACTTTGGGAAGGAATTCATCTCTGTCTGGTGACTTGTGTCTATTTAAAGCCACTGAGAACTTCATTTCCAACTGCTTTCCACTTATCCTGGATTCCCGTTCTCTTGCATCATGTTTGTTCAAGCCTTTCCAGTTGAAGATTACGGCTCCTTGTGGATTATGATGACTTTATACTGAATAGATAGATAATACTTATTTAGCATTAGCATCTGTTGTGGTTGATAGATGAAGGGCTGTGCTATATTTAAATGTGGCCCTTTACATCATACAATCCAAGTGAAGTGGAGAATTAATATAAATATGCAAATGAAGTTAGCCAAGAACACTTTTCAATTGATCCAGATGAAGTGGTTTTGCAGCCTGAATCAATTGGGTACTCTACGTGCCCCAGATTGTCCCTTTACAGCCCAGAGTAGATAAAGTTTGTTGGCAAATTAAAAACACTGTGGGCAGATCCTTAGACAATTAGAATTTGGATTCTCTCTTGACTGGCCAAAGAAAGTCCAAATCAAAGAAGTAACAGAAGCTTTTGAGATCCTAAAGCTTGTTCAGTCTTTCTGTGGGACTCCTCTCTACCACCCTTCTCATGAAGACAGAGGTGGACACCATGATACCGATGAAGCTTACACTTAAAGGCCCCTCTGGGACAGGCTCCTTATAAGGTCCTGGAAGGGTCCAAGCAACGTCTTCATATGGACATGTGTCCTTGTAAAATTGACAGAAGTATGATATTCACTGCACTTTGTTTAGATCTCTGTCTCATTCATCTATGACTTCCTCTCTGTCATATTTACTCTTCTGTCCGGCGGCTTTGGAATGGCTATAAGCATTTTGGGTATCTTGAGATGAGAGTAGATTTGGGTTGGTGTGTGCCTTTGGTGTTTACAATCAGTTAAATTGTTGCTGTTTTCTCTGTGATGTGGTGTTCAGGAACTGCAGTATGACACGAAGGAGCAGGACTGGAGGTGCACTGTGATACACGAGTGCCCAGCACTGGAAGCAGGTGAGTCGTAGAGCAGAAACAAGGCTTGAAATTTATAGACTCAAAAGCTAATTTGTGGAAAATTATTTCCATCACTGGATGTGTACGATTGTAGCAGAAGATTCAGTTCTCATTGATTCCTCGTCAAAATAGAAGTTCTCTCATGCCCGGCATATACTCAATAATGCAGCATATACATTTATTGACCCATCATGCTGTTGATAGGAAGTGCTGAAATAGAATTTATCAGAGTTCCTGTGTTTGTACGACATAAACTCATGGTTGTTTTACAAAAAGGAAAGCCTGTGTGTGAGGTCACGTGTTTTAGTCCTCTCAAATATCAGTAATAAAGAACAGATGTCAATCGGTCATGTTGGAAAAAAGAATGAATTATGTTATTTGCTCTATAGAATATTATTTAAAAAAATCATTGTCATATAAAGAGGTGACAAAGGAGCATCCAACTTAAAATGTAGGGAAAAGCTGTTGCAGAACTATGTCAGTGGTTTTTTCCTAAAAATCTTTTTGTAAATTTCTGGATTTTTGCAATGTCAGAGGTATTTTTCAGTTTCTTAAAATTTGTAATTTATGGTGACTTGTATTCTCATTCTGAACAAATATTCACTTTGATACCTAATTTTGTACTTGCAATTATATATTCTTTTTCTTAAAAACATCCCCCACAAGACCAAAATCTCTCTCTTCACCAGGCATCATAATTCCAACTGATATATTGTTTATCATTCTCATGGAAGAACACATTTCAGGTATTATTTATTGAGGAGTTTGATGTACAAAAGAGTTTCATAACTACAGTTTGATTTGGAGAAATTTGCTCGGCTTCCCAGAACTGAAGTTTCCTTATCTATAAAACAGAAAGAACAGGCTGGCTCACAGCGTTGCTGGAATTTCCAGATTCAATGAGGTGAAATGATGCCTGTGCATGTATGTTTTAAATTATCAAGTGCTGTTTATACAGCCAACCTGGCATAGAGGCTTTGAGAACAGACAACATCTGTTTTATTCTGGCTCTACCTTAGTAGTGACGTGTCCTTGGGCCTACTCATTTTCTCACCTGTAAAGTGGGGGAAAATGTACCCAACTCAGAGGGTTGTTGTAAAAATTAAATGGGTAATCGCCTTAATTATTATTGAATTATAGCTGTCATTCATTAGCAAGATCCATGTCAAATAATACCTCTGAAGAACTATAGGGTTGCCGAGACCTTTTTAAATTAACTTCTTGCCTTTTATTAAAATATATTAATGACTATTTTTGTATTTTCATTTATATGAGATTCACTTATTTTGCAACCATGAATATTACACTGGCTTTTAGTTTTGTGATTGATGGTGTTTTGGTTTTTTAGCTTGAGAAATAGGAATAAAAAACACAGCATGTAGCAAAGTCTTCAACATTTTGTCACATCACTTATATTCTACAGACATGTCAGGTCAGAGAGCCGATAGCAGGCACTGTTAAATATCCAGGACCTTGTAGACATCAAAAGATTTTGTATATGATTTGGCAAGGTGAATTAATAAGGCATCTTTCTTTTCTATCAGGTTTTTAAAAAAAGGTTATGGTTTTTCTTATTCTTTCATACCTCTATCATTTATTTCAAAAGAATAGAATTAAAGAGTAACCGTTAGAAAAAGAATTTTCCCAAACTTATGCTCTTTTCTTTCCTTACCTCAGCAGGAGAGATTTCTCCTTCTCTCATATTTGAAAAATTTCTTCCCACATATAGCCTCATCTCACATATGGTTCATCAGGGAAATTATCTTGGAGTCTATATTTTGGGGTATCTAGCAAAGCTTCAGAGATCACACAACAAGATAGAGGCAGAGGATTAGAGGGAAGATGACAACATTCATTGGTACTAAAAAGATAAATATAGGAGATGCTATAAACCTGTACAACAAGCACTTGAATCTAGTTTCCTGGCAACAGTGTCCTTCCATGCACATTCCTCAGATGGTGTGTTTCTTTTTTTTGCTGTGAATTTCCGTCTCTATGGCTTCCCTTGTAGTTCATGTTGATGTTCTAGTTACTATAGCTGCATAACAAGTCACCTCTAATTTTGTGTCTAGAACAACTACCCTCTTATTATGCTCACAGATTCTGGGGGCCAGGAGTTTTGACAGAGCACAGTAGGAATCCTTTTCTTTGCTCCATAAATCTGAGGCTTCATCTAGGAAGAGTGGAACAGCTAGTGGTGACCTGAATGGCTGGGAGATGGAATCATCTGGAAGCTTCTGTACTCACATTTCTGACTCCTGGGCTGGGGTGACTCAAATTTGGCTTCATTTGGCAACCATTGATGAGAAGGCCTACTTCTGGCCTCTGCACATGGCTTGGGCTTCCTCTTAACAAGGCAGCCCATGGCAGTTCAGGATTCCAAGAGCGAGTGCTCCATTGAACAAGGCAAAAGATTCAAAACTTTTTATGACCTAGCGTCAGAAGTAACATAGTGTCACTTCTGTCATGTTCTATTAGTCAAAGCAGTGATAAACTCACCCAGATTCCAAGAAAGGGGACATAGACCCCACTTCTCAACTGAAAAGGTGTCAGAGAATTTTCAGCCATTTTTAAAAACTGCCTCAGTATACAGCTTCACTTTAACAACTGAGGATCGGGAGTGAATGCACGTAATTGGTTTCCCTGGATCACACATCTCAAGATAGAAATCTTGGTGAGGAAAATGAGGTGAGATATTATGCAATCTAAGAGAGGCAGTGTTCTGTAGCAGAAAAGACTTCGTGTGGTGAGGATTGATGAGTCAAAAATCCTGTATTCTGTGCTGGAGCTTTTTGACTTCGGGGATCAGTTTTCCTGTCAGGGTTAGCAAAACTTAACAGCCGTGGCTGGCGTGAAGACCCAATGAGATAATGTGAAGCCCAATATACAGATTCTATTAGCATATCAGATCTAAAAGCAAACCTAAGGCAGAAAAAGATCAAAATTCAATAGTCCTTTAATACTCTGTCTTGAATTAGGTTGCAAATCACAGGTAACATCTAGAAGGGAAGCTATGACAATCTCTTGGGCATTATCAGGTTCAATTTTGTGAGAAGCCGCATGACTGGCAATTGGGAATGTGCTTCACTGTTCTAAAGACCTAAGATACCCTTTAGGCCAATCATGTTTTATGACCACATATCAGATTTATCTATGACATAAAGGCATCACAACATAGCAGCAAACATTTATTAAGAGCTTAGTGTGTGCTAGGTATTATGTTAAGCACTTTACATGGATTTAATCCTAACAACCATGCTATTATTATCTACATGTTAGGATTATGGAGATTATGTACTTGATGAAAGTCTGGAAGCATTTAACAGATGGAGCTAGAATTTAAGCCCAGCCAGAATACATTATATTGCCTGATGATCTGAAGCCTTGCCTATTTGATAGCCCTTTTTGGATTATGCCAACATGATGTTAAATTAAGTTCTGATTCAATTTAGTTAATTTATTTCAATAAATATTTATTGGAAAACTCTTCAATCTAACTGACCTTGTATTTAGTGAGAGGTTAATGGCAACCAGGCACTGGCTTATAGAGCTGACAAGATAAAAACTTCACCTTCAAGGAGGGTGCACTGTCTATTAGAAGAGAAGAACGCATATACAGGTAATTGCAATACTGAGTGGTAAATTCCAACCTACCTTTAAACATTGTGTGAGTGCTCTGGAGCCTAGAAAAATAAGCCAGACACAATATCTGTCTCAAATACTTGTAATTTACTTGAATAACTGAATTCTATTTACACAATTAGCCTCATGAGATAATCCAGGCAAATATCTGCTCTGGGTCCAAATTTACAGTTACGGATGATTATTGATGATTTCTTTAGATTTAAAGATAGTGTTACTGAATAAAACATTCCAATTTTTTTGTGAATGTGGCCAAAACTATCAGAAAATAACCAACGATGCTTTTAATGAAAGAACGAAAACAGTACTTTTATAGATGACTATAGCCACCGCACAGAATGACTGTCATTGTGGGTACATTGCCTTCAATTTCCAAGTATTAATCACAAAAGAGGAACGCATCCCTGAGAATTGCCTCTTGGATGGTTAGTGTTCTCTGTTAGTTACATTTTGATCCTTCATCCACCTACCCATCCATTCATCCATCCATCCATCCAACATCTACCCAATTCCACAGGAGTATGATGAGCATGTTAATGTCAGTTATCGGTTGTGTGCTGAAGCTGGCTCACACAGGCTTGCAAGTGACGATTGTTAAATTCCCTGGAGTTTTGCATGCTTTACATACAGTCATTTAAAAAAAGTTAAAGGATATAAACCTATAATTAAATGAATTAACATAAATGAATTAAAGTAAATTAAAGAATAAAGTTAATAAATACTCAAAATTCACCACTTCCTAATTATTTTACTGTACTTCAGTATTATCTGTGATCTTAAGGTTATTCTCTATGGTGGAAATATTACACAATAGTGTGTTACTTTGCATCTCTTCCCAACTCCACATTCAGTGATGTCATGTTGGTAGCCTGAAATCAACCATAGTGAGAATATATCACAGGGTAAAAATGACCAAGGGTTGGGGCCGGCCCTTTGGGGTAGTGGTCAAGTTGACGTTCTCCACTTCAGCAGCCTGGGGTTCACTGGTTCAGATCCTGGGTGTGGACCTACACACTGCTCATCTAGTCATGCTATGACAGGAGTCCCACATATAAAATAGAGGAAGATGAGCACAGATGTTAGCTCAGGGCCAATCTTCCTCAACAAAAAGAAGAGACTTGGTGGCAGATGTTAGCTCAGGGCTAATCTTCCTCAAATAAACAAGCGAAAAATACTGGGGTCAGTGTTTTAAATATTGGTGAGCTCTGAAGGTGTTTGTTGTTTGTTCTTTATTTATTTTGTAAAGTGTATCTTGTATTTTATTAAACATTTTAAATAAACTAAATACATCTGATAGCTAAAAAAAAGTGAATCATCTTGGGAGGCTTAATAATGGCAAAAAAAAAAAAAAACCCACACAAAACCACCTTTAACTCTTCACTGTTTCTTCAGGTAGTTATTTTCATATTTAGAAACAATAGAATCATCCTTGGTATCTGCCAGGGATTGGTTCCAGGGTGCCCATAAATACCAAAATCTGAGGATGCTCAAGTCCCTTAAATAAAATGACATAGTATTTTCATATAACCTACACACATCCTCCTGTATACTTTAAACCATCTGTAGATTACTTATAATACTTAATACAATGTAAAAGCTAAGTAAATAGTTGCTATATACTGTATTGTTTAGGGAATAATGACAAGAAAAAAGTCTGTACATGTTCAATACAGACACAACCATTGTAGGCCTTTCGATCCTGATTTGTTGAATCCAGAAATGTGAAACCAGCGGATATGGATGACCAGCTGTATTCTTTTTCTTTGGTTTAGGATGTACAAGGTGATGATTTTTGTAATTGAGATATAATTGACACATAACACTGTATAAGTTTAAGGTACACAATGTGTTGATTTGATACATTTATATATTGCAATGTGATTACCACCATAGTGTTAGCTAACACCTCTGTTATCTTTTTTTTTTTTTTTTGAGGAAGATTAGCCCTGAGCTAACATCTGCTGCCAATCCCTCTCTTTTGGCTGAGGAAGATTGGCCCTGAGCTAACATCCATACCCATCTTCCTCTACTTTATATGTGGGATGCCTGCCACAGCACGGGTTGCCAAGCGGTGCCATGTCTGCACCCAGGATCTGAACTGGCAAATCCCGGGCCACTGCCCATTATCACCTCACATAATTATTTCCTTTTTATGAAGTCTCTTAGCAAAATTGAAGTATACGACACAGTCTTGCTGACTATATCACTATGCTGTGAACTAGATCTCTAGAATTATTCATCCTCTAGCTGCAAATTTGTACCCCTTGATCAATAAGCAATATAAGAAACAATATTCTTAAAACACATGTGGTAAGATGATTGCTTTCAGACACCAAGATACCAATCTTGCATTGTATTTTGACTCCTTTAAAATAAACAACTTTCGCTTAAAATTTTTTCCAATAGAAAATAATTTATTTTCATTAATGTTTGTAACTAATCATGATTTCGTGAACTTGCTTGTAAAAGGTCTGTCCCTTCAAATCCACAAAACAAAGGTTTACCACAATGAGCACTTAAAATTCCACAAACTATCTTCATCCACATTTGATTCTAAAATTTGAGGTTTGAATTATTTCTCTCGGAATTTTGAAGGTACTTCTCCTTTGTCTTCCAGCAGCCAAATTTCTCTTGGGATGCCTGCTATCTTGTGCCTTTGTATTTGACTTTCTTTTCTTTTCTGGAAGCTTTTTGGATCTCCTCTTTATTCCTGGCATCCTGAAATTTCAAAATAATATTCCTTTCTGTGTTTGTTTTCAATTCAGTGGACTGAGCATTCACTGAACCTTTCATTTCCCCTTAGCTTTATTATACCAGAGTTCCTTGACTTTATCTTTCAACCATGTTATTTATCACTATCATTGTTATTTATTTATTTTTTTTTTGAGGACGTTTAGCCTTGAGCTAACATCTGCTGCCAATCCTTCTATTTTTGCTGAGGAAGACTGGCGCTGAGCTAACATCCATGCCCATCTTCCTCTACTTTACATGTGGGATGCCTGCCACAGCATGACATAGGTCCACACCCAGGATTTGAACTGGTGAACCCTGGGCTTCTGAAGCAGAACGTGTGAACTTAACCACTGCGCCACCGGGCCAGCTCCTATCATTATTATTTCTTAACTTCAGGAACCATATTTTTAAGTTTCTGAAATGCTTTTCCAAATCACTTTGTTTAAAATGTATTATAGGCAACACTTAGTTGGATTTTACTCCATATCCAGTCAGAATCTTTTTGTTATGATAGGTGACTTCTACACCATTTGTTCATTGATATGACATATATATGCATATTCAGTCTTAAATTTGCCTTTTTATTTTATTTTCTGTTCTTTGCTTTTCATTCATTTTGCTGCACACTTGACGGGATTCTTCAAGCTGCAAATCAGTGCCTCATAGAAAAATACAGCACGATATTGAAGTTTGTGAACTTCATAACCTAAGGACTAAGTCATCTTTTATTTCTCCACACCTCTCCCACCAACCCTACAGTCCTAGAGTAATGCTGAGTTTATATTATGTATTTAATAGATATCATTAATTCGACATTCCACTGTGTGTTTGCTATATAGACACTGTCATCAGGGATTTAATTTGTTTCATTCCCTCCAGGGCTTGGTGTTATTAAGCATTGTAAAAAAAAGTATTCATTGAGTGAATAAGTGGTCAGATTAATCTGCCTAGAGAACAGCTTTTTACAAAATAACTTCATGCCCCAAATCAGTTTTTCTTTGTGCAATATATGGTGCAAATACATCAGAAAATCTACCTTTGAGCCTGTAACACCACGATCTACAGGATAGGAGAAAGGTAGTTGGGTTATATTTTTTTGGAAAAGCTTCTATGCTCACTTACCGTTATACTATTATTTTTCCTCTGAGAATAATTTTCCAATTTATAATAGAAATCAGTAGGGGAAATTTCCTTATAGAAACTTACTCTATAGTCAAAGTCAAGAGAGTTCACCTGTTGGACAAATGTCTACCAAAAACAGTAACAAAATACCCATTACAAGATTTCGTACTTATTCCATTGTTAGATCTCTTTTAAACAATAGAGACATTTAAATGGTTAAATGACCCAGCCTAAAGTCTAGCCTAAGAGTTTCCCAGTTTAGTCCCATTTTGTTTCTTCCTGGCTCTCTTTAATTAGCCTGATGGAGCGAGCTCTGTGTCATGTCTCATGTGAGCGTGAACCAAGCTCCCAGCCCATCAATGTTGCAGTATTTCCAAATTTCTCACAGTTTTCTCCTTAAAAGTAATGCATGTTTGCATCACAAACTCTTCAGAAAGGCGAGCTCTAACATGATTCAGATTTGGCTTTTTGTGGATCCAAAATGATACACTCTGTAGAGTTTCTTGAGGCTTTTTCTGTGAAAGTTGATTTGCACTTGTAACTGGGCAGATTCTGGGCAAAGTCCCACTCAGTTGCCTCCAGGGCCAATCTAGAGAATTCTCTCAGTTGTTTTCTCTTATTTCCTTCTTTCACATTCCCTTCTTTCCTTTGTGTTTTGATGAGAAGGGGAAAATTCACCCCCCGTTAGTCTTTGACGATATTCCCATCAACTTTTCCTGGTTCTCCGAACGTTTGACATAGTGTGATGAGTAATAAGGAGAGGCGGAGAAGTTGACCAGGAGGTGAGAGTGACATGAGTGGGTAGCGTGTATGCCAGTCCTCAAAAGAATCATCAACAGCCTGTGCCAAACCCGGCATACAGTTTATTAGGAATTTAAGTGGACATTTCAGCCTTGGGATTACCATCTGGTTCTAACACTAGACTAACAGGGCTTTGGGAAGACCACATGGCTAATCACCCTGTCTGCCGTCCTTCCTTCCCTTCGAACCCACCCTGTGCCAGACGCCGTTCTGGTGAACAAAACAGATGGGAGGAGACTGACAAAGAGACAACATACACACTGGATAACTTACTTATCTAGCATGTTAGAAAGTGATCATGCTGTGAAGAAAAATAAAGCAGAGAAGGCGATAGGGAGTGCTGGAAACAGGGAGTGAGACGACAGGTTCCATCCAAACCTCCTGAGTCAGAACATCCACGGTGTGAAGAGCAAGAATCTGAATCATGAACAAGCTCCCCAAGGGCTCATGGTGCATTCCAAATTTTGAGCAAGCTGCTCTAAATAAAATTCCTGGTGCTGCACTGCATCTCATAAGTAAAGAGGGAACAAGGGTAACATTCTTCTCCGAAAGTTTCGTAGATTTTGTTGTTTGTTGAGGCTGTTTTTCTCTGCTTGCTTTTACTCTGGACAAATATTGAGAACTTCTCGGCATCCTCGTGCTCCTCTCCATGGCTCTCACACTGACATGTGAAGGCTGGCTTTCGGAGGAGATGGTCAAGGCAAAAATGCCAGAAATCTCAGTCTGCAAGTAAGATGCAATGATCAGTTTCAATAAAATAACCCAGAGAAGATGATACTTAGACAACGAGTCATCATAATAAAATAATTAACTGCCATATTACTTTATTCAATTACACAGCAGTGCTTTTGTTTGGACTTGAGGATGCAATTCAATTTCCTTTTGCTAAAAACACATGTGGTCATAAATTTCTATTATCTTTATCTATGGCAATAGACTACTCTGATGGCTCTGACACCGTATGACCTGTTGACCACACAATTGGTCAGGGCAATAAATCGTGATGAACTTTGTCCAGTGCTCTTACTAGTGAAAGATTGAAAACTGAGATATAAAGTAAACGATTTAATAAGTAACCCCTGCTGTGCAGAGGCAGGGGGTTGGGACTTGCTGTAAGGAAAGATAAATGGAAGCACAACTCCTTCCTTTCGGCCTCCCTTAGCTACCTCAGGTGTCTTTCTTGGTGGATCCTAGAGTCTTCACATGAGCTGGATGTTTGTGCAGCCCACAAGAAAATGCTTTTCTCCTGACCTTTGTCTGAGCCATGGGAAATAGGATAAAATGAGGGCAGGAAATGTGTAGGACATTTCCCATTGGCTTTACAGTGAGAGTGGGTTATTAGTTTAACTCTTTTTAAAAAAATTACTGAACACCAACGTTACTTTTATATTTTAAGCAACAACTTGAATACACTCCAATTTATCTTTGACTCCAAGCAAACAAGGCATATTGGGATTTGAACTGTTGAAGTTAATATATTCTCTCTTCTGTCTAGAGAGTCTGTTCCTTTATTTTCCTAAATTTTAGTAGAAATTTTACATTTACCAGGAACTTTTGTATGCTACATTTGCTGGACATAATCATATTAACCAAATGCCAAGACCTCTGGGGCAACATGCCACAAAGTAGCATCCATGCATTTTAATAATACTCTTCAGAAAGTGAAGATGTGCTTCAAAGGACAACCCCAAGGATCCGTATCTTAAGTCTGTTGGTTCCCAAGATAAAAGAAAATGCTGGTCAGTGGATGAGGGTAATAGCGGAAGAGCCGGCGTGTGTGTGTGTGGAACGGGTGGAGTGTTTATCAGGACTCCGGGCTTAAAGGTTTATAAATATGTGAAGAACTAGAGCAAGATCAGAATGCTGACCTTGAGAAGATAATTGCTGTGTGTGAACTCCCTTCTTCAAGTCTGGGAGACTGTAAGCAACCTGGGGCCCCGCCCTGGGCAGCAGCAGGCTTACTGTCAATAGGTCCTTCTAGTCTCTGGCTGCCAGAGTTTGCTTGACAGCAGCGCAGAAGTTCATCTCCAGCCTTGCAGACAAAGGGGAGCCTTAACAGCTCCAGCCAGGACTTCTAGAGAACACAGGTGGACATTCTTTCCAGCTTCTCCTCATAGTTCAGGAAATATCCTTGTTCCTCGGGCAGGACACTCACTTGCTTGTGGGGCAGAGAAATGAAACCCTTGCCTCCCAGACCAACAGAAGCTTGCTGTCACTGTGACTATGCAGCCATGGTACACGCCTGTCCACACTACAGATGTCTAAGTGTGGCACCACGTTACACTAAGAAGACAGTCTGTAGTCAATTTACAAATTGTTTCCTAATACAAAAGATAGTGTCAGAGGGTCCTTCATAAGATAAAATGTTTTTTAAGTGCTATTTTTGCATAGAATTGAACCAACAAAGCTCTTTTAAAATTACTCTTTACCTATTAAACATTTTATGAACTCTTTTCAATGTGGGAGCTTAAACTCTAAATGATTAGAAGTAGAAAATGGAGTATTACAATTCTAAAACAGTACTATTATTCCCAAATCAAATAATTTTAGAAATGTCACTGCTGTGTTTTGTTTTCCATAGCCCATTACTAAAACAGTATTATCCAGGGGCCAGCCCCGTGGTTGAGTGGTTAAGTTCATGCATTCCGCTTCAGTGGCCCAGGGTTTTCCCGTTTGGATCCTGGGCGTGGACCTTGCACTGCTCATCAGGCCATGCTGAGGTGGCGTCCCACAGAGCACAACCAGAAGGACCTACAACTGGGATATACAACTACATAGTGGGGGGCTTTGGGGAGAAGAAGAAAAAAGAAAAAGAAAGAGATTGGCAACAGATGTTAGCTCAGGGCCAATCTCAAAAAGAAAACAACACAGTATTATCCATTCAGATTTGGTTTTTAATTGCTCCTTGGGAGAAATGTTTGTTACAATTTGGCCTGTTTTTGAAGAATTTGTCCATGTGGCTAGAATATAAACTTCTAACATCACAGAACCAGTTTGCCTTAAGGCATTTCTCCCTATAAAGGAATATAGTCCTATTTAATAAAGTGATTTATTTCAAAACAATTTATTCAAAACATGCATGGGTAAGGCACTGTGGGAGGGGTGAAGCGGGGAGGGGGAAAGTACCAACATGGTCCAAGGCCTGGCTCCACACTTGACAGGCTCTCAGACGCTCTGGGGAAGGGAATGCGTACACAGGATCCAATTAAACAGTAAAGCAAGGCAGCACCGCAGGATTGGGTGCCAGATGACGCGTGCGGGCAGGAGTCCTAGGAATGGCAGTCCAGCCAGCCAGATCAGGCTCACGGTGTGAGCAGAGTTTAACTACCTCTCCCTGAGGCCTTTGGACACTACTTAAAAGTGAAGAAGGATGGATTGAAGCAGGTGGAAAGTGGTGTGAGTTTTATAGACTTGAACTTGGCATAGCAACAGCTCTAGGGCTTATAGCTCCAAAATGCCACAGTGGAAGCTTCCTTAAGCTCTGCTTAGCACTCCTGAGTTTCACAGGCACCTGACACAGTCCCCTTCATATACCTCAGTGGGGATCTTTTTCCCTTTAACTAAAGTCAAGTTTGTTTCAGTGATGAACTGAACTGCGCACTGACTTTGTTTCCCTGCCACATATTACTAATAGGGTGAAATTAATAACTCTAAGTCATGAAAGAAAGCTATATTATTTGGGGGCTGGCCCCGTGGCCGAGTGGTTAAGTTCGCGCGCTCTGCTGCAGGCGGCCCAGTGTTTCGTTGGTTCGAATCCTGGGTGCGGACATGGCACTGCTCATCAAACCACGCTGAGGCAGCGTCCCACATACCACAACTAGAAGAATCCACAACGAAGAATATACAACTATGTACCGGGGGGCTTTGGGGAGAAAAAGGAAATAATAAAAATCTTTAAAAAAAAAAAAAAGAAAGCTATATTATTTACCATCCTGGCGAGGATTTTGGATGTAATACAGACTCTGCCATTGACTATTACAGTCTGCAGTACAATCCGTATTTTCACTTTCCAGAGATAATGTTTATTACTGGAACCCAAGCACGTACTGGAGACCTGTTTCTGGCCCTGGCACTCATTATAACAAAGTGTTCGAGTGTTTGGGGGTAGATCTAAGGATGACCTAAGTTAAAGAGTATTCTTAGAGTAAGCGGGGCAAATATAATCATTCGATCTCGACCCCTTTCCCTAAGGCCCCTTTCATCTTTAAGTCCTCTTTCTAAAAAACAAGGTTTAACGACAAAATCTGACAGTGATTCCTTGGCATCTTCCTCCTGGTGCCAGCCATCTGGCAGTACTATTCTTGGTAATGGAAGCATATTGAATCTATTATTTGCTAATGTTGGGGCCACATGTCACTACCTTCCAGCATTCTGGGGGATGCAAGAGTGAGATAACAAGGCTGGTTCTCATTTCCTTCCAGCCCAGGCCTGAAAGCAAGTATGCAGAACCACACAGGACAATGCAATGTGAACTAGGTAAAGTCGTGCTCTGACAGAGCCCTTTAAAAACAAACAGATCGACCCGAATGACTCTCAAGATAAAATTGAAACCTCACTTACTTTATCTCTTATTAAAAGAAGTTTCCTCAGACCGAATCTGGAAGAAATGCTTCATTTTCTTTGACTCTAAAGTTAGTAAAAGAAGGTCTATTATTAGATCTATTTCAGACGTTGTTAGAAGTCAGAGAAAATCTATATAAAGCACATAGGACCCGAACAAAGTCGAGATTCTGTGGCTCAAACACCTGTGGGTCTCAGAAGCTGCTACTGTGTGTCCCCTTCGTTAAGGGAAGATTTATTTTCTAAGCCGTTGAAAGTTCATTCCTCTTGGCATGCCTGTCTTCATCTCAGAGCTCAGTGAGAAAACCACAGGACCTGAAACATTTCATCAGCTGGAGTCACAGGGTATTTCAGTGTGAGGCCCCCTGACACCATGCAAGACTCTCTGTCTTTCTCGTGTGATTTAGCTGTTCCACAGGCAGGTGGATGGCCATTTCATAGACAAGATGTGAGCGTGCCCCCCAGCCCATACTCAGTAAGCAAACGAGGCACCATTTTTATCTAACCCCTCCTGACTCTTTCTTCCACTCATTCTCAATCCATAGCCTGGTGTCTCATTAGATGGCTAGCCATCTTGCCTGATGTCTTTGATAACAGAATTTATTTATTATCTATATCTCAAGTACTTCAAAAAAATTTTTGAGATGGTTCTGCTACTCTCTAGATCCCTATGAAGATGGTTTCTGCTGAAAGGAATGGACAATAATCCTTTTTTTCAACCTGATGTTGCTGGCCTTCAACTCAATTCAGGAAAAAGGTCTCACATTTTTTTTTTTAAAGATTTTATTTTTCCTTTTTCTCCCCAAAGCCCCCTGGTACATAGTTGTATATTTTTAGTTGTGGGTCCTTCTAAGGTAACAATGCTCATAGCCATTAGATAGCAACTAATGAAAACTTCTTTTCAATAACTCCCTCCTACACTAACATGAAACGTTTAGATAAAGAAATCACTACCCTTCCTCTCACAGAGTCTGAAATGCTTTGTTGTTGCTGTTTTGAGTTCAGAATTTTCTATTACATTTTCCTTCTTTTAGACAAGCTTTCTACTATTAAGAAAGCCCTCTCCAATTTACATTCATGTAGTACTTAGGATAGAGTATAGTAAAGAAAACACGTTCTTTTCCTGTGTTTAAGTAAAGAGATTTTCCCCCAAATGAAGAAAACTGAATGGAATTCAGTGTCTTATTTAATTGAAATAAAAAAATATATGTTAAAGTTTAGAAAGAGGTTGCCTGCAAGTAAATTCCATTGCCCAGTTCTAGATGTTTAATTTTGCTCACAAGATTTTGGGTCACCATAAGAGATTTGAAAGGAGAGAAAAACAAAGAAAAAGGGAGAGAGAGAAAAAAATGTGTCACTCAGTAGATTGCAGAAAAAAAAATCCATATTTCACATCTGGTTATGTGAACAAACACCTATTCTCCCCTGTGACCCATTGAAACAAATAGCTGGGAACAGGACCTTACGTTTATATGAGGAAATATACATTCCACACTTTAGATAGAAGCTGGCCCTGATAAACAATGCGTCTGGGGAAGAAGTGGGAGAGAATCTGCTGCTTCAATGTGAAGGGAACGCACGTCCATGCCATACCAGTTTGGGGGGCGGGGGGAGGTACAAAGGAAAGAAATTCCTCTAGTATCAGAGGCAAGACAGATGCACAAGGTCAGAGGCATTCCTTGGGTCTCTCTCTAAAGACGCTTATTGACACGCAGAATGATGATGGATGTGTTGACTCTATGAACTACGCTTCTTGGTGAGCACAGTAAAAGCACTATTTCTCTGCGCATTTTCCCCTAAATTTCTGAAGAATTTACACCCAGAGATTAACGATCTATCACATAACCTGTCAGTTCAATAGGTTTATTTTTATTTTTTTCTTTTTTAAAAGATTGGCACCTGAGCTAACAACTGTTTGCCCATCTTCTCTTTTTATTTTCCCCTGCTTTTTTGTTTTTTCCTCCCCAAATCCCCCCAGTACATAGTTGCAATTTTCAGTTGTGGGTCATTCTAGTTGTGGCATATGGGACACTGCCTCAACATGGCCTAGTGAGCAGTGCCATTCCATGCCCAAGATCTGAACCCTGGGCTGCCGAAGCGGAGCGTGCGAACTTAACCACTAGGCCATGGGGCAGGCCCCTCAATGGGTTTATTTTTTAAAAACTTGCAAGATGATCCTGATTGAAGGCATCTACCTAAAAATTCGATTCACAGCTTCAGTTTGACACTTAGGATATAACTGCTGCATCCCCAAACGCCTTCATTGGTGGTCTCCACAGAGAAGGCCAGGAAGATCCTTTTCCCTTTCTTTGCTTCCCTGTCTACTGATCCCTCTAAGTGTTCGAGCCAAGCCTACCAAGGATTGATTCTCTCTCGCAGTGACACACAGTCCAACAGACTCAAGGGGCTGTGGCTCTTCTCTGTGAAACCTGTGACGCTTTGACTTCTTACCTGTCAATATTATATTTGTAATGTATTAGAACTATTAGTACTTGTAGCAATTACTAATATTCTTAGTAATTCTATAATAGTATATTAAAACTAAAAGTAGCAGGCATATTATAATTACTAGTAATATATTACTAATATATATTAATATTATGCTATATACGTTATATGTTAATATATTAGTAATATAGATTAGTCATTCATTCAGTACATAATTTTTGAATATTCATTATTTGCCAGACACTCTTTTAGCTCTATGAAGAAAATCATTAATAAAATACACACAAATCCTTGTGAATGTAGAAAGTTACATTCTACTGGGTGAAAACAAAATGAACAATAACCCTAATAAATAAGTAAATTAAATAATTGATAACTGCTATGGAAAAATAGAAAAGTAGAGCAAGACAAGGAAATCAGGAGTGCTGTGGGAATGAAGGATAGATTGCAATTTTAAATAAGGTTAGCATCATTGAGAAGTTGAGTTTTGAGCAAAGGTTTGAAGGAGAAGAGGGAGCTATCTGGGGGAGAGTAGATCCAGGTAGAGGGAGCAGCCTGTGCAAAGGCCTTAAGACAAAGAGCTACGCAATGTGTTCAGTCAACAGCCAGGAGGCTACTGCAGCTGGCACGGAGCTGGCAGGGGAGTGAAAGAGATGAGGTCGGGAACCAGGAACCAAGGGTGCAGGGTGTGGGAGCTGACCACAAGCACCTCAAATGACATTAAAGGACTTGAGCTCTTATTGTGAGTGAAATTGGGAACCACGACAGGGTCTTTATCAGGGGAGTGATGTGATCTGATATACGTTTTAAAAGAGTGACTCTGGCTCCATGGGAATAGGGCACAAGGGGGCAGAGGCAGAGTCTGGGAGACCAGTTCGGAGCCACTTCAGGAACCCGGCACAAGATCATGTAGCCTGGACCTGCTGCTCACAGTGATGCTGGTGAGAGCTCTTCTGAAGTTCCCACAACAGGATTTCCTCATGTATTTGATTTCATCAGACCTGCAGGACCCCAGAGGGGCATCCTTTGGGAACCATTCGTCTAGTGCTATTTGGCTTTGGGTACGTCTGTCTGTAGCTCAGATTAGATAAGACTATCACCCATTCCTTTGCTCTCCCTTTGTTCATCTATTTCTAATTACATATTTGTTGTGCATGTTATTTCATGTTAATGATCCTCTTCCTTTGATACTTAGGGAAAAAAGAATTAAAAATAACATTTGTTCAGCAACTATACAAATCAGGCCCTGGGCCGGGCACTTTAAATGCATATAATGAATTAACTAACACTTATTGAGTGCTTACTAAATGCCACGCATTTTGTTAAACACTTTTTCTTTTTTTTTCAGTTGTAGGTCTTTCTGGTTGTGCTATGTGGGATGCTGCCTCAATGTGGCCTGACAAGCAGTGCCATGTCCGTGCCCAGGATCCGAACCAGCGAAACGCTGGGCCGCCAAGGCAGAGCGCACAAACTTGATCACTCGGCCATGGGGCTGGCCCCTCTGTTAAACACTTTTATACAGATCATCTTATTTAATCCTCTCAATAATCATGTGAAGCTACTGTTACTATCCCTTCTTACAAGTGAGGATATTGAGGCTTAATAAGAGGTCAGTTAGCTGCTCAAGATGATCTCATAAGCAGCAGAGCAGGGACTCAAATCCAAGTTTGTCTGCAGCTCTTAAGTATTTTGCTTTCCATTTAATCCTCACTCCGAATCCCGCAAAAGACCGTGAGGTAAGAATTATTGTCTCCATGTAAGTTTAACAAATTTCTAGTCAACTTACTGTTATTTTCTATTGCTAGTATGTATGTATGTGCAGGCTCTCTCCAACTGGTTAATTAGTTCCTTGCATAGAGAAAAACTGAGTATATACCGTAGAGTCAAGTATGATGCCTTGAGCATAGTTAGGGCTGAATAAATAAAAGTTGATTGATTTTGTGCTGTGTTGTTTCATGACATCATCTTACACCACATGCAGGATCAGATTCTACTTCTTTGTGCTCCCCAGAGTACACATTGCATGGTGTGTGCTCCAGAAATGTTATTCACAGCATATGCTTGTTACTTAATCTATTTCTCTCTTTGTGATTCTGCAAAGACTCTTTCAGCTCTCACCCAGCTATTTTGTCTGCTATGACTCTTATGAAAAGAAACAAACACTATTTTTTTTTTCTAGAACATTTTCATTGTACTCCCACTTGGGCAGATAAAAATGAATCTGACATCAGGGCTCAAACAACAGCAGTGTTCACATGGACTTACTTTTCCCATCTTTACCAATCTCATGAGATCTTTAAATTTATAGGACTGTGCTCTTAACTCCTTCAACAAGTCCCGCAGGGGAACTGGAAAGAGATGGATAGTAATTTGAGCCAGGTCAGGGAAACGCGGACAGGTGTCACTGGCTGATGTCAAGAAGAGGCATAAGCCTGTCGGCTAATGTAGGGATCAGAAGCTCAGGTTGGGCTCCTGAAGAACACAGGAGATCTTGTAAAGGATTATACGTCAGGTGGACAATAGCTTCTTGCCCTTCATTGAATAATCTATTCTCTGACCGTGTTGGGGAATCTCCACTTCTGAAAAAAAACAAACAAGCAAACAATGACTGCAAGAAGATGCTAAAAATCACTTTCATTCATTTCTTAATGAAGTATCTTCCCGTATCCTACTTTAAGAACATTGATTTTCTTCTCCCATCATAGGGTCTATACCAGTCAGCGCAGGCTGCCATAACAAAATACCACAGGCTGGGTGGCTTAAACAGTAGAAATTTATTTCTCACAGCTCTGGAGGCTGGAAGTCCGAGATCAAAGTGCCAGCTGATTCAGTTCCTGGTGAGGACTCTCTTCCTGGCTTGCAGAGAGCTGCCTTCTTGCTGTGTCTTCACGTAGCAGAGAGTAAGTGATCTGATCTCTCCTCCTCTTCTTATAAGGACACTAATCGTATGCAATCAGGGCCCTACCCTTATGACCTCATTTAACCTTAATTATTTCAGTAAAAGCTCTATCTCCAAATATAGTCACACTGGGGGTTAGAGCTTTAACATATTAATTTTGGGGGACAAAATTCAGTCCAGAGCAGGGTCTATCTCTGTGATTGATCTTGAGACTGGGATCTATTTATAGAGTAGTTGAATATAAATTTTCTTTGTCTATAGAATAGTGCTCTTGCTAGTGATTATTTAGGAGTGATAGGTTTATTTCTGGAATAGCTGAGTGCTGTATTGTTCGTATTTTAGATGAAATGAACAATAACTTTAACAATGACAGCAGATGTTTAAAACCAGCCTCGTGGGCCTGAGTGCTACTGTTATTCGTGCGTCATCAGAAAATCTCATTAACAGTTGAGAAGGTCCCTAAAATGATGAGACAAATCTATTCTACCGTCCGCTCCAGGATACAGATCATCCTTTGAAGGTTTACTCCTTTCCTTCACTGAGTACAGATCATATAATAATATTATTCTAAGCTAACATTTAATATCCATAGTATTAAAAAACACCAAATCCTTTGCTTTATAATTTAGTCAAAATAAAACCATTTTACGGAACCAGCAATGTTAGGAGAAAAAACAGCCTCGTTGATCCTTGTTTAGATATGAACTTATTAAAGCTGTCTTCAGCTCAAATAGGACGTCACCTGATCTATGTCTACATGACTTTCTAAACAACAGACTGGTTTCAGTCAGTTTAGGGAAATAGTTTGTCAACACAATAGGTGTCATCAAGCTAGTTTTTTTTGTTTCTTGTTTTGGTGAGGAAGATTGTCCCTGAGCTAATATCTGTTGCCAGTCCTCCTCTTTTTTTTTGAGGAAGATTAGCCCTGAGCTAACTACTGCCAGTCCTCCTCCTTTTTGCTGAGGAAGCCTGGCCCTGAGCTAACATCCGTGCCCACCTTCCTCTGTTTTATATGTGGGACACCTACCACAGCATGGTGTGCCAAGCAGTGCCATGTCCGCACCCAGGATCCGAACCGGCGAACCCCGGGCCCCCGAGAAGCAGAACATGTGAGCTTAACCACTGCTCCACCCGGCCGCCCCAGTCCTCCTATTTTTGATTGAGGAAGATTGTCCCTGAGCTAACATCTATGTCAGTCTTCCTCCACTTTTATGTGGGTTGCTGCCACAACATGGCTTCATGAATGCTGTATAGGTCCATGCCTGGGATCTGAACCTGTGAACCCCAGGCTGCTGAAGCAGAGTGTGCCGGACTTAACCACCAGGCCAGCCCCATCAAACTAGTTTTTTTGATCAAATACATGTAGTAATGATTGTACTGTTTATTATTCTACTTGAGGCGAACACATAAATTGTGATTTCAGAGTCACATTTGGAATATGGGCAGCCACATTCAGACCCTTTTCATAGAATCCTGAAAGAGGAAGGGGCACTAGAGATCTTTCAGCTCAACTCCTTTTTGATGGTTGAAGCAATTCCTGCCGAGGGAAGGTAGGAAGGTAAGAAGGAAAGAGCACGTGCTCAGCAGAACCTGGACTAGAACTAAGGGCCAGGTTTTATCAAGTTGTATCAAGTTTCTCACCAATATCATCCATTCTAGGTTTGGATTATTTCCAAAATATACCTCCATGTTCTTTTTCCAGCCAATGAAGTATATCTACATCAGCAATACCTGAAATGTTTCGTGATGAAAGGGTTTGAAATCCATGAAGTATTCTTAAAAGAGTATGAGAAGTAGCCTTTCCTTGATATCCTGAGAATTGTGTGGCTGCAATGTCTGTAAATTGCTATAATAAATCCTTTTCTTATAAACAGAGTTTTAAAAAAGTTCTAATTTTTTAGGTTTAAAGAATTTTCCTGAAAAAGTATCTTGTTTTAATTTACCAGCTCCATCCCTCCAATCTAAGCTCTTTTGCTTTACATTCCTTTCTTGAATTTTTGAAATCTCCCTTCCTTCTCTCACCAGCCTGAAGAACCTACTCTTACCAACTAGGTTTGGTGATTAGTGCAGGTGAGAAAATGGTGTGTGCCTGCAAAGAACTGGTGAATTGTCACCGTTTGTGTCTGAAGGCTCTAGAAATACAAGAATAGATCTGCATATAATATTTTTAAAAGCATATTGCCATCATTTCCTACTTCTAAGTGGCATGTGATGTGAAACAGCTGAAATGTTTCAAAAATGGGCAGATATACTAGACAACACATGGAGATGAAAGGCTAAAATTTAGTATTGGATTTAATAAATAGCATGAGACCTTCGGAGAGTCTGAATATTTTCCAATGTGTGATGTCCTGGGAGTGCTGTCATATTTATGTGGCTGTATGGTCAGACTCAAGCAGGAGAAATAGCTTGGTTTTCACATGCAGAGTGAGCAGTCAGACCATTGTGTTGTTGAATTGACTTTAGATATGGTAGGTAATATATATATATACATATATATACACACACACACACACAGACCCATATATACACATATATGCATATATCTGCATTGTATAACTGTAAATATTAACGCATATACAAATATATAAATAAGATAATCTATGTACAAATCGGAGTGCTAGATTCTCTGAGAACTACAAAGATGATGAAGAGAGTATACTGGGGGAGTGTGGCAGGTAAACATTTAAACATCATTGGTTAGAAAATGATGGGGGCTCTGACAAGAGATCAGGAGACTTTAGACTCTAGGTAGGAGAGTTCTGGAAAAGGAAAGGAGACAGTGAGATCAACGTTTCCCAAACAACAAACAAACAAACCCTCCGAACAAAACAAAAATAAATGTACTTTGCTTCCTTGTTTTCTAGGACCCTTGATGAACCTAGATAAGTACAACTCCTAGGAGTCTTGAGTGCCAGAATCAGGTAGCATGGATTCAAATCCTTGCTCTGTCGCTTCCTAACTGTGTAATCTGGGAAAGTCACTGAACCTCTCTGTGCCTTTGTTTCTTCTTCTATAAAATGGAGATGATGATAGTGCTTACCTCAAGGATTGTCATAAGGACTAAATGACTAAATGTGTGTAAAAGACTCAGAAACAGGTAAGTGATATAACTCAGAGGGTAGGTCTGGGCCTAAAAACAGGTGTTAGGGAGAATTTAGGGTGAGGAAGGGAAAAGAAAATACTTTCTCTTACTATTCCCAAGGACAGTATATTTTCTAGCTTTAAAGTCTGTTAAAAAATAGAGTGGGAAATATTACATTGGTAAAACATCAAGCTTGTAACTTCAAAGTTAAGAGGCCCTAAGAAATGCGAGCTCAAGGGATCCCATCGTCATATTTCACAGAGGCTCCAAGGTTGCTTTATGGAAGATGAAAATTCATTTTCCCAATCAAATTACAGAGGAACAGATGAGTTAACCTTGTTTAGTGGACTTTTCACTTCCTGACATTTGGGTCAGAAAGGAGAAAACACCCAGCCTTTACTTGATATGTTATTTTCCCCCCTTTATCTGAGAGCAACAATATTCCTTCTTGAGTTAGTCAGGAACTGAGTGTGCAAACTGCTCCCAGGGCTGTTGGATACTTTCAGAAGCAGCTTTTAGGTTATTATAGCAAAACACAACGAGACTTTTATTTTTTTTAACTAATGTGTTTTATAAGTAACTGTCATAAAAATTGTATTAAAAGTACTTTCTTTTTAAGATGGAAATTAGACATCTTGGACCGTTTCCCTTTCAGGATTTTTCTACAGAGTACTTTGAAAGATACAACAAAAACAACTACAAAACCCTCTATAATTTCCAGATAAATCCCTCCAACAAAGTTTGTGAGCAGGCCTTTGAGGCTGTGTCATTAAACTGGGGACTCTTTTCTCCTCTAAGGACGCTAGAGTTTTGTTTGTTTATCTCGCTCTCTTTCTTAACACTTCAGGGTGAAGCAATGGATGGCTTTATGTCCTTGGGGTATTGAAAAAGACATACATCGTTTCTATCTCTAGGAGGATACATTTTGTTTTCATTAATTAAGATTTCCCTGGAAGATGTCTTGGAGCGAGGCAAGGCCGGGTGGACATTTGTATTCAAACACTGATCAAAATATGGTGAGTAATGTGAATAAGCAGTGTTATCTCTCTAACGTCATAAGAGGCATAAAATAATTGATATTACCAGCAAAATAAAGCAAGATTTAAAGCAACTGTCTCAACTTTTAGTTAAGCATGGGGAAACGGGAGTTCAGAGCTTTTACGTATCAGATTTAGAAAAGTCTGGTTAACTGATGTTTAATAGCAAGAAGGTGATTTATGATTAAAGTCCAATGTAAAGAAAAAAGTTTGTTCCTACTTAAGTGGTTCAAATACTTGTCCTCTTTGATCAATTGCCAAATGGTTAACGCAACCAAGTGAATTAAATTGACTAGTCCCTTTGGGAAACAATTAGCAATGGTCAAGTTTTCAAAATGGTTATCTAGTTGCTATCCAATTCAAATAGGTATGCTTGTGAAGAAACTAAATTTCCACCAGCAACTCTCCATGTGATATCTAATTGCATCCCAGAATCGCAAGAGTCCAACAGGGTAGGAAGGGACTGTGGAGGAGATGCACCAGACCTAAGCAGCGACACAGGTAAGTCTGCCTGAAAGATCAGGTAGGCAAGTGAGCCTCAGGCTATTCTAGAAAGGGACCCTCAGTGCTTTAGAAGGACTGTAAGGATTAGGGGAAGAGCCCATGCGTAAAAGAAGGTTAAAGAGTAAAGCCGCCTAGAAAGATAGAAATGGACTTTTGGAATAGACAAGTTACTGTTTCTGTGAAACCAGGCTTGACTTTTAACTGTTAGCACCATTGATTCTTTGCCTGAACACTCTCTGACTGCCAGGGGAGGTTGGAAGTAAAGGAGAATTATTTCCCTCAACCTGATGGGAGTTGCGGGGAAAATTCCCAGCTGCCTTGAGGAATAACTGTGAAGTGAGTGTCCTACACTGATTCTGACAGCTCGCAGTGGGAATAAGCTCCAATTGCCTTCGGTGATAACTGGCTTGATTGTGCACTCTTAATTAGATTCCTTCTCTTCCTTGTCTCTCTTCTCTACACTCTGCCAGGATTTTCTGGTACCATCTCCCAACTAAACTATTTACACTTGAATCTTGTCTCAGTGTCAGCTTTGGGAAGAATCCAAACTAAGACAACTCAACCCAGCAAAATACTTGGAGAAGAGGAAGACACTTTATGTTAGAAGATAGAGAATGGCAGTGCCTATACATTTGCCTCTGTCTCTCCACAAAAGCTACCTATGGATACAGATGGGAGCAAATTGATACCATAACTATTCTTCTGAGTCATATAGTCCTTCTAAGTCTCCGTTTGGAGCAAAAGGACTGAGGGTCTCTTAGGTGTCATTCAACTTCTTCCTTCCTTCTGTGTCTAGTTGGCTGAGACATACTTCAGGCTACCTGCCTTGCCACCAGCTAGGAAGTTCATACCTTGCTGCCTCTGTCCCTGCCACTGTCTGATAAGCTACGCTACATGCCGGTTTCTGCTGCCTTGAGTGACAACAGGGCATTAGGCAGGATCCACAAGTGTTTATGTAGCTGTGAGAACATGTTGCTTCACACTTCTGCCAGTCAGACAGTTGTGTCCTGTCGTGTATCATGGGATTGTGTGGCCCCCATTCTCTGCAGCCAGGCCCACCACTGCTCAGGAAGCTTTTACTAACTCACTGGAAGCTGGAGGTACCTTCTGCTGCTTTTGAGTCGAACAGGCAAGGGTCTCACAGTCCTCCCTTCTCATAGGTCTGAGAAACCTGGTACCTGGTAGGCAGGGCTTCCCCTCCGTGTTCTTCGGCTGAGGTTGGCTGTGGCTTCCTCACAGGCCTGTATAAAGTGCCTCTCTCTTCCTTTCCCTGAGGGACCTGCTCTCTGGCTATAAGCATAGCATGAAGACATCATTTGGGAGGCACAGGTGGCTCATGTGATGATGGTTGATCACATCGTTTCACTGGGTATTGACATTGTCACAGCCCAAAGAGAATTGTAACATGTTTCACTGCTATATACTTGATTTCACGTAATTTGACAATTTCGTCTTCTTTTGATCAGATAAAGAAACATTTTCCTTCTTTGGGAACTACAGATGGGTGGGGCTGAAGGGAGCCTGTGCTCTTCTCCCTTCCTTATACTTAAGTCATCAGCTACTCCCTGTTGTACTCCCTCACCTCACTCCCCTGGGGCAACTTTCCAGACTGCTCCACACCTATGCATGGCTTTCCTTTTGGAGTCCTAGGCAAGGAGGAGATCTCTTAGCCGTGTATGGTGCTCAGGATTCAGAGAGCTAACAGGAGATGGGCAGATAGCCAAGGACATGACAGAGGCCACAGAGTTGCTTTGGGTCCCATATGAGGAGGGAGTAAAGTGGACAGACTGAGGCCCTGAAGGGGCTGTGGAGATAAGGGTGTGAGTGCAGTAGAGCACCAAGCGAGGCAGTGTAAGTTTTGCTTTATGCTTAGCCTTAACCTCATGCTTGCCTATAAGAGTTTAAAAAAATTTCCATGTGAAATAGTCTGGCATAAACATACATGTAACATACATAACTGTTAAGAATAACAGAGTCCCCAAGCAAAGAAGCCTCCCCAGCAGTGAGAGGGAAGTCATTCCAAAGTGTTGAGTCTATAAGGGACGCTGGTAAATAGCACCTCTGTTTCTTGCCTTGGTCCTAAACAAGTTCAGAAATAAAAGAGAAATGAGAGAGACCAAAATACTACTTTTATTTCTGATAGAATTAGATGACCACCTTTCTTGCCATGTAAGAATCTAGGCACCCTGAAGCCTCTGGGCAGGAGAGCCCACGTGGAGAGATCACTCAGGGACAGAGAGACAAGCTGGGGGTGTCCAGCTCCAGATGTGTGAGTGAGCGAGACTACAGCTGATTCCAGTCTCAGGCACTACCTGACTGCAGCTGGGTGATGAGAGTCCCTAGGAACCACCTAGCCGAGCCCTTTCCGCATTCTTGATCTGCAGAAACCATAAGATATTAAATGATTGTTGTTGTTTTGACCCACCAAATTACGCATTTTTTTGTTACACAGTGCTAGACAAGTGGAATCCTACTTTCTCATTTTATTATTCTTATTATTTTTTGGTGAGGAAGATTGGCCCTGAGCTAACATCTGTGCCAATCTTGTTCTATTTTGTATGTGGGATGCCGCCACAACATGGCTTGACGAGCGGTGTGTGGGTCCACACTGGGAACTGTGAACTCTGGGCCATTGAAGTGGAGTGTGCGAACTGTGCCACTGGGCTGGTCCCCTACTTTCTCATTTTGAAAAACAATTTGTTAACACCATTAATGGGATAATATCTGTTACGACTACCACTAACAAGCCTTATTTGTTTGTGTGTATGTGTTTAGCTATTCAACAGTTTAGTCCATCTTTATGAATTACCACTATGATATGTTTTATAGGCCAGCTAACAAATAGCATCTGCAAAGGGCCTGAAATTTTACATTTCTATCAAGCTCCCAGGAGATACCAATGCTACTGGCCAGGAACCAGACCCTGAGCAACAAGGCACTAAACCGCATTGCTTCTCACTCCAGCTGCTTGCCTAGATTTCCACCAGTAGCTTGTGGTACAGCACTCTTGGGATATTGAATTCTCGCTGACTCACTGGACTGAACTACAGGATTTACAGTTGGATCAGAACCTCCCAGTAACCAAGTTCTGACCCTGCACTGTGGGCTTTTCAGGACTTCTTTCCTCCAGGCCTATCTGTTCTGTTGCTGTCAACCCTTGTGCCAGGCCAAGTTGTAAGGACTTACCAACGTGACATGGCTCTGAGTTGTGGCCAGTATGTTTTCCTGTCCTTGTAGGTGGGATATACTTAAAATAAATAGAAAGCTTTATGCTTATTAGAGTTTTTTAGGCTTTCTGGGAATTCTCTGAAATCTCTATCAGATTAAAACTTTTAGGAGACTGTAATTAAGTTTGCCATAATCTTTATTAATGGGGATAGAAGTATGGCACCAACATCCAAGTAGCCAATAACCACAACATTAGGTTTATATCCAATCTTTTATCTTGTTTTGATTTTGACTGTTTTTTCTTAAAGCTAACATCTAAATAACCACACATCCCCGTTTCAGGTGTCCGCTGGATAGAGGAGGGAAGCTAGGCAAGGATTTGAAAATATGGTAACAATTTAATAGTTACATCCTATACACCTTTGTTTGAAATGGGTTATAGTAAAAAAGCAAGTGAGGTAAATTTCTAGGAGACCAGGCCCAGTGGGCTCTAGCTATTCACTCAAATGTACAAAAAAGCCGAGACTCCAGTCCATCTCTCTGTTAGTCCGACATGGATAATGTTGCAAAGCTCACAATTTTAGGAACTCCGAAATGCAACTGGAAGAGCGTTTCTTGAAGTGTTCCATGGTGTGATGAGGGGTATTGTGCAATAAAGGATGAAAAGAACAAAGGAACTAACTAAATTTCGGGAAATACTGGACTAAAGAAAGTTAAACAGAATTCTTTCCTGAAGGACATCCTGTAGCCTTTAACATGTCAATGTGCAATAAGAGTTTTCAAGTGGGAGCTACCTACTATATGCCTTTCCCAAATATTTTTATAGAAAAATCTCTTTTTGGCTTGAGTTAGGAAAATATTTGGCTTGGAACAATTCCTTAAAATACACAGCTTCCATTGAATGTCTTGTGAAAGTCTTACAGGTGTTTTCAGTTCAAATGTCTTTGTGAACTGGATGAAAGCCCAAGGCAGGTAGTGTCAGAGTCTGTGGCAAATGAAGAGACATTTTCCCAATCTAAAAACAGTAACTTTTTAATTTTTTTGGTTTTTTTTTTTTGAGGAAGATTAGCCCTGAGCTAACACCTACTGCCAATCCTCCTCTTTTTGCTGAGGAAGACTGGCCCTGAGCTAACATCTGTGCCCATCTTCCTCTACTTTATATGGGGGACGCCTATCATAGCATGGCTTGCTAAGCGGTGGCATGTCTGCACCCAGGATCCGAACCGGCAAACCCTGGGCCACCAAAGCTGAACGTGTGCACTTAACCGCTGCACCACCAGGCCAGCCCCCCAGTCTAAAAACATTTAAATTCAGATTTCTAAAAGCATTCTTCTGGCCAGGTATATTGGTTGGCTATTGCTGTGTGACAAATTGTCCTAAAAAATTAGCATCTTAAAACAAATATTTATTAGCTCACAAATTCTGTGGTTGAGGAACTTGCAAACAATTTAGCTGAGTGGTTCTGGCTCAGGGTCTCTCATAAGATTGCAGTTACATTCCAGCCAAGGCTGCAGTCATCTGAATGCTCGACTGGGGCTACATGATCCCTTCCAAGCCTATTCATATGGTTGTTGGCTGGAGGCCTCAGTTCTTTGCCACGTGGGTCTTTCCATAGGACTGCACACAACATGGCAGCTGACTTTCTCCATAACGAGTGATCCAAGAGAGACAAAGAATAAGCAGAAAGCTGTGGTGGCTTTTATGTTACTTTCAATTCTCTGCAATTATTAAATAGACTGCAATTAACATCTTCACATTGAAATATGTGAGACATTCACATCCGTTCCTTAACATGTATTTTTAGAGGTAGAATTGCTCTCACACTGCCATCATGACTCAAATACCACCTTCTCTGAAAAGCCTTCCTCAACCTGTCTAAAAGAGACCTTTCTCCTGTTATTGTTTATTCATATTATTCTGTTTTACTTTGTACAGAATTACCACTATCTGAAATTACCTTAATAATTTATGAATTTCTCTCCTTTTATATAATGTAAGCTCCATGAGGACAAAGATTTTGCTTGATTTGATCACTGCTATATTTCTAGCATCTGGAATAGTGTGTGGCCTGTGTTATGTGCTCAATAAACATTTAATGAATAAATAAATGAATTTGAGTCTCTGTTTCTCTGCCGTCTACCTGACACTATTGTAAAAAAAATGTCTTTGAGCAGGTGAAAATCTATATCTCATAACGGTACCTTTTATGTCTTTGATCACTATTTAAGTTGAAGTTTTTTTCCATATGTTTACTGATGACTTTAGTTCTCCTTTTAAAAATTGCTCTTTCGTATTCTCTTCCCAGTTAAAAACATCAGAGCTTTGTTCTTTCTCCTGTTGATCTGTAACAGTTGTTTACATATTGATTCATTGTCTGCCGCTTATGTTGCTGAGGCAAATTGTTCCAAATTAATTTCTTTATCCAGGCCCAGTCACTTGCAGGCCTAGACTTTTCAGTTCCAAGGTGACAGTGACAGAGACTGATCATTTGAATAAGTATGGCTGAAAGAACTCATTCCGTTCTTAGCAGTGTGGTTGCAGCTGCTATTTGCAGAATCTAAGCCTTTTGCTTGCTCTGTCTGAGATTCCTGAGTCAGCCTAAGGTCTTTAAAAGAACTTCCCCATCAGACCAATGTGACGAAGCTGGGCCTCATCATTTGAAGCTGTGCTTCAGGGAATCCTTAAAATAGTCCTCCTGCCCCTTCTTGCTTGTGACCGCCCTACTTTAGCTCACAACTACGAAAGTTCCTTGAGCGTCTGGAGGTCATCTGTTTCCTAAATGGGGTCAGTTCCATAAAGCTATGCCAAAATGAATGTCACTTTACCGTTGGAGTCTCTGGCTGGCCATTTCCTTTTCAAGTGGTTCGCAGGAAATGCTGTTGGAAATGCTTGAGCAAGAAGTGACTTCCAAGGTAGTCAGCATGTTCAGAGTTATGCTTTAAGCTTTGAAGCCACATTCTGCCTGCTAGCATCTCAATAGTATTAGCCTTCTTGGTTCAGGTTTCTTTGTCAGTCTGTGCAATATTGGATTGACTATTTGTTGACACATTTTTGGGGATTGCTTCCACCTCTGCATGACTGAAGAAACTCTTTGAATATGAGTAGATTCTCTTGGGGCGCTTTATCATGTCTTGATCCTCTCCATCTTATTTCTTTCTGTCTCTGCCTCTCTCTCTTTATGTATCTTTCTACAAAGAAGAGGAGAATGGACTATGACAAGTGACAAAATATGAGTAAATATGGTACTGTAACTCTGACCGATTTCTTTGGTGATGAGGGACTATGTTATATTACATATACCTAGAATGGGTTCTAAATGAAACCATTATAACAGCCTCTTCCTCTGTTTAATAGAGCAGTGCAAATAGTCAGAGCTTTAATCCTCAGCTCCATACTAAGATTCTAGTTATTATAAAAATGGGATGATTGGAGTTGGGCAGGGATGGACCAGGGAGTGGAAGAAAGTCTTCATGCTGCCATTTAATTGAGTTGACCTCACGCTGCTCACTGAACTTTATAAGGTCGTAATTGGAATGTGTAAATGAGGCACATCAAAATCAAAGGGAGTCTTCTATAAAAGTGCTATGTGAAAATCCAGAAACTCTTTGCTATATTTTTTTTGATTATCGACTTGGCCTTAGTTCAACATGTAATTGAATCGGACCAGTGATATTATCTTCTGCTCATAGGCGATCGCAAAATTGTTCTTGAATTGTTAATGCAGATGTGAAATTGAGGTCATGCTGTTAATTCTGTTTTGGTTTGGTTTTTGATTGAAAACAGTATGACTTTTTGGTGCTTTCCTCTAAGAAAGAGCAGTACTAGTCATAATCTTTTTATTTCATTTTCTGAGATAGCACCTTAATTGGGCCATGATCATTTTCATCTCCACTTGGGCTACAGCTGAGAATCTGAATGTATGCAAAGTGTAACTTCAGAGGCCCCAGTTGAAATTTTGTTTTGAAAACCACTAGCTGTAAAAGATCCCTGGGCTTCTGTGGCTTCCTGCTGGTACACCCTTCCATCAGCTTGGGGGACATAGTCCTTCTTTAGAAAATAAGCACTACCAATTTTTTGACTCTGGTCTTCTCTCCTTTGTAGAGGGTAAAGAACTGTGCCTCCTAGTGTGGCTGATGTGCTAACTCCTAGCACAAGGGAAAAGCAAGGTCTGCAAGTTCTCCATGGTGTTGAGGTACTTTATAAACCAGAGTAGCAAATCCACCCAAAAGGCCTAGGCTTTAAGATATGCCATGGTGGGGGCCATTATGGCAAGAATCTAAAACAAGTGGGACTACTGTTTTGTCTTCTTAAAAATGAGATCGTTACCTACCACGCTATGTACATCTTCATCTATCAAGACTTCTCTGAAAGAAGCTGATATTTTCAATTTCTATATTTCCTTTTCATTCCCATTCTTGCTGATACGTAGGTACTAAATTTGTTCTTTCTATACTATTTGGAATTGTTTGAGGAAGGATATTTAACATAAAATATAAATAGTACAGCAGCATTTCCAGTGAATCAATGGTGCAGACTGAATGGATCTTACTAGCACATTTACCAGTCCAGTGGTGGACCGGAGATGGCTCGCACTGGCTCCTGAGAGCTGATTAGGTTCATTCTTCTGAATTCCACGTTTAGTGCTGTCCCACTGGCAACTTGAAATTGGCTATGGTAGCTAATCAGATGTGATTACACCTTTACAAATCCTTTGTGTCTCCCCCTCCCGGGAGACCCAACTGTTGAACATTTCTCAACACATCACAGCCTTTGATCAACAAATGAAAGCAGGGGGGCAAAAGTGAATCATGAAAATCCACCACTGAAGACTTCATGATTGGTGGGAATACTACAGCTACTTCAGTTACACAACAATTCATGTAAACCGAGACTATAAAGGATGGAGAGCAACTCTTTTGAACACTGTCAACAAAATAGGTATATCTAAATGTGTTTTCTTTCAAAATGACCACTATGGAAAGCAATGCATTTGTTCTACTTAGTTGTCATTACTCAAATGAGTTTTGAAGCCTCTTCTTGAAACCAGTTCCAGAGACATGCTTATGGAGCATGCACATATTTTATTAATTCATAGTCTAATATATAAGATAGAAAAACACTGAAGAGTCTTAATCTTTACCACATTCTGACATGCAGCTGGTGACTTCAGGTAGCATTCCTCCACTAAGTTCTCTTTGCCCCATGGGACTGTGGTTCCCAGCAAGACTCGCACTGGTTCCATTTTCCTTGCTTGAGTGCATTGGGCAGATGCAGCCCAGTTCCTAAGCAGATACGTAACCAAAAAATGAAAAATCAATCTCCACTTCCAACAGTCACCCTAAACCTTATCAGAATTCTTGCGGGGCTGCCTTTCCTTGGATTCAGGGAGGAAAATTCCTCTCTTCCCAGTAGGGGGAGCTGAAGGGAGGAAATAGTTTCATGATGCACTGTACTCCCTCAAAGTGAAGTCTGTCTGGCTCCCATTTCTCCTCTTACATTGTCGAGGGGTGGGAGGAGGGGGAACAGAAATGCCTTGTCCTAACACCTCAAACCTTGGAGAGGTAATTGGACCCAACTCCTCACAGTTCTCTAAGGAACTTAGCACATTTTTTCTCAGCCAGGGCCATAATTGTTTAAAAAAGTAGTTTCATCCAGCACCTAATACCAGGAATCCTGTTGCAAAAACAGATTTTTTTCTTACAGCTTTTATGATTGTGGATTCAGTGTGTGAAAAAATGGAGACAATGCAACACACTCAATTTTTTAATGCTACGACAGAACAGTGAATGGTGAGTTGTGTGTGTGTGTGTGTGCACAAGCTTGTACATAGAGAAATCAGGATTTCCCTCTTTTTTAGCAGCTGACAGACATCTCCTCGGGGCTGCTTATATTACTGTTCATTAATTTTTTGATCTATGATTTTATTCTTACTCCCTAATCTTTTGGGGAACACTCTATCATATTTTAGAAACTTATTTTTTAGTAGTCCTCTTGTCACTTGGAAAGAAAATGTGGAAGGTTGAGAAGAGAAGCAAAGCTTTGAGAATTGTGTGAGAAGTAACTTCTACTCATTTTTATCCTGTTGGGAGAATCACATTCACTTAACATATGCCACTGATTCAAAACAGGTGGACACTGTTTTAGGAAAATGGTAGGAATTGTTTGAAATTTGGTTCTTACCACAATTTTTCCCCTTCTGTGGGGTCAGTATCAGCACCTGAGGCGACAGTTGCATTTTGTTTAGAACTGGCTTGAATTTGGGGACGGGATCAGAGCTTCACTGAGGAAAGATTGGAGTCAGGAAAGAATAGGAAAGCAGGGAACTAGGACTGGAGTGGATTCTGGAGACGGCAATGGCAAAAGCAAGCACAGGTGAGATGGGCTTGGCAGTCACCTGGATTAAAAGACAGGGGAGTGGAAGAAAGGGCACTGCTGGGAGAAGGTATTTAATTAAACTGAATTCTGCCAGCCCCTGGGAAGGGCTGACACAGACTGAAGGATGATTCTCTCGGGGATGCAAACCACTGGATAAATTCTATTAAATGAATAACACATGGGAAAGTTCTTAGACGCGTACCTGACACATAATGGAAATTCAATTAGTATTAGTTTTCCTTCCCTTCCTGCTTTTGATGACACTACAGGTGGCACACAAAACACACTGTGTGAGTTTCAGTCAAGGCATCATTGTGACAATATTGTCTCAGCAGTATTTCCAGGCAGGTAAAAGTTGAATTCAACGTGTGAAATGGCTGAGTGAGAAAAATAGCAGTTACAGATCAGGAAAGAAGTGAAACTACAACCTTGGCTAGAGTTGAGAAAGAAATAATAGGAGTCCAGTTTCCCTTGGGGGAAGCGGGACTATCTGGAGGTCCAAAGCTAACGTCCCTAGGGGCCGTTCCATGAGTTAGTGACCATGACGACGAGAGGCAAAATAAGCCCAGGGAAGAATGTTGGGAAGTCATTAAAAAAAAAAAAAAATCAGGTCATGTGGGACTCCATGGATCATGAACTTTAGAATTTGGACTGCATTGAGGAATTAATTCCAATTTCTATCTAAGGAGGTCAGGATGCACAGGGAAATAAAAGGGGCAGAGATAGGCAGCTGCCTGTTTCTATGTGACCTTTGGGTAGGGCTGGGAAGTACAGAGGTTGGGCTCTTGGAATCTTCTTCTAGCTAACAGGGTCTATAGTGTCTCAGTTGTTTACATTGCTATTTTAGGGGTTCCTTCCAATTATGAGATTTATATCTATTTGCAAAAGACTCAAAATGAAACTTTCCCCTTTACTATTTAATCAGCCCCTCAATATTTATTTAGATACTTCATACACACAGTACAAATTAAGTTGATGTCCCGCTACCTTGAAAGCCCTTCCTATCTTCTTGAGCCTTAAGACCTAGATCAGATGTTACTTTATGAAGCCTTCTCTGACTCCTTTCCTTGGGATAGTCAAGCTTTCATAATGCACTGTGACATTTTAAGACTTCAGAAAACTTTGGTTTGCCTAAGTGTCTGCAACACACTTTTGAAACAATGTTGATTTAATTATCTTTGTTTTCATTCGCAGGATGGTTCGTTGTTGTTTTCTACCACTCATAATCCATCACCCCACCCCTCCCTTTTTGATAAGGGTGTCTTATTTTCTTTTGGAAGAATTGTCCCTCTTCCACTGTGTATGCAATCTTTTGGAGATGCCAATTGACATGTCCTTCCTTCCTCTAGTTGCAAGGTGGGTGTATGAACCACCATGGCCAGTTGGACTCTAACAAAATTCCAGCTATTTAAGCAGAAAGGGGCTTATTACAGAGAACTGAGACTCCAGGAATTACTGGTAGTACAAGACTGGTGTGCAAAGAGAATGATTACCATCAGGAAGTTGAGGAATTAGGAAGCTACCATGCCAACTTCTGGTGCCCACGGCAACTGTTGGCTCCAAGAATATGCCACCTTTGCTGTTACCTGGGGATTAAAAGACACCGCCAGAATTGTTGACTCCAGAGCCATGACGTGTCTTCTGGGACTGCATCAACAAAAGGAATGCCTCTCAACACTTGTTGGGCTAGTGGCTAGATGTTGGGGCCTCTGCTAGAGCTATTGCAGAAAAATCAAACACCTTGATAACCATGCTCTGAAGCAGAAATTACAGAAGCAGCACAAGTGTGGTCTCCTCCTCAATTCTGCCGTTCCAGTCTCAGACAAATGCACATGACTAGCTGAATAGTAAATATCTTCTGGAACACTGACTGCAAGGGAGACTAGGGAATATGATTTTTTAGCTTTCTAGCCTTTACAATGAGTGAAGAGACCCCGGAACAGAGCAGGATTAATAGTGAACATCAATCCATCATGTGAGCAATGGACTCCCCCACACTTTGACTCTTGAGCTTAGTGACTAAAGGGCAGATGAAAAATGGTTAGAGCCAACTAAACATTGGCCCAGTGCAGTGTCCTGAAGATCTGCCATGTAGATCCTCAAAAGGCCCTGGGTCTTGTCCTTTCAAGCTTCTGCTTCTGCAGGTTTCCCCTTGGGTCTGTGAGCACCACCATAACCTTATAATGATTTCCCTTTTACCTGCAATTAGCTGGAGTTGAGTTCTGTTATTTATAGTCAAAGATCTTAATTGATACATTTATGAACACTGCTTTGCAGTGTCAACAATCCTCAAATTCTTGATGAATTAATGCATTAACTCTTCATTTAGGGCTGGCATTGTAGTTTCCTGGAACTTCCTAGAACTAACTTCCTAGAACTCAAAAGCAGAAGTCTTCAGAGATCAGCTAATTCAAACACATCTTTTTTTTAAGATGAAGAATTTGAAGCACAGAGAGAAGCTAAATTCATTTCTTTTCTTATCAGACACATTCCTTTATCATCAACGTAGGAATTCTTCCTGAAATATTTCATCTATATAACAAGCACAGTCCTTTCAACAGCGTGGAAATATCCTTGGGAAAAAAAGGTAGATAAACAACTCTGGTTTTTTTTTTTTTTTTAAAGTAACATAGGTTTTAGTTGCTCTTGTCAATAGCTGAGAATTTTCTTATAGAATTTGTAGCCAGACTTGTGAAAATCTAGAAACATCTTATAGAAGCTTCTTTGATAAGGAAAATCATGCTCAGTGGTAAGCTTTTGGGGTTTTTAATCTTCAATGGAAAGGATTTTGGGGTTTTTAATACAGCCATTGATCTCCCTTTCTTAAATTTTAAAACGGCAAGGAGCCCATCTGTCAAAACCTACTGAAATATAAACTTTGCAAATGGTCCAGCCACAATCTTACATCCTATGAAGATTTCAAAATACACTCCGTGTCCTCCCCACAAAAATACTTTCTGACGAATAATGTTTGACTAGGTTTTTTATAGTAGTGGCCCAAAGACTTTGAAAAACATCCTCAAGAAGCTACTACAGGAACTTCCAATTTAATAAATTTTAACAGCTGTTCCTGCACTAGGCCTATAAGTGGAATTTGATTTCCCTCGAGGCAATTCCATTAATTTGTTTTTATTATTTTAGGATAGCTAATATGCTTTAGCTGGCTGGGTTCTGACCCTAGGAAAGGTGTGGGTGGCACGCAACTCTGGCCCTAATCAGTACTCCTCTGAGGGCTTCCCTCAAAGACCACCCAGGTGGCAGATGGTGCAAGAGGAAGCCTGGCCGCGGGGTGAGTGGCGCCATGTTTGCCCCCATTCTTCACCAGGGCAGAGCATTTCTGCCAAGCTCTCATTCTGCCCCCGTTCTGCACCAGGGCAGAACATTTCTGCCAAGCTCTCTGGAGTAGTTCTCAGGCGAGCAGGACACTCAGCATTTTCCTGAGGTGGTAGAGGAGTTATTATTTCCTCTCAGCTTTTAATGTGCAGCTGTCCCTCAGGTGTTTAAGCCCTTACCTGTTGGAATGCAGTGCAACAGAAGGTCAAGAGAGCTGGGCTCAAAAGGCAGCTTGGCTTCAAGAGGACTCAACTGGGGCTTCACATTCTACATAAGAAAATTAAGGCTAATGATATCTGTCCTTCTGATTTCTCAATGTGATTGTGTGTGTAAGATGTGGAAATAAAGGTGAACACATATTAAAAAGAAATACTGCTATGCACTTATCAAAAGCTTTCTTTCAGACAGGAATCTGAGGGTAAGCTTATCTAAAAACCTCTGTGCCTTATAGATCATTTCCCTCTCCATAAAATGAGATTGAGGGCAGGTTTCTTTTTTTAGATTTTTATTGCCAAAAGTGAATTTCAAGGGGAAAGAAGTTAGGATATATCCTTGAAGAATCTGAGCAATTTGGTCAATAGGAATTTTCAGAATGATTAATTTCTGACTTAATCATTTTAGTCCATTTAAATAATATTCACATGATGGAAAAAGGCAGAGTATGGTCAGTTCAGTTCTTTTAGCTAAACTAATTTGCTAGAGTCTAACATAATCCATCAAACTAACAGTGATGCATTCACATTGCTAAGTGTTCAAATGGTTGAATTAATGCATTTTCTCACAAGAACATGGGCTTTGTATATAAAATACATACATACATAGAATATGTAAGGAAAGATTCAAATTGTACAGTTGAATAGGCTCCCTGTGGTTTGTGTTGGGTTATGTTGCTATCATAACAAGTCTTTACTTGGGTTTGCCTGACTCATAGCATCAAGCTTTAGAAGCCGATTACTCTGCAATTGATTGAATTGTAAATAATTTCTCAGTGAGCAAATAACTCTGTTATTTTCATTTTCATTCTTGTCTACATAAACCTGACAGATTTTGTTTGATTATTGTTGCTGATTTTCGGAGTAGGCAGGCCTAGAAAGGTGTGGATGTGGCTAGAGACTTTTAAAAATATATTTGTTTTCTAATTTCAAAAACTGTACATATTCACTGTAGAAAATATGGAAAATTCAAGAAAGCATGAGGAAGGAAATAGAAACCACCCAAAATGGCACTAATCAGAGCCAGCCATTTCTAACATTCTGGTATAATTTTTTTCATTTTTAAATTTCCTATGTACACATATGTTTTATTTTTTAAAATATGTACTACCCTGTCACCTGTTTTTTCCTTGACATTATAACATGATGTGTTTGTTCATCTGGTAAATATTTATTGAGTGTCTTTAATTATATGTTTTTAAAGAGCTATAAGATATTTAACATGGTCCATGTTTTACTAATGTGTGATCAACAAAAGATGGGAAAGGTATAGCTTTTTTCTTTCTATTGTGTATGCTGCCTGATTCTGCTCAGTGATATATCTAAATCATCCCCAGTTGAATTTCTAAAGACTCTCAAGTTTGAAGAACTCATAAAAATCAGGAAGTATTCTCATTGTTAATAAGTACATGAGCCATTTTTTATATTAATCTATTTCAATTTAAAGAATTGCTAGCCATCATCACTGAATATGGAAAGAATCTATAGTACAATAAATAGATACCTTATGGCAACAAACTCTCTTTTCTGCAATTTTAAAGACCTTAAATCATTAAATATGTTCATTAAAAATGATGAAAAGTTGGGGCTGGCCCCGTGGCCAAGTGGTTAAGTTCACGCGCTCCGCTGCAGGCAGCCCAGTGTTTCGTTGGTTCGAATCCTGGGCGCGGACATGGCACTGCTCGTCAGACCACGCTGAGGCAGCGTCCCACAGGCCACAACTAGAAGAACCCACAACGAAGAATATACAACTATATACCGGGGGGCTTTCGGGAGAAAAAGGAAATAATAAAATCTTTTAAAAAAAAAGTGATGAAAAGTCACTATGTTCACCTTTTCCTTTATATTCAAATAAATTCAACAAACATTTTATAGAACCTATACTATATAAAACATTGAGCGAGAGGATACAAGGATGAATATGACGGGAACCCTACTCACAAATAGCTCACATTCTAGTTGGGAGCCCAGTCTTGAAGGTAATTATATGACATTTACTTGGTGCCTTACTGGAGATATAAATAAAGTGCTGTGGCAGCTTAGAGGAAGTAGAGGTTAATTCTGATTAGGGACTGGGGAAAGCGTCACAGAGGAATCAGCTTGTTAGTTTGCTTTAGAATTCCCTAGACACAGCCCCTAATGCCTTGATATAAGGATTTATGTGTAAGTGACTTATTAAAGAAGTGCTCCCAGGAGAAACTAGTAAGGAGGTATGGGAAACAAGGCAAGAGAGAGAAAGAAGCCAAGCACAAGGGCAAGATTTCAGGCCAAGTCCAACAGGAGTTAGCTCGAGCCTGATACTGCAGGGAACTCAGGAGTGTGAGTTCTACCTCAGAGTTGGCCTGAGTCGAAGAGGGCTGCTGGGTTTTCCTACTCCTGCACTGGTCAGTCAGGGGCTGAGGGCTGCCCTGGGAGTAGGGGTGGGGAGCTTGGGAGGACATCATAAACTCTTAAGTTCTCTGATCTTTACCGCTGCATGCACAATGGCTCAAATAGTTTCAGGACAGTCCTCTGAAGAGAGTCACGGGTAGAGGCTATTAGAAGCAAAAGCAGAAAGGCCAGGGGGAGGCACACAGAAGCAGTAGAAGAGATCTGAGAGGCTCTCCGTGGAACACTGACGGTATTCACTACAGTGTTAGACATTGAAAGGAAAGGAGTGGAGTTTCAACAGATTTGCAAATAAAGAAGAACATTCTAGACTTATGCTGTCCAATATATCAGCTTCTAGTCACATGTGGCTAGTGGCTACTATACTGGACCATGCAGATATGGAACATTTCCCATCAACAGAAAAAGTTCTATTGGACTGCACTGTATCTAGACTGAGAATAATATAAATAAAATCATGGAAATGTGAAGGAACAAATAGTTTAGTAGGACTATATTGAAGATAGATGGCTGGAATACAGGCTATGATCAAGTTGTAAAAAGTTTTGGAAGCCTTGATCCATTGATTGCAGCATCTGAAACACAGCTGTTGTTCAATGCAAGCCTACTATTTTAAGGATTCACCCTGAAAATATATATAAAAGTTTGACAGTAGCCATGTTTAATCCTATATCACCTATAATTGGCCTTATACTAGGTCTCTTTGTGCCCCCATCTGAAGACCTTGTCTCTAATTTGGTCTTCTGGCCTCTTTTTTCCTTTGGTCCCTTCTCCAGCCATTTCTCTATTACTTGTTCCACTGCCTCCTCTCTCAGCTCCAGGCTTGAATCTTTAATCCAGATTCCACAGAGTTTAGACTTCCTACCTAGCATTTTGAATTTCCTACTCTCTCTTATCAACTACTTCTGAATTGGCCCCAATTTGTCTATAAAGCCCCAATTGTATATATAAAGAACTAGGCAAGATAGAAGGTAGACTGAGGCAAATCAGGTTAATAGATTCAGGAGTCCTTAGCATGTCGGGTAGACTATGGGAAGAGTCAATGGGGATGAAGCGATGAAAGAAACAAAAAAAGAGGGGATATAATTAATGAGAAAAGGAAATTTTAGGGAATAAGAAAATTTTAGGAAAATAATCTCTTCCTTGATTTCTAGTAGAAACACTGTCTACCCTGTCAACACTGTCTGCTGTAAAAGGGAAACCATGGCTACTGAATTAAGTCCTTCTTGTTCCACACGCTTCCTGTAAAGTCTTAACTCCCTCCTCTCCTCAACCACATTCTCTTTTACGTATGAATTCGTAAGAGAAGAAAATGACAAAACTATAAGCTTAAATCATGGAATATTTTATTTTTAAATTAAAATTTTTTAAAATTGTGGTAAAATCCATATAAAATTTACCATCTTGACCACTTCTAAGTGTACATACAGTTCAGTAGTGTTAAGTACATTCACATTGTTGTGCGACCAATCACCGTAACCTTTTCATCTCGGAAACTGAAACTCTGTACCCATTAAATAGCAATTCCTCACCAACCCCTGCCCTCATTCTTGGCAATCATCATTCTACTTTCTTTTCTATGAATTTGACTACTCTACGTATCTCATATAAATAGAATCATACAGTAGTTTTCTTTTTGTGACTGGCTTATTTCACTTAGTTTGATGTTTTCACGGTCCATCCATGTTTTAACATGTGACAGGATATCCTTCTCTTTTAAGTTGAATAATATTCCATTGTCTGAATAAGCTGAATAATTTTCCAGTATGCATACACCACACTGTTTATCCAAACATCTGTCGTAGATAGTCGGGTTTCTTTCATCTTCCAGCTATTATGAATAATACTGCTATGTACATAAATCATATAATTTTTAGTAGTCAGTCTTTTAGAATATAGCCTTAGCTTGGAACAAGTCATTATCTTCTTCAACATCCCTTAGGATATATATTTAATAATCATGATAGTAACCTGAAAGCACACCAAGATATTTTAAATCTTCGAAAGCATTTTTTTGGAGGCAGGATTTCTTATTCAGATATTTCCTAATTTATGTTCTATTTCCCAGGCCCTACAGTCATAGCGATCGCAGCTTCAGAAGGCTGTTCTTTAAGATAGTTAATATCTTTTGCTGCTTTCAGGTTACCGTTATTTAAGAAGTAATTAAATTATATTCAGTATACTGATTTCTAAAGCAAAGAACACTAGGCTAACACGTATTAGCATGATTCTCAAGAAATAAATGTTGAAATGGAAATTGATTCTGGATAACATTTTATCTAACCAAAATATTCACTTAATCAGAACATAGTAAGTATTTCAATGTTTATTGACTATATTGCAACTATAAAGAATTGTGCTTCAAAGGATGTGAACTTTGTTTTAATCAAATGTTGAAAGACTAAAAATGGCGTTTGTGTGTGGTTAATTTCGGGTAGTATGTCCTCAGTGAGACGCAAGAACAACACGATTTCAAATAGGTCCTTTCAGGGCTGAACTTAACCCCAATACATGAGGCAAATCTTTTTAGAAAGATGAAGAATTCCTCAGCCAATTCAGCCAAGTTTCACCAACCATAATTTTTACTGTTATGAATGCCGTCTCTCAGGAGTTTTGTTCCTTTTTTTGGAATCTGTTAAATTGCATGGTGAGGTCTTTTTTGCACCACACACTCACTTGTGGTCCCAAGCCAACTACAGGCCTTGCAGTGCATCTCTGTAGCTGATAAACAAGCTCTCAGAACAGTCACAGTGAACAACAGAAAGTCCTGATTTTCTAAGTTACATCGGTCTCTTCAGCGTTGGAGAAGGGATGTGTGATATTGGCTGAAATAGCAAATATCCAGGCATTTAAATGCCTCATTTGAGGGAAAAAAATTTTAGTCAATTCAGTTAGTTGCATTAACCAAAAATGAATCTCAGAATAGCTTGATTCACAATTTTATTTCTTCAGCCCTTTTTGGCTTGTCAAAGTATTTATATCTGACCTGTAACTCCCCCCTTATTTTTCCCTCCATCAAGGAGTAAGTGGTTACTATAATGTCCTGATTTTCTACCTCTCTGTGTAAACTTCTCAATGTGAGAAGCAGCAGGGCTGCCTTCCTGGATAAAAAGACTCTGTTTTATATTTTCTAAATCTCAGCACTTTTTAAGAAGGAGCATGATGGATATAAGAGACCAAAACGCAAAAAATCAGAGCCTGCTGGCAAAGGATGTGATCACGGCCAGCTAGCATCCGTGGTTTCCTATACTAAACCCTGTCCCTGAGGGGGTAATATCTGTTCTCTTTCATTCCAGCTCCTTTCAGAGGGTTATAATTTTGTCACATGGGCCCTGTCCTCTAAACCAGCCCGAACAGACGGTGAGTTGTACGAATGTGTACATGGGCAAGGGCCTCGGAGGAATTTGAGGCTGTGGTACACAGTGACCCCAAACGGGGAGAGATTTCCTGGAAACTGAACTTCAGCTGAAACCCAGGAGTTTAAAAAAGGTAAGAAAGTAAATGTCAGTTTATACCACTGGAATAAGTTATTGACAGTGGATTAGGGCAAAAAAAAAAAAAAATCATAGTAATTATCTACACATCCCTATCAACTATGTCTTTTTCATAATTTAATAATATTTCTACTGGGTTTTAAAATGGTTTCTCAGTGTTCATATTTGTGTGTGTATGAAAACAGAATATATTTTAAAAAATAAGTGAAAATATAAAATATAAAAAGTTTGATTGTCTGCCCAGTTTACTTTCCTGTGTACCTTTTTTGGGTTCACAAATCTCAATGGGGACTCTGTAAACTAATTTGTCACATGATTCTCGCTAAATTGAGAACTGCAAAGGGAAGATATTTGCAAAAGATGAAGCATATCATCGTGTTTCTCCTTCTCTCTACCCTGAAATGATTTACTTTTAGGAAAGACTTTCTTTCTCTGCTTCACTCTGGCCGATGTAACATATATGGTGGAGGCATGTATAAGTCCTGGCCTACATATCTCTAAAAAGATTCTCCTGAGAACATTCAGAAGAAAGTAGGGGAACACGAAAAACTATTATAGAAGCATTTACTCAGAAAATCTGGATTCAATTTCTAGCTCAATTACTTAGCAACTTTGTGATCTTGGGTAAACCTCTCTGCCTTTCTCTGTAATCTAAGGGTAATGATACGCGTCTCACAAAGTTATTCTATCAATTAAATGAGATGGTAGAGGTGAAGCACTGAGTAAGCTGAAGCACACCACACAAATTTCAGGCATTATCAGTATGACATCTAGGTGGATAAGTGCAAAAGACACCAAGCAAAGGATATCCTATCCTGGGCTTAAAAGTATTGAACTGATCTGATGCATACAAATATGAGTAATTTCTTGAGAGCCTCTAGACACTGTTCAAAGCATGATTTTATTAATCTATCTATAATCCTGTGGAGTAGTTACTATTCTCCTATTGTACAGATATGGAAAAATGCTCAGCTGGATTATCCTGCTTATATTTCTACTGGGTGGTAGGATTCAAACACTGGTCTGTAGGAACAAATGGCTTGAACTGCTGTCTTAACCGCTGCTGTATACTGGCTCCCTACTCACTTTTTATGACGTAGATTGTGTTCCCAAGACTCTGTAAAATATCTTGGGAACTCCTGAGATAGTCTAATGATACTACCATAAGTTCTGGTGGCTAATGTTTGTAAAAGAAATTTATGAAAGTTTCAAAATTCAGGGCATATAAGATAACGAGGCGGCATGCTTGAAGTACGTACTATAAGCCAGACAAAGCCCTAAGTAATGTTTACGTATTGTTCATTTAATCCTTTCAACTCAACATGATAAGCTGTTCTTTGAAACCATCCACATTTTATGAATGAGGAAACTGTAGCACAAAGAGGCTAAGTAACTTGCTCAGAGCTACACAGCTGGTGAGAGGAAGAAGGGGGACTTGAAGATGGGCAGTCTGGCTCCAGAGGTCCCTGTTCTTAACCAGAACACTGTGTCTCTGATGGTCTGTGGAGGTGAAAGCATAGCCACAACGTACTTGATTCACATTACTTGATCCTAAGCAATATGCTTCCATGTTGATGTCATTCTTTTCAACCATCATTTACGTGAGCAGAAAACGTATGAATTCAGTGTCTCTATGTTCCCAAGATTCTGTCTTACACAACATATACGTCATTTTCCTAAGGGCTTCGTATACGTGGAACATAAATTACGTAGGAAATGTGACTAAAATAAATCAATCCTATTTCCATGCCTTTTCTCTTTACTTCCCCTTCTCAGGAAGCCATGTGAGTAGAGCAGAATAAGCCTGGCCTTTGGAGGGGGGCCTGGTTCCAATCCGGGCTCCAGCACACCAGCTTATTAGTGGGGCATAGTGTGACTTGATGCAGGTAGCTTAACACCATCACAGTCCTGGTTTTCTCATTTTTAAAAGAGAGATCTAATACTCTCTTAAAGGATTAAAGGACTCCTTTAAGGATTTATTAAAGAAATCTGAGGAATGAAGAAGTCATTTTGTACAGTGTCTCCCCCCAGAGTAAATGCCTAATGATTACTGATTCCTTCCATTTTTTTGCTTCCATTGGAATGTATTCCAATCATCTAAGAATTTTTACCTTCTATTTTTAAGAGCCCTAAACCCACCAATTTATCTGAATTTCTCCGAATATCTGATGCCTAATAAGGTTTTTAGAACATTCAAATATTTACTGATCTTTATGTATCTAGCAATACAGGCAGACACGGTGGTATCTGATGCCCCAAAGGGTTGCCCCTTCACAAAAAGGAGCTTCAGATTATTCTGACCATCTCAATGACTGCTTAGTTTAGCTGACAGGAGTTACATTTATCGTTAAGACTGTCGGAATCATTTCTTTGGATTAACGTTCTCTGCCCTGGTCCCTAGAGTCCTAGTGATCACAGACTCAGAAGGCTGTTTTTCAAATAGCAAATCAGAGGAATATACAGGAACAAATCTGGCTGTTGTTACTGGATACAACTTTTCCTTGTTCTTCTGTTTTTAGACAAACTGATATTCCTGGACAGAGAAACATTTCTCTCCAGATCTCTGGAACATCTGTTGAGTGGAGAAGTAGTTTCTGATCAGGGGAGGCTGTAGAAGTCTTGAAAAGGAGGCCTTTACAATCACCTTTTCCTAAGGTGATTTTTGCAAAAATATAGACATCAATGTTTCTTCAACTTAGAAAATTCTGGAGAAAAAAATTGTCTAATATAGTCTGGCACATAGAGTATCTGCTCAGGAAGGACTAAAACAAGAAATCCTTCCTTGTTGGTTCTGACAAAGTCAAGGAAATTAGATTATGAAAGAGACTCCTGAGGGAGTGAGAGTATTTCCAGAGTGAAGAGGAAAGCAAAGAAAAATTGGAGAACTCTCATGACCTCTGACATGCAAAGATAAAGAGAAAACTTAAAAAAAAAGAAAGAAAACGGTGGAGGGTTATTACACTACCTGAGATGAAAGAGAGAAAGAGGCCCCAGCCAGAGAAGTGATGACTACAAGCCAAACCAAATTTTCCCAGCTACAGGCTATTAAAATGAAAGGTAAAAGCACAAAAGAATTGCTGGTAAGCCTAATGTTGACATCAAGGCTCTTATCTTGTATGAGCAGTTTGCAAACACAGATGAAACTCTCTAGGACTATATCTACGTCCACAAACCAGACAAATTTTGTGTGTTAACGAACTGAATTAGAGTCACGTAGAAGCAGCAGGCTTCCTAGAACATAGGAAATGGCAGACAGCCAGCTAAAGCCAGTGCGAAAAGGGAAGCAATGTGAAGATCAAGGAGTGGCAAAACCAGACAACCACAAGGGAAAATGTTGACACTTTGAAGCAAAACAGGACCTGGCCCTCAGTACAGTGAGGAACTGTGGTGCTGGGAGCACAGTAGTACTTTTGGGAGAAGAATTGTCCATGGAATTTTGGTGAAGATCACAAAGAAACTAAGTTTTTGCAAAAAATGTTTTCAAAATAAAAATTAAATTGTGTAGAACTAATTAACTTAGTTTTAAATTGCATTTTAGAGCATGAGTAATCCTCCTTCAAAAGCAAAAAACATCTCTATTCGCAGCATTTTCCACATACAGTTGCTAAATTCTTCATGAAGTTGTGCAATAGAATATCAATATGTATTGTAGGATTTTGAGTGAGATTAATCCAGTTAAAATTAGAATCATAAATTATCGGTTTCCCAAATGAGAGTAATAAGGCTACTTACCCAGGTAAGATTTTTAAAACATTTCTTGGTCACAATTTTAGCCATGCTTAAATATGTAGGAAAAATTAAAAGAGAAAAATACGAAACTCTAAGTAAAGGTAAATTAACTAGAAAAACATCCTGCTTGATGAAGAAACTGCTGTTGAAAGCAATAGTTGGCTGGGAGATTCATTAAAGCTTTGAGATATTGCCAAAAACATTAGGAGACCCTTTGGAATAAATACTAAGTCAAATTTGATGACCAAACATTTAACACTCTCTGTCAAAAAGTAGAATTGCTCATTTCAATATTTACTCAGTTGGGGAAACATTTCTGACATGCATGAAATTTCACTTCACAAGACTAAGTTTATTCTGGTGAAAATATTGGTATTTAGAGATGCAACATTACACATAAAAACAAATAAACCATGGTGTCTACCTTTGTGAGAGTGTTAGGAGGTATGTCTGATTTGGTTTATTAGAAAATGGGTCATGTTAAATTTGTACAAGAGCGTAATTTGAAGAACATAATCTTGGCAGAGATTGATTGGAAAGTACTAAATCTGAGTTTGAGGGGTGATAGTGGGATCACTGCTATTGGACTTCCCAAAGGCCAACCTGAAGGAAAAAATTAAATAGTTGTGGTAAACTAAGTCCAGCTCATCCTTGGAGTGCTAGAGAGACTGAGTATGTTTTCAGTGAACGTTCATCTCAGCAATTTTTCCGTGTAACCAGCACAGCTCTTGTAACTCATTAATATCTGGAAAGTCTACTGCTATAGACTGAATGTTTGTGTTCCCTCAAAATCCACGTGCTGAAACCTTATCTCTAAGCGATGGTTTTAGGAGGTGGGACCTTTAGGTCAGAGAGTGCAGCCCTCATGGATGGAATTAGTTCCCTTATAAAAGAGACTCTAAAGAGCTCCCTCATCCTTTTGCCATGAGATGACACAGGGAGAAGAAGGCCATCTTATGAACCAGGAAGCAGGCTCTTATCGGATGCTGAAACTGCCAGTGCCTTGATCTTGGACTTCCCAGCTTCCAGAACTTGGAGTAATAAATATTTGTTGTTTAAGCCACCCATCTATGGTATTTTGTTATAGTAGTCCAAATGGACTACAGCCTACAATCTTAAAACCAAGTAGCAAACACACTGAAATTCAATTAAATACCGTTGAGTCAGCTGTGTAACAAAGTACTCTAGAACTTAGTAACTTACAACAACAACTATTTATTTAGCTCTCTATTTCATAGGTCAGCGATTTGTACTGGACTGAGCTGGGCAGTTCTCCTTGTCTTTGCTGATCTTGGTTGGTGTGTCATCTCCCTGACCCTGCCCCCTCAAATTCATATGTTGAAGTCCTACCTCCCAGTACCTCAGAATGTTACCCTATTTGGAGATAGGGGCTTCACAGAAGAATTAAGGTAAAATGAGGTCATTAGGGTGTCCTTATAAGAAGAGGAAATTTGGACACAGATGTGTACAGAGGGAAGATGATGCAAAGCTATAGGGAGAACACCGTGAGAACGTGAAGACAGCTGTCTACAAGCCAAGGAGAGAATCTTGGGACAGATCCTTCCCTTATAACCCTCATAAGGAACCAATCCCACTAACACTTTGAGCTCAGACTTCTAGCCTCCAGAACTTTGAGAAAATAAATTTCTGTTGTTTAAGCCCCCCGGTGTGTGGTACTTTGTTCCAGTAGCCCTAGGAAACTAATACAGCTGGGTTCTCTCATGCATTTGCAGGCAGTTGGTGAGTTGGCTAGGCTGGCTGATTATGATGGCTTCAGCTGAGGTAGCTGAAAGAACTGGGGTCTCTCTCCTTGTGTCCTCTCGTCATCCAGCAGGCTAGCCAAGCTCGTTCACATGGCATTTGTAGATTCTAAGAAAGCAAGAGCAGAAGATGTAAGATCTTCTGAGGCCAAGACTTAGAACTGGCACAATGCCAACCTTGCAATATTCTATTGATCAAAACAAGTCCCAGGGTCAGCACATATTCAACAGTTAAGAAGATGGACCCCACCTCTTGGTGGAAGAAGATACAGGGCATCGTGGCCATTTTTGCCATCTACCACAATAGCCATTTGAGACTACGACACTAAAACTTTTCCATGGATCTAGATTATGCTCTAATACCAATTCTGGAAACCTCTTAAATGGAACTTTCTATCAAAATTATCCTGAGGCCAATATCCAAATAATAAGGACGAGGTTTTTAAACATCATAGATGCTTTTAAGTTCATTCTATCCCCATCAACAAGTAGTCTGTTTCAAGCAGATGCTAATGTACAAGACTGGATCACTGATTTAAAAAAAGGAAAATGAAATCTCTATCCAACAGGCTGGTTATTAGATCTTAATTTTATGAGTAGAATTAAGCAATTAAAGGGGTCATAGTAAGTCATTACTTGTTGAAATATGCCTTTCCCAAGTTCAGATGATTGAAATCAGAGTTTGTCTGCTTTGGTTTAACACAATGGATTGTCTGGATCCCTTAATATTACCTTTGTAAATGTCTTCTGTTAATTGATAATTATTTAATGCATTCATTTATCTAATAAATACATGTTAATGGCTTTATTACTTGCAAGGTTTCAGTAACACATCAGTGGACAAAATGAACTTGATCTTTGCTCTCTTAGAACTTTAGTAAAGAAGATAGTAAGTCAACAAAAGCACACATAAAATATAATTAAAATTGTAAAAATTTTTATGCATTTAACACAAAGTGTGCAATAAAGGATCACTCATTCAATAAACGTGTATTAAGTTCCCTATTATGAGCCAGTTACTGTGCTAGGCACAGGGAATACCAAAATGAATGAGTCAGAGTTGGCCCTTTCTTTATGAAGCTCACTTTCTAGTATGAGAGAGAAAACAAAAGACCAATTAGTTAATTAATTAAAAATAAACAAAGACTTATGATAACTTGTAATAAATGCTATGAGAAAACAAATGAGGAAAGAAAAAGACAAAAGTGGGGCCATCTTTAGAGGCTGTGTGATCTGATAAGACCTCAAAGAGAAGGTGCTATTTAAATGGAGAGCTAAAATGAAAGAAGCTGTCATTTTAAGAAGAGGTAGAAAATTTCCAGGCGAAGGAACAGAAAGCACAAAGCCCTGAGGGGTGAGAGATCTTGACCTGATGGAGCAGGAATCTTAGTGGAAGTCCAGTGACCAGTGCTATTGGAGAGTTGAGAGCCCCGTGAGGCGGGAGCCGGATCACGCAGGCCCTCCTGGGTCAGGGAGAGAAGTGGGTATTTTTTACTAATGAAGTTGGAAGCCATTGAGAGATTTTAAGAAGAGAGTGATGTGACTTATTCTAAGAACAGTCTGCTGTTCTGTGGAGGATCGATTGAGAAGATTGGAAGTAGGAGTCGTGAGACCAATTATAAAGTGGCTGTAGTAGTCTAGGTAGAGGATGATGGTGACCCAGACTAGAGCCACAGAATGGAAGAATAGAGGACCAATGTGGCATTTCAACAGGATGGCGTGATGTAGAGTAGGAAGGGCAGGGAAGTCTTCTCTAAGTAAGTTAATTTAAGGGGAGACCCCAACGCGGAAGACTAAGAGCAAAGCCTCCATTTACATTGTGAAGGCAAGAGTGAATTAACACCTAAAGAAGTCTTAAATTCTGAATTGGTTATTGCTCTTCCTTTCCCCAAGACACACATAATATCTATGTAATTCAAAATTAAAACAGAACTAAACTACAAAATAGATGTAAGCATGTTCTACCACATTCAGAATTTTCCCACCATGAAATGTTAATGCTTTTACTTTTGAAATCTCAAATATCGAATAATTTCAAGATAGTTTTGCTGATATAGATATGCAGAGTCTTTTGTTTAATCTAGCCTTTAACAGGGGCCCTGAGAAGGGAAAGTGTTTGGGGTGTTTCAGACTGAAAGTAGGCTGCATCCTATTGATCTAGGGGCAACAACCTGGGGCAGATCATGCAATGGTCTGCGAGCTGTATTGCGGATGGGACCTTGACTTACGAATGAAGAAGGAGGAGGTTACAGAGCAAGAGAGCAGTAGGGGAGTTCAGTGAGGACATGATTGCAGTGACCCTGATGAGAAATGAGTGGTTGGATTTCAAGTGTCAATGGCAGCAGAGGAAAGTTTTCCTTCCATCAGTCAGAAGCCAAAGGAGGCTTCCGTTTCTGGAGGTCAGTTCTGATCAGACGATGAATAGCTTACCTACTCTACTATTTTTTATAATACATTTATTTTTATACCTTTTCTATGTTTTGACTGGAGAAAAGCAGAATTGAGAGTTACTTTAGTTGGTGCAAATAAAATGTCAAACGCAATGTATCGGTCTGCTGACTTCTTCAAAAGAACGAAAAAATGTCATCGTTTTTATATTTGGAAATTCACTCTCACTTTGTTCTGTTTTGATCTGTATGGTTGGCTTTAAAGATAATACCGTAGCTATGCTGGCCTGTATGTCTTACAGTGGCTTTTAACCAAACACATTAAAATTCTGACCTGTAATAATTTATTTTTGACTGTACCAACTTATTTTTTCTTTTTACACTTTTATTTTCTTTGACTCTCATGTTGGGCTATAAGCTCCCTTTCAATGTTTGAATTATCCAATTCTTTGGTCCACAGGTTTCATAAACTTGAGAAGAGTAACCCATTCATCTTTGTATCTTGAACAAAAGCATAGTGCTTGAAACAAAATAGATGCTCAGTCTGCTTGTGGAGAGGAATTTGGACAGTCTTGCCCTCAAGGAGGTTGCAGGGAGTTGGGGGTCAGCTGCATCAGAAATGACACATAGTGTCATAAATGTAACAGGGAAAGTATGTCATGATACCAAAGTAGGAGAGAGAATGAGAGGAGGATTCTTTGTGCACAAAAGTGTAAGGGAGGGACCAGCCCGGTGGCGCAGTGGTTAAGTTCGTAGTCCGCTTCAACGGCCTGGGGTTTGAGGGTTTGGGTTCCGGGTGTCGACCTATACACTGCTTGGCAAGCCGTGCTGTGGCAGGGGTCCCACATATAAAAAAAAAATAGAGGAAGATGGGAATGGATGTTAGCTCAGGGCCAGTCTTCCTCAGCAAAAAGAGGAGGATTGGCAGTGGATGTTAGCTCAGGGCTAATCTTCCTCAGGAAAAAAAAAAAAAAGAAGTGTGAGGGAGAGCATGAAAGGGGAGGTGGTTCCAGAGGAACAGTGGAGAAAGACACCCAGGTGAAGGAAACACCATGCAAAGAAGCAGCAAGGGGTATTCAGAGATTGTAAAGTTCCAAAATCCTTAAATGTGCCAAAATGTACTGAGAAGGTGGCAATATGGAAGAAGACAAAAGTCTAGAGATAAGCAGGAGCAAAATCATACAAGCCTTTGTAGGTCATATTATGGAGTTTGGACTTCATTTGGCAGGAAGTGAGTCATGGGGCAGGGAAGGGTGTTAACATGGATAAGCTAAGTCTCAGAGCATCGTGATCAGACTTGCATCCTGCAAAGAACACTTTGGCTTTACAGTTGGAGCAAGTTCCAGTGCACTGGTGGATTGACTTGGTAAGATGCTATGGCAACAGAGCAGATGAGAGAAGACTAGGACCTTCAATAAAGCAGAAGCCATGGAAATGCAGGGCAGAGTAGGTTCAAGAGATTTCTAAGATGGAATGGACAAGACTTGATGACTAGATATGAGGATTTGGGCAGAGGGAGGTTTGGAGGAGGTTCCAGATTTATGACTTAAGAGACAGGTAAATGATCCTGCTACACACCAAGGTAGAGAATACAAGACTGGTTTCAGGGGAGTGAGGCAAGTTGATAGCAAAGAGGAAGAGTCAGTCCTTTGAGACATTTTGAGCATGGGGTAACCACAGGCCTTTAGAGTAGAGGACACTGCACCTTAGTGTCCTTATATAACTCTCCAGTCAAAAGCAGTTTTTAATAAATGTTTTTAGTAACACTCACACCTTTGTTATCCCTGTATAGCATCTTCTGTGTTGTATTGTTGTTCTGTTCACCCCTTAGAAAATCTGCATGTTCTCCTGTGCTTTCCATCCTAATTAATGGTGACAGGTCTTACCTACTTAACGAAGCTTATTACCTCAGAGTCAACCTCAATTCCTCTGTCTTTCTTACTGGTCACATCCAATAGGTCACTCAAAATGTTCCTAATCACTCTCCTTTCCTCCTGTTTATGGTCACAGGTTCAGCATACCTGTCCACTGCTGTGTACACACATATCCCCAGCCGTCCCCAGCCTCCCCCAGCCAATTTCTCTCTCTAGACTCTCACAGTGATTTCCTAATTGCTATTACTGCCTTCAAATTTCCCTGGACCATTCCTTACTCACACTATTGCCAGAGTATCCTTTCTATAACACAATTTTGATTATATCGCTTTGTTACATAGAAACGTGAATAGCTCCTCAATGTCTAAATGGTTGTGTACAAATACCTTGATATTTCATAATTTGGCATGAACTTATTTTCTAGACACAGGAAATTACTCCTCACTTCACAATTGATACCTAAATTGACGTTAAACATTGTGATTCAAAGGCACTCTGAAGTATTGGTTTTACGACTTTGCGTTATTTCAAGTAGGTTTTGACAGATGGGAAAAGGGCCTCTGTTCCGCTCCCACCACCACCAGCACACACACACCCTGAAACTCAGTTCCAAAATTAATTAGCCTAGGATACTGTTATGGGACCTTATTTGGAAATCAGTCTTTGCAGATGGGATCAAGTTAAGATTAGGGTAGATTGTAATCCAGTATGACTGATGTCCTCATGAAAAGGAGACATTTGGACAATTGTTACACAGGGAGAATGCTAGGATGACAGAGGCGGAGATTGAAGTGCTGTAGCTACAAGCCAAGGAATGCCAAGAATTGATAGTCACCACCGGAAGCTAGGAAGAGGCAAGCAAAGATTCTCCCTTCCAGGTTTCAGAGGAAGCATGGAACTGCCAACATCTTGGTTTCAGACTTCTAGCCTCCAGAACTGTGAGACAATATATTTCTGTTGTTTTAAGCACCCAGTTTTTGGCAGTTTGTTACAGCAGCCTTGAGAAGCTAATGTAGATACCATATTACAAGGGATGCAAAGTAGCCACACAGCCTACCTTCTCGGGCTTCAGCATTTCTGGTGGGAAAAGCTGCTCTGGTAGCATTGTTCCTGCATGGCAGAGGTGCCTTGGATCTGGAAAAAGTACCACCACTGCACTTTCATGTGTAAACTTACAGCACCATCCCTGAAGAATTTACAATCTATGGCCTTCTGTTCAAGAGAATGTTTACAAATGTTGCATTCTTCTGGTTCTTGATCCAAATTCAACATTGACAAAGCCACAACTTCATCCAAGGGGAGAAACGACAGTGAATGTTAGGCATCTCTGAATCGTATCCTTCCCTCCAGCTCACTGGAAAACCCATTTCCACGCAGACTCACTTTTTAATAATAACTGTAAAATGTTACCTAGGGTCATTCTCAGAAAGTTGCTCCTCTAGTCCTTTTCAGCGTTGTGATTTACTTCATCAAAGGCTTTATATCTTAGTTTTTTCTCTGTACGTATTTCGTGGAGTGATATTTGAACAAAAGCAATAAAATTCTGCTTTTGCCTCAATAAGGACTTTGTGGTATTTCACTCCACCAGCTTTATCAATTTTGTTTTATTGCATTTGTTTCCAGGATACACTATGCTCTTTCATGTCTCCTTGCTTTTGTACGTGTGATTTTCCTCACCTAGAATGTATGCCCAATTCATTTCCACCTAAACAATACCATCACTTCTCTAATTATGATAGTCAACACTGTCCTGGGTACCGCACAGACATGGTCACGTTTGATTCACAACCCTGTGATTTAGGCTTGCAGAGGCTCAAAAGAGTGCAGGTGGCATTAGAATCTGGCTCTTCCAGATTGCAGAATCAACGCTTTTAACTTTCTTGGCCTCTTGCCAAGCCAGAAATCTTCCTTAACTTCCCTAGCCAAATATTCACTGTCTCCTCCAACTTTCTAGAAAGCTTTGCATTTATTTTGTTGTGACTTAATATATTTTAATTGCTTATTTAGGTTTGTAGCCTCACTTGGTTGAATTCCACAAAACAAGAAATGGTTCTTCTTCCCATCTGCTTCACTAATGGTAAATAATAGGTACCCAATAAAAATGTGTTGAATGGATTCGTGCATGATGAACAAACACAGGCATGAATTATAGAATTACAGCATTTTCTGTTTGACTGTGAACTTCTAGAAGACAGAGACCTTACCTTTTTAGATTTTGAATCTCCAGAGTTTAATAAAAGTCTGTTGGCTGAATAATGATTTGGTCAATGAATAAATACTTGAGTGATGATTATAGCTGACTAGAAGCTCAATGTGTGGCAGTTTTCCCTCCATATTTTACAAGGTTTGGGAGCAAGTGATAAAAGATCATACAATAAGTCAAAAGTTTGTCTAATCGCTATTAACCTCAGACTGAATGCAGCTAATCCAACTTCATTATGGGGACTATAATCTAACTTCAAGGTCAAGAAATTGAAAATAGTAAAATTGAGTAACAGTCTTATTCTTTCATTCCTTTATTCATTCATTCAGTTACTTACTTCTACTTGGGAATTGAGAAAGCACCCCGGAGCTGAGTAATACACAACCTTCTTTTTTTTTTTTTTTTTTTTTTGCTATTTCTGGAAGACTGAGCTTGTGGAAGGCAATTGGGCCACTGGGCTGAATCCCAAATGACGTAGTATGGGGCTCATAATTTAGAGCAGTGGTTCTCAAAGTGAGGTCTGTGGAGCCGTGAGAGTCCCTAAGATCTTATCAGGGAGTCACAGATCAGAACAGCTATTATGACAATACTGAGACCTTATTTGCCTTTTTTAATTCTCATTCAGTGGAGTTTCCCAGGCACTATGTGATACGTAATATAACACCAGATGGAATGCAGAAGTCAATATGCAAATGCAGCTCTCCTCTATTAAGCCAGACATTAAAAAAATTTGTTAAAACATAAAACAATGCTTCTCTTCAGTATTTTTTTTTTGGAAATAGTTATTTTTTATAAAGTGATGTCATTTATATTAATAGTTAATGGTTTTATAGTAGTTATTTTCAAATAAATTAATAGTTATAAAAATTTCTGTTTTAATTTTGAATATGACAAATATTGATAGATATAACCCACATAAACAAAAGTATGTTGGGGTCCTCAATAATTTTAAAGTCAATAATTTAAAAAGTCTTCTGAGACCAAAAATGTGAGAACCACCGAATTAGACAAACAGACTCACAAATTTCAAAACCCCACTGTCTCTCAGGAATTATCGCCTAGGGAGAATTCCCTTCTAGCCGGTGTGTAGGTTGGTGTAGAGCTAAAAGGTGACTCACATAGTTTAGGACAGCCACCCCCTTCCCTACTTTATTCCTCTGTACCCACTCCTTCCACAAGGGCAACACCACTTCTGCTTCCCCGGGAATTTGCAATCGGAACCGAATATTTAATCTCTGGCCTGAGGCCAAACCCTGGCATCCATTTCTTCCTACTGCACAAACACCTCAAAGCATTCTCCCACTACCGTGGAGCCTCCTACATAAAACCTGTTCAAGGGGGAGTCGTTACAATCAGCCCCTGGAGAGGGTGCTAATTATGTAGTTTCTGAAATGTTCTCTCAATAAGAGCCATTCAGTAATGGGGAAAAATAAAATAACTCAATCACAGTTGCAGAATTTATACTAAAAATCCATAATTAAAAAAATTGATCCTCAAGCATTTTCACTTCTATTAAATAGCCAAAAACAAAGTGGTGTTCACCTCTGGTCTTATAGCTAAGTGGCCTAGCAACATTTATATATCCACTCAAGAAATATTAATTGACCACCCACTCTGCATTAGGTACACTCTGAATGTTTGTAAATACCCAGCTTAGAAGATGTTGTGTATCCTGTGGTCAGCGCCTGATAAATAGTCAATAAATCTTGGCCTTTATAAAATGAGGTAACCGGAGACCAGAATAAACTTTGCATAAAATTTTTATTATGCTTCATTAACATAGGAAATTGGTTTTTTAGGAATTTTTTATTGAGGCATAATTGACATAAAATATTATATTGGCGTCAGATGTACAACATAATGATTCAGATTTGTATGCATTGTGAAACGATCAGCACAATAAGTCTACTTACCATCCATCACCATACAAAATTACCTTTTAGGATTTAGTCGCTTAGCAACTTTCAAGTATGCTCTACAGTACTATTGACAATAGTCACCATGCTGTACATTACAGCCCCTTGGCTTATTTAGTTTATAGCTGGAAGTTTGTACCTCTTTGCCTCCTTCCCCTGTTTTGCCCACTCCCCAGCCCCTTTCTCCTCTGGCAACCACCATTCTGTTCTCTGTAATAGGAGTCTGTTTTAAATGGACCACACTGGACAATTAAATTGGTAGTTTACTCCCAATTAGGGTCTCCAAGACGTGTAAGTTGCAAAGTCAGTAACAAATAAAATGGTCAGAGAAAAGGAGAGAGTCACGTAGTTTTGGTTAACCTGTGGTTATCCTCATGGGTACAATCATGAAATGGAAATAAACAGTGGCATCTGACAATGTGCTAAGATGGAAGCCTATGTAGTTGTGTTTTACTGGCTTCTTCATGCAACATGCTGGCTAGATACAGGCCTGCAGATGATTTATTATTTACTGTCTTTGAGCAGATGGTTCTGCCTGGCATTATGGCGTCAAATGAGCTCACTTAGTGGTACACTGTTTACACAGACTAAACAAAATCTGAAAAGCAATTTGACCCAATAAAGTACTGAAAGTAAACAGGATTCTCAATTACCCTTATTTCAGGAAAATATTATTGCTGACTGATTAAATGAAACCTTTGGTGTCTGGAGGACTTTCTGGGAGGACGAATCAGTTACAGACAGTCTGGGTTTTGGAAATAAGACAACGTTATATCTTCAGTGAGGCCTTAATGGATTCAGTTCCTCTTGAATGGTTATGTGAAAAGATAAATGTAATATAGTCCAATCCAAGTTTCTGCTGTTTAAATGCCAGGATGGGCAAATAATAGCACATATGTACACGGCACAAAACTCTAAAAGAGCCAAGTGGAAAAAATAAAAACACTCAATTTGTTTTCATTTATCTTCCATTACTTTAGAGGTAAAGTTGTCATTGCCGCTAATACAAATTAGTGTATAACAGCAACATAAATGACAAATAAAAAGAACCAACAAGAAAAACCAGTCACTGTTAACAAACGACTTATGTTAGCTATCCCAGCTACTGCTGGATAGGCATGGATGTTCTTTTAAAATTTATAGCTAGGGCTTCGATTTATAGAGCTGTTGCTATGTTCTATTTCCATTTGTTGGGTGTGCGGCATCTGAGTGCCAAAACAGCTAATCCATCTCTAGTTACTGTACACAAGGTTGTCCTGTGGGATGGAATTATTTCCCGGGGTTCCAGAACAATGTTGCCTTCTGGCTGGAAGTTATACTTGAATAGGTATTTAACATCATTCTTTTATTAATTGAGATGCACTAAATGATACCATGAAGGAGAAGAGCTCATCTGGCCACATAAGAGTTTACAGTTTAATCCTGAAACAGGTACATGAACATATGATTATAAAACTACTTGATAAAAGCTGTGATACACGCAAAGCCTCAGTCAGATTCTAACATTAGGGAAACAGGCTTAGGGGCAGGCCCAAGGCTGGGTGAGTGTGTGTCCAGAGAGCAACTCATACAAAGGGAAGTGAATTTGTTAGTTAGTCCTGCTATCCCATCCCTTGCACTCAGCTCCAATACTGCATACAGAGAGCATCGTGGTCTTCCATCTTCTAATCCTTAAAATCATCTTCTTCTATAAAGATTTTCCATCAGGCTATAAGCACCTCCTAACCCTTGCACCTCCAAGCCGATTTAGACCCTATGGAGCTCTTAGCATTACTGGAGTGGCCAGCATAAAGAGGAGGGCTGCTCTCTGGGTCTTGCCACTCTAAGCATGATCTGTGGACCAGCAGCAGAGGTATCTACCCGGGAGCTTGTGAAAAATGCAATGCAGCATCTCAGACCCCTTCCAGATCTATTGAATCAGAACCTGCATTTTAATAAGCTCCTCAGGTGATCAGATGCACATTATAGTTTGAGAAATACTGGTCTAGGGTCTCCTACGAGGCCAGGGTATTTCTCCAAGATGGATACCTCCGAAAGTAAACTACAAAATTCATCTGTGACGTGCTGGAAAGTCACATTAAAGATTTGGGACTTCATTGTAAGAGCAGTGGGAAGACCTTGGAGGCAGAACCGTTTCAGGACTTTGATAGGCCCTCTGCTTTCTGACTTTTGGAGGCACCACCTCCACAACATATTAAGCACATTCAAATAAACTGGCATCCCATTCAATATGCAGATATATTTTTTTGAAAAAAAAAGGAAATTTTTTATAATTTCATAAGTTGAGTTTTTATATGACCAAATTGTTCCTTTTGTTTTCTGAGTTAAATGAAATTGATATATATACATACATGCAAATACACACACACACTCACACGTACACTTGAATTGCTAGTTGGCATCATATCATGCTTTGTAGACATTTAATTAAACATTTTGTAATTTTCTCTTTTGTACTATGGAGGCAATGATTTTTTTCCAAGTCCCATATAATTCTACAGGTCCTTCATAACCTATGGTCCTAAGCGCTGTGGCTATACGCCTATTAGATTAATGAGCTTTGAGCAGAGAAGTGACAAAACCTGCTTTGTGTCCTAAAAAGATCACTTTGGCAGCAGTGTAGAGAAAGGGCTGGGGGTTGGCATGGAAGCAGGGAGACAGCGAAGGGACTCTCACAGCAGCTCAGGCACAAGACGGTCCTCACAGTGAGAATCAGATGAATATTAGGGATACATGTGATGGAACTGTCAGAACTTTGTGACAGATTTTTTTATGGAGAGTGAAGGAGAGAAGGAGATAAGGATGATTCCTTGAATTCCAAACTGAGAAATCTAAATGGAAAATGGCTTATTTGTATAAGAAACACTGAAGGAGGAGTAAGTTCTTGCTTTGTGAATATCAAATCCGTGTTCTGTAATATTCTATGGCAAATATCCATCAATAACTTACATATCCATCGTCCTAGAGATGGACACCACAGTACGCTCTAGCCCCTCACCATCACAACACAAAAGAAGCTTCAATAAACATCCTTGAACATGTGCCCACATGGACCTGTGTGAGAATTCCTCTAGGACACATAGTATACTCAGAAGTGAAATTTCCATTGGGCTGTTCTTAATTAGAGTAAATAATGCAAGATGGCTCTCTAGCTTGGCTCTACCAGTCTAATCTCCTACCGTTGACCCAGAATTTAAGTTCCATGAGAACAGGGCCTATGTTAGCCTTGCTCCATTAGCACTCACTGTCCAAGTACAAGAAAGAGAAGGTAAGAAGTGGGCTTCCTCCAGGATGGAAGCTTCGTCTGGCTGTTGCAGGATACAACGCTGGGGCAATGCAGGAGTGTGAAATAGTGCACTGCATACTAAACTGAGTAAGAAGTGGAGTAAAGACCGGGAGGAAGGAAATAGAGGGTCGGGAATTAGAGGTCACTTTAAAGTCAAAAACACACGAAGAGAAGGTAATTGAGCAAACAAGCTTGAAGGATGGAAGGTTGTGGTCATGGAGTGTACTGTCTTAACTCAGCCTGGGTTCTGTAGAAAACAGAGCCTGAGGCAAAGACCAATTCTTAATTAGGGGGCTTTATCTTAGGGAAGTGGGAGTAAGGGAGAAAGTGAAACGAGGGAGAGAAGGAGAAAAAGCAGAGTCAAGGTGGTGCATTACCAGTTTGTCCACAGCTTCTCTAGAAAATAAAGCTGGTTGTTGAGTCATGCTAGAGCAGCCAGAAGTACAGTACCATTGCATCTTTGAACAGCTCCTGGGTGGGCAGGAAGGGTGAGCAATTATCTGCTGCTTCTTCCTGGCTCTTCTCTCTCAATGGTCAAAGTTGGCTCCACAGGGCATTAATTCCACTGTATTTCTAAGGTGTGTTTTGGCCCCTCCAGGCAGTTGCTGGAGAAGCCAGAGCTTCTGCAGGTACAGTCAGGTCCAACGTGGGAGCTGGAACTACTAAGGCTCCCTCTACAGTGGGTGTTACAGAGGCCATGCTAGCCTGGCCCCTGCTCTAGGGAAGGCTGAGGTCAGTGTCAGCGTTAGACTGGGCTTTGCAATCATGAGGCACTGCTTTGACTATCGTGTCTAAGAAGCAAGGCAAACGCCTGAAGCCTTGGGGGCAGGCAGGTCCAAGCAGATCTGGGGCACACATATAACATCTCAATCAGTAATTTTAAAGGATATTCCAGGTGTGACTGTGGAAGTGGATGGCTGAAGCTGAGTGGAGATGAAGGAAACTGGATGTAAGTCTAAGGAAGGGCCAGCCCCGTGGCCGAGAGGTTAAGTTTGCGCACTCTGCTTCGGCAGCCCAGGGTTTCGCTGGTTCGGATACTGGGCTGGACATAGCACTGCTCGTCAGGCCCTGCTGAGGCGGCATCCCACATGCCACAACTAGAAGGACTTACAACTAAAATATACAACTATGTACTAGGGGGATTTGAGGAGAAAATCAGGGGAAAAAAAAAAGAAGACTGGCAAGAGTAGTTAGCTCAGGTGCCAATCTTTAGGGAAAAAAAAAAGAAGTCTAAGGAGTTTAGAGGTCCAAGTATTGGATGGATGGTCCACGTTGACTTTGAAATAGCACAGGATGGTGGAATGCCAAACACTGTGAGCCTAGCACATAGTTAGTATACACTGGCTGTATTATTTAATGAGCACCTGTTGGGGCCCAGGGCAGGCTGCTCCAAAATATCCTACAATAACATATTAATTATATTGAATTAAAGTTACTCGAGAAGCAAAGAGGGCCTTCTGACCCTCCTGTCTCTGCTCCCCTGAAGGCAGGAAATACATCTCCCCTGTGAAAGGTGCTCTGCCTGCATCCTCATCACCAGAGCTGGGGAATTCTGGGCTGAGAAGCTGCATTAACAAACCTCGCTAATTTACTACCTCAATCCTCAACTCTGCTTAAATTCCTCACTAATTACGTACCCCAAACCTAAGTTTCTTTGTCCTGTCAATTCTTCACAAATTTATTGTTTCTTTGTGTAACAGATATCTATACCGCCTGCTTTGTTCACTCTCTGAGCATCTTTTCTTTATAGACTCTAGTATATATGTATTAAGCTGGGTTTTTCTCCTGTGAACCTAGTCTTGTGTCAGTTTTACTATTAGTCCAGCCATAAGAACACAAGAGGGCAAGAAAGGGGATTTTCCCCACCCTGAGACACCCATAACTAGAAAAAATTCACTATTTAGGAAAGGCAATGCACTAGAGACTGAAATTCAGTATCTGCAGATAAAAACAGAAAATTAAATGTATGTATATGTTGGTCCTCTATAGTAAAATTTACTATCACTTGGTTGTTAATTAGGCAGATTATTAATTTCTAAATTGTGTCATTATTCCAAACAATTGTCTTTATTCCAGAGGGAAAATCAAGAACATATTTCTAATTCTTTCCATAGAATTTCAGAAACATAAGTACAATTCTTCTGGGTGACAAGTCCTGGCTCACTCTGTCCAGAGCATCTGGACCTGTAGTAGGTGCTGTGAGAGAGAAAGCAAAGATGAATCTGTTCTGAACCATGCCCTTCCGGTGTTTACAGTCAAGCAGAGGAGATAAGAACCGTAGATAGATAACAACAATACAAAGTAGAAAGTGATAAATACCACAAGAAGGACTGAGATAAAGTGCAGTCCTGTGGGAGCTCTGATAAAAGGGCATACACGTGTAGAAGTAATGATTGAAGCCATGAGGAGACAGAAAGAGAGAGAGGAAAAAGGAAAGGAAGGAAAGAAGGAGGGAAGGAAGGAGAGAGGAGAGAAAGGTAAGAAGGAACTAAGGACAGAATCCTGGGAAAATTTAGAATGAGTGGGAGTAGGGGTAGAGGAGGCAGGATATTCAAGGAGAGCACAGGTAAGTGACTGGTTAATTCAAAATGGGGGACACACATAGGCTCTGGCTGCTGCCTGGAGCGGCTGGTGTAGGGGTCTGGAATTGGCCACCCCAACATATGTCTCTTTGGCATGATTATTTGTGGCTTGTTACTTTGCAGACAGGAAAGCAACTGAAAAGTAGAACTTGCTTACCTTTTGTAAGAGACATTTACATTGCAAAGGAACTCTCCATCTGTAAAGATATCTCCCTCTCTGTACCAGAAGAAAGGAGATGACCTTCTCTCTAGAAACTTCTAATCAATGCCAAAGGCAAGGACTTAAATCTGCATTTTATTGTGCTTGTCTGGTAACCTCCTGTAACTGACTTCCCTCCCCCTCCCAACATTGGCATTTCTTAAGGATTAAGCATCTCTCCTTAGGCTAGGAACTGATTGCTATGCTCACCTGTGACCACCCAGTTCAAGACAATAGACTTGCCTCCTGCTATGCCCACTGAGATAGCAGACTACTATCTGCTGTGTCCATCAAGCCTTCTGCCGACAGGGCAATCTTGTGACTATTGTGGGAGGGACATTTCAATCATATGTCAAATATCCTGTTTGGGGGTATATAACCACTCTGTGCACCCCACTTCTTCAGTGCCCTTTCTTTCTTCAGGAAGAAAGGCCCCGGGCCATGGTTCCTCATAAATCTTTGTTTAATTTTCTCTTGCTATTCTGTCTCATGTGAATTTAATTCGTTCTCCGGCCAGACGAACCCACTTTGGATAGAGGAAATGTCTTCCTCCCCGACACTGGGAAATCACTGAAATGTGCTGTGAGTTAATGCCCGTGGGGCTCACCCTCCTCCCCACCAGGGATCAGCAAGGGGGGATTTGGCAAATGAGAGGCCATTGTCCCCTTGGAGAGATAAGGGTGGAATGGAGAATGGTGCTCCCAGGGCCAGGCCTGGAAGATTGTGTGATGAGCTCTCACAGAGGAAGTAGAGATCCTCAGCATAGGGTTCTCTCTCAAGTCTCTAGCATCTTGGTAAACTGCATTTGTTTTTTTTTAAAGAAAACAGAGACTGTAGATTGAAGAGTGGAGGTTTCTTTTTGATTGATTGTTTTTTACATATTGAAAACAACTGAGCTATGTATGTTCTGAAGATATAAGAATTAATACAACAAAGTCCCTGCTCTGAATTCCAATAAAGGAGATAGATAAGTTAACAAGTATTTGTGAGTTGGAGCAGCACTCCATTGTGGGATCACAGAGGAGAGAACCACTAATGCTGTAGAAGCAGTGAGATCTCATGGAAGAAGAAACGGCTTTGAGGTTGTTAAAAAAGAGAAAACAGGCTCAAAATGAAGTTACTTGTGCTATACCCCACATCACCAAACCAAGACTTAATGCCTAACTTAATAACAGTCAACTCCTCCCAGGGATGGAATCTTAAACCGGTCAATCTGAATTACCTGGTCAGCACTAGTGAGGGAATCTGCCTGATAGACCCTTTCTGTCCCCTAAAGGAAGGTGACCTTGCCACAGACAATCCAGTCTTCGCTGGTATAACTCCTTGTCCCTCTCTTGTCTGCCTATAAAAGTCTCTCATTTTGCACAGCTCTTCGGAGCTCCTTTCTGTCTGCTAGGTGGGATGCCACCCCATTCACGAATCATTGAATAAAGCCAATAAGATTTTTAACATTTATTCTGTTGAATTTTGTTTTTTAACAGATTTGCTGGCGGTGACAGGATCCAGAGGAAACTTCTTGATGGCTTTGGGGACAAAACAAAACACAGGTGCTGATACTCACAAACCTTTTGGGTGGTCTCTCCCACCATTTCTGAGAGCTGTGGGTAGCTCCTCTCAGTTCTGATTAACGGGCCATCTAGACTCTAACAGAAGTTCTGCTAACAGTGTGCAAGTCCTCAGCCCTTGGTTACACTGTGGTTTCCAGTCCAAGGCTTAGAGTCAGCTTGAGCTGGCAGACGGTTCCACCTGGAACCTGAGTCCCCAGCCCCATTTGTTGGGATCTGTGGGTTTGATCTGTAGTTTCATGTTGGGAATTGCTGGTGATGTGCACTGAGACCTTCTCTTGGCTAATCCACAGTACTAACTCTTTGGTTACTTCTTGTGTCCATAGTCCCATTTCCTTGGTTACTGTAGGTTTCTGTTAATGTATATATAAGGTAAAGGAATAAAAGATCTATTTCTAATGGGAATCTCAGAAGACAAGGCCAAAAAATTGGTGGGGATGGATTGAGCACTTAAAAGCTGTTACAACATTTGCCACCTAACTCTAAGACTTCTGTGTGGGGATAAGCTGGTCATGAAACAGGTGAGATTGACATTAGGTCACCTGCCAACTTCAGGAAAATTTCTATGCAACACTGTAAAACACCATAATCCCCAACCCAGTGGCACATCCCTCTTAGGTGTTAGTTTGGCTCCAAAAAACCCAAGACTTAGTAAAAGAGGAAAAAAAAAAGAAGAAATGGGATCCTTCAGTTCTGAAGAGTTGAGCATGCCACCTTCCAGCACGCCTGCTTATTTTATGTCTAAGAACCATGTTCCTGGAAGCTATAAATATCTACGAAAATGAAAAAGTCTTAACTAAAAACAACCTAGAATTACAATGGCCATTATGGGCAATGTTCTAATTAGACAAGGTCATTCATTTAAGAAGTATAGTTGAAAGCAAGGGTTCCCAAATCAAACAAACAGAATCAGATCCTATTTTAACTGGCATGCAGAAGGCTCCAAAAGGGTTCAAGATTCCAAAATAGCTTCATTGAAAGATTTGTGGCAGAAGGCAAATGAAAACTGAAGATACAAGAGGTACTTAAACAAGAGATAATAAGACTGACATGACTCCTATTGCTCCCTTCTGTCCTCTTTTACTGGAGTACTCACGTTCTACAATTCTTTATCTGAACTGCCTTTCACTCTAAAGAGACTATTAAACAATTACCTTTTAAAATGAAATCCTCTTTAAGTATCTTTCACTCCTTGGTCAAAGACCAAACTAAGGGCCATATTTAAAGAACTTCCTAGATGCAGGGAGGTTCCCCAAAAGTTTTCTGAAGAATATAGAGTCTTTATAGGAGCCTGTGACCCTGGGCTGCCAGATCCTTACCAGCTGTGACATGCTAGTAGGACCTGATGAAGCCCAAAAAAGGATGTGGGAAGCAGAATAGTGTAACCCTGAGGATGATATTTGAGATCCTTGATCTTCGACATGGTCCCCTATGGGCTAGAAAAAGCTTGAAAAACAACAACTCATCATTTAAAAGCTATTCCTAGAGTCCTCCCGGCCCAAACTGACTGGTCTATTATTCAAACATGTAAACAAAAGAAAGATGAACCTGTGGCAGACTTTAAAGCCCATCTGGAAGCTCTCTTCCTGCAGTATTCTGGGTTCCATGTAATAAATGACGTCACCCAATCTGCTCTAGCTGCCCTGTTTGTAAATGGATTATCTCCCGAGATTAGTGAATTGATAAAAAGGCAGAAAACAGGATGAGAGGCCACAGGTCTGACTGAACTCGTGACCATAACTGAACACTTTGAAAGGACTTTGAACAAGACGGTAACAAAAGTCCGCCAAGCTGTTAGCCTTACAGCTGCAACAGCTCCAAGGCCAGGGACCTAAAATAACACCTGGGCCTCCTGCATTGCACACTCCTAAGGGTGGGTCATCAAAACACTGGCCCAGCGGGTGTCTCATTTGTAATCAACTGGCACACTGGAAAAAAGATTGTCCTCAAAGGTCTTATGCAAATCCTTCAACATCAACTCCAAAGCCCCCACATCTAGCCCCAAAGGAGGGCTCCCATATGGGCCTCTCCCAGAGTTGACAGACTCTGTGGGATTCTCCAGAAAACTGCTACCAGTAATTCCCTTAAACAGCCAAGGGGAAACTAAAATTAAAATTAATGGGAAACTTTGCCAAAACCTGACAGATAACAGAGCTACACTCTACTTTAAACCCCACTGTCATAGGACAACAAATCCCTTGGAGTGCAAAAGAAGTTTCCAGAGTGGAGTATCTAATAAAATTGAATGAGTTTCTATCCCAACCAGTACAAATGACTCAGAGACCTTTCACTGAAAAACATTTCTTTTTGCTATACGATACAGCCCTAGTCAATCTATTAGGTAGAGCTCTCCTTTCTAAATTAAAAGGTCTAATATGTTTTGCTTCCAATGGAGACCTCGCCTTGGAATTTCCTCACCAATTTGAACCTGATATTTTTTTTTTCAAAGATTGGCACCTAAGCTAACAACTGTTGCCGATCTTTTTTTTTTTTTCCTGCTTTTTCTGGCCAAATCCCCCCAGTACATAGTTACATATTTTAGTTTTGGGTCCTTCTAGTTGTGGCATGTGGGATACCATTTCAACATGGCCTGATGAGTGGTGCCATGTCCGTGCCCTGGACCCAAACCAGCGAAACGCTGGGCCACCACAGTGGAGCGCGCAAACTTAACCACTTGGCCAAGGGGCTGGCCCCGAATCTGATCTTTTATATTTCTTAAAATTGGTTCTTGATATAGAAGAGGAAGAATTCCAGCACAAGATCCCTAATTTAAACGAGGTGCCTGAAAATCTGTGGGCTATCTCTAATATGGACATTGGGAGAATAAAAAGTGCAGAAGCTATAAAAATTTGGATAGACATAACTAAAGATCTTCCCATTGTCTCAATATCCATTAAAGCCTGAGGCCATATGAGGCCTCACACCAAGAGTAGAAGACAATTTCCCAGAGGTTAATTATTCCCTGTACCAGCCCCTGTAACATGCCGATCTTGCCAGTCCAGAAACCTAATGGGTGGGGATGGCAATTTGTCCAGGACTTGAGAGCCATTAGCAAGATACTTATTCCCCATTTTCCGTTTTCCGTTGTTCCAAACCTGAACACCCTTTTGTCACAAGTTCTACCAGACTCAAAATGCTTCATTGTTGTGGACCTTTGATCAGCCTTCTTCAGCAACCCTGTAGACCTCAACAGCCAATATCTACCGGCCTTTAGTTGGAACAATCAATAACAGACGTTGACAGTCATGCCACAAGGGTTTGCTAAAACCCCTTCTTATTTCTCCCAAGTGCTCCTTCAAGATTTAAATACCCTCCAGTTCCATGGGAAATTGACCCTTATACAGGACGTAGACAATCTCTTGCTATGCTCACTTACCAAAGAGGTATCCATAAAGGATTCCATTTATTTGCTGAAACAGCTGAAAAAGAACAGAAATTCTCTACGAAAAAATTGCAATTATCTCTAGACACTGTTAATTACCTAGATCATAATCTAAGCACTGATGGAATCCAGGTATCTCCAAAAAGAATTAATCTAATCAAAGAATTCTCTAGGCCCACAACTAAGTGATGGTTTCATGTATTCCTAGGCCTGGCTATTATAGACTACAGGTTCCTAATTTTTCTCCATTGGCTTCCCCACTCTATAAACTTCCTAAACTTTCTGTCCTGGAACCCCTTCCTTGGGAAGATATACATGAGCAGGCCTTCATGAGACTAAAACAAGAGCTACAAGAAATGCCTGCCTTAGGGCTACCTAACTATGCAAAACCTCTCAACTTATTTGTGCATGAGAGAGAGAACCAAGACCTGAGACTGCTCTGGCAAGAACACAGCAATAATCATAGGCCTATTGTCTATGATAGCATACAACTTGATTCAGTTGCTCATGCCTATCCCAACTGCCTTAAGGCTATAGTGCAGCGACAAAATTAGTAGGTCTCAGCAAATTTGACCTTAGGAAATGACATTTATTCACAGATTCTACATGTCAGCTGAAGTCTTCTTTTTTTTTTACATTTTATTTTTCCTTTTTCTCCCCAAAGCCCCCTAGTACATAATTGTAAATATTTTTTAGTCGTGGCTCCCTCCAGCTGTGGCATGTGGGACGCTACTTCAGCGCGGCCTGATGAGCAGTGCTCTGTCCGGGCCCAGGATCCGAACCTTGAAACCCTGGCTCCTGCCGCAGCGGAGCGCTCAAACTTAACCACTCTGCGATGGGGCCGGCCCCTGAAGTCTTAATTCTGAATTGACTCCACACTTCTCTGCAAGCAGACTAACCTCCTATGAGATCCTTCTGCTTTTATGATCTAATCTACATTTTAAATGTTGCAACGTTCTTTATCCCTCTATGTTACTACCCTTGCCTGATGAGGCTGAACCACATGACAGTCAGGTAATAATGTCTTATTTTGTGACACTGCATCCAGATTTACGAGAAACTCCTTTGACTAATCCTGATCTAATTTTCTTTGTTGATGGGTCACGTAAAAATGGAAAAGGGCATTTCTAAGCTGTTTGTGCTGTTACTACCCAATATGAACTACTTGAGAGGGGAAACCTCCCACATGCTACATCAGCCCAACAAGCAGAGCTCCATGCCCTTACCAGAGCATGCCAGTTATCAGAAGGTCAAATTGTTAATATTTTACTGACAGCCAGTATGCCTTCTGGGTCATCCATGATTTGGAGATGTTATGGAAATAAAGGGTTTTCTTTTTCTTTCTTTTAAGATTTTATTTTTTCTTTTTCTCCCCAAAGCCCCCCAGTACCTAGTTGTATATTTTAGCTGTGGGTCCTTCTAGTTGTGGCATGTGGGATGCTGCCTCAGCATGGCCTGATGAGTGGTGCCATGTCTGTACCCAGGATCCGAACCGGTGAAACCCTGGGCTGCTGGAGCAGAGCGTGTGAACTTAACCACTCGGCCACGAGGCCAGCCCCCAGGTTTTCCATTTCCGTTGGGACAACAATAAAAAATGGACAACAAGTAAATGACCTTCTTGCTGCTATTCTTTTACCTTCTGAAATTGCTGTCATTGAAATTGAAGAGCACGGTAAAAAGAATGAATCAGTATCAAGGAAATGCCCTGGCTGATTTTCACACAAAGGCAGGAGCAACAGAATCTATAAAGGTTGTGGCTCATGTAGATGAAGTCCATTCTGCTCCTGCAAAAAACGACTCTTTGTTCCTAGACTTTTGCCTGATGGCAAAAGCCTTTTGGACATCCTGATGTCCTTGCAACATGGCAACATTTTGCTCCTGAATCAGAGAAATCTTGATGAGCAAACAATGGTTATGAATTCAGTGAAGAGTTGGGGCTGTGGGAAACCCAAGATGGCTCCTTGGTTCTTCCTGGTTCCCTGGCAAAGCCCATTTTTTGGTTTTTGCATTCCTTCACCCACCATGGTGCAATTAAGATGACTCAAATTATGAATAAACATTGGTGGGGAGACTTCTATAAAATTATGAAAACAGTTTACCACCAAGTCTGACCTCTCAGGTCCATAATCCTGGGAAAACTATTTTTGTTCCAAGGGGCCTCAAACCACCTCCTTCTGGACCCTTTGAGCTGGACTTCATTCAACTACCACCCAGTATAGGTTATCCATATGTTCTGGGTATTGTATGTATGCTTTCCAGATGGATTGAAGCCTTCCCCTGCCACAAGGATGATGCCCTCACAGTGGCAAAAAAACTGTTAGAAAATGTGTTTCCCATTTGGGCTATATCTTGCACAATTGCCAGTGATCAAGGTACCCATTTCACTGGGCAAATCATATAAGCCTTAACAAAACCTTGCAAACTTCCTGGAATTCTCACTGTCCCTATTACCCTGAAATATCAGGCAAGGTTGAGAAAACTAATGGGATCCTCCAGTCAAAATCTCTAAACTTACTGAGACTACTGGACTCCCTTGGCCTAAGGTATTGCCTCTAGTCTTGCTGACTGTTCACAGTACTCTCGTTGGGAAACATAAACTCACTCCCCATGAGACTGTCACCAGGAGATCACTGTCTATTGGTATAGAACTTTCTGCTAGTATGACCAGCTACTGTAAATCTTTAATGTCTTATGCTAAAGCCTATCATCAATAGGTTAAAGAAGCTTTCTGGAATCCCAATTCAAGGGATCCTGTTGGTCACATTCTGGAGCCTGGTGATTCCTGTATTCTGGAAACATCAACAAAAGAAGACAGCTCTTGAGCCCCACTGGAGGAGACCAGTGTTCCTGATCACTGACACTGCTGTGAAACTAGAAGGCCTTGAACCTTGAGTACAGATCTCACAGCTGAAGAAGACTCCACCTGACATCTCGTCCTACACAAATGCTGGAGCCCTCCAAATCAAATTGACTAGGAGGAGAAGTAGCTGACATCTATGTAGACTGCTTCCACTCAAGTTGCCAATCAAGACTTCATACTTTAACTACACGTGGAACCCTTTTTTCTTCTTTTTCTCTCCTTTACTCTGGCATAAGCCTGGAAAGATAATGCCATCGTCTGTATCTTGCAGGCCATTGTCAAGGGCGGTAACCTTTCAGACTGCTGCATTTGTCATCAAAAACTCCAATCTGCCCATGATGCTAAAGACTCCTTGGTTCTCCCTGTGACCAATGTCTTTTATTTCCCAATGTCCCCATAAACTACAATCAACTCCCCTCTTAGGAGTCACTTACAGAGTCCAACTTTTATGGCCAGAACATCCAGTGTCCTGTTTTCACCTTTCTCCAGTTATAACTATATTTGCCCAATTAGACACAAAACCTAAGCAAGTTATAGTACATTTGCACCTCCATGGTCTTAGGATTATCTAAATCATATCTGCCCCCAAACATGAAAAGATCTCACCAGCAATACCTATCTTTGCAAGGAATTTAGAACAACTTTTTATTTCAGGCTAGGAGATTTACTTCCTGTATGCACTAAAAACCTAAATGATGCCTGGCTTGAGTGAGCAAAGGCAACAATCCCTGGGAATGAATCCATTAACAGTGCCACCTTAATGGGAGTGGTTTGTGCCCTGATGAGATTTATCTTTGTCTGCAGTGGTTATCACTCTCCTGGAGCCTATCAATGCCCACGTGGCTGGTGTATAATCAGGTAATGCCTCTTAGGTTACCTAACTGTGGCCCTAACTCTTCACAAATTGAGATATCTCATTGGTTGACTCCCCTGAATTTACACTATGGAGTTAGAAAGGACCTACCAGGAGGTGTTCATGATTCAGGATTCGCTTCTTTTGACAGGTCTCTACTCCCTTAGTTAGGAATGAGTACCAATGAGGCTATTATCAGAAACCTCTCACTAACTCTTGAAGATATTACAGAATTCACTGCTAAAGCAATAGCTACTCAACAAAGATCCTTAGACTCTCTGGCCAAGGTTGTTCTTGATAATAGGATAATAGGATAGCCGTTGATTACCTTTTAGCTTAACAAGGAGGTGTCTGTGTCATGGCCAACACCACTTGCAGCACCTGGATTAACACCTCTGGGGAAGTGGAAACTCAGCTACATAGGATCACTGAATAAGCCACTTGACTTAAGAAAGTGACTCCTTCAAGGGAGTCTTTTTTTGACTTATTTGATTTTGATTGGTTTGGGTTTTGGGGACCATGGTTCCAAAGTGAACTCCAGACACTGGGAATTACCCTGCTTATAATAATCAGAGTAGTCTTTCTGGTGCACTGTATTCTCTCAAAAGCTTTAAATGCATGTTTGCAGCTGCTAATCAAAAAGCAAATGATCTCCCTAAGTCTAGAACATCAGAGAAGGAATGAAGAGAATGAATGACTTAAAGAACGTGAACTTGAAGTTGTGACCTGTGAATACCACAGAGATTTAGCAAAAAGATGCTATGACCTGTGACTACCACAGAAAAGTTAGCAAAAACTGTGAGAACTTCAGAGTGGTAACTGGGAGTGGCTCTAATGCCTTAAATTTTGATGATATCTCTCAGGCAGAGCGTCTGACCAAAAGGGAAGAATTGCTAAAAAAAAGACAATAGGCCAAAATGGAGTCACTTGTGCTAAGCCCCACATCACTAAAACGAGACTTAATATCTAACTTAATTAGTTTTAACCTCTCCCAGGAATGGAATCTTAAACCAGTCAATCTGGAATTACCTGATCAGCACTAGTGAAGTAATCTGCCTGATAGACCCCTGCTGTCTCCAAAGGAAGGTGACCTAGCCACAAACAATCCTCTCTTTGCTAGTGTAACTTCCTTGTCTCTCTCCCTTCTGCCTATAAAGGTCTTTCATCTCGTACGACTCTTTGGAGCTCCTTTCTATTTGCTAGATGGGATGCTGCCCAATTCATGAATCATTGAATAAAGCCAATAAGATCTTTAACACTTACTCAGTTAAATTTTGTATTTCAACAAGGTGAATAAAGGGATTGCTGGCTGCAGGGAGGTTAGATAACTGAAAACCTATGCTGGAATCAATTGGTTCAGCTTCATAACCACATCAAGTGATGCTGGCACTAGGAAAGCAGAAACACCAAGGCAAATGGTAGTATTTTTCCTGAGTTAGGGTTTGGCAAAGCTAATGTGACAGAAGGGCACAGTGATCTAAGGTGCTAGCCTTAGCAATTAAAATGACTTCCCATGGGGTCCATGTGGTAAGATAAGCAAGCCAAAAGACAAATGAGAGAAGAAAGGAGGGAGGGCAGCAAAACCGAAGAGATGAGGAGAAACTGGAGTGGGATCCACCAGGATGGCGGTTTTCCTCTCTTACATCTTCAGAAAATCTTTTGGTGACTGATAGAAGAAAGCTCAGCTTGATCCCGGGGGTGCCCCAAGCTGGGACTCAAATATTGTGAGCATGAAGACTGAGCTGATGGGCCGAACTGGCAGAAGTCTGTGTGCAAGGGCAACTATACAGCCTCCTGGGAGGGAATTTATCCCAAGAAAATAGGATTCAGGCTGGACGAGCTTGAATTAGAACTTAGTCGTGCAGGGTGTTGGGAGTCTGAGTTCAGCATGGAAGCATCACTGTAATCTGTTCCCAGCTCAGTCCCTTGGATGCAGGTCCACGTGAGAAACAGAAAGTAGGAAAAACAGAGATTTCTCTAAAACACCGAGGCTATTTAGGTCCTTCTCCAACTGCGTGTAACCCAAAGATGGGCATTTTACCCTCCACATCTCCACAGCCTACCTTCGAGTTTTGACATCACATGAACCCTAGTGCTCTGGTCACAGTGCTTGGCAGAGAGGAGAGGGGTTATTCATGAATACATGCCCTGCACTAGCAGTGGGCCCAGAGAAACCTTGCAGAGGGTGCCTGGAGAGGGGGTGTAGCCAAGAAAGACCGGGGGATTTTGGCTTCTCACTGTCTCTGCAGAGGCAGAAGAGGTCAAAGATTTCAGGCTCTGAAATTGGATAGATTGGCTCTGCAACTTACTAGCTCTGTGAACTTGATCAGGCTATTAAGCTCTGAGGTTGCTTCCTGAGGGATGCTTACCTCTTTGGATCAAGGTAGTGAATGAGAAACTGCATGTACACCTTTAACACGTGGCACAGAGTCAGACCACACATGCAATTCCATCTGCCTGCAGCTGCTTCCTCCTCACTCTTTGCTGACTCTTCCTCATCTTAAGTTTAAATGTCACTTTTTCAGAGGAGTCATCCCTGGGCCCTTCTAGCAGACTCTGCCTTGCCACCTTTTCCTTTTTGTTTGGGTATCCACTCCTCAAAGAACGCAATCCTGAAGAGTTCAGGGGAAAATCCTGAAGAGCCCAAGCCAATTGTGGTAATTCTCCCTCCATTCCTATCATTTAGGTGTGGGCATGTGACGCATGTTGGACAATGACAGATGAGAAGTCTGCAGGAAGCTTCTGAGAGATTGCCCCACTCTTGTAAACAGACACACTCTGCTACCATTGGGCATTGTGAGGATTATAACGGGAGCTGCTCCACCCATCCTGGGACCATGAGTGGGGCAGACCCAGGTACAAAGCTGGTGTCCTGGAGACGGCAATGGGGAAACCGGAAACAGCGCGGGCCTTCCCTGACATCATCAAGTTGCTGAATTTACCGGCTAGGGCCTCTCAACCTTGGAACTTCTTGCCATACTAAACAGTAAATTTCCTTATCGTTGAAGACATTTTAAATCGGGTTAATTATTAATTGCAGCCTCCTACATCTAAATTATGACCCCATAAGTTTTACTGTCATGTTATATTTTCCTTCAAGCGTTGATCACATTTATAGTTACTTTCGTGTTTTTTAATTCGAGATTGTAGATTCTAAACTGTCGAGATCACACGTTGATGTTTTTCACCAGTGAATTCCCAGATTTTAGCACTGGGTGTGAAGCATAGGAGGCACTCAAACATATTTGCTGAAAGAATGAACACAGGGCTTGAAAATAGTCCCTTTTCTCCTCCACCTCCTCCTCCTCCTCTTCGTTCTCTGCAATTCAGCATGGTATTGTACAGAGTACAGGATCTCTGGGAAGGAACCTAAGTTTCTCCTCAGACTCTGATCGCGGGCAGCAGCTGCACTCTACCAGTGGTTTTCAAGTTTTTACCTCAAGGAACAATAAGAAAATACATATTACGTGACTGACCCAGTACACACTTACCTACATATTTAACTGAAATGAAAGATTTGTAGAGCATATTTACTCTTATGATGAGTGATATACTTTGATATTTTTATTCTATTCTATTCTACTTCATTTAAAAAATGCAAGCTTTGACCCGACACATCATTTTTCGGACTCATTAATTAGCAACTCACAGTTTCCCCCAGAAATGGACTAAATGAAATGTAAGGACTTTGAAAATCTCTGATTTTCTCCTTTGTTCATAACTGTTCATAAACATCCAGCCCGTTGACTTAAAAGTCAATTATTACTGTGACTTAACAAGACTTATTTTCCCTTTTTCTGTGGAATTCTCCTCCATCCCCATCTCCTCAAGTTGGGCAATTTTGAAGGCCTGCATAAAATGGAAAGATTCTGGCATATGTTCATGAAATAGTACTTTGCACTTTTGCTTATTTTTTTCCGGTTAGCACAAACCCAAACAGAACTACATTTTTCCTCCTCTGAAATTTAACGGCCCCGTTCAACACACTTTATGCGCGCCTCATTTCTACATAAGTTTACGTATGTAATAGTGCAGACCGGTATTACATGAGTCCCACTGCACCATGTGGTTTAAAACCCTGGAGAGCTGGGTTCTGACATTCTCTGGAGGCACAGCGAAGAATAGACCCTCACTGTACTGCCCATTCCTCAACACAGAAACTGCCCTTGTCCTCGGTGGATTTGCCAGAGAAATTCCTCTGGGGGCAGGAGGAAAGGGGAAAAGCCACACGAAGATCTCACAACTCCAGAGCACAGCAAATAATGCGGTGGGGTATATATATATTTAGAAAACCATAATGCAAGCCTCAGGAGAAAACATGTAATCAAAAGGCGTCAGCGAGAGCATTACCAGCTTGGGTGATCAAGAAAGTTCTCTGCCAAAAGACCTATGGATTCCGAAGGTATAATCTCTGTCCCTTGAAACTGGGTTCAAATCACTGCCCCCAGCGTCACGTGAATTAGCAAACGAGATGCAAGTTATGGCTCCAGAGTCCAGGAAAAGCTCGTCGCCGAGCTGCTCGGGGGTCACATGTCTTCCACAAGGGCATCGGTGTGACGGGGGAGCGCACGTCCAGGATACGTGCGCCTGTTTGCGCTCTGGGAGCAAAGGAGAGGTGGGAGACACCTCGCAGTGAAAACACACTGGAGGGGTGGGGAGAAAGGGCGGGGAAGGAAAAGATGAACACCTTCCTGAACTTTCCTCTCCCCTCGTCCCACACACTTGAAATAGAAATAATAACAACATGAAAAAAATGCTTACAGCCCGATGTTATCTCCCTACTTAAGTTGCCTCACTCTGGAGGGTATGGGGTATAAAGCGCAGACTGCGGCTGTCGCCGCCGGCTGGTGTCGGGAGCAAAGGTGCGGCGCTGTGGGTGCGCGCGGTAACCCCACCTTTAGGGAAGCAGGCATCCCGCTGTTCCACGCCATAGCCCCGGCTGACCCCCGCCCCCTCTGTCTCCTCTTCTCCTCCCTCCTCCCCTCCCTCCCTCCCCGCGCGGCCGCTCTGCACCGGCCCCGCGGAGGAGCCAGGCGACAGCACCCAGGCCGCCGCAGCTCCGGCCCGCAGCGCGCTCGTCTGCGCCCCCAGCAGCCCCCGCGGAGCCCGCGCGCCGGCGCCCGCAGCCCCGGGCCCGCGCGGCGCGCCCTGCGCCTAGCCCGGGCTCGCTGAGCCGACCTGCGCTCGGCTCGGGCGCCGCTGGCGGCGGGGAGCGCGGCGTGGCGAGGCCGCGGAGACGCAGGGGCGGCGGTGCCGAGGGGACGAGCTGCGCACCTGGAAAGTTACCCGGCTGCCTGGTGAGGATAGCGGGCAGGGGTTTGGGCACCGGGGTGCGCAGGGGGGACGGGGTCGGAGTGCGCGCGTGTGCCTGCTGTGCGTGGGTTGCGCGTGTGCGCCTCTGTTCCACACCCAGCCTGTCTCGTCTCTGGACTGTTGTGTTTGCTTGCGGACGTGTGCACGCGTTGCATTAACTTGGTGTGGCAGCCTTTCGTGAGCTCCTGGAGGCCGGGGAAGGCTACTTGATTTTAAGAAGGGGCAGGAGGGGGGATTCAGCCCCAGGGAGGAGTGCTCAGGGTTCGCACGCCTGTAGCCCGGGGCCCCCGAGGAGACTGTTGCTCCGGGCTGGGGGCTTCGCGGTGCTGTCAGGGCGTGCGCTCCTGGCTCCGCTTTGCCGAGCTCTGGGTAGCTGCTAGGAAACGAATACTTTGAGTCCTTGTAAACTTGTGTGGGTGTCCTGTGTCACTCTCAGCATCGTGAGGCGCCTTCAAGTTTCTTGCTGTGTATTTCGTGGTGATGCAGAAACGAGCAAATAAACAAATCAGTCACTTTGGGGATGAGAGAAAATGCAATGGGTGCAAGTTTGAGAAGAACTAGAGTGCAGATATACAGCAGTTGAGACCATAGCTGAGAATGGAAAGAAACGACGCTGACAGAATGGACAGGTAGACAGGATGACCCTCTGACAAACGCCTTGGTTTCCTGATCTTCATCTTGTTCCCGAAGTTCCCAGGGGCTTTTTTATACAGGGGGATAGCAACATACACCCCCCACCCCGCCCCTCTCCCCCCGTTCCTTAGAAATTATCTCTTTTCTTTGCAAGTTTCTATTTAACTCCTGGAGAAGGTGATCGACCCACATAACATACAGTAGCTGTTGCCAGTACTCCTGTTTAGTTTTACACAGGAGCGTGGGAGCTAATATGGTGGAGAATTCTCTTTAGAGAATTAGAGGCCATCCTTTCTATTGGAACATTTCATAACTAAGAATAAAGGACATAAAAAGATGGTGCACAGAGAGCTTTCTTTTTTACATGAAATACTTCATTCCAGTCCTCTGAAATCCCTGCAAGTGAAGCTAATTCACCTCACAGTGAAGGCATATGTTTCCTGGATGTTGCCCAAGTCTTTAGATCCCACATTGTCTTGCTGCCTCTAGGCTGTTTTCCTATCAATTATCCCCTCTTCTCCTATGTTTTCATTTTCTCTATGTTCGCTGGTTCATTATTCTGAGCTTACAAATACTACTCTCACGTTTTCACTATTGTAAAAATCCATTGCATGGACCATGATACCATATTGGAGTCCCTACTCTCAGTGTCAGCTTTGTAATCGGATTTCTATCCCAGTCTTCTGTGAAAGGCTAAATTCAGTGCTTTTCCGTCTGATCTCCTTTGCTTTGATGTGTCTGTGGGATGTGAACCGCAGCCTGCTCACCTCTTGAAAATCTTATCTTCCTGGCTTCTATGATACATCTCTTCTTTGTACAACTATTCCTTCTCCATCTTTGTTGTTTGCTTCTCCTCCTCTTCTCCTATGAATAATATCCACAGGTATTATCTAAATGTACATACTTAACAATAGAGACATTCCTTGCTTTTCTCCCTTAGTGATCTCATCTACTAATGGGACTTCAGTTCTTACTACTATCATAGCGGTCTCTTGACTTGACCTTTCTTCTTTGCTACCATCTGCTAGACATTTCCACCCTGATGACCCACCGGCACCTCAAACTCACCAAATATAAATCCAGATTCATTACCTTCTCCATAAAGCATACTTATTCTTCTAACCGTGGTCAGTGTCACCGTGCCCTAGCCCATAGATGGTGCTCTATTTTTAGGTGAATGAATGAATGAATGAGTTAATAGTACTGCCTTCCTTCAAGCCTTCTAAGATCAAAACATTGGAATCATTTTGACTTCCCTCTTGTGTACACCTATTTAATTACCACATTTAGAAATTTTGTCCCTGCAGTATTCCTCCCGTCATGCTTGATTTTTACTATTGTTCCCTCCATGTCTTCTCTCACTTTTACCAAAGCAATAGCTTCTTCTTACCATATCTCTAGTTTTTCTCTCAAACTTCCTATAGACCGAGACACTCTTACTCTCCTCACTGCCAGTGTCCTGGGCACTTTCTTCTTCTGCTTCAGCTTCAGCCACTACTTATGTATCGATGATTGCTAAATATTTTCAGCTCCTGCTTTGGATTTTCTAGTCCTTTGTTTCTTGCTGCCTACAGAACTTCTCTACCTTAAGGTTTCCACAGGTCCCTCAAACCGAGCTTGTCCAAAATTAAACTCACGGTCTTATCCCTCAGATCTGCTCCTTATTTTGCTTAATGACATCACCTCTTACTCAGTTGCCACAATGGAAACTTCCAAATCTTTATTGTTTATCTTATCAGTGCTCAGATTTCATCAGCTGTAATCTCCGGACCTACATCTATAAAATTATATTTATGTGTGTTTGCCTGTTTATCTGCAAAGGTAGCAACCAAAAGGAGCTGAATGGAATGCCACCACATTTGGCAGTGAAAATACAGGATATGTGGCGTTTATAAAATTCACTGTAAACATTTTGCTGGGGGAGGGACACTTCAAAGTGATAAGAAGCCTCGGGAGTAGCTGAAACTTTGGTTCCATAAGAAACTCATATAACTGCGTTAACAAGAGAAAATTACCCTCCAAACTAAGATGTCGTGGACAGGGAAAGCAATCAGTAGATTCAAAACTGAGCCCCAGATCAACAGTCAGGTCAGATGGACAGATGCTTTTAATTGTGGCATTGATATGGGGTTGAGCTGATTCTCACAAGGACCACTCTGTGTGGTTTGCTTCGGGGAGGTGAAGCGGAGATTTATATGTTCAATGATGGTTATTTTCTAAAAGAATTTTGATGAGACGAAGATAAGAGTAACATCAACTGACTGCATCAGTTTCATATATACTTAGAGGACTGTCTATAAAAGCCTGTATAATTCACTCCTTTAACTTCAGGCAAACCTGCAAGTATTATGAAAAAGAATGTGTTCTACTTTTCATGATTTGTTGAAGTGAAGGAAATTTCAGAGTTGCCTGTAGCCATAGCTTTTACCAAATCTCCTATGATAATGTTTTTCTCTTCTGGCTGCCACGGATGTGGTCCATTTTTTCTTGAGTTCAAGACAATAGGATGGGATTGGGATTCTGTCTGGCCTTAATTCTGTCCTCCTCACTTCCTACTTAGATTGGTGCAATAGTCTATTACTTTATCTTTCTTCTAAGCTCTTTTTACTCCATTCCATACTTATTACCAAGAAAGTTATTTTTCTAAAGGACAGGTCTGACCACATAATGTGAAAACAACTTGACCTACACTAAAATCCAGATACCATAACATGGCATATGAAATTTTTTAGTACCTTATACAGTATCTTGGTTTTCAGCATCATTTCTCCTCATTCTCCTTCACTTATGCATTTCAGCCTGTTCCCTGAGTATGCTGTCAGCTTTCTTGCATTCATTTGTTAGTACATGTTCTTTCTTTTTTTGATTAATAGACTTTATTTTTTAGATTTACAGAAAAATTAGGTGAAAAGTACAGAGAGTTTCCATATAGGCCCCCCTTGCTCTCTTCTTAACATCTTGTATCAGTGTGGTACTCTTGTTATAATTGATGAACCAATATTGACAGTGTTATTAACTAAAGTCCAGAGTGTACATTAGGGTTCATTCCGTGTTGTACATTCTATGAGTTTGGATAAATGTATAGTGACATGTGTCCACCATTACCATATTATACAGATAGTTTCGCTGCCCCAGAATTCCCCTCTGCTTCATCTATTCATTTCTCCCTCCTTCTCCCCAAGCCCCTGGCAACCACTGATCTTTTTACTGTCTCCAAGTTTTGTCTTTTCCAGAATGTCGTATAGTTGGAATCCTGCAATATGTAGGATTTTCAGATTGGCTTCCTTCACTTAGCAATATGCATTTAAAGTTCCTCCATGCCTTTTCATGGCTTAATAGTTATTACTTTTTATCACAGAATAATATTCCATTGTCTGGATATACCACTGCTTGTTTATCCATCATTCATTGAAGGACATCTGGGTTGCCTCCAGGTTTTGGCAATTATGAATAAAGCTGCTGTAGACATCTGAATGCAGGTTTTGGTGTGGACATACATTTTCATATCAGTTAGATAAATGCCAAGGAGCATGCTTCTGGATCATGTTTGTTTAGCTTTGTAAGAAACTGCCAAACTGTCTTCCAAAGTGGCTGTACCATTTTGCATTCCCATCAGCAAAGAATGAGAGTTCATGTTGTTCCATATCTTCTCCAGCATTTGGTGTTGTCAGTGCTTTGGATTTTGGCCATGCTAATATGTGTGTTGTGGTGTCTCGTTGTTTTGAGATTCCATAACGACATATGATGTTGAGCATCTTTTCATATCCTTATTTGCCATTTGTGTATCTTCTGTGGTGAGGTATCTGGTTAGATCTTTTGCCCATTTTTCAGCTGAGTTTTCTTGTTTGTTTTCTTATTGTTGAGTGTTAAGTGTTCTTTGTATATTTTGGATACTAATCCTTTATTAGATAGGTCTTTTACAAATACTTTCAGTCTATGGCTTGTTGTTTCATTCTCTTAACAGTGTCTTTTGGGGAGCAGAAGTTTTTAATTTTAATAAAGTCAAGCTTATCACTTTTTCCTTTCATGGATCATGCTTTTGGTGTTTTATTCAGAAAAGTTGCCACTAAAGCCAAGATCACTTAGATTTTCTCCTAGTAGATTGTCTACTAGCAGTTATATAGTTTTGTGTTTTATATTTAGGTCTTTGATCCATTTTGAGGTAAGTTTTATAAAAGATGTAAGGTCTGTGTCTAGATTTATTTGTTTTGCATATGGATATCCAGTTGTTGCAATACAATTTGTTAAAAAGACAATCCTTTCCCCAGTGGATTGCCTTTGCTCCTTTGTCAAAGGTCGGTTGACTGTATTTGTGTGGTTCTATTTCCAGGCTCTCTATTCTGTGCCATTGATCTATTTTCTATTCTTTCACTAATACCCCACTGTCTTGATTATGGCAGCTTTATAGTAAGCCTTGAAGTCTGGTAGTATCACCACTCTGACTTTGTTGTCCTGTAATAATATTGTGTTGGTTTAGTTCATATTTTTTGATCAGTAAGTTTTTCTACTGAGTTATTTTGTTGGATAAATAATGTTAACAGTGATAAAAATGGTAATATTTAATATTTACTAAATACACACTATGTGTCAGTCACTGTGCTAAATTCTTATCGTGGTTTATCTCGTTTAACTCTAACAACTCTAAATTATACACAACATTATTTTATCTGTCTGTTGATCTATCTATATGTCTCTCTCTCTCTTCTGTTATTCACTCTCAAGCCAAATATCATGCCCAAGTGACAGTGCTTGGATTGGGACTCTGGCCCTATAACCTTAGCCAGCACTGTACCATCTCCCATATTTGTGGATATACGTGTGGCTATACTTGTATATATACGTATACGTATATATATATATATATATATATATATATATGTGTATAAATGTGTGTGTGTGTGTGTATTTATATCACACTCCAGATGGACAGAGAGAGAAATAGACGTTATCTAGATCAGAGCCAAGATTTTGGTTTCAAACTACTTTGAGGCTGGAGGAAAAACACAACTAAGCTTAATTCCTCCCACATTGGCTGCCAGGTGTTAATCCGCCTGCAAGAGCCTTCACAGTCAGTTTTGCTTTTCCTGTGTCTTTTCTAGTTACCTCTTATGTGTGATATTTCCTAAATAGTATTTAAATTAATGTAATAATAATTTATAGTTTTATATGCTTTTCCTCTCTTCTTGTTAAATGCCACTGCTCATTCTATTCCTCTCTCCTGTCTCTGGCTGCAGTTGAACTATGTTTTTTTGTTGTCTTCAAAGATTATTACGTGGGCCTTTTTGGTTTAAGGATTACACTGCAATATGTGAAAATACATAGTGGCTACATGAAGAAATTACAGAGCTTGAGGAGTCCTTGCAGTCCTGGAACCAGGGCTAGGTCATTCACAATGTTTTCTAGTCTCCATCTTTTGATGAGGCTTCTCTTACCGGGGAAGTTTCCCAGGCTATTTGTTCCGGAGTGACTTCTTTTCTTAATAGAACATGTGATCCAGACAGACTAAGATTCCCCTCCCCCACCCCCAGGGGAATAATTTGCATCTTTAAAGACCTCCTGCCTGGAAGATGTCCAGACTAGACTTCTGTCCCACCTAGCAATGATCCCCTCTGGACATTTCCTCACACCAAGACACTAAGTGCCCTGTCTCTAGTCACGTACTAGAGGATTCTAAGTAATTTATAGAAGGTTACACAGCTGGGAAAGGGCAGATTGTCTTCCTCCTCTGGCTGGCCTGACTCCATTGCTCATGTTAAATCCTGATCTTTATCTCCAGGTTCATTTCTTATTACATCATGTGCTGCCCTCTGATTATAAGAAAGGTTCTAGTAACGTATGGTTGCTAGATTGATGGAGCAATATCCTGTGGTTCACTTCTCCTTGTGGCTAGTAATACATATTTGAGAAATAGCTTATCTGTCTTAGTGACTGATACAGGAAACAGAGTGAATCTAATTGGGTTTTATGAAGCCAGACACTTGAAGCCTTGGCTTGAGGTACATCAGTATTTAAATGGGGAAACTAACCAGGAAATCAGACTTGGTATTGAGCCATTTAGTAACTTACTACATCTTAAATTAGTGACTTGAAGGATGAGTTAGTTACTCTCATTGCACCCATCTTTGGAATTCTAAACAGCTTGAAAGATTTATACAGCTTCCAAAATGACCTCGTTAAAGTCAGGGAATAGTTGTGTTTTGGGAAAATTTAATATCTTCTACTTAATTGTGCTTCAAGTTTGTAAAATTGTTGGATTGGTACAGAGTGTTTTGAATGCCATACATAGAGCAAGAATGATGCTAAGCCTTTTCGTATTTAGAATGCTAGAACTGTTTTCTGTGTCAAATTTGACTGCAAATTCATGGAACTATGACACTGATAGAGTATGTGACACTTAGTTAGGTCTTAGTAAACAATTGTTTTTTGAATAAAGAATGGGTTGTTAGTTTAATATTAGATTTAACAGTTTTTGTGCTTACTTTTGTTCTTTATAAGGCAGCTCCTTTTCCTCTGACCACTCCTTCCCTCCGTCCTGCCTTGGCAGAGGAGTACTTGTCCACGAACCAGAAAAGTATGTCTAGAAGATGGCTCACTGCTACGTGTTAGAAACTTACGCACACGTTAATTCAAGGTACCTTTGGAAGTACCTTTCTCATGCCTGTCGTTCTGAATCTCATTCAAGTTTATTCTCAGGTCCCATTTAAACGTCTTCTGAATTGCTTATTCAGAATCCAAGGGTATCTAGGGCTGCTTCTTTGAATTCTAATCTCCTTTTTATATATTCCTAATATGTAAGAATAGTAAATGCTAACAAGTCAACAGAAACTTAAAGGTTAAATCTGCTTCATCTCTGTAACATACTAAGGCAGTTCTCTTGAGGTTAATGTTTATTAATGACTACTTTGAACGTGAACTCTATGAGGAATATCTGGGTGCTGCAAGATTACTTTTATAAGTACATTTATTTTCTGTTTGTACCATCCATCTTAGGTGACCTGCAGTGGCTGTTTGGTTGCATTTGTTTGAAATTTACAGGCTCTTTTCCATCTACGCTTTTATTGTCATAGAGTTCATGATTATTCCAGTAGAGCTAGTGAAATCAGTCTAAGCATTTCGTTTCTCTCTGAGTTTGAAATTTGGAGGGAGAGAAGGGCACAAATGTATGGGATGTATAACTTCAAAGTTGCATCTATCTCTTCAGACATTAGATAATCATAAGTAATTCAAACTCAGTTTACAAGCACTATAATGCTTCTTGGGTTGCGGCTGTCAAAAATTGCACCTGTAAGAGCTGGTCCAGTGGTGTAGTGGTTAAGTTTGTGCTCTCCACTTCAGCGGCCCAGGGTCCTTGGGTTCGGATCCCGGGTGCGACTTACACTGCTCATCAACTCACACTGTGGTGGCGACCCAGATACAAAACACAGGAAGCTTGGCACAGGTGTTAGCTCAGGGACAATCTTCCTCAAGCAAAAAGAGGAAGACTGGCAACAGATGTTAGCTCAGGGTCAGTCTTCCTCGCACACACACAAAACATAGCACGTGTAAAAGTACGAAATTTAAATAGGTAGTCTAAAAAGACTTCAACTTTATGACAATTAATCAAAGCAGTATTTTCCAAACTTCACCCTCCTGAATTCTCCTTTTTGATTTTGCTCATGTGTGTGTATTATCTGCAGATGATTTATTTTCTATTTTCATTGAATTGACTCAGTAAACCTAAATACCTAATTTGGCCTCACAACCCTGGGGTGCCAATTATTTATATTTCTAATGAATGTTAAAATAAATACATAACTAATAAACTAAACAACGTTTCTGAGTCAACTAAAATCATGCCTCATGGTTTCTGATCTGCATTTCACATCCCAGGACTATTTTGTGGCCTATACTGAGGGTATTCTTAATAGGAAAAGAAGAGAGCCTTGTACTGTAGGTGATGGTTTTTTGGGACAACCTTGCTCTAGGATATAAAGTAAAGGATGTAGAAGAACCCCCATACCTCTGTTTTACCTTCTGGTAACTGCAATCCAGAAGTTTCTAACAGTGAGCATTATCAGAAATGCAGAACTTAATAGGTACGTACAGCAGGAGTAAAGTGTGAATAAAGCAGCAGCGACTCTGGCTCCTCCTCTGAGGAATGCAGATGTGTGATTTTCTAAATCAGGGGAAGGTCTTTGAGTGTAGCTGCCCAGGGAGCTCTGAGAGTTGTGACATTTTCAAGCCTCTGCTGCTGGAGCTGCTCATTTCCGTTTTATCTTGGCCATGCTGACATCCAAATCACACTTTTGTTGGGATGCTTTTGACAGCTGTCCGGAGACAATGACCAAAGAGAACAGCAGGTAAGAATGGAACCAAGTGCCAACGCCGCCTCTTGGAGGGATTAAGGAAATCAGTCAATAGCTTTCCTTCTGGAAGCATGGGGAATTTTATTGCTTATCAAACAGTGATGACTGCTGTGTTTCTATTTATGAAACAGATCAGAATGAGAGGAGTGGTGGCGGCTGTTGGGAAGTGAAACTCCACTAGGTAATTTCGAATTCTGTGCCTTCTCTCAGGTCTTTGAGCAAAATGGGAAATGGTTCAGTGAAACCCAAACATTCCAAGCATCCAGATGGCCACTCTGGGAACCTCACCACCGATGCCCTGCAGAGCAAGGTGACTGAACTGGAGAGAGAATTGAGGAGGAAGGATGCCGAGATCCAGGAGCGGGAGTACCATTTGAAGGAGCTGCGGGAGCAGCTGTCGAAGCAGACTGTAGCCATTGCAGAGCTCACGGAGGAGCTCCAGAACAAGTGCATCCAGCTGAACAAGCTTCAGGATGTGTTGCACATGCAGGGAGGAAGCCCGCTTCAGGCCTCTCCAGATAAAGTGCCTCTTGAGGTCCACCGGAAGACCTCAGGATTGGTCTCTCTCCATAGCAGAAGGGGAGCAAAGGCTGGGGTGTCTGCTGAGCCAACAACCCGAACCTATGACCTCAATAAACCCCCTGAATTTTCCTTTGAGAAAGCAAGAGTCAGAAAGGACTCCAGGTAAGAAGTTTCCACACCCTTTTGACTTGGATGGCCTCCATATTATGAAACACTAGAGTGATATTTATTAATCCTCCTCAGTGGTAAAGAGCATATTGACTCTTTCAGATTTGGAGATAGAAGGACTTCTAAAATGGTTTTGTTTTGCAAAAGAGTGTCCCTTTAAGCAGAACTTCTCTTTAAAGTTGGAATTGTGCTTAACCTAGACTTTGATTTGTGATATGTGTAACTGAGGAGCTGAGATTACAAAAGTAATTTCCATTGTCTTGAAAACCCTAAGGGGAGTGAAGAAGTAGCTTTTGGAAGTCTGTGCTTCTCTCTTTCTATAGGAGTGGACTTAAAAGTGTACACAAATCACAATGAATTATGAGTATGTATAATAAAAACCACTTATTAGCACTTAGTCTGCAAGTGTCATGAAAAAGGAGTGAGCTGGAGACTCAAAGGGATGAGTTCATTCATTCACTCATTCCACAGTTTAAGCTGAGCGTTACGTCTTCCACCCACTGTGTTAGATGCTAAGCATGTATCAGTGAATAAATAGACACAGAGGCTTTCTTGTGGGGAGGTAGACAGTGTACATGGACATAAGTAAGCATTCTGTAATTATTAATTGGGATACATGACATGATGAAACCACGAGTACAGTGGGTAGTATCTGGGATTAGGGAGAGAGAATGGGAAGGAGGCAACAGGATTGAGATTGTCACGGAGATATGGCTAATGAGGTGACCGTTGACTGAGACCCAGAGGAAGAAAAGGAGCATAGACTAGGTGGAAACAATTAAAAGCTAGAATTAATTATAAAAATAAGGATTTTTAAAAGAACATGTAAATATTTATCACGGCATTCTTGCATGTGTGTGTGTGTACTTTCTGGCTAAAGTCTGAACTTCCTAACCAGGAAAGATTGACTAGAAACATTATAAGTTACAGTCTCCTTTCTACATTGTTTTTAAATGAGTGAATATTTATTAGTTGAAATTAGATCTTTTGCCTTGGTAATGTCTTGGCTGGGCCTGGATCTCTCTTGCAAATTGCAATATTTGTGAAATTAAAACAAATTTTAATTTATTCACAGACACAAGTATATAAATCAAGATTAAAACATCTGACTTAAACAAATAAATGATTAATTTTGACAACAGAATCATAAAGGGAGGTTTAATTCATCAATTTGTTGACAGTACTTGGCACATAGTGAATGATTGATAAATATTTGTTAAGGAAACAAGTCATGCTGGATTATTAATCATACTACTCTGTGGCTGAAAGAAATCTGATTAATATTAGAGTTCAGAAGAGTTTTTTAAACCAAGAGTTTTTTATTAGTTGGTTTAGAAAGGTCTTATCTATTCCCTTTGCAAAAGTAATAATTATTTCTTTTTAATGGTGTGAATTCAGAAATTATAAATGTTAGAAACTTACGCTTGCTTTTCAAAAACTGAACATCATCCATGGTTCTCTTTTGATATATCAGAGATATATGCACATATGGTAACATTATATATCATGCATCATGTTACTATATAGACATAAGCATAATATAGTATCTTTCAGATAGCAGTGTGCTTGTATATCTAGGAGAAGTGTAAGAGAATTCAATAGCAATTCATCTTCTTTGACCCTCTTCCTACATATCCCATCAGATTTCTCCTCTTGAACAAAGATAATGTTCAATTGTTTTGTTCCAAAGACTTGAGGCATCTTGAGGCAATACACTATTCTCCTGGTGTTAGGTAACTGAACAATCCAATATAAGCATATTCCTATGAATTTCTTTATTAGCTCTACTATGAAGAAGAAAATCAGTAGTTCTGCACAGGCAATTGCTGGGCCAAACCATACTCCTTTTCGTCTGTCTATCGTAAGTGGGACATGAGAGGAAAGACATTATAGCTCTTGAGAAAGGACTAGTAATGATTCCCCTCATCATAAAGGCAAGCCAGATGGATTCAAGTCTGTGTTGAGGTCATGATGAAGAAATGGGCTAACTGATTCCTAATGATTAAGTCCTAAAGAGAGCAAACTAGATGATTCATGCCCTAATATTCCCCATATGCTTTCATAGAGCCTTGTGGTTCTAAATTCGAAAATTAAATAGAATATGGGAACCACTCTTTTTTTGTTGACTGGTTTGTGCCTTAATTTCCCTTGCAAAATATATCTTTCCTGAAGTCTGGAATAACTGGCTAAACAGAAACAGCTAACATCATCAATTCAGAGATTTTTAATTTTCCAGTTTTTCAACAGGGCTAAATATTACAGTTCATTTTCTATTTTGAGATAGTTCCAGTTTTGGAGGAAAGCCATAAGTAAACCTTGGATATTTTTGTCTATCTTTTACACTATCTATCAAAAATTTTGTAAGAAACAATTTTCTAGAAATTAGAGCTTTAAAAAATATGGGAGCATCATTCAATAATACAAGGATGACATACAGTAGCCTGGTTTGGCTACTTTTCCAAGCAGTTCCTGCTAGATAAGAGACAATTTAAGACATGAGTCAAAATGTCTCCTCTCTATATTCTTAGGTTCTCATGACATTTTGTTGAACTTTTATAAAGTTTATTAATTGAATTTATGACTAAATTTGTTCCTACTAATCTATGCCAATTACATTTTGGATGAAGTCCCCCCTCCATACTGGATGGGAAAGCCATTGAATGGCTTTTCAGTCTTTTTGTCAGAAAGGATGTCTCTGATGAGTACATAACAGTGAGCAGGAAATGGAGAGGAGACTCCCAGCCCTCCTGCAATCAGCAGCATCAGGAGATAGGAAGTACTGACAGAAACCAGAGCATAACGTTTGGAGAAATGATAGATTTGGAATGTGAGGATTCACTTTCAGTAACTCATGAGAGACTCTAAAACCCATGCCACAGCGGTCTGTGAGTTTGCTGAGGCCCCTGGGCTCAAATGTATTTCAAGTGGCAAGTGAACCTTGTCAACCTCCAGGCAGCCAGCTCATACTAGCTTCATTGTCCTGTACCCATCAAGTGTACTTGTAGAGTCTGAAGGGATAACTTAAACTGTATAATTATACCTGCCTTTTTTTATGGAGAACTTATATCCTCTAATGGCATTGGAGAACTCTTGAAATTTGTCTCTTGCAAAATTCAAGGGTCTACCTTTTTTTTTTTTGGCCTGAGGAAGATTGACCCTGAGCTAATATCTGTGCCAGTCTTCCTCTGTTTTTTGTATGTAGGATGATGCCACGGCATAGCTTGATGAGTGGTGTGTAGGTCTGTGCCCGGGATCCGAACCCGTGAACCCCAGGCCACCGAAGCGTTGTATGCGAATGTAACCACTACGTCATCTGGCCAGCCCCAAGGGTCTACTTTTTAAGATCAGATTCTGGAATAATTGAGTGTCATCCAATAGAGCTGTCTGCAATGATGGAAAAGTTCTATAGTCTGTGTTGTCCAATATGATAGCCAATAGCAAAATGTACCTGTTGAGCACTTGAAATGTGGCCAGTGCCACTGAGGAGCTGAATTTTTAATTGTAATTAATTTTAAAATTGAATAGCCACGTGTGTCTAATGGCTATTGTATTGGATATTGCAGTTGTAGGTTATGTATTCTTATGTGTTTTTGGCTGTGATTGCTATCTCTTGAGATGGGAATTATAATCTAGTGAAGTTTGGGAAAACTTTATAGACAAGGTAAGACCTGTGTTCAGTTTTAGGACAAAGTCACAGAAATGAGAATGTCCCTGTCAGATTGAGATGGCCACAATGTAGATTTGCTCTTAAACTGCATGGAACATGCAGTATGTCATAGGCTTTTGTAGTGACTTAGCTTTGTGCCTGCTGACCATTTTAGATATTCAGAAGCATACGACTATGTGGGCACATAGCCCATTTCTATTACAGGTACTCAGCCTTACTCAGGGATTGTAAATTTTCTTGAGTCCGAATATTACAGTATATCACACACTCTGATCTCTGGGTTAAATTTAACATAGTGAGCATCAGAAGACTTTAGAGCCAGTAGAACCTTAGAGATTATTTCACACTACTCCCATTATTGGAGAAGCGAAGAAACAGGTGCAGGGGAGTTGCAGAATATGCGATGGCAAGTGGCAGAGCTAAGATTAGAATCCAAGACTCTTGAGTTTGAAACCAGTTCTCTCCCTCTACAATCCTGGTGCTCTTAGAACTCCTCACAAAGATGAAAGGCCTCAAGTCAGACCAGTTTGGGCAGCAGTCTGCTGTATTATGACAAACTCTATTGATTGATAGGAGGAATGTTGGTGCTTCCTGGCTTATTCCAAGCAGAGCTGAGCAGAGCCTACCCATTGCATCAATGTTCACCAAGTGCTGGATCCCCAGAGCTCGGGCGTGTGTGAAAAGGACACAGAGAATGGGTTTGATCCATCTGATGGCACAGACGGTGATTTATATGGAGGGACACGAATGGGATCCCAAATGAGTACAGTGCTTCTCAAGGCTGAGAACTGAGAATCAGTGGCAAAGGAGGGTGAGAAAGAGCTCGGATAGCATTTCTGTTCATGTTTGACCTGCCTTGAGCACCAAGACAACTGTGCATCCAGAGGTCAGACCTTTTACTGAAATTAAATTTTCTGTTTATGTAGACATTGTTTAGCAAACTTCAGCACTGGCAGAGCAAAATTACGAGCTCAGGCTGCATGTCTGGTGGAGCACAGGCAAATTAATCGGAGACATCTGGCAAGTTGCTGGTATGAGTGCCTTTTGCTAAGAACGCTTAAACTATCATTTGAAACTATTGTTGTTCTGTGAAAAGGAAAGATAAAACAAAGACTTGCCGTCTGACTTCAGATGTTGACTCTAGTTTTAGGAAGGACAATTAGTTTCATTTGTCACTCCCACCCCAGGAACAGAATAGGTAAAAGTGGAAAATGTGAGTGAGTCATCCCTTTAAAAAAGACATGGAAAAGGAGTGAGGAAGAGTATGTTTGTGATTATTTGTGCCTCCTTTCTAAAGCCATGCTGAGCATTTGAATGTGCGTTATAGAAATGTGGCTTCTTTATTGAACAAGAGTGTTTCTATGGAATAATAATAATGATAGTAATAATAATAACATTTATATATACTAATTGTGTGCCAGGCACCACTCTGAATGCTTCCAACTATTGGATTATTTAATCCTCACAAAAAACCTGTAAGATAGATATTATTATTATCACTCACATTTTATATTTGGGAAACTGAGGGATGCAGAATTAAATAACTTGCTTAAGATTACACAGCTTTTCGTATTGGAACCAGGATTCAAAGCCAGGAAATCCGCTATCTAAAGTCTGTTCTATCAACTCCTATATACCACTTTTCCAACATAAATCTTACAGGAGGACTCTTCACATTTTAGTTGGGAAGCCATGTAAAAAATTAAATATATAATTAGAAGTAAATACTCTTCTAATGCTTTTTTGTGTGTGAGTACAACCACTCCCTGCTGTTGTTACTTCTCCCTGAAAATTGTGCTTCTAGAAGGTGCTGCCCTGTTCCAGTTTGCAGTAGAGGAAAATTTTGCCGGAAGCAGGAGAGAAAGAAACCTTCTTTTTTTCCTTCTATGAAGTAGTCACTTAGATGTTGCTGTATGAGAGGTTAAATATCTAGATTTTACATAGATTGTTAAAGATTTTTAAGAGTGTATGTACAGACTTTTAATTATCAGTTGGCCAGTTAAAAAAAACATGCATGTGCTTATGAATACTATTGCCTTATCATGGGTCTTCAGAAAAGCAAAAAATGAAGCTCCTTAAATAAGGGAGGGAAGAAGAGAAAAGTCCAGTTGTGTGGTGATCTGATAGCCAGAAGCTATGGGTGAAGGCAGCTGGGTGATGGGTCTGGTGGAAGTTGTCAGGGTGTTTGAGAACAGAAGGATGTGCCTTTAGCCATCCAGATCAGAACTCACTACTCAGGGGTGGGGTGAGGAAACCAAGTTGTCACTTAACTGATAGATGTCTGTTGTTTTCTGTCCTTTATCTCATGGAGGCTGGACACTTACTTGTCTGGTGAGGTGGGTGTTGCTTTCCTCTTGTCCCAAAGGTGAGGTGAAAGCTCAGAGGCATTCAACAACTTGCTCAAGCTCCTGTGTTGGTAGTTTGTTGAACCAGGTTTCACATCTGCAGCTGCCTGATGTCAAAAATGTGTTCTTTACCACAGTGTGCACAGCCCTTCCAGATGGTGCAACCTACAATGTGAATGGCTCCCCTTGGAGTTGGGTGTGGGGTGGGGTGGGTGGTGCTGTTAAACTTCAAGGAAAAGGAGAGAGAAGGAGCAGGGAGAAGTTGAAGAACCTGCCTAGAATTCAGTGGCAGCTGCCTTCATGGCTCTGGGTGCAGTAAAATAGGTTTGGGCAGACTTTCTGAGTCCTGGCCCCAGGCCCCTCTCACTTCCTGCCCCTGCGCTTTCATCTTTCTCTCTAGGAGGCAAGGGCCACTGGCTCTCCTCACTCTGCACACTCCTCTCGGCCCTCTCTCAGCCTCTCAAATTGTCTTCTGCTTGGTTTATGGCTGCCCTTTGCTCCTTCTCAATTTATCCTCAAATCTTCCAGTCTCTCAATTGCTAGTTGTTAGGAAAAATGTTTAATTAAGCCTCCGAAAATGCTCAGGACTCGAGGACTTATTGTTATGAATAGTCGAAAGTCTTAGTGCCCATTGTAGGTATGCAGCTGACTCCCAACCTCCCCTCGCCTCTGGTCTACGTTCCTAGGAGTCGGAGCTTGCACTATGATATTTTTATCCTTCATGAAAGCATAGCAATTTTTGACCCAGTAGCCTTGGCTAGGAAGATTCCCTTTACTCCTTCAGATTAGCAATTCAATTCAACAAATATTTGTTGAGTATTGAATCAGTGAAGCTCATGCTTTAGTTTTATTTTCTTCCTCTTCTGCTTCTCTTTTCTGTATTTCTTTCTGTCTTCTTGCCTCCATTTCTTTCACTTGTACTTTTATTTTGTTCTCTCCTAATTTTCCCCTGTTCTCAATATCAGACTAATCAATGACCACCAACACCAATTTTGAGTACTTGCTGTAGACCAGGCACAGTGCGCTATGACCACAGCGTGCTATAGTTGTCTCAGTTATTTTCACAACAAACCTGCCGGGTAAGTATTATTATCTGAGGCTTAGCAAGCATAAGTAACTAGCCCATGCTCATCTTTAGTAGCGCCTAAAGCTTGTCTAACCTCACCTAGAGGTCAGGACAGCTACCCCTTAATTGGAGCAACTCTGAAACCTGTACTCATTTTATTTTGCTTGCTATCTTACTGATTTATAGGATATTTGTAGCAGTTTGCGGATCTGCTTGGCTCCTTCAGGTGACTGTAGCAGTACTGGCTTTGAACCGTTGTCCTGGGGGCTCGGGCAGGAGCCTACAGCTCTCCTCACTCACTTCTTCTTACCTCTGCTTTTCCTCACAAACATTCCGTGCCATTCTGGATACTGCCTGTTTCCTTGCCAGGAAAGAGTATGGTAGAAATAGTATAGTTGAGAAGACGGAGGCCTTTTTCTTCTTACTTGTTGAATCAGAGGGAAGTGTTGTCACTGACCTTTGCCTCCTAAGATGCAGGGCAATCACTTTCCAGGGGAGCCTTCCTTTTCTTTCTGAAAACCTAAACAGCTCGGTTCCTGCTGCCTGACCTTTGCTAGGGTTTAAACTGCAATAAAATTCTCAAGAAGGGGAAAAGATCTGAAGCCAAGGATAAAGCTTTTCAGTTTTTAGACTCTGGAAGTACCTTCTATGTGAAAGATACATTTCTTCTATTTATCCTTTGACTGAAACTGTTTCCTTTCTTTAAAGTCTCATTTTAAAATAATTTGTCTCCTCCTCTCCATGCTGACCCCCCTTAGAAGTATTTGTTAGTTGTAGATTTTTCAGTGCAGTCTTGTTTGATAGTTTTTTTGAGATCTATAATGGCCAGAGGATGTCCTATATGTAATTCATACTAAAGTGTGAGTGATCAGGAACTCCCAGTTTCCTTTTAATCCTTCTAGGAGTATTTGTTTGTCAAGCCAAATTAATTTTAATTGGTAAATTTCAAGCATCAGTTTTGATTGTCCTTTGGGGGTTTATGGATCAAGCTCTGGGAAATATGAAGGAAAGAAAGATCTGTAGCTTCCAGTCCCTTCTCTCCAGATGAGATGAGAAAAAGGGAGGTAAAAAAAGTGAGCAGAAGAAGATACTACTCAAAATCTCTTGGAAACAGAAACTCAGGGAGACCCGCTGTATTAGTTTTCTTTTGCTGCATAACAAGTTACCACCAATTTAGCAGCTTAAACACCACGTATTTGTTATCTCAGCATTTCCGTGGGTCTGGAGTCCAGGCACAGCTCTTTAGGTCATCTGCTCCGGGTTCCACAATGCTGCAGTTAAGTTGTCAACTGGCTGAGTTCTTTTCTAGAGCTTTCTAGTAGAAGAGGTCTGCCTCTAAGCTGATGTGATTGTTGGCAGAATTCATTTCCTTGTGGTTGTAGGACTAAGGTCCTCATTTTCTTGCTGGCTGTCAGCCGGGGACTGCCGTCAGCTTCTAGAGGCTGCCCAGAGTTCCTGCCAAATGTCCCTCCCCTGGGCCCTCTTGCAAAATGGCAGCAGACTTCTTCAAGGCCAGCTAGAGAATGTCTTTAGAGTTGGCTGAGATGAAGCCTTAAGTAGCATACATGGGTGACCCTCCCATCACTGTTGCCATATTCTGTTGGCAAGGAGCAAGTCACAGTTTCCATTCTTACTCAAGGGAAGGGGAATGTACAAGGGCGTGACAGCAGAGGGGTAGAGGTCATGGGGCCATCTTAGAATTCTGCATGCCACACCAGGCCCTTTTGCTTCTCTGGGGTGAGATTCTTTGGCTAAGAATTTTGGCTATGCTGGATATGTAAAGTCATACATAAAATGTCCAGAATCATGTACACACATATTCATAGCAACAGTATTCACAATAGCTGAAAGGTGGAAACAACCCAAATGTCCATTAATGAATGAATGGATAGAAAAAAATGCATTATATACATACAATGAGATATTCACACAAAGATAAATCTCTTCCTTTTTCATGCTATGACGTGAATGAACCTTGAAGACATGCTAAATGAAACGTCAGACTCAAAAACACAAATATTGTGTTGTTCCACTTATATAAGGTACCTAGAACAGTCAGATTTACAAAAACATAAAGCAGAATTGAGGTTGCCAGGGATGGTGAAGAGGAGGGAATGGGGAGTTGTTTAATGAGTATAGAGTTTGAGTTTGGGGCGATTAAAAAAGTTCTGGAGATGGATCATGGTGATAGTTACGAAATAATGGGAATATATTTAATACCACTGAACTGTGCACTTAAAAATGGTCTAAATGGTACGGTTTATGTTATATATGTTTTACACAATAAAAAAAAGTCCAGAGTCCTGGGGCTGACTTGACAGCATACCCATAAGTGCTAGACTGTTTCGGGTTCCATACAGGATGCTGGGAGGAAGGAAAGAAGAGTACTGATTTTCTCTTTTCTGTATTTATTTCTTATCTTGCAAAGGAGAGTAAGACATGGCAAAGTCTTGTGACAAACAAACATTAATTAATTATTGTTAATTAATCAATGACTGCTAATTAGTTGATAGTAATTGATTGATGGGCCTTCAATGGAAGCTTGCTCCCAGTGCTGTGGGAAAATAGAGGGAAAGGACAATTTCACACTCCCTTGCATTTTCTTGTTTACAGCTGTAGTTCTTAACCCTAAGTGCACATTGTAGTCACCTGGGGAGTATTAAAAAATACTGATGTCCAAACCCCAGAGGGTTTGATTAGGTTGAGTTGAGGTAAGGGCCTGGGCTATAGGGTTTATAAAAGCTCCCTTGACAATTCTAATGTGCAGCGACGATTGGGAACCATTTTGTTCTAGGAACAGCCTTCCCTGCAGCTCACTCCAGAAATATTCAGTTTGATGATCTAAGAGCAATACTCTTCACAGACGCTTAAGGGGACTATTGACCATTTCTACCTAATTACCATGCAGCACACTCATGATTATGCGTATCATTGAGTGTGTCAGATGAACTTCCTTGTAAGTTTTGGTTGTTTTCAGTATTTCATTATTAAACTCTGTTCTTCGATGCTCATGGGAATAGGATCATCTGCACACACGTAAGAAAGGGAGAGAAAAATGTTTGTTGTGAGCATGAAGTAACAGTAAACATGATTAAATTACAACCGTACTAATTACATGGACAAAGGGTGAGAGAGTTGACAGCAGAAAGTCATACTTATTTTCTGATTACCTATGGAATGCCCTCATCTTTCTCATCCTGGTTTCTCAAATTATAAACTTGTGCATTTATTAGGTTTTTTTTTTCTTGTTGGTTTATCACTTAAAAAAATTTTTGGAGAAGGAAATAAAGAGATGCTTATCCTATTTATTGTCTGTGCCTTGTTTCCTAGGTAACTAACATTTCTCACCTCCACTCCTCTCTCTGTACCCATGATTTTTAACCTAGGAGAAAGAATTTGAATGCCCTTCAGCGTTAATTTTGTTCCTACTGTGTGCCAGGTACAGTTCTAGATTTTAGATAATAAGCGGATGAAGAAAGCATAGTCACAATCTTGAAGATCGCAATCTCTTTGGGGAAATGAAAATTTATTGCAGTCTTGTGATTAATATTCTAAGAGATAGGTGTACAAAGGAAGGAGGGAGCAGCACACTTTGCTTGGTGGGATCAGGGAAACCTCCATAGCGGAGGTGACTTGACCTGAGTTTTGAAGGAGGAATAGATAGCAGGGAGACAAAGTAGCCTGGCACATTTGGGGACCTGCAAGTACTTCCATGGGTCTGTGGTACGCTGAGTAGGGGGAGGCTGGACAGGCAGTGGGGCTGGGTGGTCAGAAATCTTACCAACATCATAAAGAAGTCTTGCTAAATAACTAAAGGCAGGTCTCAAGTACAGAGTTTTTAGAACTGTTTTAACTCGAACGTTTTTAAGTTGCTGGAAACTTGCTGACCTGTATTGGTAATAGCTATCCCTTATGTAATATATTTTGCATGCCAGGCCCTGTTCTTAGTGCCTTATACTGTTAACTATTTGAATTCTCATAGAAATCCTATGACCTCTGGACTGTGTTTATTGTCATTTTACAGCTGAGAAAACGCAAGGTTAAGTGACTTGTGCAGTGTTCCACCATTTGTAAGTGGCAGAATTAGGAATCATACCCTGACACTCCAGCCCCAGTTCTTGTGCCCTTGACAGATGTGTTTTATAATAGGCTTTCTATTGGTATAAATGATTAGGCTGTGACATGCTACACAAGTAAAGTTGCCTTGGCTCTATGCTCACAAGAAATCCTTGATAGATAAGAAGAAGGGGGAGGTGGCTGGTCCCTACTTTATACTGAGCCTTACCCAAAGGAGGTTGCAAGATACGTGCTACACATGACAAAAACAGTGAGAACACTGGCCTTTAATACACAGGACCCAGGCTGGCTCTGTGGCCGAGTGGTTAAGTTTGCGCGCTCTGCTGCAGGCGGCCCAGTGTTTCATTGGTTCGAATACTGGGCGCGGACATGGCACTGTTCATCAAACCACGCTGAGGCAGCATCCCACATGCCACAACTAGAAGGACCCATACCGAAGAATATACAACTGTGTACCGGGGGGCTTTGGGGAGAAAAAGGAAAAAAAGGAAAAAATCTAAAAAAAAAAAAATACACAGGCCCAGAGAAGGAAGTCTGTACCGGGGGGCTTTGGGGAGAAAAAGGAAAAAAATGAAAAAAATCTAAAAAAAAAAAAATACACAGGACCAGAGAAGGAAGTCTGAGGGCCCAGCATAACAAAAACCGTCAGTGGACGTTGAAAGTTAGACCTCCAAAGCAACTTAGAGCGCAGAAGTTTATTGCTGCGAAGAATATTAATTTTGTAAGTTGGGGGTAGAAAGGGATTAGAGGAGAATTACTAGTGCTGCCCCTGATGGGCGTAAATTTGAGATTCAGCCCTACTGGAGGAACTTTGACCTTAGCATAGGGTCTTGGCAGTGCCTCTATTTCTCCAAGATTTCCAGAACTTTTCCCATCCCACTCTTCTCCCCAAAAAACATGTTATAACTACTACCATTGCCAACTACAACTATTGCTGCCATTTATTAAATATTTACTGGCACCTTGTCCTAGTTAATATGCATAATATTCCTATGAAGTAGGTATGATTACTATGCTCTATTCACAGAGAAATCTGAGATTCAGAAAGGTTAAGTGACTTGACCAAAGTTACACAGCTGGGAAGTGGCAGAGCTGGGATTTGAAACTAGGATTTTCTGACTCCAAAGCCATACACAGGTTTTATTTTTTTAAGTGAATTTTTTATCGAAGTACACAAATTATGAAGTGAAGACACCCATGTAACCACTAAATAGATCAGGAAATAAATCATTACCAGCATCTCAAAAGGCTCTCCTGCTCACTTCCAATCCCTACCCATTATCTACCTCAAAGGTAGCCGCTATCTGCGCTAGTGTTATCATAGATCACTTTCTGCCTATTTTTGAACTTTATTTTAATGGAATCAGAGTATGTACTCTACAGAGTCTGGCTTCCTTTATTTATACAGTGAGGTTCATTCATGTCATTGTACATAGCAGTGGTTCATTAATTATCATTGCTATATAGTGTTTATTGTGTGACCATACTACAATTTATCAATTCTATTTATGGGCTTTTGGTTGATTCTGGTGTTTAGGGATTTTGAATAATCCTGCCGTGAACATTTGTGCACATCTTTGGTATATATATGTATATACATATATATATGATTTCTGATGGATATATACCTAGGAGTAGAATTGTTGGGTAGTACATTTTATTGAAGTTCACATTTAATATAGATTGCCAAATAGTTTTCCAAAATGTTTGAACAATGTACGAGACTTAAGTTACTCTACGTCCTCACCAGCGTTTGGCATTGTTGGTCTTTCATTTCAGCCATTCTGGTGGGTATGCTGTGGTAGCTCATTGTGTCTCTGGTTTGCTTTTCCTTGATAGTTAACAAGTTCCTTGATAGTGAGCACTTTATACTGTACAAATCTTCCATGGATGTCTGCTTTCCCCCACAGGACTGTAGTACAGCTGTTGTCATAAATCAAGTATCTGTGTGTGTTTGGGTGGGTTTCTGGACTTTCTATTCAGTTCCAAAGGTCTTTTTGTCCATCCTTGTGCCAATAGTATATTCTCTTAGTTATTTTGATTAATATTAATTCTTGCTGTCCATTACTTTGAGTCTCCCAATTTTGTTACTATTTTTCTTCAACTTTATGATGGCTATTCTTGGGCCTTCTTATAACTGTAAGAGTTTTAGATCAGCTTGTCAATTTTCATCAAGTTTTTTTTAGAATGTTGCTTGGGATTTCATTGAACCTGATCAATGTGAATAGAATTGACATCATTAAAAAATTTCATCTTGTCATCCATGACTGTGGTACATGCCTTCATTTATTTTCCTTCATTTCTCTTAATATTTTATACTTTGCTGTATAGAGATCTTAAACATTTTTGTTAGATATAATCCAATACAGTTTATGTTTTTGATCTTTTTAAAATAGTCATTTGTAAAGTTTGATTTTTAATTGTTTGATGCTGGGATATAGAAATACAATTGAATTTGTTTATAGATTTTGTAGCCAATGATTGTTGAAATCACTTATTAATTTTGATAGTTTTACCTGTACATTCTTTTGAATTTTTCACTTACACAACCATGTCTTTTAGAAAGAATAGCATTTTTATTTCTTCTTTTCCTATGTTTACATCTTTGATATTTTTTCTTTTTTTGTTTCTTTTGTCTCACCTTATTAAATTTGCTCACACTTCTGACTCAGGGTGGAATTGAAGTATCACATTTCTGATATCTGGAGGAAAGCTTTCAGTATTTCACATGTGATGCAATACTTTCTGTTTTTGCTTTGTTTTATGGATATCTTTTATCAGATTAAGGAAATTCCCCTCTGTTCCAATTTTCTAAGAGCTTTCTTAGAATTTAAAAATCGTATACAACTGTTTAATTTTACAAATACTTTTTCTTCATCCAATAAGAGTTTGTAGTATTTTTTTCTCCTTTGTTCTTTTCATGTGGTAAATTACATTAATTAATTTTCAGTCTGATCTAGAATAGTTATCTTATGTACTTGTTTCTTTGTTTGTTTTGTTTTAACTTTTACACCTATTTTCATTAGGGATACTAGCCTTTAATTTTCCTTTCTTGTAATATGGGCTTTTGTAATCAGGCTATTCTGGCACTATAAAAAAGTTGGGAAAAAATTTCTCTTTTCTATTTTCTGGAAAATATTGTGTAAGATTAATAATATTTTTTCCTTACGTGTCTAGAAAACTTAATGGTAATGTCACATGGGTCTAGAATTTTCTCTGTGGGAGAGTTTTTATTTAATTTCTTTATTGCTAATTAGATTTCCTATTCTTATGTCAGATTTGGTATGCTGTATTTTTCTAGGAATTTTTCATTTAATGTAAATTTTCAAAATAGTTGTTCCTACTATCCACTCATTTTTTTCATATCTGTAATGTCTCCTTTCTCGTATCAAATAATGGTAATTTCTCCATCTCTTTCTTTCTCTCTTTTTCTCCATGTCTTGCCATGAATTTATCAGTTCTATTAGTCTTTTCAAATAAACTATTTTGAGCTGTATTATGTTGATTCTCTTCATTGCACTTTTTTCTTTCTGTATTATTATTTCCTGCTTCCACTTTGTTATTTCTTTCCCTTTCCCTTTTTTGAACTCAATTGCTTTTCTTTTTCTAGGTCTTTGAGATGAACATGTAAGTCATTCATTTTTAGTCTTTCTTCTTTTGTGATGTATCTAATACTGTCAGTTTCTCTCTTAGCATTAACTACATACCACAAGTTTTGATATGTCATATTTTTTCATTTATATCAAAATATTATGACTTCCCTTATGATTTAATCTTTGATCAATGGGCTGTTTAGAAACGTATTGCTCAATTCTCAAACATTTGAGGATTTTCTGATTATTTTTGTTATTTATTTCTAGTTAATTCTACTGTATTCAAAGAACATGCTGTGTATGATTCAGTTCTTTGAAATTTATTGAGACTTGCTTTGTGGTCCATCATATGATCAATTTTCATGAAAGTTCTATGTGCTCTTGAAAAGAATGTGTAATTTGAATTTGTTGAATATAGTCTTTTAAAATACCAGTTAGATCTTCCATTTTCTAACTAATTTTTGTCTGCTTATTCTATTAGCTACCTAGAGAAATGTGTTAAAATCTCCCAAAATGATTGTGGATTTGTCTATTTCTTCTTTTAATTTTGTCTTTTTTTTTTTTTTGTCAATTTGATGCTATCTAATTAGGAGCATATACATTTAGAATATTTATGTCTTCCTGATGATATCAATATGAAATATTCCTCTTTATTTCTAGAAATGTGTTTTTCATTAAAGTCTACTTTCCTGTATACAGGAAAATGTTTTTAATAATTGGTGTCTACATAGTATATCTTTTTCCATCTTTTCACTTTGAACATTTCTATATTTTTATCTTTAAGGCATACCTCTTATAAGCAACACATATTTAGTATTTCTTTTTTATTTAATTTTTTTGTCAGTCTGTCCAACAATTTGGTCTTTTAATTAGGGTTTTTAGTACATTTATGTTTAATGTAAATACAAAATATTTGGGCTTAACTCTAACATCTTACTATTTGTTTCTTATTTGCTCCACTTCATTGGTTTCTTTTTCTTTACTTTCTTGCCATTTTCTTGGATTGATCAGGTATGTATTATTATTCCATTTTCTCTTCTGTGAAGAGAAAAGCTTTCTAGTTAAACATTCTTTGACTAATCTTGTAGGGGTTACCCTACATTATAACATGCATCCTTAATTTGTTAAATTTCTAATATAGGTCAATATTTTTATGCATTTCTAGACCTTAAATTACGTTGACTGCATTTACTGACAACCCCTTTATCCCTCCCACCCCTATAATTTTGGCTGTTGTTTTCATACATTTTATCTGTCATATATTTTAAACTCTACAAGGTATTACTCTTTTATCAAGGTAAGCTTCTGCTAGTCACACATATATTTACTTTTTCCATTGTTCTTTCTTCCTTCTAACATTTACTGTTTTCCATCTGGGATAATTTTTCTTCTGCGTCTGTTGTCAATGGAATAACATTTTTGAAAATATATTCATTTTGCTTTCATTTTTGAAGACATTTTCAGTGGATAAAGATATTAAAATAGGCACTTTCAAGCACTTTGAGGGTATTCCATTGTCTTCTGGCTTCCATTATTTCTGTTGAAGAGTAAGTCAGTCCTATTGTTGGTCTTTTGAAGATAATGTGTCTCTTTTCTTCAGCTACTTTGTAGAGTTTACTCTTTCTAGTTGGTTTTCAGTACTTTGACTATGATGAGACTAGATATGGTTTTCTTTGTATATATTTTGTTTGGGATTTGTTGTACATCTTGTCTGTGACTTGATGTATTTTCATTGATTTAAGAAAATTCTTGAACATGATACCTTCATATATTGTTTCAGGCCAGTTCTTTCCCTTTCTTCAGTGGCCCAGATTACACATATGTTCAACTTCTCTGTCATGCCTCATATGTTTCCTATGTTTCGTTTTGTTTTCGTTGTTGTTGCTGTATTTACCATCTCAGGTTCTCTTCAGTCTTCCATCCAGATATACTCTACATGCCTATATTCAGTTTCTACCCCTTTTCAACTGTGTTTTATGAGATTTTTAAACTCATCTATTAGTTCCAAACTTTAAATATTATGTGTTCCAATTCTAGAATCTATATTTCACTTTTAAACAAGATTTGTATTCTCTGCTGAAATTCTCCATTTTGTCCTTGATTTTCTTAAACATTAATTACAATTATATTAAGGTATGTATCTGATGCCTACAACATTTTTATCTACTATGGATCTATTTCTATTGTCTTTTTTCTTCTTGGTCTTCAGTCATTCGATCTTTTCTACTGGTATGCCTAGTAATTTTTGATCTCATACCAGATGTTTCTTATGAAAAACTGTAGAGAAAATTTGAGTTCTAGATTTTGTGAACATCCTACAGAAAAGATTTACCTTTGCTTCTACCAGGCGGTTAGGCTAGGGGAAAATTATTTTGACCAAAATAGGAAATAGGAATCAGTCATTTCAAAGTTGGTTTTCAGTCTTTTTGAGAGCTAGCTTGTTTTTGGTTAGTCCTTAATTCTAGGTTGCAGCCCTTTAGATATCCCATCTGAAATCCTCAGTGTTTAACAGGACCCCTTCATCATGGTGTGTCTTGAACACAAACTTTTGTCTTTCTAACCCTTTGGGACTGCCAAAACTCTACTCAGTGCTGCCTATAAGTCAGTAAATACCTTGAAAAGAAAAGCAGAGGTGAATGTCAAGCTCATGTTCTGTTATTGATCATGGCTCATCAAGCTTTTGTTATGTTCATAGATCTCCAAAGCTTTCAAACAGATTTGTAAATTTATATTTTAATCACCTGTTATAGTTGTTGTGCTTATAATAGCAGGCGTATCATAGTTGTAGGAGGAGTTGCAAAGTTCACACTCTTAATCAGTGCTTTATTCTGCTGCTTAAACAGAAAATTCAAGACAAGACCCACTCCTCCAAGAATTTATAATCTAGTTTGGAGGAAAACTCAGAGAGAGCTCTTTTCTAATGGAATATTACAGTATGTTTATTCACTAAACTAGTTTAAAAGGATCTGGGAACTCTTTGAGGCCATGGGCCATGCTTAGTTAATTTTTGTGTCCTAAGTAAATGCTTGATAAAGTTGTTGAATTGAATGGACATGAATACAAGTACTTTAGGAGTTTAGAGTAGAATAAAAAGATTGTCTGAGCTATGGTATCCGGGCAGGATTGATGAGGTCATGAGAGGTTTCTTGGTAGAGTGTAAGGTTTGGGTAGGTTGAGGGGAGAAGAAACTAAGTTAGGGGAGAAAACACGTGCCAAGCCTGAAGGTAAAGCTGGCAGGCATAGGAGACAATGAAGATACCAGTCTATCTATAACAAAGGATTTATTTTAAGGAGTAAGTGCAAGATGGATATACTGAAGCCATGTGGTGGGAAATGGGCAATATCAGATTGTGGGATGTTGATTTTCTTCTATGGTGAAAAGAGTTTTCACAATACTTCCATGGAGTATTAATAAAAGTTAAACCAAAAAAAGAAATAAATAAAGAAGCCATTGAGGTTTTGGAAAAGGTTTAAACAGATTTGTTTACCGCAAGATTTCTTTGAACCTTTAAGGTATGCTTTGTGAATTTCCAAAATTGTTTAAACTCAGCACACTTTTGCTTATAAAGGAGCAGTGCTTCTTGGAATGTATTTTAGGATATTGGGATATGTAGGCCTTGAGGAAACATTTCCTGGAAAGTTACACTAGCATGAAAGGCCCATGAAAGCTGGGGCTTTTGGTTGTTGTTCACAGTTCTACCACTTGCACTGACAAGAACATCTAGCAAAAGTATTTTCTCAGTATACGCTATATCAATTGAATGAATTGTTGGTTTTAGTGGATGAAGGAAGAATGAGATTAGAGTGAAGTTAGTTTTTTAGCAAGATTAACCTGATAATACAGTATAGAATGGACTGTGGGAGAAAGAGGCTAGAAACTAAAATACCAAAAAAAGAAGCTGTTAAAGTGTCCAGACCTAAGGTTTTTTCTTGGACTGTAGTGACGTCCTTGAAAATGGAAACTAAAATGGATAACAGTGATATTTTGTAAAGAGAATTGACAAGATTTGGTGATAGATTAGGTGAAGGAGGAAAGAAGTTCTCAAGGTTTAGATGGCTCTGAGGATGATGGAGTGACTGGAGGGAAGAAGAGATTTCTGTACAAGAATTCATTCTGTTTCTTTCATGAAGCCTAATGATCTGATGGATGGGGTCATAAAGGAAGTATCTAATTCCATGAAATTTTACCTTGGGTTTGAAAACTTTCTATGTAGAAAAAGATAACAAATTTTGAAACAGTAAAGCTAGTGATGGGAGAGAATTTGAATAACAAATACAGAAAAAAAAACCTCTTTAAAAAAATCACACTGAGTTTGAGTGAGCGCAAATATATTGTGCAAAGATTCTGACTTAGCCCACAAGGCAACTTTTCTTCAGCTCATTAATTCTATGATAGCTCCATATAAGGTATGGTAATTAAAACATTTGAAATTTATAGTAATATTGATTGGGTAATTATTTTGAGATACTTCTTTTCCAAAAGAAAATAGAATGTTCTAGGATTATCAACAAGTGGACCTTGAATTTGGGAATGAATAGTCTGTGAGATTGGAAATGTAGGTTCTGTCTAGTCTAGATATACCAAGAGTACAAAATCTAGGCAAACCCAGACCACCACCAGCATCTTCTGTGATTGATCAAACCAAGTCCCAAGGGAGCCGACTTTTCCAGCTCAGAAGAGGCAAGTGATGGCATGGAAGTAGCTCAGACTTCAAATTCACAGACTTAGATATAAATCCTAGAGGGAATAAGTTGCTTCTTACCTTTTAGTCTACTTATTGATAAAGTAGGGATAGTAATTATCTCACTGGAGAGTGGTGAGGATTAAATAAAATATAAAGTTACTGCCATCGGCACTATGCGTGTGTGCATGTCAGTGGATGAATACTGTGTTGTAATCTGTTAAATACACCGTCCACCTGCCAACCAGATTTGCTTTCCATCTAAAAGTCATATATCCATTGGTAGTGTGTCAGGGATTTTGATAAATGCTACATTTGTGATGATGACAATTAGGAGTGATGATAAAAATTGATTTAATAATGATTACCAGAAAAATACTCAAAAATATTTTTAAAGGATTTCCATGTAAAGTATGATAGTTATGAGGGTCAGGTATTGGTGGGGCTAGAAAAAAATTTATCCCTGCTGGAAAAGTTGTAAGTATATAGTAGTAATGGCAAGATTCAGGTTTTCATTAACTGTAACTAATGTCTCTTTTCCATTATAACAGTGAGAAGAAGCTCATTACGGATGCCCTTAATAAAAATCAGTTTCTGAAGAGACTGGATCCTCAGCAGATCAAAGACATGGTGGAATGCATGTATGGGAGAAACTACCAGCAAGGGAGTTACATTATTAAGCAAGGAGAACCAGGAAACCATATCTTTGTGCTGGCAGGTGGGTTTTTCTAATTATCATAAAACTAGTGTTTTTTAGTTGTTATATAACAGATTTTTCTAGTTATCATATAACAAATATTTGCCTCATAATTTTTTGCAAACATTTATAAAAATACAAAACTACTTGCTCTGTTTGTAGAAAATATAATAGATTGAGCTCATGAAATAGTTACGTTGTTGATCCAATCATGATGATAATAATACTTAGTATTAACTGAATCCTTTCTATATGTCAGACATCCTATTGACTACTTAATAGAGAGATCTCATTTCAGCTCACCGACTCTGTTAGGCAAGTGCCATTATCTCCATGTTATTAATGTGAACTATGTCACAGAGAGGTTAGGTCACTTACCCAAGGCCACACAACTCATTTGTGGTGGAGGCAGAATGCAACCTTAGACAATCTGACTCACGAGTCCATACTTTTAATCACAGTGCCACTCACCCTACAACTACAAAAACGTCTTTCAAAGTATAGAAAATACTGCTGCTTATATTGACATTTTTAGGTTGTTATACCAGGAAAAAGAAAACAATTATTTCCATGGTTCTGTAAAGTATTTTGGTTATATACCAATGATTTCAAAAGATAATTTAGGTACATTTAACCAACAGATGAATCAAATGGAATGCCTTAAGGTTAAAACTGGTGTTGTTAGGGCCATTTAAATGGTTTCCGCCATATATGATCACTTGAACATGCTTACATGCTGGGTGGATTATAATGGTTAGATAGGCAAAGGATTTATTTCTCAAATGCGTATCAAACGCATAAATCTTATAGTGCTACCTAAAGAAATTTTTTTAGATATAGGAGCAAGAAATTATCTGAACATGGCTTATGGTTATTGAACACTCTGTCAAATTCTGATTTTGTCCCAACTTTTGGAGTTTTAGGGAAAAAAGTTAAACTGGCTTACTCAGATGGAATGGTAACCTGAGATGTGCTGTGGCCTTCTATTTTGCATTATAATTCCTGGCAATCTTTTATGATTCTTGTTTCCTTGGGGCCTTAGGTGTGGGGCAGAAGTTACCTATCCAAACAAATAAATGTTTATTATTCTATTTATAGAGTATAAAAGATTGTTTTCATATACTTTGATTCTTTAAACATGCCAGTTTCATAAGTATTCATGTATTATATGCCATAAACATCTTTGTAGACACCCTTAAAATTATAGTGATTCTCAAGTAATTTTTCTACCCAAGAAGTAGATTATAGTCAATTTAGCTAGCCTTCAAGTTTTTAGGGACAGGTAATCGAGAACAATCCTCTCCTCTTTTAACTTTTCTCTTGGCCATTTCACTTCTACTTTAGCAACGCTAGAACGTTCTGGCAAGAGAAGAAAGGTCATTAAGTCAAGAAATATTTATGGAACCTGCTAGGAAAGGATGAACTCATGTCAGCCCATCTTGTTCCTTGTCAGTAACTCTGATGAAAGGCTTGGGGAGAGGAGTTTGAACAGAAGTCAGCATCAGTACAGCCACTGAAATCAGGATATATCACATTTGAAAAGGAAAATCAGATAGTTTCTTATTTGAGTTAATCATGATGTTACCTAAAGACTGAATTGTGTAACTTAACTAATTGAGCTAATTAATTTGTTAATTAAAAATCTTGCCTTTATAAAATATAGCATGAATAACAAATAATAAAAACATATTTAGCTTAAACTTTTGTTATTCCATATAATTATTCAGTATTGCTCAAGTCTCATGAGCCATAACCAATTAGGAAAAAAACTTGAAATGCATTGAGATCCATGATAGCAACTCAACAGTCCAACTAAGTGCTTTCAATGGAATAGAATTTAGTTGTAATGAGAAATTATTAAACTGCATATCTAATCTTTAGGATTTGGAGCCAAAACAGGGTTTATTTCTTACTAGAATATGAGTTCTAATAGCATGAGTATCTTTTCTGCTTTGTCCACCCTGTCTCTCTGGCACCTGGACTAGTTCCTGGCACAACGTAGGTATTCAGATCAGATTTGTTGAATGAATGGATGGACAGAGATGACTAGAGCTACATAGTGGTAATTGGGAGAAGGAAAGATTAAATCTTCAAGGGAAAGAGAAATAACCCCACCAATTTTCTTCCTCTAAGAATATAGATCTTTTTTGCCTAAGGTTTTGGTTAGGTGAGCTTTATTTGCATGTTTGAAGGGAAAGGAGAGGAGAATTGCCAGGGCGAAAGAATTGTGAGGAGGTTGCCTGAAGTTCTGTTTCTCTCTTCCCCCAGCCTTTGCCTAGATAGAGATTAATATCAAGCATTCTTCTTCTTTTTTATTTTTATAAGACTTTATTTCTTAGAGCAGTTTTAGGTTTACAACAAAATTGAGAGAGAGGGACTGATATTTCCCATATACCCCGTGCCCCTAGAGATCCATAGCCTTTCCCATTATCAACATAACTTACTAGAATGGTACATTTTTTTTTTCTATCAAAGACGAGCCTACATTGACACATCAGAATCATTCAAAGTCCATACTTGATGTTTATATGCTATAGGTTTGGGCAAATGTGTAATGACATATATCCATCATTATAATATCATACAGAGTATTTTCACTGCCCTAAAAATCCTCTGTGCTCTGCCTGTTCATCCACCCCTCCCAACCCCTGCAACCACTTATCTTTTAACTTTCTCTATACTTTTACCTTTTGCAGAATGTCATATGGTTGGAATCATACAGTATGTAGTCTTTTCAGATTGGCTTCTTTCACTTAGTAATATGCATTTAAGGTTCCTCTGTGTCTTTCATGGCTTGATAGCTCATTTCTTTTTGGTGCTGAATAATATTCTATTGTCTGGATGTCCCACAGTTTATCCTTCCACCTACTGAAGGACTTCTTGGTTGCTTCCAAGTTTTGGCAATTAGGAATAAAGGTGTTATAAACATCCATGTGCAGATTTTTGTGTGAACCTAAGTTTTCTGCTCCTTTTGGTAAACACTAAAGAGCACAATTGCTGGATTGTATGGTAAGAATATGTTTAATTTTGCAAGAAACCACCAAACTGTCTTCCAAAGTGGCTGTACTGTTTTGCATTCCTACCAGCAATGTATGAAAGATGCTGTTGCTCCACATCCTCACCAGCATTTGGTGTTGTCAGTGTTCCAGATTTTGGCCATTCTAATGGGTGTGTAGTGGTATCTCATTGTTTTAATTTGCATTTCTCTGATGAAATATGGTGTGGAGCATCTTTTCATATGCTTGTCTGCCATCTGTAAATCTTCTTTGGTGAGTTTTGGTAAGATCTTTGGCCCATTTTTTAAGTGGATTGTTTTCTTTTTGTTGAGTTTTAAGAAAACAGTATATTTTTTATATTTTGTAAAACAGTCCTTTCTCAGATGTGTCTTTTGCAAAAATATTTTCTCCCAGCCTGTAGCTTGTCTTCTAATTGTCTTGATATTGTTGTTCTCAAGCACTCTTCTTAGTGACTTCCATTCATTAATTCATCTCAGTGAATGGGGCTTAGACAACAGTTGAGGCATGGTGAAGTAACTCACCCAAGGTCACACAGCCAGTGACCAGTCAGAGGCAGGCAGTGTGACTCCAGGGCCAGTTCACCTCTCAGTTATGACAAGTTAGTCCTTCTGCCGGCATGAACGTCTGTGCCCTGTTTTCAAGACATACAGTGATTGTTGTGTTCCTTGCACAAGAGAAATAGTTTCATGTACAGCATTTTTCATGGGGTGGAATGAATTTTAGATAAAACACTTGCCATCCACTGCTTTAGGGAAAGAGCTTTGTAACAATGATAATAATATTAACAGCATCATTAAGACTTCCTGACTTTTATTATGTGTCTCTGTTCCCTATCTATATTAACTTATTTAATTGTCACAACAACTGCATGAAGTAAATATTATTATCATCCCCATTATCAACGAGGAACACAGGCAGAGTGGGTAACTCCTTTAAGGTGAATTGGTTAACAGTAAGTAAGTGGCGGAACTGGTTTCAGTCTGTACTCATAACCACTTGATTATAATGAGAACCATAAGATATCTTACCTGTGTTCTTGTTTATACTTTCTGATTGTTTTATTTTTTAATTGATGGAATTCAGGTGGATTTTGACTATTTGTGTTTTTCTTAAATTCTACTTGATAGAGGGCCAACTAGAGGTGTTCCAAGGGGAGAAATTGCTATCGTCCATCCCTATGTGGACCACGTTTGGGGAACTAGCCATTTTATACAACTGTACAAGGACTGCCTCTGTGAAAGGTAACAGGAGATGAAATCCTGTATTTTTGAGTTGTTACACAGCGTTAAAATAACCCAAGTCACTATTGCCTCCTGAGGTTTTTGTCTCCCATTGTGTCTCATATGCTGTTATTAATAGAAGTGCTATGCTTATGAAAGGATTTATATTGAAACCTTGTCTAAATGATTTAAGCTTAAAAGAACCTTCCCATCAGATACCTGTATATCAAATAGGAAAATAGCTTTAAATTGAATGATTCCAATATTTGCTTTAATGGCCACTTCACTTGTTTACTGTGTAGACATCTGCCTTTGGCTCATCCAGAATGTTTGCTTTCTCTTCTCCATGAGGTTCTGACCATATTATAAATCAGAAAAAAATAATTAAGCCAATGAAAATGTGTATATATCAAAAGAGATATGAATTAATTAATGAGAGTTTCCATGAATGACTTTTGGGATTAGTTTAATTGCTTCTCCTTAGGGTTCCTGTTTTTGTTGACTTTATTCTTGGTGATCTGGGATTTTCTTCTGAATTACTTAGATGTAATTTTTCTCAGTGTTTGGGACTGCATTACGTGTCTCATCATTACTGCAGTGTTTGATTAAAAAAATGCAGATTCTGGGGCTTCGCTCTAAACAACTTCTGGCAATGGGGCCCAGGGATTTGCATGTTTAACAAGAATGCCAAGATGATTCTAATTCACTCTAAAGTTTAATAAACCAGAGCTTTGGATTTTGTTCTGTTTTATAGGCTCTCATTTCTCCTTTTTAAAAAAGCTTACAACCATAATTTCATATAGATGTTTTTAGACCTGCTACTTCTGCTCTTCTTCCTTTTTAGATTTTATTCTTGCTTTCTGTCTTTCCTATAAAAAAATTGTCTCCAAAAATTGTCTTGCATAGTCTCTTTGAAAATGATTTGTATACATTTTATACAAAAGTAACCGTAAAGATACCCTTAAAATATTTTGGCTCTCATTTACAACGATGTCTAAACAACATAAAAAGACATGAAAACACACTTATACACACAGAGATCTTTTACTTTCAATTTTCTGCTTGTGAAGTCTTCACTCTTTGTTTAGCTATAGGCTGGCTGGCTTTCTCCTGTATCACAGCACAAATCTGAAATACATTCTGATGATGTAGTGTGTAATTAGGAATTGCGAACTAATTTTGATATCATCCTAAGCAAAATATAATTAGAAAGGAAATTTTTTGCTACTCACTTCCAAATCGCTTCATTTCAAAGCCAAAAATGATTTTATAAAATTACCCACTATTTATATCACTACTTTCTTCTATTTGCATGTTTGTTGTTGTGGACTGTGCGTTTTTCCAAGAAATACCATTTTATGAGAATATATGAAAAATTTACTGATTAACATTTTAGAGTGTCTTCTTAATGTGGGGCTAAATAATATTTTATTATTTTCTTGATTTTTCTAAAGCTATTACCAATGTTAAAACTTGGGCACTAGATCGAGAGGTATTCCAGAATATAATGAGAAGGACAGCTCAAGCGAGAGATGAACAGTACAGAAACTTCCTTAGAAGGTAAGAAAAACACATTGGTGGAAAGAGCAGAAGATGGTGAAGCCATATTGTGGATACAAGGATTTTATCAGAATAATTACTTTACTATAGCTTCTCTCATTTAAGCACTTTCCTCGTGATTAAACCAAAGGAACAAAAGTATTCCCTTGCAGTAAATGCCACTATATATAAAAATTTTTATTTAATTCCCATTAGCCTTGTGCACTGGTTTAGTTCTCTTGCTAATTTTGCTCTTGTATTGATGGAGTCATTGTATATAGTATAGAAAAATGTGCAAAGAATCCTAAAATATTCACCTGGATTGCTCAGTTGATATTTGAAAGACATTCTATAATTTGGAAGTGGATAGCTAAAGATAATCTTTCTAATAATGCTTTGCCTAGAATACTACTAAAATTAATTTATTTTACTGTCCTTACTTGCTTTACCTGAGATGTTCTTTTTCTTATTTGCATAGCCACACCATCTTTCAAATTACTATTATTTGTAGCAAATTAACTTACCAAAAATGTTATTATGCTTGCCCTGATGGCATGGATCCTCAGAACATATTTATTTTGTGAACCGTACTGTATCCCCAACGACTTGGATGCATCAAATTATAGAGAAACAAATACTTATGTAACTGAAAAAGTCAGTTATATGTTAAAATTTTTTTTCTGGCAAATGCAATTTTCTTATTTAAACTATTTCTGCCTTTGTGGGAGCTTTGACAGTCTCTGAAGCTGCAATACGTACTGTAATGAAATGTTACCCATAAGTGGCAATAATAGTAAAATATCCTGCAGTTTCAAAAAATAACTCCTAAGTTCTGTTTGAGTATAATAATTTTATCTTGTGTAACTAGCCTGCGAAGTCAGTGATCTTCGGGCTATTCAGTGCCTAGCATATAGTGAGGACTCAATAAATAGTGAATGAAGGCATTGCTAATCAGTAGAATGTGGCAGGCATTAAGTTTCTCCTATAGAATCTTGCTGATTTACTCTCACAGAGACAATAATGACTCCTGGCAGAGGGCAGCCATAATGACAAGCAGGTGCCTTTACCTATATGCCGACCAGTGCCTTACCGTCGTGTTGTGGGGTCTACCTGAGTATAGGTGATCTCAAAATCCAACAACTGAGCAACACAGGTCAGCATTTAAAGCTAATGAATGACTCTCACACAAAAGCCAAAAAGGGATAAATAAATAAACCAGTGCTAATGGGTTGAATGTCTGAGATAAAACCTGAACCACTGGGCGTACCAGTTCATTCCCTTGGAGTCTAGTGTGTTCTGTCTTAGGGGAAGGGGCTGAGAGAATTTATTAGTACGTTTCCTTTCTTCATTTTGTTATGTCATTCAGGCATTCATTCAACAAATACTTATTGCCAGGCTCTAAACATTGTGGATTCAGTGCTCAACAAGAAAAACTTGATCTCTGCCTTCATAGAGGGGAGACAAAGAAGATTTTTCCTCATATCAATTTCCTCACTAATCCCCAAAAGTGATGGTTTACAGGAGAGAATCTTACTAACATTGTAGATCCTAGTTTGGACCAGAAGTAGAACTTTCATGATGAGCGTGTGTTAATCAATTAAAAAAAAAGGAACAGAAGTATTCCCTTGCAGTAAGTGCCACTATATGTATATATATATATATAAAATTTCTGGGGCCAGCCTGGTGGCGCAGCGGTCAAGTTCACATGTTCTGCTTCTCAGTGGCCCAGGGTTCACTGGTTTGGATCCCGAGTACAGACATGGCACCGCTTGGCAAAGGCCATGCTGTGATAGGCGTCCCACATGTAAAGTCGAGGAAGATGGGCATGGATGTTAGCTCAGGGCCGGTCTTCCTCAGCAAAAAAGAGGAGGATTGGCAGCAGTTAGCTCAGGGCTAATCTTCCTCAAAAAAAAAAAGTTCTGGTTCCCTTTTACCTTTTCATCAATAGGGAGACATATTAGAGAAATACATTTCTCTTTGTTTCATAATATACATTAAGCTCTTTCTTTTTCCATTTACATCTTTTTATTATGGAGTGTGTGATATATATAAAAGATACATAGTACATGAATTATCAAACATAATAACACAACGAGTGCTGTCAAGCCGCTGCCCAGCCTAAAAAGTAGAGAGTCAGCCCTGTTGTTGGAGTTCTCCTGTGCTCCCCAACGTCATTTCCCAGCCGCCTATCCCCTCTCCCTGGGGTAATCTATATTCTGAAGTTTAGTAATCATTCCCTTGGTGTTCCTTATTGTTTTGCTTGATTTATATATATAGCTTGATTTAGCCTATTTTTGAACTTTATAAAATTGGTCTTATTTTTGCAACTCAATTTTTTCACTCAATATTTTTTCTAAGATTCATCCATTTGGTTAGTTCAGTCATTTCTCCGGTCGTAGAGTTCCATTATATGACTACCTTAGTGCGTTTATCTGCTCCCATTGCGGGGGTGTTCCACTGTTTTGCAATTACAAATGTGTCGGATGCATACATTCTTACACACACCTCCTGGCCACATGCCTCCTGGTGCACGTGTGCAAGGATCAGTCTAGAGCTCTCTTTTCACAAATCAGATCCAGTCATGTATTTGTGGAGTAGCATTATTTTTTCCTTAGCAGTGTCAAATTTTAGATGGTAAGAAAGAAGTATTTATCTTAGAGAAATTATATTAACGGTCTTGAGTAAAAATGGGTAAAGTAGACGAGAAATTTCTCTAAAAGAACAATTTAATCTGTTGATTGGTTAATCATACTGAGTGAGATTTCTGATTATTTTTCAAATAATGTTTCAGTATTCTGTTTCATCCTCTGTATATTATCTGTAAAAATGTTTCTATTACATGCCTCTGGCTACCATTAATTTCAAAAGACAGTACAGTATGACTGATAATCAAAGATCATTTCCATGCTAATTCCTACATTATTCCCCCTTGGACTCAGTCTTTACTTAATTACAAGGATTTAGATGAAAATCTGATCCTTCTCTGGATACAGAGCTCCTCACCCATGGTAATAAGAATGAGATCTTGAGATGTGGAGAGAAACGCATTTCTGGACATGATTCACTTTGAAAACCAACAAATGTAAAATATTTTTTCGCCAAACAGACAAAATTTGATTTTTTCTCTTTATGGTATCTTACTATTTTTATTCATTTACCTATGATAAATGTCTGTGATTATATAATTTCAGTGTACTTGAAATCAATTATCTATGTGTGATATTATTTGGAGGTTTACTTTGGAAAAATAAAAGTGCATTTATTTTTTTAAATGCACATAAAGATTTTTGAATCTACATATAGGTGTGTATTTGCAGTTTAATTCAGGAAGATAATTAAATAAAGGTTTTTTTTTTTCAATTTTGAAGTGTATCCTTGCTGAAGAATCTACCTGAAGATAAATTAACCAAGATTATTGACTGCCTGGAAGTGGTAAGAAATTTTAAAGTAAAAAATACATTTTATTAAAAGATAGTATAATCTCATCATTATTAGCACTGTTGATGAATAAAAAGGAAAAGATGGTAGATCACCCATCTACAGAGGCCAAGAGCCTTTTTCTATTGTGAAAAACCTCAGACCGACTCACTGAATTAAGGGGCTGGGATGGGTTTGGGTGACTCATCTGAAATGTGTAAAAGGAAATTGGGTTTGCATGTGTAACTTGACATTTGATTTACATATTTTAATCTTTTTAGTATATTTTATAAAACTAATCCACCTTACTCAGGAGGCATTTGATTTTCTGCAATTAACATCACAATTCCTTACAGAGTTTTCATAATATGAAGGAGTCAGTGATGCATAATTAGGTAATGGAGTAGAGAAAGGGTATATTGGGGCTTTTGGTGACAGGCTTCTGAATCAGCCTGTGAAATACTCCATACTTGAAAACTAAAAACAAAACTGCACTTAAGACGCACTTTGCCTATTTTAACATCGAGGGAAAAAGAGCATATTGGAATGTGTTCAAAAACTCATATTAGGCATCACCCAGATGGTTGGTTCTAGTCCAAGACTAGTCAAGTCTTCCGTGAATAATGCTTTTATGACATGTACCTTGGATTATTATGATATGCATTGTATGAAAACCTCTTCAGAGTACGGAGATTAAAATTCAAAGCAAATAACCTCTCTCTAACTTTTTTTGGGGTCAATTTCATTGGAACCAAAATGGCTTTTATAGAATTTAAAGGAGGTAAGCAATAGTAAAGGAGTCACATGTAGACTTTAAGCTTTTATAGAGCTGTTCTCAGTGGGAGACCAAAAAACTCTGCAAGACTGATTGTTGACAGATTCATGCCTCTGTCAATCACAATATACAATGTAAACTAATATCTGTTGAGAAGGGAGCACTGACCATTTTATCCTTAAGTGTAAGTGACACCAGTAATGTTTCTATTTACAATTCATGGAACCCATCCAACAGTTTATCAAGGACAGGCCATGATGACACAGTGCCTGGCCTTGTGTCCCCAGAGCGTTCAGATATGAAGTCATTTTCAAGAGGATTGCTTGCCCTGCATCTCTTGGGATTTTCCCAGTGTAACATAACCCAATCACAGATGTTACAAATTAATAACTCATCGTAATTTCTGAGAATTTTTTTTTTAAAGCTGGAGAGGCCCTATATTTTCTTTCTTAACCAAGGAAATCTGTTTTTAATATAATGCTAATAGAGTAGATTCACCAGAGGGGAATTCCATGCTGACAGCAAATATTAAAATTTAGTATCTCTAAAAATAAGTGGTAAATTAGACATATTTATAGCAGCCACAGGCAATAGCTACAGAATATATAGATGGGGGCTCAAATCCAGTATTAATTAACACACAATTCGAGTTTGAAAGTCTCATCTTTTAAAACACCTTAGAAAGGCTTTATTATATCTCAGCATTTGCAGACGGCGGCACAGTTTTATAAAGGGCTCTTTATTCATACCTGGCAAAAAATGTGTCTCTGTAATGTGTGAAAATTCTCAAATGCGAAAGTGATTAACAAGGGTGTCGTGGGATCTGTTTAGCTCTAAGAAAAGCACATAATTTACCAGCATAACCTGGACTAATGACCCATCAACAGGGTCCTGACAACAGCCAATCACTAATGCATCGGAATTATGACAGAGCGCCTGCTGAGTTCCAGGACCAGCTGTCCCACAAACTTGCTGCATAATCTTCGAGAAAAACAGGCTGAGTCTCGAATGCTGTTTGGTAGTTGATTTGGAAGGTTTTTTATTTTTCGTGGGGGTGGGGAAAGGGGTCCGGAGTTTCCCATCACCAAGCCATTGATCTGATGTGTTTGTTAAGCTTTTGACTGTTAAACTCCTAGACCAAATAGCCCTGATTGGGCAGTGTTCCAATGGCATTTCTTCTTTTAGCTTAAGTCACTCAGAACATTCAGTTCTAGAGGCAGACGTTGCCTTTAAGCCTGTTCTTGTGGGAGAGTGGGAACAGCACCAACATATTCACTGATGTGCTCTAAGAGTTAACTAATGAACATCATGAAGCATGATACAGATTCCAAAAGCAGTGTAACTGTTAATGATAATGAAAATGATAATGTTACTTCTGCACCTGGCAGTTGTGCAGTACGGAAGACAAGAGTGGAAGGAGTTTCTGCTCCCATGTGTGGTGATCAATCCAGGAAGCATGGAATGTGACTGTAGGGCTGACCTGAGTCACCTAACTCTTTGTCACAGAGCTTTGGCATTTGACCCAGCGACCCTTTGCACTGTGACTCTGACATTTGCCATCTTGCATGGAACTCGAGGTGTAGTGGGAGCGGGACCGGGGTGGGGTGGTGTGGAATGCTCTTGCACTTACTCAGATCACCTGTGGTGCTGCTTAACAGGCAGATTTGCAGGTACCATCTCACACTTAGTGAATCAGAAACTCTGGGGTAGAGGCCCAGAAATCCACATTTTAACATTTAAATATGCAATTCTTATGCTTATTAAAGTTTGAGAAGCACTAATTTAATGTTCTGAATAGAATACAGCCGTGCCTCGCTTAATGATGGGGAGAAATGCATCGTTAGGTGATTTCGTCATACAAACGTCCTAGAGTCTACTTAAACAAACCTAGATGCTATAGCCTACCACACACCTAGCCTATATGGTACTAATCTTACGGGACCACCATTGTATATGTGGTCTGTCATTGATCGAAACGTGATTATGCAGTGCATGACTACACATATATTTAGAGTTAGCCATAGTCTGCTTCTTTATTCAGGAATTTTTCACTGTTTATCATTTTTTAAAAGTATAGTCCTCCTTTCTTATAGTTTCTGCTAACACTTGCCTAAGCCGGAGAGTTTGTCTCATTTTAATGATTACATCCAGAGCCTTAAGAAAGTTGAGATAACTGTGGATTTTGCCACAGTTTATGGACCAGTTAGTTAAACACTGGGCAGCTAGGTGTTGTAGAAAGTTCTCTAGTCCCGAGTTTAGAGATTAGAGTTTATAGTCAAGCCTCTGTCACTAGCAGCTGTCAGTTAATTGTGGTGAGCATTAGGGTCTCTTCATCTCTAAAATAAAGGGGCGGTGGACCACATCTCTAAGAGCCCTTTCGTTCCTTCAGTTACAGAAATCTATATCGTTGCCTCACCTAAATCGGAGGAATTTCTGTTGGTTTTCATTTTGTAGGCTCTGGTTCCTTGGAAATAAATGACCTCAAATCTACTAAATTTTGCCTGAATAGTTGAGAAGGTCCACCTGATCCAGATGTGTTTGCTTTCAAATTTCTAAGACGTTTTAACTATTGTACTTAGGCAAACAAAAAAAAAAAACAGCTGGTAACAACCCAAACAACTGTATGTAGTTTTTTAAACAACCAACGTGGGTACATAGTCACATGCTACAGGGAGCGTGTGTGTGTGTGTGTGTGTGTGTGTGTGAATCATAACTCTGTGTATCATCAATACCTCCTTGTAATGAAGATTTCTAGCCATGCTCTAAAGATTCTAAATCATTGGCTCACTTCTTTGTCTTCCATCACCTTGGATTTTTCTTCTGGTTTTATGTATTCTATTTACATGCACTTAGACTCTAGCATTTTGCTAGATTTGTGGCTGTTTGTATAGTTTTCTTCTTACCTGTACCTCTCAATCTGCCCTGGAATTGATTTTCTTATTTCCCACTCTTGCCTAACACTAAGTAACTACTCTCAGGGTTTCTAACATCTTTTAAAACATCTTTTCAGACTGACAGATGAATTGAGGGTCACAACTCGTCAGTAGGCCATAAAAGCAATTTAGAGGAACATTTTTTTAATATCAGAATAGTAAGTATAAGTATTGTTTAAATATGTTTCAATTTTATATAAATATCCCTATGTGTGCATGCTCACGTTTGTGTGTTTTAGCATACATGTAAAATATGTTTCTTACTGTAGAAAAGAATAAAAAATGTTTGAAAACCATTTCTTTACAGGGTAGAGTCTATGGCTTCTTGGTCCTCCAAGGGACCCCTTTGCAGTGTAACCACAGGGCAATAACGACACTGTTTGCATTTCTCTTTTTGGTCTTGGTGACCACCCTGGCTAGACTGGCTGCACTCCCCAGTTGACAAACATTGGCCAGTCTAGCATCATAGCCAGTACTTGCCACTATATATTTTTGGTCTGACCTACATCCACAGCCTGTCCTGATCTATGAAGTTACTGTCAACACACTGGGAGGTATTATTTATCTTCCTCCTGTGGTTTTGGGTGACAAAGAATTATCCCTGGGAAAAATACCACTAGGAAGGTTGCCCCTTAGGAAACAACAAAGCTCTTTCTCAGTGTTTCCTTTCAAGCTTCTCCGTTTTAATTTATCTGGCTGACAGGACTTAAAGCTGCACATCCACACACACCAGAGACTTTATAATAACTAAAGAGCAGCCTACCAGCACTTCAAAAATTCTCCTGTTCCTTCTGCTCCATGTGGGTAATGGGGACTGAGATGAGATGGGAGCAGGAGAGACTGGAGAGCAGAGTGAAACAGGAACATCTAACATGGCACCAGCAGCTTTAGAAAAGAGAAGAACGTTAGCTACGTAATGAAGAAACCTGGACTGCAGTGTCGTGGTCACTCGCTTAACCTCTAAGGGTCATAGTCATCTCAACTGTAAAATTGAGCTTGTATACCATGAAAGTTTGTGATAAAGCTAAAATGAGAAAGAATAAAGAGTTGGAGTATGCAAACTATGTTGCCAAAAAACTCAAAATATCATCTTCCAAATAAAATAGAAGTTTGTCTCTTGCTTATATAACAGTCCAGGGAGGGTGGTCCCTGTTGGCTCCAAAGATTCATTCAGGAAGCCAAGCTGATGGCTACTCTGTCGTTTTCCACATGGGCTGTCCCGCAAAACCTCTCTGGGCTGTGCCATTACAATTGGGGGAAAAGTATGAAGTCACATCCCTGAAATGGTTCATGGGCCTGGGGAGGTGGCACACATCTCTTCTGCTCAGATTCTTTTAGCTGCTAGTTCATCACATGGCCATAGTTAACAGCAGGGAGGATGGATAGTGCAGGTCACTGTGGAAGACGTTGATGACCAGCTCACAGCCTCTTTCACAGGAATTAACAGTCACCAGGTGCCCAGTGTGTACCAAACATGCCACCAGGTGCTTTAGATACACTATCTCACCTAGTCCTCAAACAACGTTATAGGTATGGTAGGTCATATTATCTTTTTTTATTATTATTATTGTGGTAACATTGGTTTATAACGTCATATAAATTTCAGGTGTACATCGCTATATTTCAGTTTCTCTGTGGATTACATCATGTTCACCATCCAAAGACTAATTACAATCCATCACCACACACGTACTGAATCACCCCTTTTGCCTTCCTCCCTTCGCCCTTCCCTTCTGGTAACCACCACTCCAATCTCTGTCTCTTTGTGATTGTTTCTTGTTTTTATCTTCTATTTATGAGTGAGATCATACGGTATTTGACTTTCTCCCTCTGACTTATTTTGCTTAGCATAATACCCTCAAGGTCCATCCATGTTGTCACAAATGGCCAGATTTCATCTTTTTTTGTGGCTGAGTAATATTCTGTTGCGTATGTGTACCACATCTTCTTTATCCATTTATCCCTTCGCAGGCACCTAGGTTGCTTCCAAGTCTTGCCTATTGTGACTAATGCTGCAGTGCACATAAGGGTGCATGTATATTTATGCGTTCGTGTTTTCATGTTCTTTGGGTGAATACTCAGCAGTGGAATAGCTGGATCATATGGCAGTTCTATTCTTAATTTTTTGAGGAATCTCCGTACTGTTTTGCATAGAGGCTGCACCCATTTGCACTCCCACCAGCAGTGTATGAGAGTTCCCTTTTCTCCACATCCTCTCCAATACTTGTTGTTTCCTGTCTTGTTAATTATAGCCATTCTGATAGGCAGTGAGGGGATATCTCATTGTAGTTTTGATTTATGTTTCCCTGATAGTTAGTGATGTTGAATATCTTTTCACATGCCTGTTTGCCATCTGTATATCTTCTTTGGAAAAATGTCTGTTCAGATCTGTTGCTCATTTTTAATTGGGTTTTTAGTTTTTTTGTTGTTGAGATGTATGTGTTTGTTATATATTTTGGATATTAACCCCTTATCAGATATATGGTTTGCAAAATCTTCTCCCAGTTGTTAGGTTGTCTTTTCCTTTTGTTGGTGGTTTCCTTTGCTGTGCAGAAGCTTTTAGTTTGATGTAGCCCCATTTGTTTATTTTTTCTTTTGTTTCCCTTGCCTGGTCAGACACGGTACTTGAAAATATGCTGCTAGGACTGATGTCAAAGAATGTACTGCCTATATTTTCTTCTAGAAGTTTAATGTTTCCAGGTCTTACATTCAAGTCTTTAATCCATTTTGAGTTAATTTTTGTGTATGGTGTAAGATAATGGTCTACTTTCATTCTTTTGCATGCGGCTGTCCAATTTTCCCAACACCATTTATTGAAGAGACTTTCCTTTCTCCATTGTATGTTCTTGGCTTCCTTGTAGAAAATTAGCTGTCCATAGGTGTGTGGGTTTGTTTCTGGGCTCTCGATTCTGTTCCATTGATCTGTGTGTCTGTTTTTGTGCCAGTACCACATATGCTGTTTGGGTTACTATAGCTTTGCAGTATATTTTGAAATCAGGGAGTGTGATACATCCAGCTTTGTTCTTTTTTTCTCAAGATTCCTTTGGCTATTCGGGGTCTTTTGTTGTTCTATATATATTTTAGTATTCTTTGGTCTATTTCTGTGGAAAATGTCATTGGAACTTTGATAAGGATTGCGTAGAATCTGTAGATTGCTTTAGGAAGTATGGACATTTTAACTATGTTCATTCTTTCAATCCAAGAGCATGGAATATCTTTCCATTTCTTTGTGTCTTCAATTTCTTTCAACAGTGTTTTATAGTTTTCAGTGTAGAGATCTTTCACCTCTTTGGTTAAGTTTATTCTTAGGTATTTTATTCTTTTTGTTGCAGTTGTAAATGGGATTATATTCTTAATTTCTCTTTCTGCTACTTTGTTGTTAGTGTATAGAAACACAACTGATTTTTGTATGTTGATTTTGTATCCTGCAACTTTACCATATTCATTTATTATTTCTGGAAGCTTTTTGATGGATTCTTTAGGGTTTTCTATATATGAAATCATGTTGTCTGCAAATAGTGACAGTTTCACTTCCTCCTTTCCAATTTGGATCCTTTTTATTTCTTTTTCTTTCCTGCTTGCTCTGGCTAGCACTTCTGATGCTCTGTTAAATAAGAGCAGTGAAAGTGGGCATCCTTGTCTGTTTCCTGTTCTTAGAGGGATAGCTTTCAGTTTTTCTACATTTATAATTATATTAGCTGTGGATTTGTCATATATGGCCTTTATTATGTTGCAGTACTTTCCTTCTATACCCATTTTATTCGGAGTTTTTATTGTAAATGGATGCTGTATCTTGTCCAATGCTTTCTCTGCATCTATTGAGATGATCATGTGATTTTTATTCTTCATTTTGTTAATGTGATGTGTCACATCAATAGATTTGTGGATGTTGAACCATCCCTGCATCCCTGCTGTAGAGTCCCCACACACTCCACCAGGTCAGGCCTGCCCCACAGAGGCAGAGCCACTGGCCTGGCTGCAGAGGTTCCAGGCTCCTGGCCTATGCAGGCCCAGGGTTTGCTGTTGGGTGGGGCTGGTCACTCGGGTGGGCTGCTTGTCCTGGCTGAGCTGGGTTTAATTGGTGCTCTAGTGGGTAGGGCAGATTCCTGGGCTAAGAGGCCAAGGGAAAAGTTCTAATGGCATCTGCCATCGTCTGTGTGAGCACACCTGTACTAGGTCACAATAATGGCTGCCACCAATGTCTCAGTCCCTGGAGAGGTCTCATCTCTCACTGAGATGCACCCAGAGCCTATCAGGTGAATCTCTTTTACAGCAAAGGATTGTGCACCTTTCTTTCTGTTTTTTTTTTAAGTTGCTTTCTGAAATGAGTGAATTTGTGCATGGGCCCTTTAAGAGCAGGCTTTTTTTTTCCTTATGTTAGATAGCTTTTCTGGGGGTATTCCCCGTTGTTGTTAGTAGCCAGCAAAGCCAGACATTATGACACTTGTCTTGATTGTGCTGAGTCCAAAAGCTACTTATAGCTGTAACGCTCTCCCACTCAGATCCCCCACTCCTCCAGGGAAGGCTTTGTATCTTAGGATTGCTCCCAGCTGGCTGTGAAGCAATGTGGCTCATGATGGTGATGTTTTTTCTCTCCAGAAAGGAATTTCTGCCTCTTCCACCTCAGTAACCACTGTCCCTTGTTGCGGGGATTCTGTTTATCCAGTTTTCAGTTCTCTCTCAGGGGTACTTGTTCCAACAGTATTTGTAAATTTGTTGTGTCCGTGGGAGGAGGTTAGTTCGGAGTCTGCTTACACTGCCACCCTGACACTGTCCTTAGGTCATATCATCTTAATTTTTACGGAAAAGGAAACTGAGGTGTAGAGGATTGAAGTACCAGCTAAGCAAACCATGATGCTCCTCCTTAACATGGCAATCACTAATTGAAGGCTCACTATGTTTTAGATGCTTTTAATTCATCAAAAAACAATGTCTTTAATTGGCTTATTGTGATAGGCAGAATGGACCCCCCAAAAAATGTCCAAACCCCAATCCCTGGAATGTGTAAATATATTATGTTACATGGCAAAAGGGACTTTGAAGATGCAATTAAGGTTCAGGACCTTAAAGTTGGGAGATTATCCTGGATTATTGTGGTGGGCTGAGTATAATTAGATGAGCCCTTAAAAGCAGAGAATTTTCTTTGGCTGGAGCCAGAGAGATGCAGCAGAATTGGAAGTCAGAGAGATTCCAAATGTAAAAAGAATTTCTTCTCACATAAGAAGATGTGCCATTACTGGTTCTGAAACTTAGGGGTCTCTGTGCAAGGACCAGAGAGAGGTCTCTGGTTTCTGGGAGCTAAGGGGCAGCCCCTGGCTGACAGCCAGCATGGAAATGGGACCTTATCCTACAACCGTGAGGAACTGAATTCTGCTGACAACCTGAATGAGCTTGAAAGCAGATATTTCCCCTGAGCCTCAAGAAAGGAACACAGCCCTACTCACCTTGAGTTCAGTCTTGAGAGACCCTCTGCAGAGAAGTCTAGTTGAGCCATGTTGTGCCTGGACTCTGACCCAAAGAAACTGGGAAATAATAAATGGGTATTGTTATTAAGCCACGTGCTGTGTGGTTATTTGTTACAGCAGCAGTAGAAAACTAATGTGCTTCTCTTCTCTAAATCCTTTGAAGGTGAATGTTCGTATGTGAATTTTATGAATTGGTGGAAGTGAAATTCCAAGCAGAACTGGGATTTGAATATAGATCTCTTTGGCTTCAAAGGACTTTAGCCCTAAGATATTTTGTTTCCTTCCCTGAAATGTTGAAATGTCTTGTAAAATGTACATCGTGCTATTTAAGTAAAAGATATGTTTGTTAGTATTAGGAGTAATATTTATTCCATAAATATAAATAGGTTTTAAGAGTAAATGACCAAAATGATATTGAAATATAGCAGATACAAAAGTAGTTTTGTTTGGATTTTATTTTCAAGCCTAAAAGAAAAACAAGAGAGAGCTATTATGTTGTTAATTAGGACCTCTTAAAAAATTAAACAAGCCCATTTTTGTTTGTATAAATACTTAAGAGATCTATTTTAGTTCTATGACTTTGAGACAATATCAAATTAAAGCCAAGTACAAGTGGACAGTTTAATCCATGTTTTGTTTTCTAAGAGACTGAATTGCTCTTTTGGTCTGACAGGTGAATGAATTTTCTCTGGCCAAGAATTCTCTGATCACACACACACGTATGAGGGCAAGAAAGAAAGACGTGACAATTTGAGATTTCATGAGGATAAACCTACATTGAAGAATAGAATTTATATGTAAAAAGTTCCAATGTCAATCTTTGTGATGATAAATCTTTAGAAAGAATCCATATGAAAGAGCTGTTTACTGTGTGTGTAGAATTTTCTAAGCAGCTGCTCTTCAAGGGATTAGAAATTGGGGCTGATGTTCCTAATATCCAATGAGGGTAGTATTTTCAATTTGTTAGATAATTATTTGTTCTTTTTCTAAACTCTAGACCTAGTTCAGACTGTTGCAGATCATGAAATGGTTTATATTTCGATTATTTAGGTGGAAGCTGACCCGTGTATCAGTGGTGATTGCCTTGCTCTCCTTTCTCTTCATGTCGTCAATGTCCATGCCTGAAATTCAGTATTCCGGGGGAATTTTTTCTGTGAAAGATAAACATAAATTCAGATAAATCCAAAGTATCCTTACTTTTTCACAGTTTACCACTGCAATGTTAAAAAAAAGATTACAGTTATAATAAGGAAAAAGATAAAAGAAACAGGTGTGGAATGCTGATTTCAGAGACACAAGCTGTTCTATTTCCTTATATCTTCATCTGTATGTCCTCACTGGATCTAACCTTTTCTTTTTCTCTCATCCCAACAGGAATACTATGACAAAGGAGATTACATTATTAGAGAGGGCGAGGAAGGAAGTACCTTTTTCATTTTAGCAAAAGGAAAGGTAAATATTAGTTAAAGCTTACTTCACGTAAATCAAAAGTTTTTTCAAGTCAGTTTGCCATCAACACAGCGGTGCTCTGCATCGCATCCTAAGAGGTCTTCTTCGGTGACTGGTGAAGGAGCTTCTTCCCAGAAGAGACCTATGGGGTTTGGTCTGAATGCTGGGTTTGGCGGCACAGAACACTTGTGATGGGTTCCAGCTGAGACAGTAACTTCTTGGTGACCTTAGGCAGGTCACTTGACTTTCTTTGGACCTTGTCTCATTGTGTATAAAGTGACTGGATGATTTCTAAGGTTTTTTCTAGCTGTGAGGGTGTGATTCTCAGTCAGCCCAAGGGTCCTAGATGAGGGCTGGAACATTTTTCTGTCGAACAGATATGACGAGCAGCAGGTAGAGGAGAATGACCTTGGCATTTGAGGATAGCAGTGTCCAGACATCAAGCTGTAGAACGATATGGCTCAGAACTTTGTTTCATACAATAGCTCAAGTTGATTTAGATGCTGATGAAGATTTTATACTAATATATGCAATAGATCTTTACCTAGATGTTGGGTGGGTAACGTGTTGCCAGTCGCTCCTATGTTGACTCTTAACAATGCTCCTCAGAGAAGAAAAGCATTTGTGAAATTCTGCAGGAAAGAGTAGACTTGAGCACGTGTGTCTATAAACTGTCGGACTTTCACAAATGTCCTTTCTTCCACGGAAGAGTTTATCATCAGAGAGTCAGGCACTGCCCTCGGTAAACTGGTTTATGGTTGAACTTTGAACTGGGCCCCCAGTAAAGGAAAAAAATTAACAAAATAGTTTCAAACCTCAGAAACTCTTCAACGCTCAGAAACGCTTTTTATCATTTCTCCCCAGCCTGGACCCCATGCTTTGAAAGAATTCTGCCTAATAAACAGATTGCATGTATTTATTTTTTTAAATTTTAGTTCATTGTAATTTAGATAAATGGTAATCAGAATTTCTAATCAGCATGAAGCAACCCTTGTTACTATGTTGAATTGGAATAATTCTAGCCACAAACAATGGTGAAGTTTTTGTTTGGCTCTGCCATGTGGGTTCGTAAACCTTCCTGGGCCGTGGATCACGTTGAGACACACATGAAAGCTGTGGACCCTTCTCCGTATCCACATTTTTTGTTCAGTTTTAGAGGGCCCCCAGGATTCAGTGAGTCGGTGGTGGATACCAGATTCAGAACTCCTCATACTCAGTCTTATTCTTCATTCGTCATTTCTGTTTGGCTTTTTGAAATAAAGTTCCCACAGGACCATTATTACGTGCTTTGAGGATCCCTAGGAAGGAGTCACTGGATTCACATAAAATTTTTAGCTTTGGGAGGTGGGGTTTAAATGGAGAATCTTCCTCTTAGAGAGGGTGGAGTCATTTGATTGTGTTAAATCACAGGATTTCTCAGTCCATCCGGAGCAGACTGTGGTTAGATTGTCCTAACTTTGGCAAAATTTAAGCAAAGACTTGTCTTTTTTTCCTTATTGAGTCAAGTTTATAGAGATCTGGGGGATGTGCTTGGATGGATATACGTTCAGATGCTCCTTTTCTTTTCTCTCTCTGCTTTTAATTGTTTGACATCGTTTAGGTAAAAGTCACCCAGAGTACAGAGGGCCACGATCAACCACAACTGATAAAAACACTGCAGAAAGGAGAATACTTTGGAGAAAAAGCTCTTATCAGGTGAATCTGTGAATTTATATACCATACTTAAATAATTCTTTGACTCTTTTGTGTATGCAACTACTGATTTAGAGTTGTTAAATTAAGCTACCAAACTAATGGCAGTCCAGGAATTAAACAAAAATTTTAACCTGACTTCTAAAAAACTTCAGTATTATGCAGCAAAGAAGTATACTAATTTTGCACAGGAAATAAATCGGAAAGTCTTCAGTTTGCTAGTGAAAATAAAATTGGAGTTCTATTAGAATTTTTAGTTTAAAAAAGTCTCTTTTAGTTTAAAAAAGAGAAAGAGATTACAGAAGTGAAAATTATAATCTTCCCTTAAGAATGAGTTTTTATATTTCCAAGGTTTGAAATATTGCCCTCTCTTCCTCCTTTTAAAAAAATTGTCAAATAAATGACTTTACATAGTTTGTGTGTTTTTAAATCATCATGCCAAAGGTAATATTTTCTTAAGAATTTTTATCAGCTCAGAAACAACTCAAAATAGTGTATTTGAAATTTCTACCTGAACCTTAGGTCTTTTGAGATATGAGTCTATTTACTGTTGATCTAACTTCTAGAAGAAATATTTATAAAAATTAATCAAATGGCTCAGGAGATACTTTGTTCTTCCTGGAACTCAGAAAACAACCTTAAGTCTGAAGACATACATTTTCTTAAATATTAATAACTTTATAAAAGATCAAGTTAAAGTTTGAGTAACATACTTTTTGGAGTTATATATATTTTTAAATGCATACTTGAAATTAGTTAAGAAATCTATAAAAATGTATGTTATGACTAAATGATTTTGTTTCAGATTTATGCTTATAAAAAGGAGTGGTATTTCTGTTCATTTATCTTCCTCCTACCTTTTCTCTGGGAAGCCTAGTTCTGCTGATTTGTATGTCAGGATTACATAAGTAAAGAGCAAAGAAAAGGTCTTCATAAATTCATATCTGAAGACAAATTTCATTATTTAAAAATCATGGAGTTCTTTTTTTAAAAAAGAAAATCCAAGTATTTAAACTTTGTAAGTTACAGCTATTACTAAACAATTCAAAAATGAAATTTTAAAGACAAGTTGAATTTTACTTTCCATTTTCTAGGTGGTAATGAACTTATTTCAATAATGGGGAAATTGTCCTTTGTTTGTTTGTGGCAAAATAGAATACACTCATGCAATGTAATCATGTAATATCATTATTCAAGACTTCAATGTATTTGTTCTTAGCATTCACAGATTATTTTTCTCATGCCTCCAAGCAAAACAACTAAAGTTCAAAAGTGCAGAGAACTTTATAAATGTGCTATAGAGTCAAAATAACTCTTGAAAGGAAATATGCTGTCTGGTTTTGCTGGGTCTGAAATAATTTATGCTGTATGTTGCAGCTAGCCAGTTACAGTGTTTTCCCATGAGAAACATGGGAATTTATACTTAATATAGACACCCAAATCCCCTAAGCATTTGAAAGCATAAAGCTAAAATCAATGTGAAGGAGAGCTGGATACAAATATTTCTACAGTTTTGTGCATTTTTATGCTGTCGCTTTTTAGGGCCACTGACTATGACTCAATGTTCCTTATATTCTATATATTTCCATGACTTGACATTAAATAGTCCCAGGAGTTCTTTCAGAATTTTATGTGCAAAAATAAGTCCACGGCACTTACAGTTCTTGTGAAAGAAACATATGTGTATTTGTAAACATCTAATACTTATAAAGTGTTTGCAGAAAATATTCCTAGTCAAAATGATGACACTGACAAGTGAAAAGGATGCTATACTTCTCTACATCCAAGATCATATCTATAGCTATATATCTATAGATATCTACAAACATGCAAGTTCAGTACAAATTACCCAGCTCCCAATTCAAAAGCCCATGAAGCTGAACTGCTTTCACTCATGCCTTCTAGCAAGGACCCTATAAGCTTGGGAGGGACTGCGGGTTTGTCACAAGGTCTCTGGATGCCAGCTATGTGGATGGGGGACTTCTTTGGAATGGTAGAGGTGGGCTGACAGGGTTTTCCCTGTCCCATCACGAAGGAAAATAAAAGAACTCTACTTTGTGTGATGCCATTTTTTATGAAGTTGCTTAGAGCAGTCTCAATATGCTTGCTGCTCCAGCTGACCTTAAATGAATCTCAGAGCACTGGGTACCATATGGGTGTAACTTTTTTCAGTGTCTTTAGTTCATAACAACAGAGGGAGGAAACTAACATCAATAACAGTCTAAAGAAATACTTTACCTGATGCTTGACCCATTGGTATTCATTAGGTAATTAAATTTACCACCATTGGATCATAAGCCATAATTCATTGTATTTAAGTTATTGATTGTAAGATGCATCATTATATTATGTATTCCTGGGAAAGAAAGACGATGCTCTTAATGACACAATGACTCATTATCGATTGTAAGACATGCTCTGATTTCAGAGATTCTAATAGAAAATGTACATCTTAGATTCTATGGAATGAAGGTATTTTAGTATTATTTAATTCATTGAGTGATATGGCACCCAAAACACTTTCTTTGGGTTTTATTCTTGATTGATTTATTATATATTAATTACTTGAATATTTTTCAAATAAGTGTCTTTGATCAGTTAATTTCCGTTTTGCCTGCTTATTAATTAGCAATTCCCGTGTGAGCCCAATGAGAGCTATTTTGTTTTGGCTGACAAGTGCAGAGTGAGATTCCATACACAGCTGAAGTCACTGATTCCTCCATGTTCCCACTGCAATTTTCTTCTTCTCCTCTAAATTCCTTGTGTACATAACCTTTATTGGGACACATTTCAAGTCCTTTTTTTGGAAAGAGGTGGAATATAAATTATGATGTTAAAAAAAGCATAGTCTTTGGAAGGTTTAACTGTTTTCTAACTGTAGGAAATTGACTTTCCTGTTTTTGTCTGCAGTGAAGATGTCAGATCAGCTAACATCATAGCTGAAGAAAATGATGTCGCCTGCCTGGTTATAGATCGAGAGTGAGTATACTGATGTTGCCAGAGAAGGCAGGATAGTGCCACCTTTGAAGAGTTGGCCTTCTGTTACTCCAGGAGCCCATCTGTCTTCTCATTCATCACCACTTGGAAATGCGGGCCAATCCTCAGCTGCGAGTACATTCTATTAAAATTCATGGGAAGGAACTGGGCCTTCTGATCTGAATCTGTCTGTGGCAGTGGCAGATGCTGGCAGGCTAAATATTTTGTGTGCAAAGTTCGTACATAAATATCAGCAATAGACTGATTTAAATTCTGCCTCTTCCAGAGAAATAAGCTTATTAGTAATATACTCTTATGGATGTTTTCCCAACACAATATAGTGAACAATTTCATGATTTATTTCTAAAATACTACAAGTAGCCAAAAATTTTTTAAACAAAACCTATCTCTCTCAGACAAAATATGAGATGCTCATTAACTGTATATATTTCCAGAGAAGTTTTAATTGAATATTTCTAGTAATTTGCAAATGTTGTATGTCAATATTAATCTTTAAATGTCTTGGGTTATTTTTCAGAATAAGTCTCATTTTGTGTCCTTAACTCACTTCAAATTATATTTGAATCTGGCCACTTGGATCTCTCATTAATCAGTTGAATATTTATTGATAATCTAGATGTAATAATCGAAATTTCAAATATACCAAAGCTAGGCCATTGTCTAAGAAAAGTCATAGTGTAGTCAAAGAAATAGAGCATACTCATGAAATATTAACAAAAAATAATAAAGTGACAAGAGGTATCACAAGGGAGTATGTCATTGATTGCTAATTGAATACAATATTTATTGAATGAAGAACTTTAGAGATTTAGAGCTGGAAAGAACTTTATAAGATTTAAAAAATCTTTTTATTATGGAAAATTTGAGCCATATTAAAAAATAGGATGGTATTATGAACCCTGTAATGCAAGTTCAACAATTATCAATTAATGCCTTATCTATACCACTTCACCACCCCTCCTTGCCTTCCCCACGTTATTGTCAAGCAACTTCCAAATGTAAAATTATTTCATCTATAAATTTTAGTAGCATCTCTAAAAGCTAAGTATTATTTATAATGCAAGCCCACAATAACATTAACATGCCCAAAAAGTTAACAATACTTCTTTTTTCATTTATTTTTTATTGAGATATCATTGACACATGCATAACCTTATATTTCAGGTGTACAACATAATTTGATATTTGTATATATTGTGAAATGATCACCACAATAAGTGTAGTTAACATCCATCATCACACATAGAACAGTAATTCTCTCTTTTTTTTAAGAAGCCAGATTTTATTTGTATGTAAAAATCAATGCTCATGAGACTTAAAGTTTCAAAGGCACAAGGATATCAGGGTTTAGTATCCAGTATAGCCAGGTGCTGGTTATTGGTCCCTCATCACTGACGGCTCTGTACTGCCTTGGGTCCTTCTGCCTCTCCTTCCTGCTTCCAGTCTTCGCCGTGTAACGTTGTCTGTGAGTTCTGGCTCACTACACACAGGGCTAGTGCTCCAGTTAGGACAACAACAAAAATGCCTTGGTGCCCATCGTTATTCCACCAGAAAAAGCCACGTGGTCAGAGGAGTACGCAATGACAGCTGTTCCCAAAGTTACAGTCAGTAATGACCATGTATTCAGAGTGAGACATGCATCGGGGTTCTTCCTGCCTTCTTCTTAGTAGCCTGGTCCACTGGTTAGAAACTTGCCCTGACGCTACAACACCATGACTTTTTTGCTGGTCCAACAGGCAGCTTTTTAGTAAAAAGAAAATTAGAAATAATTAGCCCCAAACAGCCAGATACTCTTCAAGATGAAATATCCTTACATAAAAAGAGAGAACAGGAATTCTTAATATCACTTTGAGTTATTTTCATCTCTCCCTTACAGATAGGAAAAGTTAGTCGCAGATCGGCTAATGAATTGCCCCAACAGTGCCATCTGTGCTGGAGCACTGCTACAGCCCAGGTCTCCCCATTCCTTTCCGCATTGTTTCTACTGTGCCATTTGGCTCCCATAGCATGGGTTCAGGAAGGGAAGCAATCACAATTGCAAGGCTTTATTTTATTTTTAAGTGAGAAAACGAGGCTTAAAAATTAATAGGAGTTTTCTAGGCAAAGAGGAAATCAAGAAGTCACTCCAGGTGGAGTAAAACTTAAAAACAAAGGTACAGTGCTAGAAAGTGCAAAGTGTGTTCAGATACAGGTAATCTTTGGATGCCAGCTCTTAAATGGAAAATATGTTTGTACAATATTGTCCCGATAATGCATTGTTTGAGTTCCTTAAAAATATATGCATGCAGTGAATAGCATTAGCTGTGGGGTTAAATCTTATAAATTGCCCCAAAATGCTAGGGTTAAAAATATGATAGAAAGGAAGAACTCCTTCTCTATTTCTTCTTGTAATCACATAACCAAATATTTGCCCAGTATCTCATGTATTCCTAATCCATGAAAAGGATGCAGTGATTTTATAGACTTTATAAATTATTTGGAAGTTTATAATTTTAAAATGTTTAGTTTACGTGTATATAGTTGAGATTCAATAATATACAAAATCTTGGGTTAGGCACAACGAGACATAAAAAGTTACGTGGGTTTATTTTATGGATGTGAGAAGCTGAATATCAGGTATGACAAGGTTGACCTACAGCCTGGATTTCCTCAGACAGTTCTGGCTATGCCAGTGTATTTATTATCAGCACCCCCTTTCACTCTGAAAAGTACTATGTTTGGATGATAAATTAGATGATCATCATAGCTGTGTCTTATAGACTAGATTAAGATCCCGTTATAATTCTCCCATAGCACCCTCTCTCTCCTTATCATATCATTATTCATACTTTGTTTAATTGCTTTATTTAATATCTGTCTTTCCACTCTTCTGTAAGCTTCATGATTACAGAAACATTTACTTGCTCACTGCCATTGCACTGCCAGCATCTGACATAGTCCTTGGCGTATGGGAAGTGCTCCAGATTTTGGCTGAGTGAAGGGCACCATCCTGGCAATGAAATATTGTGACTGAAAGCCTATGGCTCTTTATTTCTTCTTTCCTAATTCATCCTTTTAAAAAATGCATAGGATGAATACATTTCAAGAAGGAGAGTTAAAGTTTGAGCTATATTTCCTATTTTTAAAATGTAATAAAAATGTGTGAAATAATTGTGAAAAATGGCAATAGCTCTAAACAAATGGGAAATATTATTTGGGACATCTCTATCATTGTTGGTTGCTGGGACAATCTCACAGGAGTTGATTAGTTACCCCTCAGGCGATAACATCAGAATGAATACAGTCTGTTTGAATGTTACAGCTAGAATGTTGTTGTTGTTTAAACTTGACTTTAGTTTGTGGAGAATGTCTAGGGACTTGTGACAGTAGTGTCACCTATATTTAAAAAATAAGATTTGTTTACAACAATACTTCAGTTAGTTTAATAGCAGGCAAAATAATGGCCAGGTATGGAATAAGTAAAAACAAAACAAAGTACAAGAAGTCTTTCCTTTTTACTTGAAAATTTCGATCACTGGAAACTTGAAATTCCATGGCAGTACTGTTTTGTTTCTCACTATTCTGCAGTCAACAAAGGACAGTCCACAGAGAAGGGTGGAAAAGAGTGGAGAGTAGATCTGGAGGGGAAAATGGAAAATACACAGCACAGTATCTAAGATATGCTTAATAACATAAGTATAGACTGGTGGTCAGTTAAATGTGGGTAGGGGTCTTCAGGGCTAGGCAGGCAGTAAGTAGCAACAGTACTAAGGATGTGGCTCTGGTTTATTAGTTTTAGGTGTTTGGAGGTAAATTTTCATTCCTTTCATTTTGCTGTGTCCAGATGCTTAAGATTTATTGGATGATTAAAATATGGTTTCTAGAAGGATACTATTTTGTAATAGGGAAGAGAACTACCCTAAAAATCACACATCAAGGTAGATTGTCCAGTGTTGGGGTGGGGAAGCATTGGAAGACTAATCAAGAAAATATGTTTTATTGGTAAGGAAGATTATTTTTTCCTTGAGCAGTGCTGCATGTAAGAATTCCCAGAGACAGTGGGCTGGGGGTGGGGAGATCAGATGGGGTCCACAACACACCTGAGCCTTAAAGGGTGAGGGAGATCAAGGGAAGATGTTGGCTGAGCCTCCGACAGAGCACTACGAAGTTAAGGTAAAAATTGGGGTTTAACTATGAAGGAATGTGAAATGAGGAGTATTATCTAGGGACAAAGAAGAGGTAAATTTTATTCTGAATTTTTGAAATAAAGAGCTTAATTTGATTAAGAAAAGTTAGAAAAATCTGTAACCTATGAACCTGGTGATTCAGTAAACAGATTATGTAGACTATTTCCTTTCTCCTGTCTTCTTAAAAAAAAAGAAGGAGCAATTGTTGGTAAATGTGAATTGCAAGGCAGGAAACTGCACAATTCTCTTCTCACTGATAGCCTCTTTGCTTTCATAAACTCAAAGGATCAATTATATATAACTTCTAATAACTATTCTACATATTATGGCAACTTTAATGTGACATAAATTATTGAGAAACAATTTACAAAGCTGCTAATAACCATACAAATAGTGTTTTATAAGCTTAAGAAGAATGTCAAGTTGCAATGGTAACTGTCAGCACAGGGCTTTTTATTTTATTTTATTTTACTCCTTTAGAACATTCAACCAAACAGTCGGGACTTTTGAAGAACTCCAAAAATACCTTGAAGGGTATGTGGCAAACCTGAACCGCGATGATGAAAAAAGACATGCGAAGTAAGTGGAGGAATATTTTCCTAAGTGGGATATGATGAAGGGGACACGGTGTTGTGACTTACCATGCGGTAACTCTTAGTGTGCCATCAGTAGAAAATTTTTGCGGGGGGGCGGTGTTCTTTTAAATTGTTCTACAAAAAGGATACCACTTACCACTAGCATGGATGTTATTTTAGTCTACAAGTAGTCAGCTCGTTACTTTGGTCGATGAGCAGTAAGGTTAGGGAGAAATTTCCTGATAGGGGGCCTTGGGAAAGGAATTCTTTACATTGCCTGGTGACTTAGCTGAAAAGGACATTAATTCGGAAATGAAGCTGCTCTTGCCCATGGAAATCAAACAGGATTGCCACGCACTAGGGTAGCCCATTCATTCTGATTCCAGGTAAAGAGCTAGGGGTAGAGTTAGAATGATTTCCAAATATAAGGGAGCTCTTGGCCAGGGCTCTGTGTGTGTGTGTGTGTGTGTGTGTCTAGGAAGGAGTTGGATAGTGCTCTAAATGTAGTAATACTAAGGAAAAAATTTTTGTTTAATAGAAAAATCTACTTTTTAAAATTAAAATTATTTGAAAATCCTTTGCTAAAACATTTTGTAGAGTGAATAATTAAGAATATATTCACCAGATGGTACTGTCGAAGCTGAAGACTCAAAAGTTTTAGAAAACTGACATTTGAGTTAAGTTAGAGCATTCAGTCAGGACTTCATTTTTTTTTTTTTTTTTGCAAGGCATGTATTTGCAATTTTTGTGCCAAAGACCTTTTGTAGTCAGAACAATTTATGAATATATAATCCAGAGCAGCAAACCTTAATTAAGAGAAAAAAATGAGTATTTCCAAATAACAGTAGACAGAAAGTAAGAAATGTATATGTCCTGTTGCACAAAACCAGTTATTCTGGTTCAGCCATGGAAAGCTTCAAGATGTGACAAAATATCAAAACACTGCAAAGATCAGTGTAGCGTTCTACTGTATGTGCAGCAAAGGAAATGACTTTCTGGTTTCATTTCCTCTCACTGACTCTTTCTTTTTCTTCTTCCTTATTTTTTGGTGAGGAAGATTGGCCCTGAGCTAATATCTATTGCCAATTTTTCTCTTTTTGCTTGAGGAAGATTGTCCCTGAGCTAACATCTGTGCTAATCTTCCTCTAATTTTTGTATGTGGGATGCCACCACAGCATGGCTTGATGAGTGGCATGTAGGTCCATGCCCAGGATCTGAACCTGTGAACCGTGGGCTGCCAAAGTTCAATGTGCGAACTTAACCACTATGCCACCAGGCCAGCCCCCTCCCCCTTTTTATGTTAACTGCTTTATTGAGATATATTTTAAATACGAGACAATTCTCCCATTTTTACCTCTCAGGGATTCAGTTGACATTTGTCTATTTCTTACTGTGCATGTTTCAGGTTTTTGTTTGTATATTCTCTTGCTTTTCTCCCTAGATATAACTGAATCTGATCCTATAAAAGCTGAGATAGCTTTTGGGGAAATTATGAGCGGTAATTACCGGCAGAAATAGGACTGCAGTGAGAGTGGAATTTATGTGTGGTGTAGCCCCTGCTTGACTAAGGGGTGTATGTAAATTTCACTTCTCTTGTGCAGGAGATCCATGTCTAACTGGAAGCTGTCCAAAGCACTCTCTCTGGAGATGATTCAGCTCAAGGAGAAGGTGGCCAGATTTTCCTCATCGTCCCCATTCCAGAACCTTGAGATTATTGCAACACTGGGCGTTGGTGGGTTCGGAAGAGTTGAGCTTGTAAGGGGTTTACGTTTCAAGCATCTGAGAGAAGCCTTTTGACTTTTTTGTTTTATATTCCAGTGTATCCTGGAGGAATGTATGAATTGTTATTGCTATCTTAAATGTTGGTTTGAACTGAAATTGAGAAAGTACACTTTTCACTCTGTATATTGTATAGTAGCAGGTCTGTGCTAGTAACTTGTAATAACATAGCTGCTATTTTAAGCTTTTTACATCATATCCTCTTGTGAATTTCTTTCTTGATAGTAATTATTGGAGAATGTACCAAGTAAGCATTCCCAAAAGCTGTAAAACATAAAAAAAAAAATGTATTTCCTAACAGCAAAATGTGTGTATACATACACTCATGATGCTAACTATATACTGAAGAAAAGAAGAATGTGTCCAGTGGAAGTGTCGTAGAAACAAAATCTTTAACATTATAGTTCTGTTTCTTAAACAACGCCACTGCCATATCTGTATTAGGCCTTCATTATCCTATTTTTGGGTTGCTCAGAATTTTCTATCGAAAAAAAAAAGAAGATGAATGCAAGGGATGTCTGAAGAGCAGCCTCCTGTAGTGTTGATCAGGACAGCTGGGAACTTATGGCCTGATTTCGGCTGCATCTTCCACATCACCACCTCTCTGAGCTTTATCACCAGCTTCAGAGGAGCAGCAGAGTGGTGCTGTCAGATCAAGTCCTCTGAGGAAACTGTAGAATGGAGATCTGTGACCTTACCGGGTACAGATGACTCTGAACCCTTGGCAGTTACCACGCCCGTCTTTGCCTAGCGGATTTTTAATGATTCATTGTACCTTAGCCTCTGGGAACTAAGCTGACACCTCCGTCTGCTGGATGGCCCTGGGCACGAGCAGATCTCAAATGCTTCCAGGACACTCTGGCTAGTACCCTTCACAGTCAGTACTTCATCTCGGATGGGTGAGGGGGGAGGAAACAGTTTCTTAATAGGCCAAAGAGTATTTGTAATGTTTCTTCTGCCATGTGGAGAGAGAAGGGCAGTATCCATCTGCAGTGGTATTTTTCATCAAGGATCTTGGCAAAAGGATTGAATTAACAATGCTGAGTTCTATTTCTTATATAGTTAGATAATAATGATTGAAACAATAATTCCACCATTGATTTAAAAGTCACCGGCAGCACTAGTGGCAAATGTGAGCAAAATATGGGGTGCAGCCATTTCTGCACAATTTCATTACTTGTCGAATATAGTCTATTTATGGAGTTTTAAGCCCATCTGAATAGTTACCTATTAAAATTTTTTGTTTCCTTTTAAGGGAAAATTTTATTTGTCCATCTAGAGCAGAGTGTCCAATAGAACTTTCTGCTCTGATGGAAATGTTCTGTATCCATGTTGTCCAATTGGGCAGCCACTAGCTGAATATGGCTGGTGAGAATTTGAAATGTGGCTGGTGCAACTGAGAAACTGAACTTTTAATTTTAATTAACTTAAAATTAAATAACCTCATGTGACTGGTGGCTGTCACATTGGATAGTGCGGATATGGATCTTGATTTAATGTTTTGAAAATCAAAGAAGTGACTATAAAGACAGAATAATTTTTGGCAATTCTGGTCAGTTTTTCATGTCGCACACTTGAAACTGAATCGATTTCTAAACATTGAATCTTCTAACTAGAGTTTTTTTCTTCTTTCAATACCAGTGTTTTAGAACCGTGTTGCAGATATGTAAGCTCTTTGGGAAATTACAACAAAAGAGAAGTGTGTATACTGAAAAAACTCAGTTTTTCAGGATAAGTGGTTAAAAGCTTACTTGCTATTTAAATGTGAAAGAATTTTAACTCTCATTAGTTAACATATTTTTTGTAGATGTTGTAACTCTTTCCTAGTAAGTTAATTTTGAAGGATCTTTCTCTTCTTACGTAGGTTAAGGTAAAAAATGAGAATGTCGCTTTTGCTATGAAGTGTATAAGGAAGAAGCACATAGTTGACACTAAGCAGCAGGAGCACGTCTACTCAGAAAAGAGGATCCTGGAAGAGCTGTGTTCTCCCTTCATTGTGAAGTAAGTGCACATTGGCACCCAGAATTTAGGGTTTTAGGCTCTTCTGAGTATTTCCTTGCAAGAGGACAGAAGAGAAAGAGGAGGCCCCACTCTGAATTCTCCATCCCAGTCATAGCAACAATACATAAAATATGAGAAATTTGAGATCTAGAGGCAAGAGTCCAGATTTTTTTATTCTTGAGTAAATCTCAAGAAAGTGTGTGTGTGTGTGTGTGAGAGAGAGAGAGAGAGAGAAAGAGAGAATATAAAATTATTGTGGAATAATTTGAACTGATTATTTAATCCAGACCTAATGCAGAATTTGGGAAGCAAGAATTCATTCAAAACCCCTCAGGGGGTATGCTGCTGTTGAATTTCTGCAAGAAGTGGCATTTGGGCACATGTAGGCTGCTGAGGAGCAACGGACTATGGTCCTAGCAGTGCCTCGATGCCAAAAGAGCCACCTCCTAATAGTTACTGTTCTTTCTGTAGCTATCACCAGAGTTTGGAAGAGAAATATGTTATTGTAGGCCATGGCTCTCTTTACTTGTGAATTCATGGGTTAGTGGTGTAGGCCAGTTAAGACATAGATGTTCATGTATTTTCATATATGTCTCAATGCCCCAGAGTGTAGCATTAGTGATTTCTGGGTGATGTAAAGTGCCCCTATAATAAATAGCATTTATACTTTTTGATCAAATGCCTTAAGAGAATTTTCCGGCCTATCCGTATTCCCAGACCCATTTTTTTTAAGACTAAAAAAGAAGTCTGGGGGCCGGCCTGGTGGCGCAGTGGTTAAGTGTGCATGTTCTGCTTCGGCAGCCTGGGGTTCGCTGGTTTGGATCCCAGTTGTGGACGTGGCACTGCTTGGCAAAAGCCATGCTGTGGTAGGCATCCCACATATAAAGTAGAGGAAGATGGGCATGGACATTAGCTCAGGGCCAGTCTTCCTCAGCAAAAAGAGGAGGATTGGCAGCAGATGTTAGCTCAGGGCTGATCTTCCTCAAAAAGAAAAAAAAACGGAAGTCTGAACCCTGGCAATGCTGGCAATAGAGTCACCCAATTTTCTTTATATTAATCATGTTCCCAGAATGCACCCCCCTTTTTTTTGTCAATCATCCGTTAACAAACTGTCATGAGCAACTTGAGGGCATGGATTAGATTTTACTCATTTTCTCCTTTCCAACTTTTTGCAAAATGCCTGGTGTATAGTAGGGCAATAATAATGTTAAGAATAAATACTAATGATGACATTTATTGAGAAATTAACATGTTCCAGGCACTCTTCTAACCAAAATATATTTATATATATCTTATATATGTAATAGAATATATAATATTTATTTATTTTATATATATTACCTTAATATATATCAATAATATACATCAATATATAATCAATATATAATCAAATGAGTATGTATTCATATTCATATATAGTCATATAAATATTCATTTGATTTTCATAATAGAACAATCAGGTAAATGTTATTATCCTTATTGAACAAGAACAGTAAGAAAATTGAGGTTGCATATCTAATAAATGGCCAATCAGCAATTCAGGCCTTGGCAGCTTGATTCCAGAGCACACACTGAACCACTTTACTAGATTACTTTTGCCGTCTGCACGTGATATGGCTGCTCTACTGTTGGCTGTAGCCTGGGCGTGGTATTAGGGAGAAAAGGGAGGTCTCTTGATTAAGACCCAGAACCTGCTTTCAGTCAGTGTTGAAATATGGTATCTGCCTGCGTCCCACGTCAGGATTGAGGCTGTCATTCCCCCAGCTTCTGAGGGTGTTGCCAGCTGAGGACTTTAGCTCAGTCCCTCTCTGGCTGTTGCTCTAAAGTGAAGAGAACCACCTTGCCCGCGATCATACTCTCTCTCCAGGTCCCTCCTGCATCCGATGATGGCAGAGCTCCTTGAAGCTGAGGGTTTTGTTGAAACTAGAGTATAGCCCAGTTGTCCCTCTGCCCAGCACTGCTTCCCTCCTCCCCATGGGTGTTATTCCCAAGTGCCCTCTTCACTAAACTTACTGCTCAAATCTCTGTCTCAGATTCACTTTCCTGAGACCAACTAGAGGACATAAGACATGCACATGAATAACTGTTATGCAAGGCAGATCCTAAAGGAGATATCTGCAGAAGTCTCTGGGTATTTGGAGGAAGGAGAGGCCACATTTGGTAGGTAGGATAATGAGCTGCCTTATAAGGAAGGTGGCCCCTGATCTTGGCCTTGAGGAATGAATAACACTTTTACAGCAAAATTGAGAGTAAGAAGTTCAGTCTGTGGGTAGAGGGAGGGCAGTCTATGTAAAGGGGTCAACATGAGCAAAAGCAAGGCTCGAGGAAAGATCAGAGTATTCAGCGGGAAGCCCAGTGTTGCTGGAGGATATTTGGAAAGAGATGAGGACCATTGTTCAAAATGTTACTCATGATGCTCTTAGGCAACTGTAACAAGACTTTAAGACTAGATTTCTGGGGCCGGCCGAGTGGTGCAGCGGTTAAATGCGCACATTCCTCTTCAGTGGCCCGGGGTTTGCCAGTTTGGATCCCAGGTGCGGACATGGCACTATTTGGCAAGCCATGCTGTGGCAGGGCATCCCGCATATAAAGTAGAGGAAGATGGGCACGGATGTTAGCTCAGGGCCAGTCTTCCACAGCAAAAAGAGGAGGATTGGCAGCAGTTAGCTCAGGGCTAATATCTTCCTCAAAAAAAAAATCAAAAAACACTAGATTTCTAATAATAACTATGTTTTTATTTGTCTTCACAGATTGTATCGTACTTTCAAGGACAATAAGTATGTATATATGCTTCTGGAGGCCTGCTTAGGAGGGGAGTTATGGAGTATACTAAGAGACAGGTAATGAAAAAGGATTAGAAACAATAACTTTTGTCTACTCACATCTGGTCTAAAGGATGCTATTGTTCATGATCATTTAAAGAGATGAGAAGAAAGTCATTAAGAAATGATTCCAAGAAAATATTAGCCCTTGATAAAATAAAGTGGTAATAGTGGTATTTTCTGAGCTGGCATTATAATCATGTGATAGGCACCCTGTAAGGCTGTCATGGCCATTCGCATGTTAGGGATTGAAGAATCCCAGGCCTAGACACAGTGTAAACTATCCTCGCTCACATGGTTTGTATGAGGCAGAGTGGGTCTAAACCCGGATGTTACTGATTCTAAATCTCTGGAAGGGAGATGAAGAAAGGGCTGGGGAGTGGTGAAGCCCTCCCTGAAAAGCAGAGTAAGAGGTCTGCAAAGATTCAGTTTTACGAAAGGGATGGTTTCCACACAAGCAAAGCCACAGGTATTTACTGAGCACCACCTGGTACAAGGCTCCACAGTGGACGGTGTGGGGGTTTTCTAGACAGTGTAATCTTTTCTAGCTGAAAGAGTAAAAAGTATAAACTTTTCCTCCACTGAGTTGAGATTTTATTTGGGGAGATCATGTAATGTACAATTTTAAAACATTTCATTATTTAATGCAAAAACTAAATCTGACAAAGAAGTTGACAATTTGTAATTAAATGCCAAATGAGTGTTGTAGATAGTCAGCTCAGAGGAGATAAAAGATAGAAAAAGGAGATGGTAGAGGAAGGACTTGAATTAAACTCTAAAGATGACCAAAATTTGTAAAGGCAGAGGGGAAGAGAAACTGATAGAAGATTCGGCGGAAAAGTTGGAATAGGGTTGGGTCTCTTTGTGGATGATTGACAGCAGAATTTGAGTAGAAGACAAAGGCAGTGGAAGAGGAGATGCAAAAGTGGGTTTGCACTCGGTTGTGGAGGTTAATGACAGGCCAAATATTTAGACAGTATTACTTGGGCCAGTGGTTCTCAACCCTGGCTTCACATTGCAATCACATGGGGAGCGTTTACAAAGTAAAAATGCTGGGCTCAAATGCCAGAGGTTATGATTCAGTTCATCTGGGATGGGGTCTCGTAAGTGATTTTTTAACAGCCTCTCAGGCAGTTCTAACATGCTTTCATGGTCGAGAATCACGGACCTAGGTAATCAGAGACCTTAGAGCATCTGAGTAGAGTTGACTGTGTTGTGTTAGGAACATCTTGAGGGATGGATCTGAATGAGGAAAACCTGGAAGGGTGAGGAGATTTGCATGATACCTGCAAAAGCATTTGCATCTTCCATCTTTACTTCAACAGGCAAATCTATTTAGAAAATCCAAATCTATTTAGAAACAGGAGTTCCTACTACCTGTTATGCACTGTGCCTGATCCTCAAAACAATCTTGGTAAGGAAGTAATAAACCTTGGTAAGGAAGTAGTAAATGTTTTACAGATAGGGATGTGGGTCTCAGAGCAGCTAAACAACTTGCCCAAGGACACAGTGAGTGGAAGAAGCAGGAGTTGAAGCCAGTTTCTCTCACTCCAAAGCCACACCCTTCTATTACACCATGCCACAAATCACCTCCACATTTTCATAATTCACCATGTAAACCTGCTGACAGTGCTGACCCAGGGAAACTCTAATATCATCAAGGTGCACCAAACAGGAAAAGGTTATGACCCTGTTTCTACGTGGGTTGTTGTTACATATACAAACAGAGAATGAAAATGATCATTTGAGTCATTTTTTAGTCGGGGAATCATTTACAGAAGTCTGGGTCAAGCTCTCCATTGAAATCGTTGCATTTTCTCCAGAGTTGGCCATAGATGTCTAAAAAGTCTTGTTTTCTTATCTTTCTATTTTATATGATCATACATGGCTACCAGAAATAATCGTTTGGATGTAGATATTTTAATTTTAGTGAAGTAGTAGTTCTTGTTTGTATCAAGTACCGCCCCTGAAGGTCTTTATGATCAGTAGTCTAATTCATTGGCAGCTTAAATACCTGTTAGTGTTGATGCCCTACAAAACACTTATACTGCATCAGTTTACCAAAGCAATAATTGACACCTAGAACAGACAACAAAGTGGTGTGTCTAGAGTATTAATAGGGAAAATGGTCTCATTGCAGAGGCAGCTTTGATGAACCCACCTCCAAGTTCTGCGTTGCTTGTGTGACCGAAGCATTTGATTACCTGCATCGACTGGGTATTATCTACAGAGACCTGAAACCAGAAAACTTAATTCTGGATGCTGAGGGTTATCTTAAATTGGTAAGACAAATTCTGTAAGTGACAGTATCATACAAGATATTTCTAAATGCAAAGTTGTGTTATAATTGCAATTTTCTTTTAATTTTGGTACGCCTGTTATTTTCACTTTGGGGGATGTGGCCTTTGAAACTGGCACACTTAACACTGGGAGCAGTGTTACAGGCACTTTCTTTTGGGCCTAGGAATTTAATGTTTCAACCATATTTGTGACTCTTACTAAGGATTTACATAATAGCATGCCTTTAAAATTGGATTGTGTTAGTATTTTTGTTTAATAATTTTAAACATGTTTTAATCGATTCCTGCTACATATAGGGGCTGGCTATAAGGAACAAGGAAAGAAGATTGCATGGCCTCTGCCCCCCATGTCCACTGTCTGTATACGGAGAAAAAATATACATATGCATGTTGGTCATTGTTTTGAAACCTTTCTAGGTGATTCCAAAGTACAATCAGGGTTGAGAATCACAACACCAGACTATAGCCTCCTTAAGGACAGAGGCTATCCATCTGTGTAACCCTCTTATACTAACATGAATCCCCTTGGATGTCACACCACAGAAAAAAATGCTCCCACTCACATAAACCGCAGTGTGAAACTACAAGAGAACTGGGCAGTCATAACTGAGGAGAAACCCGGGCACTACGGACCTCAGGAGGGAACTCCCTCAGGATGGGGAACCCAGGCTGAGTTTTCCTGAGTCCATTTTCTCAGTACCTCGAGGACATTAAACCATCTCTGAATTGAACCTTTACAAAGATATTAGTTTCTCACATCAGAACATTTATATATGGAAATAATAATAGGTACCATTTAATGAGCAGTTTGCTATGTGTAAAGCTACTGTGCTAAACATTTTGCAATTAGGATATTTAAAAAGTGATGAAATAGGTTTTATCGTCCACATGTTACAGTGTGTAATTTAGCCTTAGGAATTAAATTCATTATGTGCGATTGCTAAGCGATTTCTCTCTATAGTAAAGGAGCAAAATAAGTCCTTTCATGTGAAATCTGGCTAACTTCCAAGAAACATTTTGATCCATTCAAGCTTTATTTTATTCATGAAAGACAGCTTTGAGAACTGGTGAGGTGCTAACACAAGGCCTCAATCACTCTTCTTCTTCACAATTCCTTCATTGGCTATGCCTCTTACAGCTCTTTAGGGAAACCCTTTGGAATATTCTAGAAGTAAAACTTTCATGGGGGATGCAGACTATCCAGTAGATTCATTCCTTTTTATCTTAGCTGTTTTTAAAAAATCAGATTGCATATTCGGTATTTTTAGGCAGAGACATCAGTAAATATCCCTCCTATTAGCCATTGTTACCCATCTAGCTTACTTATTTGCCAGCTAGCTAAGTGAATAGTCATAACAAAAGCCTTGAGAGATTAAAAAGTAAATGTTGAATATTTCCATTTCTAGCGATATATCAAACTAGATGTACTGAAATTCTCTCACTACAAAATTCATTCTAAAAATACTGGATTGAACATGAAAAAGCAGTATTACATGCATGGCTGAGTTTATAAGACAGCGTTGGGATTCCCCTGAGGCGGGGAACCCATCTTGAGCAGTAGTGTAGGGTGGAACTCAAACCCTGAAGCTGCTGTCTTGCGGGCACCCAGCAAGCCTAGGTGGCCCAGAGGTTTGATTTTAGTAGCTGCACTCTCTGGGAACAGGAGACCAAGTTTTGGACCTGGGCAATGTGGGAAGTTGAATCAGAGAACATTGCCCTGAGGCAGGAGTTACACAGATTACACTCTCAGAGAAACAGAAAGCAAGAAAAAATATCTAATTTTATAAAGACAGAACGCATGCAAGAAAACATGCGTTTCTCATTATTGGGCTCTTGGTGGAGGAACAAAAGAGTCTCTTCTAAGAATTTTTGGCCATAGGCTGGTCTTCATGGAGGCTGGGTGCCAAGTCTTCAAGGGTGGAAAAAGCCAAACAAGAATTTAAATGAAAATGGATCCATGTTGGTAGCATGCCCAAGTTTCCGGGAATCAATGTATATTCCCTCTGGAATAGTGTAGTCTCAACCCAGGATACAAAGAACTCCCAGAGATAAAGTTCCAAGGAAGATGAGCTCACATTTGAAAAAATAATTTTTAAAAAAATGTATGAGGAAGAAAAGGTACCTTGAGCATTATGTGACAGGCATGTAAGTGCCTCATGTACTGGAGTAATCAGATACGGAATGTAAAATGAATACATTTAATGCCTTTTTAAAACAAGAGAGGGAATGACAAGTGAATGAGGGACAGAGACTTTCAAGAAAAAGATCTAACAGGTATGGAAAAGAGCTAGCAAATAAAAATTCTATTAAGAAATTAAGAACTTAATTGAAATTAAATATTCAAAGGAAGTTTTCAGTAATGGTGGAGTAGCTTGCATTAGGCGATGCTTCTTACTGAGATTAATTATAATGTATGTGTAAAAATGTGTGAAGGCATTGGAGAGTAATGAAAGATAGACAGTCAAACCTTGGCAAAAGGGAACCACACTAGGTGAAAAATTGACATTTTTGTACCTGTTTACAGCTGTTCATTTCAGGATACTCCTTAATGTATAAGGCATGTGGGATAAACCTTTAGTTAACCTCACACCTACCAGTGAAATAGTGAACGTTTTTCCATTAAATTGTTAACAAGGCCAGAATTTTTCTCTTACCACTTTTTTTTTTTAACATTGTAGCAGAGATCTTAGTAAATGAAAGAAACCAAGAAAAGCAAAAGATTAGAAAGGAAGAACTTACCTGTCTTTATTTGCAGACAACATAGTTGTTTATGTAGAAAAGCTTAAAGAATCTGCCAAAAATTATTAGAAAGAATAAGTAAATTAAATGTGATTACAGGTACAAAGTCAATATACCAGTAAACATGCTATTTTTATATACTAACCATAAATATTTAAAAATGAACTAAAAATACCATTTATAATAACGTCAAAAATCATAAAATAAATGTGATTAAATTTAATGTGTAAAAGCTCTATGTTGAGGGCCCAGCCCAGTGGCCGAGTGGTTAAGTTGACACGCTCTGCTTTGGTGGCCCAGGGTTTTGCCAGTTCAGATCCTGGGCGTGGACCTAGTACTGCTCATTGAGCCAGGCTGAGGCAGCGTCCCACACAGCAGAACCAGGACCTACAACTAGAATATACAACTGTGCACTGGGGGGTTTGGGGAAAATAAGATAAGGAAAATTGGCAACAGATGTTAGCTCAGGTGCCAATCTTTAAAAAAAAAAAAAAGATAAGATAAATAAATAAGTAAATAAATAAATAAAGCTCTATGTTGAAAATCACAAAATATTACTGGGAAAAATATACCTAAATGGTAAGCTACACTATGTTCATAGATTAGACAACTCAATACTTCATAAGATGTCCATTCTCCCCAAATCACTCTACAGATTTAAGGCCATTGCAATAAAAATTTAAGCAGCCACTTTTTTGGAAACTGAGATGTTTATTCAAAAACTTACTCAGAGATGCAGTGTTTGGAAGTGTTAATAACCACTTTGAAAAGGGACAAAATTGAGAAATTTATAACATCTGATGCTATAAAGCTACAGTAATCAAGGCAGTGTGAAAATGGTGTAACGATGCACAAATAGCTTAATCTAACAGAATGAGGTTCAGAAATAGACGTATACAGTCAACTGATTTTTAACAAAAGGGGAAAGACTAGTCTTCTCAACAGGTGTTGCTGACACAACTGGATATTCATGTGTGGGGGATAAAAGAACCTGGCTCCCACCTCACACTATATACAAAAATTAATTCCAGATGGATCATAGACCTATAAAGCATCCAGAAGTAAACATAGGGTAATATCTTCACAACACGGGTGGGCAGAGATTTCTTAGAACACAAATAGTAGTAATCTTAAAACGTTCAGGCTGCTATAGCAAAAATACCATAGACTGGGTGTTTTAAACCGCAAACATTTATTTCTCACAGTTTTGGAGGTGGGGAAGTCCAAGATAAAGGCACTGGTGGATCTGGTGTCTGTTCAGGGCCCACTTCCTGGCTTGTAGACAGCTGCCTTCTCACTTCTTCCTATGGGAGAGATTGAGAGAGAGAAAGAGGGAGAGAGAGAGAGAAACCTCTCTCCTGTCTCTTCTTAGAAGGGTACCAATCCCATCATGAGCGCTTTACCCTCATGACCTAATTACCTCTCAAAGGCCCTACCTTCAAATATCAGCACACTGGGGATTAGAGTTTCAGCATATGCATTTTGGTGGGACACAAACATGCGGTCCATCATAATTGGATTTCATCAAAATTAAAAACTTCTGATCATTAAAATATATTGTTAAGAAAATGAATAATTGTGCCATAGACTGGGAGAAAATATTTGCAATATCTATTTATATGACAAAGGACTTGAATGTATCCTGAAGTATATAAATAACTCCTTCAGCTCAATAATAAAAAGACAACCCAATCTAAGAAGAAAAATGGTGAAAATCTCAAAAAATCACTTCACAAAAGAAGATACAGGAATGATCAATAAGCCATGTCAGTCGTCATCAAGGAAGTGCAAATTAAAACCATGAAGAGATACCATTTCACACCCACTAGAATGACTATAATTTAAAAGATTGCCAATACCACATGTTGATGAGATCATTTTCCTAAATTTCTAGTGGGAAAAGAAAATTGAAAGCTGTTTGAAGAATAGTTTGTCAGTTTCTCATAGAATCAATCATACGCCAATTCTTTGACAAGAAATTCACTCCCTGGTAGATGTTCCACTCCTTGGTATTTATCCAGGAAAATTGAAATTATGTCTTCAAAAATCTTGAGCACTAATATTTATAGCAGCTTTATTCCTAAAAGTTCCCAAATCAGAAGCAGCCCAAATACCCATCACCAATTGAATGTATAAACATATAGTAGTCCATTCAGCAATGGAGTGCTGCTCAACAGTATAAAGGAATGAATTACTGCAAGCAACAACATGAATGAATTTCAAAACCTATTGAGCAAAAGAAGCCAGATGCAAAAGATTATCTTCTGTATGATTACATTTATTGATGTTCTGGGATAGATGGTACAAATCAGTGTGATGGTTGCCTCTGGTAGGGGCATTTGACTGGAAAGGGGCTTGAGGGAACTTTGTGAGATAAGGGAAGTGTCTATATCTTGACCGTATGGTGGTTGTGGTTACATGAGTATAATCTGCACCAAAATTCAATGAACTGTATACCAAAAATCTGTGCATTTTATTGCTTGCGAATGATACATCAATTTGAAAAATATAATAAATTAAATAGCAGATGATTCACAAAATCAGTGAACTGAAAGATAAGTTTAAGTAATTTACACAGAATGTAGCATAGAGACACAAAAAGATGAAAAATAAGAGAAATGACGCAACTTGGAGAATAGAGTGAGAAGTTCTTAAAATGTTTAATTGGAGTCAAAGATAAAAATAACATAGAAAATGAAGGAAAAGCAGGATTTAAAGAAATAATGGCTGAGAATTTTCCGGAAATTATTAAAAAAACCCACCAATCATCAGGTAAAGGATTCCCAACAAATCCCAACTGGGACAAATTGTATTTATTGTAGCTCCTATCTTTGTATAACAAATCTCTCCAAAATGTAATGGCTTAAAACAAGAATCATTTATGATGTCTTACAGTTTATATGGGTCAGGAATTTGGGAGTGGTTCCACTGGATGGTTCTGACTAGAGATCTCATGATGTTTCGGTCACGTGTTGGCTGGGGCTGCAGTCACCTGAAAGCTTGATTAGGGTTTGAGTAGGGCATCCAGATCCAAAAAGACTTGCTCATATGGCTGGCAAATTCATGCTGGCTGTTAGTTGGGGCCCTTAATTCTGTTCCACATGAGCTGCTTTTTGGGTTGAATGTCCTCATGGCATGGCAGCTAGCTTCCCTTGGAATGAGTCATCCAAGAGACTGAGGAAAAGCTACAGTGTCTTTTAAGATCTACTCTCAGAGTTATATGTGGGCACTTTCACTGTATTCTGATGGCCACACAGGGCCAGCCCTGATTTATTGTGGGAGAGGACACCTCTGATTACCAGAAAAAGTGGATCATTGGGACTATCTTGGCTGTTGGCCGTTGTAGTAGCAAAAGTACTGAACAAAAACAAAAAGAAAGTCTTAAAAGCTTCAAAGAGGAAAGATAGTTTACATATAAAGGAGTAAGAATTAGGCTTTGAGTTGACATCTCAATGGCAGCAATGGAAGCCAAAATGTGGTGGAATAATATCTTAAAAGTTCTGAGAAAAGAAAACTGACAACTTGAATTATAAATCTAGGGAAACTCTCTTTCAAGAAGGGTGAAATAAAGGCATTTTCAAACAAGAATGAAGGGTGCTTACCACCTACCTCAAAGGACGTGCTTAAAGGGGATGAAAAATGATCCCTGGTAAAGGGTCTAAGATGCAACAGGGAGTGGTGACCATAGAAAAATGGCAAATATGTTGTAAAATCTTTTAAAATTATGGTATAAAGTAATAATAATCATTCTACCCTAATAGTATTAAAAATGAGAAAATGCTGAATAAGTGACCAACAGCAGCATGAAAACAGAGTAGGAATAATTGGAATTAAAGTAGGAGAAAATGTCAGTTATTTTAAGAGAAGGCAGCAAAGGAGAAATGGGAAACCCAGAAAACAATCAGAGAGAAAGCATAAATTGAGTGTAGAAAGAAATCTCGCATATATAAATAGACAATGTGCCAGATAAAACCAATGATTGTCAAACAGATTTAAAAAATAAAAATCAGTTATACGATATTGATAAGAGACAGACGTGAAATATGAGGATGCAGAAAGATTGAAATTAAAAGCATAGAAAATATGTCTGAGAAATAGTCAACAAATTTAAATGCAGGTTTCATTATGTTGGTATCAGGGAAGAAGCATTACTAGAGACAAAGATGGTTGGCCTATGATGATGAAAGTTTCATTTTACCAAGATGATAGAAAAATCCCGATCTTGTATTTACCTACTAAAATGCTTCAAAAATAAGAAGCAGAATTTGACAAGAACTAATACAGAGAAATGAACAACTAGGAAATTTTAATACACCTCTATCAGAAATTGATAGAACATTCAGACCAGAAATCACTAAAGCTTTAGAAGATTGTACAACACAATAAACTTGATCTAATGGGCTTATAGAATATTGTTCCAATAGTTGGAGAATACACATTAACAAAATTTGATCACATACTGGGCCATTAAGCAAGTTTCAGTAAATATCAAAAACAGTAATTGGGCTGTTGCCTGGCAGCCCAGCAAAGCTGTCTCCACTGAGAGTTTCTGAGGGCATTGTTGTAGAGGTGGGGGCGGTGGGTGTGCCTAGTGACAGCACAGCAGGAATGCACATCTGGATGATGGACATTGGGCAGACCAGACTTGGACACCAAGTCTTTGAGAATGAAAGACTCCTTATAAGGGTGACCTTGGCCTCATTCTTCAAATTGTGATGTGGTGTTTTCATATTCCTTCATCTTTTCTCGGCAATATCTGTGAGGGATAAAATATCTAAGGACAACAAGTAAGGAAAGGTGTTTTCTCCAGCAAGGAATAACAATGAAAGCCTAGAAAAAAGACCTCAGTAAGAGAAAGGTCTAGATTTTGAAAGTGTTCCTCTAGAAGCTATAGAGGTATGCCCTTCTGTGATCATTACAAAGGATAAGTTTGTAGTGAAGGATGAAGACCACATTCTACACTTCTTCCCCAATTCATGATTGAGATTGCCAGACTGATTTGTTCCCAAATGGATCCCAACTGATCCGGGATGTCTCCATCAGGAAACACATTGGGTAGAGATTAAGAATTAGCTGGTATTAGTAAAGGACCATGAAGACTTTCACATCCCTATCTCTCACTTGCCCATCTAATAATTTTCTAAATCTTTCTGCACTTTCAAGCCCAAGGAAAACTGATGAAGGTAATAATGGTTAAGAGTCACGGTTATCATGAATGAATTACGGACTATATTAAGATATAAGACAGTACTTAGAGTTTAAAGAAAAACCCACCTTGTTCTCAACCCAAGAAGAATTTGTGTAGTAGCTAGCCTTCTTGCAGTTGCTCAGGAGAAAACTTGGTTGTAATCGAATAAATTTCAGCTGTCACTCATCAACAAATGTTCTATGATTATGATATTAACTCATGTGAGTAACATATCTCATGTGGTGACAGAGCAACTTAATCTTGCTTATGAATATTATGTAAGAAAATACAATTTAAAACATACTAAATGTTGATATTGTTGCTTGCTTCTTCGTGATCGATCTGCCCCTCATGCTGGTAGCCCCACGATGGCAGAAACTGTGCTGCAGTGGTTACTGCTGGATTTAGCACATTGCTGAGCATATAAGAATGAATTGAAAGGTCAGTGAGGCAGCTTCCTCCTCACTCCCAAAATAGGAACATAAAAGTTTTGTTCACTGATATCAGTGTATTTAAGGTAGAAATCAATAAGAAAACCACTAACAAAAATCATAACTCATCTCATTGGAATTTTAAGGATATTTCAAAATAACTCAAGGATCAGTGAAGAAGAAATTTTAATGAAAATTATAAAACAGAGTTACACAGTAGAGAATACTACATATCAACACGTGTGGATTGCAACTAAAATGATAGGAAGAGTAATATTTATAGGCTTAAATGTGTCAATAGGAAATAAGAAAGGCTAAAAATTAATGAGTTAAGCATCCAACTTAAGAAGATGGAAAAGGGGGAAACAAAACCAAAGAAAAGAGAAGAAAAAAAAATAAAATTAAGACCATGAATTAATAAAATATAAAAGATAAGGGATATGGAGCCAAAGGTTAATGTTTTGAAAAGACTAATAAAATTAACAAACTGTGGTAGTACTGATCAAAAGAAAAAGAGAAGAGGTACAGATAAAGACTATTACTATTACAACTATTACAACAACGCAATTACAGTTTAAGCAGAGATTTACATGGATTAGAAAGTATTTGGGCAACTCTACTACTATATGTGAACTGTATATATTTATTCGTATATGGTATATGTTTATTGTATATTTTATTTATATGGTCGGGTTCTGGTGAGAGTTCTTTTCCTGGTTTGCAGACAGCTGTCTTCTCGCTGTATCCTAACATGACAGAGAGAGAAAGATCATCTTTCTTGTGTCTCTTTTGATAAGGGCACTAATCCCACTCCTGAGGGCTTCACCCTCATGAGCTAATTACTTCTCAAAGGCCCTTCCAACAAATATCATCACCTTGGGGTTAGAACTTCCACTAAGGAATTTTGGAGGGACACATTCAGTCCATAGCACACCAGATCCAGGGAATTTGCTTCAAGAATTTATAATATTAATCTAATCTTATGCAAATTCTTCCAGAAAACAGTAAAAGATAATTTCCATCTTATTCTGTGACTTTAGTATAAACTTGATTCTCCAAAGGAAACTCCTAAGGAAGGCAAATTAATGTCCAGTCTCACTCAAGATCCCCCTGCTGCTCAGGAAAGCCCATTATGTGAGGAAGTAAATAAAAAATGTAGAGTTTAAGCTTTTATGCTTTCTTGGATATGCTTGTTACACTAGTTAGCATTACCCTACCTAACTCAGAAAGAAGTACTAGGTTTAAAAATAGAAAGACTCAACATCCTAAAGATATCGGTAGTCCCCAAAATGATCTACAGATCTGATACATTTCCAGTGGACTTCCAGCAGTGCCCTCCATGAAGCTTGGCAAGCTGATTCTAAAGTTTATATAAACTCACCAAGGGCCAAGAATGGCCAAGACATTTCTGAAGGCAAGCAACAGGAACTCGTATACACTGCTGCTGGTGAAAGGGGTGCTAACATAGTACAACGCCTATGGAAAATAATTTGACTATTATAATAAAGTTGAAGATAGCACATCTTTGACACAGCAATTCTACCCTCTTAGACATGTTCACTAGGTGACATGAAAAATGATGTTAACAGAAGCATTTTTGTGACAGGACACAATTAGGTAATAGACAAATGTCTATCAACAGCATAATGGACAAAAAAAATCATGGCATGTTAATTCAGTGGTGTGTGACACAGCAACGAAAATAAATATACTACAATATGGATTAAATATGATTTTAAGTGAGAAAGGCAGTTAGCCCAAGAATAGATATGATTTATCTAAACTTTTTAAAAATGAGAACTGTACATCATTCAATGATATTAGATATGTGATAAAATTAAAAATGAATGCAAGCCAGTGATAAACACAGAAGTTAGGGTGATGGTGACCTCTTGGCAATGGGCAGGAGGACTCTTTGGGAGGAGCATGTAGGGCTTCTGTATTGGTTCTAGTCTATTAAACTGGTGTCGGGTTAGGCGTGTTTTTATTCTCATCCTTTATGACGTAGCTATATGTCACAGTATTTATATGTATCAAGTATTCATAATTTGAAAAATAAGAGTAATCATTGGCTCCAACCATAGTCTTTTTGCCAGACCATTAATAGCTGTACTTATTAAGTGACAGTTAATATTTTCCCGCCAGTGTGCTTGACGTATGTTGCTTCTTTTTCCTTAAAAATATTCTGCTTCCTCATCAGTTTACCTATAATGGGAAGATTCTCTTTGGAACCTGGTTCACGTCTTACCCCAAGTATCTGGGACCATCCTAGACTTTAATTTTCTCGTCTTTAACATTGAAATAGTAGTGCCTAGCTTACAAAGTTGTCGTGCAGATTATATATATCTTATTGAAACTGATGTTAATGGTTATCTCTTCATGCAGATTTTTTCACCAAGCATGCTGCACATCTGCTACAAAACGATAGGATATAATGCCTCTCCTCAAGGAGCTAGATTTATTCACACACAACTAGACGATGCTGCCGTGAGGGATGTAATTGTGGAACATAAACAGTATGAAAGAACCTCATAGGAGAAAGGATTTGTGTCTCTAAACTCAAGGAAGGCTTGAAAGAGGTTGTGGCATATGAGATGAGCCTCCAATGATTTTTTCAGTTTGATCTCGTGGATGCAAAGCTCCCCTTCATCTTGCCCACTTTCTACTAAACACTAAGTGTTTCAAGTGAGTCACCACACCCCCGTAAACAATGAGTGTTGCTGTGAAAAACTCATCCATCCCATAGCTTAGCCTCCCTCACTCTCACTTCCATCCAAGTGTTGCCCGTTTTAGTGGAGGGATGTTAGTATCACAAGGACGTGAAATCGTCTTTGGTTGTTGGTGGACAGATAAACAGATTCCATTTTACCCTCGTCTAGACTTGGGCAAAGTAAGTGCCCTAAAAATGCCACATGAATATTTTTTCGGAATGTTATGTCTCCATGAATCATCTGGCTTAATGAGACTGGTCATTTTATGTCCATTTTTTATGTGACCAAGACAACCAATATCTGACGAATTTACTGAACTAGAGAGAAACTTCTGGGAAAAGCTAACCCTTCCTGGACACCAGCTCCAGCAAGCCACAGTGCTAATTTTTCTATTTCTGAATGATGCAATCATCGCTGCAAATTTAGGAGCATTTTAAAACCTTATAGTTTATTAAAATCTTTGGAGACTTAATGTTTTTAAGCTTTCAGCATTATGTAAGCTATCTTTAATACTGAGAATTTAATAGAAACAAGGGAAAACCTGTATGCAGCTTCTCCAGAGATTCTTCTTGAAAGCTCAGTTCTGCTAGTAGAATTTTTTAAAAGAGGGGAGGAGGTCTACTTTCTTGTCTTCTAGATTCTTGTCTTCTAGATTTCTTGTCTTCTAGATCATTCTAGCAATGATCCCTTTAAAACGTTAGTTAAGCCATGCCTCCCCCTTCTTTTAATCCTCCGGTGGCCTCTTAGAAAAAAAAAATCTGAAGTTCTTTCTGTGGCTTACCAGACCACTACATAAACTGCCCTCACTTCCTACCTCTCTTCCCCTCACACACTGTGGCCCAGCCACACTGGCCTTCTTGCCCATCCTTGAACTTGCCATGCATGTTCCCAAAGGCTAGCCTTTGGGCTAGCCTGGCAGCCACTGGTAGGATCGCTGTTGCTCAGATATTTACAGAGCTCTCTTTCTTATTTCACTTAGATTTCTGCTCAAATCTGCTCAAATGCTACCTCCTCAGAGGGGCTTTTCCTGATCACTCTATTTAAAGTACAATTCTTGCTGATCTCTGTACCAAACTCTGCCGTATGTTTTTCATAGCATATGTCACTATCTGGCATTATTATTTATGATATTGTGGTTTTATGCTTGTTCTCCTCATTCTCTTGAATGTAAGCTTCAAGAGGAGGGGGACTTGTCTGTATCCTGGTGCTTGGTACATAGTGGTATTCAATAAATATTCATTGAATGAATAAAAGAAAGAACTTACATTTCTGTTGCCTAGAAGAGATAGGGTTAAAAAAAGACTGAGGCTTTGAGGTGATATCCATGGTGGTACAACACAGAAGTAGTGTGAGTTTTTATAGAAAATACACAGAACTTGACATCGGAAGATCTGAGGCCTTCTAGATTAGGCGTATGACTTTGGATAGGTCCAAGTGTCAGCCTCCTCTGACCAAAAGGATTAGACTAAAGTTCAGAAGATCAAAGGAGTTAAAGAAAATAGTAAGTTTTCATAAATCCTAAAATCTTAATATAATTATTACCATCTGTTTGGGACAATATGCAAATATTATAAAAGCAAAACCAGCTATTCAAATTAAACCTTACCACTTTCAGAGCTAGAAATCTCTCCTAAACATCTAATGAACTTCCAGTCATCTTTAAAAGGAAACTTAAATGCAATGAAAAGAATGAGTTGAAAGGCTGTTATAAGATAACAAAATATAATGTTTCCATATATACATGCATAGAAATGCAATTATGAGCATTGCTTTCTTGTCTCTTAAATTTCAGTGTTTATAAAATTAGCTAGGATTTTCATATTGGTTCTTTCTCTAAGGAGTAAGTAGATATGCTAATCTCAGATGGTTACAAATTTTAATTTCGTTGTATCCCCAGCCATCTCTTAGATATAATCTTTGTGAGTCATTCTGTGTGGATAAAAGAAAACAGTAAAAGCCTGCTTCAAATTAGATTGTTTAAATTTCCTTTTTCTAATAAGGAAATCCTTGCTGTTGTGATAAATACTAAAATGCTTTAGTAAGAAGATAAATTTCTAAGAGATTTATTTAAAGTAAAACAAAGATTTTAAGTATTAATATTTGAATAAATAAGTGAGAGCTGAATTTTATAGTTTGCCAACTCATGCTTCTTTAGGTAAGGGTGTATTTTGATACGTTAACCTTATTTATTTAGCTTTTTAGCCAAGATGGTTGCTGTTTTATTGAGACACTCCATGCATAATGCAGCCATTAAAATGTGCATGTTGAAGCCCAGGTATAATGTGTGTGTCTGTTTACTTGAAGGAGGTAGAGGGCGATTTTATTGAAACAATGTCTGTATGTATTGGAGATGAAAAGTGCTAAACAACCCCTGTGGAAGAAAACCAGCTGTTTGGTTTGCAGTGCACGATTTCGGTCGTCTACACTGCCTCGATTCGATGAGCGAGTCTTCCGTTGCTCCAGCCTTCTTTCCGCTCTCTATTTTGTGCACAGAGTTCACTGAATAGAGTCTCAGAAAAGGGGAGGGGCCTATTCTGAAAAGAAAGATGAGGGTAGCGCCAATTCATTACCCTGGGAGAGTTCCCAATCACCAGTCAAGGCAGACCTCAGATGTCACCTCCTAATGACATCTTCCTCAACCATCTTCTCCCTAATGTTCCAGAAGGACATGTTTTTAGGCCCTTTGAGTTTACACTTTGCATAATCTTCTACTATATCCTGTATCACATGATACAGTGTTAATCATGTACGTGTAAGTATTCCCAACACTCTGAGCTTTTCCAGTCAACTTGGTATCTGTGAGCCTAGCACAGAGCCTGGCCTATATTAGGTGCTGACTGTATCTTTTCAGAATAAATAAGTTACTGCAGGTGCTATCCACCACCCGCCTCCCTAAGAAGGACTGAAAGTGCACAGAGTCCAGCCAAAGTTGGGAAGGAATGATCCTGGCTTTTTCTGTGGACTGCCAAAATTTAGAGGGTACAAACATTATGCATATGGTTTTTAAAGACTGTCTAGTATTTTAAGCACCCTTTCTCAACAATAGTCCCTTTCCCAAACTCAATTCTGCCACTGTTTTTCCTTTTAGGATGGAGCTTGAAGTGCACAAGGGTTGATCACTTCCCCCTTCTCCCCTCTTCCCAATGAATCCCACCATTGATTTGAAAATTATTTTTCTGCTTGCCCTGAGCTTCACATTTGGTATTTGGTTCTCCCCTTGCTAAACTATTCCTCTTGTCCTTAAGGGTCCTGGGTGTAGACGTGTGTGCATATGACTTTCTCCAATGTAACTAGATTTACACCTGGCCCTGCAAAAGAATAGATGAGAGGGTCCGTGATGTGTGTGTGTGTGTGTGTGTGTATACTGTGAAGGGAAGGGTGGAGGTGTAGAAAGAAGATTGGAGAAGTTAGAGAGAGACTTAAAGACGAACGTGAGTTTTATGGTCTCTGAAAATTTCCTTGACATTCTTTTCCAGGTTGACTTTGGATTTGCTAAGAAAATAGGATCTGGACAGAAAACATGGACGTTCTGTGGAACTCCAGAGTATGTAGCTCCTGAAGTCATTCTTAACAAAGGACATGACTTCAGTGTGGACTTTTGGTCCCTGGGAATTCTAGTGTATGAGCTCCTAACGGGCAAGTAAGTACCTTCAAGCTGTGTTCAGCCTCTTCTTCAGAGAAGTGCAAAAATAACTTCCTAATGATAAAAAATATATAACTTAAGAGTTTAAAATTTTGGAAATGTTTTTGATTAAGTATGATGCCTTTTCCTTTTTACATTATTTCACATAGCATGCTTGCTAGTTTATAACAGGAGAAAAGATTCAGGAAGGTGTTGGAAAGGACAGAATAGCTGTGGTTTACCTAAAATGGCAAGGCCTGTTATTGCAGATAGCATATTAAGTGTGTGAATATTTTGGTAATCCATCATAAGAAAAAGAAAAGGAATTGAAGTTGTGGGCTATTATTTCCTCCTGTATGTATTTTTTGTAATTGAGAAAATAGCAATCATTAAATCCATTGATCAATTAAACTAAATTTAGTCATGTTCTTCCATCTCCTCAATAAATCATTGACCAGAAAAGCTAAAAGAGGACCAGCCTGGTGGCATAATGGTTAAGTTCACTTGCTCCACTTCAGCGGCCTGGGGTTCATGGGTTCGGATCCTGGGTGTGGACCTACACACCATTCATCAAGCCATGCTTTGGTGGCACCTCACATACAAAATAGAGAAAAATTGGCACAGATGTTAGCTCAGCGACAGTCTTCCTCAAGCAAAAAGAGGAAAATTGGCAACAAATGTTAGCTCAGGGCCAATCTTCCTCACCAAAAAAAAAGAGAGAGAGAGAAAGAAATGCTAAGAGAAAGCAACATTGCTGGATTTAAATTTTAATCCCCTTGTCAACTGCTTTCTAAAGGTGCTAATGAACAGAGACAAGACACAACAGGAGTTTTAGCAGTGGAACTGTCATTCCTGAAGAGATTAAAGGGCTGTATTCATGAATTCAAGATCCCAAATATTCGACACCAGTACACACATGCACAGACACACATATCCACATGTGCACACACATTTGTAGGCTGTATATAACATTACCTCACATTTGTAAAGCTCTTTAGAGTTTACAAAGCACGTACATGTGTATTATCTAGTTTAGAATTTACAAACGTGTGAAAGTTAAAGCAGGAATTTGTATTATTATTTTATGATTTAAATTTTATAGATTAGAAGATTAGAAAACCAGGTCCTAGAGCTATCTGCCTAAGATCAGAAATTTGATCCCAGGTGTTCTGACTCTAAATGTGACACACTTTCCATTTTACACAAGTGCCCTGGATATATATGTTTTTAATAAAATGCATGGACACACACACAGGATTCAGATCAGTTTTCCTTCCAATTTTCTACCTCCATTTCTCACTAACCGATAAACCTTTATAACCAAATATTCTCACTCTTAATTTAAGGGAGGATTTGCATATGGAATGGCCTAAGAAATACTGGAATGAACCCATTGATGGGGTTCAAGTCTCAACACATACTTTACAAGAAGAGAGTTTCATAGAACTTCTTGAATTTTTTACACTACTAATTTCAGTGTTAGGTTACCTGTGGCAACATTTTACTTCCTTGTCCACATACATGGAGCAAGCAGATATGAAAGATTATTTTATATTATCTGTAATCATTTTCAAATATTCATTGCTTAAGATTTTAAGTAAAGAAGAGAAAAATTTCCAGACCGTCATTCAGAGAGAAATGCTTAAGGTCTTGAGACACACGAATTCTAGTTTGAGAATTTGTTTCCTCTTCCCTGAGAAGTTTGTCAGCTGCCTTTCTAAGAGATGCCTGGTGGTTCCTGTGGGTAACTGGGGAATGTATGTCTCAGTCTTCATCAGCTGGAATCAGTTGTTTCAAAGAGTAGGGAAATAAAGTGAGGGAATAAGGAAGAGGGGGAAAAAACCCAATAACTTGGAGTTGCTAAGGTGACCTTGAGCTGTCGGAGAGGGTAAGAAATTGTGTTTGTAAAGGTTTTCAGGGTAGAGCATGAGAAAAGTAAATTTTAAATGATGAGAGTCAGTAGTAAATGAGAAAAGAACTTAAAAAACCCAAAACACAACATGGTTGTAAATATATAAATTTATATAAATATAAATTTGAAAATATAGCAGTGGTTTTTGTTTCCTGCCTCATTTTCTTTACAAGTGAAACCTACATTATTGAGAAGTTGGTGTACTGACCTTGTTTCAAGTTTATTACCAAGAGTGAGAACTCTCAGAATCAAAAGGTCTCGTCTGAAGCATGACCAAGATACAGCAGAGTAATTCATGAAAGTCTTCTTTAATTTTCAAAAATTAAATGAAACAGGGGGCCTGCCCCCTGGCCGAGTGGTTAAGTTCGCGCGCTCCGCTGCAGGCGGTCCAGTGTTTCGGTGGTTCGAATCCTGGGCGGGGACATGGCACTGCTCATCAAACCACGCTGAGGCGGCATCCCACATGCCACAACTAGAAGGACCCACAACGAAGAATATACAACTATGTACCAGGGGGCTTTGGAGAGAAAAAGGAAAAAAATGAAATCTTTAAAAAAAAAATTAAATGAAACAATAGAATAGATTATTAAAAGGTTTTAAAAGCAAAGTGTTCACATTAAAATGTATTCCAAATGCAATGGTCAATTCCCAATGCTTTCTTACTTTCCCGCTCATCTTAGCAACACTTTCTATGACATACTCTCTTCACATGGCTTCTAGGACCTCTCTGTTTCTCAGTCCTTTTCCCACACTGGTGGCCCCTTCTCAGTCTCCATTGTTGGATCTTTCTCATTGTCCCTACCTCTCAGCATTAGGCCACTTCAGTCCTTGACCTCTTTTTCTATCTACTCACTCCTTGGATGATATCCTCGAGTCCCATGGCCATAGTACTGTCTGATGATTCCCCAGAATCATACCTCCGTCCCTAACCTCTTCCCTGAATGACGGACTCATAAATTCAACTGTCTGCTTAGCATCTCTCTTTGGATGTTCAAAACATAACTCTCGAGTCTCTTCTTCATAACCTGCTCTGCACCCCTGCACTTCCACCCCCACTCCCACCCCAGTCTTTCTTCTCTTAGTAAATGATAGCCTCATTCTATAGGTCAAAACACTTTAGCATCATTTTTGAATCCTTTCTTTCTCCCACACACCCCATTAACAAATCCTGTTGGCTTTACCGTCTAAACAGATCTGAAATCCAGCCACATCTCACCACCTTCCCCACTAGTCCAGGACACCAGGCCTTCCTTCCCTGATCACTAGCACCATCACAGTTTATCCACACATTTAAAGAAAGCTTACTCTGCCTGCTGTAAATTAGATCATCGGACTCATAACATATTCCCAGGTCCTTACCATAGCCCACTAGATTATATGATGTTGCCCTTATCTCTGATACCCCTCTCCTGCCTACTCACTCCAGAAACACTGTCCTTCTCAGTGTTCCAGAAACAGCCTATGCCTACTCCTGACTCATGGTCTTTGTACTTGCTGTCGTGGAATCCTTTGCCTATAGAAAACCATGTGGCTCATTTACTCTGTCTCTTCATTCATACCTCTGCTCAATTGTCAACTTATGAGAGAGGCTTTTCCTGTCCACCGTGTCGAAAAAAATCACACCTCTCTGTCACTCTCTGTCTCCTCCTTTATTTTTCTTTTTAGTGATTATCACCACTTGACCAATTATCTGTATGTGTATGTGTGTGTGTAGTTTTGTTAAGTGATGTGAAATTCATGAAATTATTTTCTAGCATATATCTAGATTTGTTATAAAACAACTAACGGGGGGATGGGAAGAAAAAGGGAGAGAAAACAAGGAGAAACTTTGTTGTAAATGTGTCTCAGGCACTGGTCCCAATGTCCTATTTTGGCTTTTCTCTAGCCCGCCCTTTTCTGGGATTGACCAAATGATGACCTACAATTTGATTCTCAAAGGAATTGAGAAAATGGATTTTCCCAGAAAAATAACAAGACGACCTGAAGATTTGATTCGGAGGCTTTGCAGGTGAGAATGACAATTAAAAATTCCTTGTTCTTGGGGAAAGTGTGAAGGCTTCTAATTTCTGTTTCCACACATTTTTAAATTAGATGTATGTTTACTTTTGGTACTGTCCCACGTAGTTAAATTATATTTAAAGAAAGTCATTTGCTGTTTTGCATCTGTGCTGGGAATTTGAGTTTACTTCATGTTATCGAATCACAGTACTTACTTCTAGTTTAGAAGAGATCCAAATTTTTCAGGTTATCTTTAGGGAGCATCTTTATCTGTCACAGAGCAAAATAGAACCCCAAACCTTAATTTAATAAAGGAGTAATTAATTTACAACCTTATTTTGAGAGAAAAATCAGTGATGATGAAAAAGTGTTACTATATATATGCCCTCTTTCAATCTTCCTTTTTAAAAAAAAGTACCCCTCTGGCTTTGTTCTCAACACTCTCAGTTTCTACTTACATTAAAAATAATTCATTGGAGAACAGAAGACTTCTAGAATTTTTGTTTAAATTTCACTTTATCATTTTTTTTTGCATATTTGAACTTTTTTTAAAGCATTAAAATTTAATAAATTTAGAACGTGACACCTAGCTTTGAGTTGCCACAGAAATTTCTGCATGCTTCTAAGACTCCAGCTCAGATGTCAATGATTTTCTAAAGCTTTCCTGGGTTTTCTCAGCAGAGTTGTTAAGATAGCACCCTCTTGTTGTTTTAAGCATTTATTCAGAGATCTGGGATATATCTCTCTCTCTGATTTGACTGTGGCTCCCCCAGAGAGGGGCATGTGTTTTTCATCTCCCTATACTCGGATGCCTGCTCTATAAATATTGTTAAGTAAATGAATGAACAAATAAAGAAAAAATGTTAAATTTTAATTCAAAGCATAATTATTATAAATTGCCTTTTAAAAAAATTTTATTTTAGGCAAAATCCAACAGAAAGACTGGGAAATCTGAAGAATGGAATCAATGACATTAAGAGACACAGGTACGTAGTTCCCTGCCCAGAAAATATAGCAATTTTTAGAAAAACGTGGTAATCTTGATGGTTCCCTCAGTAGGCCACAAGGGTCCCTTTACAGATGCTCAATTTTTCCTTTTTGGTGTTTTATTTTTAATTTGTGTTTTACTAGATGTAGGTACAATAATCAACCTCAAAGTGATTTCTCTAATGCTGGAAATTCATATCAAGAATAGATGAAGATATAAAACAAGTTACAAAATCACATCTTCAAGTTATAGCAACATAGCTTTTTATCCACTGCTATGCTTATTATTTTTTTTCATATCAACTTGGATTCTATAGAGGAATTAAGTTCCAATTTTGACATTTGGCTTCTAATTAAAGTAGGATACAGACATTGTTGTCAATATTCAAGAGGATGGGTCAGCTAAATCAACTGTTTGTTTTTTTTAAAGATTGGCCAGTTTCCAATCTTATTTTTTTGTTTTTCTGCTCTTTCTCCCCAAATCCCCCCAGTACGTAGTTGTATATAGTTTTTAGTTGTGGGTCCTTCTAGTTGTGGCATGTGGGACGCTGCGTCAGCATGGCCTAATGAGAGTTGCCATATCCGCGCCCAGGATCTGAAACAGCAAAACCCTGGGCCACCGAAGTGGAGCGCACGAACTTAACCACTCAGCCACGGGCTGGCCCTAAATCAACTGTTAAATAGTATTCTATCCCAGTTTTTTCTGGTTTGTTTTTGAGTTTTTTTGTGAGAAAGATTCGTCCTGAGCTAGCATCCATTGCCAATTCTCCTCTGTTTTTGCTTGAGGAAGGTTAGCCCTGAGCTAAAATCTGTGCCAATTTTTCCTCTACTTTGCATGTGGGACACCACCACAGCAGGGGTGATGAGTGGAGCAGGTCCACAACTGGGATCCGAACCCGTGAACCCAGGTTGCCAAAGCGGAGCATGTGAAACTTTAATGACTCTGCCACGAGGCAGGCCCCCTCTACTCCACTTTTAATTAATATTATATCTTTCTTTTAAATACAATTTTCCTTTGACTAGCTCTCCAAATTTTGAAACCTCATGTTGTATTTTACTTTTTGTGTAAAGTACATTGATTTGCACAAAACCTCAAACAATCTTTTATCCTTACATGGTAATCTAACATGTACATTTTCAGTTCTGTGAATTTCCAAAGCTGGCCTTCAGAACCACTGATAAGTTCCATAAGATATCCTCTCTGACTTGGTGACATATGTGGAAGTTCAAGCCTTCAAGATTTTTTTTTAAATCTATGCCTAGCTAAATCCTGCAATCCTCAAGATGTTTTGATTTTGCTTATGATTCACAAATATGAAATCTTACCTATTGATAGTACCATTGATAATACAAAAAAATAAATTTGAGAATTTCATTATTGAAAACCTTCGAACACACTGATGTTTACTTTCAGACATGAAAACACTTCTCTATACTTCATTCCTTTCTGGATATTTTTACTGAAGAATTAGGGGCACATCAACACAGTGTGAAAATAAAGGGAGAGATGCTGCTCAATAGAAACGCTATTCATTTTTCTTAACAGTAGCAGTGCAGCTTCAAAAGAAGAATCCCCAAGCTGCCAACCCTGCTCTATCTATTCATGAACTTACTTGAAATAAAGCCATGTATTCAGCATTGTAAATTCATATGGGCTCTGCCTTGGGGTGTATTAGGAAGGGAGGGAGTCATAGAGACAGACAGACACATCTGTCGATTTTATAGACATCAAAATGCTTATTGTTTTGTTCTGTGTCGTCCTTTGAATTGCCTTCAGTGTAAAGCTCATTATTTGTCTTAGATTCCAATTTATCTTTCTTCCTACGTGCTGTTATCACAATTTCTTTTCTCATTATAAAATGACACATAAACACACCCATTCATATTGAACAAACAAGTGTCCTGTCAATTAAAGTCATTCTTCCAATATGTTTTCCTCCTTTCCCTCATTAAAGAAGCATCTTCATGTTTTGCTCTGAGGTAGTTGGGAAATTGAAGTGATGCCATTGTTAACAGGCTCCAGTTTTATCTTTTACTTCTCATTTACCTGAGGCTCATTTAAATGGAGCTGTCAAAGTGCAGTTGGATGCTCATGCAAATTAATACTAAAGGATTTTCTCACCTCGGCCTGGTAACGAAGAATTTTGAGTTTCCATCCCTGTAGGAATTAACTCACCCACTCTTCTTAGAAGGCAGGGTGTTCTTTGCCGAGTAACTGCGGAGTCGGAGTGCAGTGTGTAGGGTAGAGTCCGCTAATAAGCGGTAGCAGATTTACACAGTGCCTTCCCGGGAGCCCTGGAAGCTTAAAAACATTATTCACCCTATTTTCGTAGTGCTTTTTAAGATATAAAGCTTGGGCAGAAGTGCCTGAAAGGTAGATATCTCTCTGCCTTCAAATAGGAATGTTCTAAAACCCTCCACAAGTCTCCAAGGTATATAGCTTCTCTACCCAGTATATTCTTGGAATTAAAAAAACAATTCTTTCTAAAATTTGCCATCAGATTTTCCCACTCTTCCCTAAAGTAAAACTGTGATTTTTTTTTTTTTTAGAGGACTGTTCATTTTAACTTTGTATGTAAAAACAATACAGTGAAACATGGCATATTGTTATATGTGTATCCAGTCTGTGTTGAATCATCTTTCCTAAAAATAGAGTTCTTCCCTCCCCTATTTATGAGCTAACTTACAAACCAGGCAGCAGTCATATCTCCCAACTCCTGTCTGAAAAGAGGTATAATATATTTGTAGGGAACAATTAAATCTTTCCTGCTAGGTAGAGGAGCAATTTGTTTCAAGTGTCTTAATGTTACCTTTAATATTTCTAGTCCCTAAAATTACTTTCAAGAATAGCTTCTACAAGTCTTCTAAAAATGAAGAAGCAATTTATGTGCTGTTGCTGCTAATAATTCTTTGGTGAATATTTTTCACACACGAGTGCATGCTGGCACTTGCATTACTTAAAATGTGGTTAATGTCAAAAGGCCAAGTGTTAAGTGAATAGCCACTCATGTTGAGTAAATATTGCCGTAAGTCAAATTGTAACAAGTACTCAGCAAGAAATGCATAGGCTCTTTGATTCAGTAGAGTAACAGTAATGATTTTTATTAATATTTATAGAGTAGCTTCTGGATAGAGAGCATTATAAAATATGTTAAAAGGAATTGTGGCAGTATTTGGTGGCCAAAGAAAAGAATCCACAGAACTGTGTACCTAGAAATCCCTAAAAATGGAGCTTCAGTCATGCAAAGAAGCTGATGGGTGGGTCAAGAAGAGGACTCCTGTGGTTTCGTAGCTAGGACAGGGGAAGCCGTACAGCTGAGGTTGCTGTCTGACTCTCACTCTTTGATTTAGAGTCTCGGCAGCTTATCCCAAAATGGCACTCTGGGTTAAGAATGACGTCTGAAATGGAATGTACCAGAGCCTGCCCTCTCTGTTTTCAGTACTGTCTCGCTTGCTAAGTTTAGACTTGGAGTGGGAAACCCAGTCAAGGACTGAACCAAAACGAACTCCAGGGGTGGGAGGGATTGAGAAGGGTGGAAGAGCGTCGCTTCTGGTATGGCTGATGGGCAGAGGAATGTGACAGCCCCCTAAAAGTCTCCCAGTCTTCAGTCTCACACCTCCCACCACCATCCTGCCCGATCACAGACCATTGTGGTCATTCTCCACATATCAGCCAGAATTATCTTTGGAAAACATATCTAGACTGCATCATTTCCTTAGAACTTTCTCATTGCTTCCCATTTCGCGTAAAATCCTGATTCCTTACTGTGTCCTACAATGTCCTACATGATCTGGTCTCTGGACATTTCTCAGACACATTTTTTTTCCCCTAGTTTTCCCTGCATTCACCAAACTTCAGCTCATTCTCATCACTTCCTTCCATTTGGAAATCACTTGCCACAGATCTTCCCATGGCTTCCCCCTTCTCTTCATTCTGGCCTTAATTCAGATATCACTTCTTCAAAGACCACCCCAGCTAAAAGCAGCCTCTCCTAACCCATCCCCATCCCAGTCGTCATCTACCACTTTATTCTCTTTTATCTTCCTAGTACTTACTAGTATCTGAAATTTGTTTAAGTATTTCTATTGTTTACTTGTTTTTGTTTCTTACCTTCCACCAAAATAAAAACATCGTAGGAGCAGAGTCTTTATTTCATTGATGCCTGGGCCCAAATTGACTTTGTACAAATTTTTGTTGCCTGGCTGACCTGACCTTGGTGACCTAATAGAAGAGATCAGTGGATACAGAACAATATTGTTCCATGTTACTTATAAGATCCTGAGAGACAGAGTACATTGTTTGTGTCTGAAAAAAGAAAGGCCTCCTTACTTTTGCTGTTATATTACTAGCCCACCAAGCTTGACATGTATCATAAAGACCAGATCAACCCTTTTAGATTAATGATATGGAAGCAATAAGTGAAAGAACTTTAGCTGGCCATCAGCTTAATCCCATATTTTCACAGATTGCTGTAGAATACTTTTTAAAACCCTTGGTACTTTTTAGATCCTTATCTCCACCATGGTAGTGTGACATTATAGACGTGAGAGTAAGAGGTCCTCTGTAAGCATGTTCTCTGGTGGAGTCATCCAGTTGTTCAACAGATGTTTATTGGACCCCTGTTCTGTGTCAAGTACTGCTCCAAGTGTTAGGGACACAGAAGGAGAGGAAGCAGATGAAAATCCCTGTCCTCAGGGAGCTTGCATTCTTGTGGGGAAGATGGAAAATAAACAAGACACTTAAATAAGTATACACTGGATAATTAGATAGCAATAGTCTTAAGGAGAAAAAATTAAGCAGGGAAAGAAGAGTGGAAGTATGGAGGGGGTGGTACAATGTTGATTGGATAACCAAAGAAGCCCTCATTAAGAAGAAGAGATTTGAGAAAAGACCTGAAGGTGATGAGAGAACAAACCCTGTGGAAATCCCGCGAAAGAACAATCCACCCAGAGGGCCAGAGTGCAAAGGTCTTGAAGTGGGAGCATCGTGGCTTGTTGGAGAAGTGGCGAGAAGATGACTAAGCAAGAGTGAGATTAAGAGCAAAGTAGGAGAGTGGTCAAGTGGGAGAAGTGTGGAGGGGGTAAGGATGGTTTTGTAAGGCCTTATGGGTTATATAGTAAAGAGTTTGCCTTTTACACTGAGTGAAATGGGAAGCATTGAATAGTTTTGTACAGAGGAGTGATGCGAGCTCACTCAGGTTTTAAATGATCACTCTTGCTCCTGGGTTGTTTTCCACGAAGAAGAGCAAGAGGACCCATTGGGAGGTTATTGTAATAATACAGGCAAGGAATAATTGTGGCTTGGCCCATGCAGGTGGAGTGAAGTTGTTGAGAATTTGTCAGATTCTGAATACAGATATATTTTGAAGGTGGTACTGACAGGATTTGCTTACTGAGGTAGGATGTGAGAGAAAGGATAACTCCAAGGTGTCTTTGGTTTGAGCAACTGGAAGAGTTGAGGCAAGTTTTTTTGGGAAAATTTGGAGCTCCACTGTGGACATGATACATACTACATGATACATGCGTGTTAGACATGCATGTTAGACATCCAGTAGGGAGACAAATAGCGGTTGTAGATATTAGCCTGTAAATCAATGGGGAGATCTTGGTTGGAAACAGAAACATGGGAGTAATCAGGATATAAATGCTTAAAGCCACAAGACTGAATGAGATTACCCAGGAAGTGAGAGTAGGTAAAAAAAGAAGATGTCAAAGGACTGAGCCCTGGAGGACACCAACTTCCTATGGAAAAAGCAGTGGAAAATGAGGGAAAGCAACCAAGAAGATAGGAAGAAAACTGGGACAATAGCATGTCCTCAAAGCCAAGTGAAGAAGGATTTCAGGAAGTGTGATTGATGAACTGTGGCAAATGCTATGTAGGTCAAATAAGATGAAACTGAGAATTGAGGCCATTCAATGGAGCAGAGAGGGTGAAACCTGATTATAGTGTGGTCAGGAGAAAATGAGTAGATAGAGTGCTTTAGATAACTCAAGGAGTTTTCCCCCAATGGAAAGAAAGGAGAGAAATGGAGTGAGAGTTGAGTGAGAGTTGGAAGGGAGCACAGCTCAATGGAGGATGTTTTGTGTTTGGAAGAAATAAAATGTCTCCCTGCTGATGGGAGTGATCCAGCAGGGAAGATGTTGAAGATTCAGGAGGAGGAGAATTGCAGGAGCATGACTTTGAATAGAGAAGGATATGTGGGATGGAGTACACAGGAGAGAAGCAGACCTTAGCTAGAAGCAAAGGCAGTTAGTTCATAGTACAGGAGAGAAGGGAACACACAGATGTAGGTGGGTAGGCAAGTACGCTGGTGCAAGGTTGTGGAAGTTCTCTTTTTTGCTTCAGTTCTCTCTGTGAAAAAGGAAGCCAGGTCATCATTTGGGAGTGAGGGTAGGGAGAGGTTCTGGAAGTTTGAGGAGAGAGGACAAAGTATGAGTTAGGAGTCTAAGGGAGTGTGACAGTGAGTGGGACAGGGAAATCTAGACTGATTGCTGGGCAGCATTAAGGGCCCCTTGGAGTTCATGGGCATGACTTTAATGTGAGACCAGACGACCAGCACGGTTGAGTGTTTTTCTCCGACTACTTGCAGCTGCCCTGTTGCAGGCAGGGAGCAGGCAACAAAATGGATTGACAAATACTTGACTTGCAAATAGTTTATCAGACAAGTAATAGTCCTCTGTACTTTTCTCATTTCTCAGGTGGTTGAATGGTTTCAATTGGGAGGGACTGAAAGCACGGAACCTTCCATCACCCTTACAAAGAGAGGTATGGTACCTACCATATTACTCTTGATTCTTTTGTAGATATTTGTTTTCGTAAATAAATTTTAGAGGCGTGTGTATAACAGATTTTAGATTTTTTAAATAGTTTCTAAAAATTAAGTTAAAATGTCATAGCAATTGTGATTATAAGGACTAAATAGTATTACCTATTTGCTGGGCATTAACTCAGCTCTCAGGAACCAACTACATAGTCCCCAAGTAATCAGCGTTAGTCAGGCTGGCAGAGGGCTCTGGAAATGTAATATGAACCTTATAGGTAATTTTAAATTTTCTAGTAACCACATTAAAAAGGTGCAATTATCATAGTATGTCCAAAATATTATCATTTCAATATGTAATCAACGTAAAATATTAATGAGATGTTACATTTATTTTTTCATACTAAGCTTTCAAAATCCCAAGTGGATTTTAAACTTTCAGCACATCTCAGTTTGGGCTAGCCACATTTCAAGTGCTCACTCACCACATGTTGCTGGTCGGACAGCCCAGCTCCAGAGAAAGTAGGACGTTTCCTAACTTGGGGAACCAATGACTCAAGAATGATCTAGGTCAACACCCTACAGACTTTATGCTGTGTTCTTTCTAGAGGAATTTTGGAGATCTGTGTCTCCCCTTGTACCTTTTTAGAATGACATCTGAATTTTTTCATCATACATTTAAATCATTGTGTAGAATGTAATTTCTAGTATGTTGTAAATATTGACGTTTTAAAGTAAAACATTACTGTTACTTCACTCCTTTAAATATGTCCAATGTAATCTAAATACTGTTAAGATTTGATACTCATCAGCTATTTAAAAAATACAGAGAGAATTATTACATCATTCCTTTTTCTCTCTGAATTCATATTTCCATGTTTCTATTCCATTTTCCCTGCAAAATTTCATTCTAATGTAGAATAATTTTATGCTTGGCAATCTTTAATTGATAATTTTTTTTTTTTTTTGAGAAAGATTAGCCCTGAGCTAACATCTGTTGCCAATCCTCCTCCTTTTGCTGAGGAAGACTGGCCCTGAGCTAACGTCTGTTCCTATCTTCCTCTATTTTATATGTGGGACACCTGCCACACTGTGGCTTGATAAGTGGTACATAGGTCTGTGCCTGGGATCCGAACCAGCAAACCCTGGGCCATTGAAGTGGAGCATGTGAACTTAACCCCTACGCCACCGGGCCAGCCCTGAATTGATAATTCTTTAAGTGCCTTCAATTATGGTTTTATGAACTGTAAAATTGTTGTGACAGCAGAAGTTTCTGTGACAACACAAATATGTCTTCTGGATTCAATTATAATTACATTTTTATAACATGTGGTATCAAACAACATAAATATATTACAAAATTTGAGAGTAATTATTAAATGAATATTTTTTGAAAAGAAATTATTTAATGTACCTGTGGATATATGCTGTTTATTAAAAGAATGGGATCAGGGGCCAGCCTGGTGGCATGGTGGTTGGGATTGCGTGCTCTGCTTTGGCAGCCTGTGGTTGCAGGCTTGGATCCCGGGCGCAGACCTGCACACCACTCATCTGGCCGTGCTGTGGCACATCCCACACAAAATGGAGGAAGATGGGCACAGATGTTAGCTCAGCGACACTCTTCCTCACCTCCGCCCCTCCAAAAAAGGGATCATTCTCTACATCAATTCTATTCCTGTTGAAAATTTTATAGATGAAAGTGCTAAGAGTAGTTTTCACATAGATAAGTAAATGGAAGTGAGGATTTTATAATAGCAATGTCACTTTGAATGCCTTCTGAGTGATCTCCTCACCCTCCCAAAAAACACATTATGATCTGTCATAAATAGTATTTTTAATGATATATCAGCTGATAATTCAATTAGATACTTCTTAAATTTGTTTCAAAGCAAAGAACTGGAAAGCACCTGATTCACAAAATAGTTTAATTCCAAGGTCATTTCACTCTTTCAACAGAGTCAATAATATTTTGAATTGTTCCTTTGTTTGGCATTCTGGAAACTTTTATATGGGTCAATTAACCATATGAAAATTCAAAGTTGGTGAGAAACTTTTATAAAGTGGAAGAAAGATTCTGGAAAATTTTGATTTTTTTGAGTATTTGCTTTTAAAATGTTTTTCAATTTGAAAAAAATAGATGTCATTTCAGTCACTTTTTCTTTTGGAAATAACTTATTGGGCCAGATAGCTTCTATTGAATGTAATTCAGTGACCCCATCCATTTGGTCTAAAGGGGATATCTCATGAGGTTGAGAGTGTGACTGAAAAATAATTGGTCACCCTTCCCTTATGTGTAACTTACCAGCGGTTGCAGTATAAAATCTGTGTGAAGATGTAGAGAGCATTCTCCATGTGTAATAGCATGCTCAGTCAACATTGTCCTCACCTTTGGTTTAATCCTTTCTCTATTAGCTCAGTGGACCCACAGATCACAGCTACTTTGACAAGTATCCTCCTGAGAAGGGAGTGCCTCCAGATGAGCTGTCAGGCTGGGATAAAGACTTCTGACAGAAAAAAAGATGATTACTGCCTGTCTACTACCGAAGAGGACTATGAGCACCGATAATCCAACACTGATAATTTCTCTCTTTGGAGTACTATAATATGTTTTGAAAGACCTTTAGGGAAAAGAAATCGCTGCCCATGGGCTGAGGTGGACGATAGTGGGTATGGAGGTGGTTCTAAATTATAATATCTCATTTAGTGCTGTGAATTATTCATATATTCCATTCTTCGCTTTTCTCAAATGTTGAAGGCTGTCCACAGTCAGAACCATCTTTGTTGAAGGGGCATAGTTTTCTCTGCAATCTATTGCTCCACCCCAGGCAGACTCATCTCCTTTGAGTCCTAATAAGGCTTACAAACTGTCTTGCCCTTGAGCAACTAACTAAGTCGTGCAAATAGAAGGAAGAGAAAGGTGAATTTTGCAAGGGAAGATTTCCCTGCTCTCAACAACTCTGTGAAGTCATTATGGCGTCTTAAAGTGGTGGTTTGCAGAAATCTCGTAGTCAGTAGAGCTCTTGATTTTACCTGCATTCAACCTAGAAACACATTACTATGCTTCTGATACTAGTCTGGCGAAAGGCAAGTTTGAGTATTTAGTCAGTATTGACCACTCCCTAAAATAAACGAATTAATTAATCCAACCAAGTAATTATATTCTATTGGGGAACTTAGAAAAAATAAACCAATCAAAAATTCTTTTTCATTCTCCTGTGACCAGCTGTGATCCCTCAGAGACTCTTCCAAAGGCTTCTTAGAGGTGGTTATACTGTGTGGTAAGCGATGGGCCTTGGGAAGGTTTTATCTTATATACTAAATGTTTTCACAATCAAAGTAGAAAACACACAGCAACAAAATTGTGAAGGCTTTTCCTTCCCATGAAATATGGAAGAGGAAATTCTAATAGGTGAGGTTGCTGACTTTCAGACTCTCAGATATTTTGGCCAATTCTGTGATTGTTGCTATTAAAAGACCAAGAGTATGGAAGAACCACAATTACTTTTTAATGAAGATCCCATTGGCAAATGTTGGTACACTCTAATCACTGCTGTGTTAATAACTCTTTTAAAATACATTTGAGTCATGGATGTGTTTATGATTTTAGATGGTTAAGGCAGGCAAGCCGCTGGAGAAGTGATGGGACTTTAGAAGTACAAGTCACCTGGCATCTGCCCTCCTCCTGTCTCCTCCTTGCAGTCTTCCAAATACTGAAGAGAATAGTAGTTTCGATAACATTGGACACCAGTACCTACGAGCTTTACTAGTGAATGTTTTTATGTGTCCACCACCGTCACTCCCTTATCTTCCTTCCAGAACGGATGGGAAACAGGCTTTCTCTGTAACTTCTTGATCTGGCAGAGTAAAAATAACATCTAAGTTATTGCATTATTCAAGGTTCTGGTTCTATTTTCATTTGCTCATCTTCTATGGGAAAAGCAGCCTCTATCCATACCCCACCCGTATATTCAATGTTCAGAGAAAGTCAGCTATATGCTTCCCAAAGAGTTAGACCAGATAAGTAAGGCCCAACCCAAGAAGGTGCGTCCTTAACAAACTGAATTCCCACATTTAGAATCCTTTTGCTGAACCAAAGAATTTTTGTTTCCTGGAGTAGTATTTTTAAAGATTATGTACTGTACATAGAAGAACCATTTTTAATAGGATTGACATAACCTGCTTAATGAATTTCTAAGATTTTTAAAAGATTTTTATTTGCATTTGGTTTGTAAGCACTGTATGTTTTTCCATGTATATATTTTTAAATTACCCACTTATAAATGTAGGAAATTTATGTATTGGGTGGATATTAGAACTGTACAGTTATAATAGTAATGATATTCTCAAAGGAGATTAATAGTTGTAATTCAAAAAAGGCCGACATATTTACAAATAAAAACCAACTTAGGTTACTACAGGTTTATTTTGCCTACGATTGGCCATATCAATGTGTAATTGCCACATGTGATTTTATTGTGTTTCTTTAGAATACTTTATAAAGATGAAGAAATGAGAGACTGAACTATAATATGATCCCAATTCTACTATTTTGTATTTGGGTGACCTTGGGAAAAATAACTTTACTTCTTTGAGTACCAGCTTTCTCATTTGTAGAAAAAGGCACAGTAAAGTAATACTACTTTAGATGCCTGTTTTGGGGATTAAATAAGATATCTAGAGAGTCCTTTACTGATATCTGTGAAATAATCAATGCTGCATAGGTGAGAGCTACTGTTAACTGTCTCAGTTAGAATTAAAGGGGCCTTAATAACCATCTAGTTCTGAATCTTATGTATCATTGGTATCTGTATGCACAGTTGTACCAATTAAATCCAGTATCTATCTTTTCCTTTTCTTTTAAACCATGAAGTAAAGATGGTTGATCAAACTTTAGTGCATAAGATGAAGAGTTAACCCTCACCAAAATGAAGTGCTTTATTAAGAGCTCACTTAAATTTCTAAATTTTAATTTTTTTATGAATTAAGGAGATATATATGTGTATATTTTTTTCCTTAGGAAATTATCCCTCTATATACAAACCCATCATATTTCTAATCATTAAATAATTCTTAAGCTCTCTTTCCTAGGTGCAAAGCTAGTTTTTCATTCTTGAGTCTCTTCTCTGTGGGGTCAACTTTTCATAATTATAGTTTCTTAATCATTTTTTCTCTAAATTTAAAATATATGGAGGGAGGAGAATGTAGTGGTGAAAAGGGAGGGATTTGGAATAAAAAAGATCTGGGTTTGAATTCTAGCTCTGCCCAGATTTGTGTGACCTTGAACAACAAACCACATCTTTATTCATTGGTAACTTGAGTTGCACATGTAAAGCTTTGAAACGTTGGGCCAGAATATTATTACTTGTAGGTCATTGATTATAAACATTTGGAAATAAATATATGCTTATATTTCTTTGGGCATAATAACAAATCCTTGTTCTTTATTGGCAGGCATTGTACTAGAAGTATTTATACCATTATCTCATTTGCATAAAATTCTAAAATAATTATAAACACACTGACTGTTGACTGCTCTCAAAGCTAAATGTTGGCCTCAAATATGCATTTTATTCACAATTTTGCTGTGATGGTTTTACTTGGCTTAGTCCCAGTTACTATGATCAAATAACAAATTATCCACAACTTAGTCACTTAAGACAACCATTTTATTGTTCTAGATTCTGTGGGTCAGAAATTCAGACAGCACATGGCAAGGATGGCTTGTCCCTGTGCCCCAGTATCTGGGGCATCAAGTGGAAGGACTCAAAGACTGGGATGATTCAATAGCTGGTAGCTAGAATCACATGATGGTCTTGTTCAGCTTCATATCTGGAGCCCAGGCTGGAGCTGCTCAAAGACTAGGACTGCTGACCAGGGTGCCTACCCATGTTTCCTCCATGGCTTGGATTCCTCATATCATGGTGTCCTTAAACCAATCACACTCCTTGCATGGTAGCTTAGGACTCCAAGAGCAAGTATTCCAGCCAACAAAGGAGAAGCTGCACGATTCTTTATAAGCCAGCTTTAGAGTCACATAACATCACTTCTGCCGTACTCTATCGGTGGAAACACTTTACAAGCCCATCCAGATTTGAGTGGAGGGAGCAGAGACTCCACTTCTTCGTGAAGTTTCAAAAAATTTGCAAGCAAGTTTTAAGACTGCCACAACCCACGATCTGGCTACAGATGACTTATATTACTGCCGTATGCAAAATAAATTCATTCCCTCTGAAGAGCCTCCCTAAAAATATCATGTCATTACAGCATCAGGCTCAGACTCAAGGTTAGGAACGTGTCATCTAAATCCATTCTGGGGTGGATGAGGCTCCTCAGGTATAGTTCCTTGGATACATTCTTTTAGGTCAGAAGGCCTGTGAACTAAGTAAACAAATATCTGTCCCCACACTCACAACACTAAATCCTGAGATGATCAAAGGATAACCACAATAGATCCCTGCATTCAGAGAAGGAGAAGATGGGAGGCACAAAGCAATCACTGGCCCCTAGAATTCTGAAATTTGGTCCGACACATGTTACCATTTCTCTGCTTAGGGATAAGTCCTACTCCCTGTGAGTTGTTCTCTGTAGCTCTCGGCTCCACCTTGTAGAATCTTGGTTCTGCCTTCTGAGTCCTCCTTCCTTTTCTATAAGATATGGCTGGTATTTGCAGCTGACTTCTTAGCCTGTTCCCTGCCCATAAATGTTTGGTGGTAGAGATGCCTCTTTTCAATTTGTCTGTCTCTTTATGCCAAGCTGATACATTTCCTTTAAAAACTTCATGAGTTTCCTGTGTGTGAATTTATGCTCCACTCCATTTAACAAAGCTACACTCACAAATCTTTCCTGTAGAGATGCGCTGTGTAAAGCAACTCTTAGAAGTTCTGTGTTTTAGAACAGTGTACACAGCACATGCTTAAGATGCTCAGAAGGCCTTTTGTCTGTCTGAAAGATTGTGGTAGACAGCTTAGAAGATGGCTTCCAATGATCCCTACTTATGGTATTCATGCCATTTTCTAATCCCCTCTCCTTGGGTGTTGACTGAACATAGTGACTTCCTTCTAACAAATAGAATATAATAAAAAGTGATGGGATGTCACTTCTGAGATTAGGTTACAAAGTGACTCTGCTTCTGTTCTGCTCACCCTCTTGCTCTCTCATTTGCTTACTCTGATGGAAGCCAGCTGCCATGGTGTGACTTCTCTATGGATAGGTCCATGTGGCAAATAGCTGAGGGAGCCTCTGGCCAACAGCCAATGAGGAAATGAGACTCTCAGTCCCACAACTTGTGATGAACTGAATCCTGCCAACAACCACAGGAGTGTGCTCGGAAGCACACCCTCCACCCGTAGAGCCTTCAGATGAGACTATAGCCCCAGCCAGCACCTCGACTGCTGCCTAGTGAGAGTCCAGGAGTCAGAGGTGTCAGGTGAACAACTGCCCAGTTCCTGACCCACAGAAACTGTGAGATAAGAAATGTTTGTTGCTCTAAACCACCAAGTTGGGAAGGAAAGATGGACATGAAGTGGGAGAAGCAAGAACAAAGTGGACACAAGTAGACAAACTGGAATTCTTGAGGAAAAAACTGGAATTTGTGATGACAAACCAGACCTAGGAGGACAAAGTGGAACCTGGGTCTGCCTTTCTTGGTTGCCAACCTTGGTCAGATGGGTGGCCTGCAGGATAACCTGGCACCTTTCACATATCCCTGGCTTGGGGTTTGCAGCTGCTGAAGGAGCAGTCTTGCTGGAGCTGGAGGAACCATAGACCTGGGTGCCACCCTTTGCCGAAAGGTGAGCTAGCAGATCGGCAACAGTGTGCATGAACCGCAGTAGTACTTGCTCTTCCACTGATCTTCAGAGTGTAAATATGGCTGCTACTCTCTTCTGCATTTCAGATCTTATGCAAATTTCTCTTGTAGCAAAGCCTAACTCAGAACCATACAGAGAAGGGAATTCTGGGAAACATATTTCTAGCTTAGCTAGTTGTCGGAGTACAAAGTCACTCAATTTCAAACCTAGTAAAATATGTAATATATGGTTATTAGGTAATTTATTTAGTTTTGAATTTTTAAGTAATGAAATTTTCTTCCTCTCTTTCTGCTCAACATTTATCAAAGTGTACAGAGGACATGGGCCACATGACTCAGATGAAACCAGCGATAACAATTTGTCTCAGGTGATTTACAGGTGAGCTCTAAATCGAACTAGAGCTGGAACATTTTCAGTTTTGGAAAATATAAACCCAAGATATTTTTGTTTAATTGTTGGTTACTAAATTAGAAGTGATATAATGAAAAGTAATATGAAATGTGTTGTAAGTATAAACTTCCTCAGTGAGGAAAAAACAGACATGTGCTGAGAAAAAAAAAAAAAAGAAAATATGGTGTGCTAAAGGAAGATCACCAGTAGTGCATCAGTCCTGGAAACCACGCAGAGCGAATGGGGCTTACTCTGGAGGGAGTGGGGAGAGTGCCAGGGGTCACACTCCAACACAAGCTGAAAACAAGTCAACTATCCAATCCTGCCATTTACGATTCAGGAAGGTGCTAGATGGCTCCGTGGATCATAAAAGGCAGGACCTGGAAAGTTGCTCTCTTCTGTATTCTGCTGGGTCAGCCCCTTTTAGCATCTGTGTTCAGTTTTGTATTTAGGAAGGATAGTCAAAAAATTAAAGTATGCCTAGAAATACTTAAAAATTCCATCCATGAGTCAAGGCCAAAAAAAAGTAAAGTATAGAAAGTCTGATAAAAACTTTAAAATATATGTTTTTCTTTTTGAGGGTCCATGAGGATCAAAGGGAGTAAGGGGTATCCTCTTATTCTAATGGATAGTGAATGTGAAGAGTAATATTTAATACATGTCTTAATTGATTCATTCAACAATTATTCATGGAGCACTGTTCCAGGCACTGTTGTAGGTGCTGAGGACACAGCAGAGGGACAGAAGTCAGTCCTATGTGTACTAGTAATTATTAGACAACTAGGCTAGCACTGATGACCTCCAGGTGGTGTGTGATTATGGATACTTTCCTTCTTTGTCTATTTTCTATGTTTTATACACTGAACTTATGTAATAAAGAACAAAACTTACTTTAAAAGATAAATCTGAATCAGAGAGATAGACTAGATACCAGAATGATCATTTAAAAAAAGGACTCTTGGGGCTGGCCTGGTGGTGTAGTGGTTAAGTTTGTGCACTCTGCTTTGATGGCCCGGGCTTTGCAGGCCTGGATCTGGGCTCCGACCTAGCACCGCTTGTCAAGCCACACTGTGGCAGCATCCCACATGAAACAGAGGAAGGTTGGCAACAGATGTTAGCTCAGGGCCAGTCTTCCTCAGACACAAAAAAAAGGACTGTTGAACATCAACGACAAATTTCCCCGTCATCGGGTTATAGGCAGCAGGCTGACATGACCTCTCAGGCCTCTCCAGCATTAGGTGCCTATTTACTGAAACCTTTGAGTCAAACTCTTACAGCCTCTCTTTGTTCTTTGCCTCTCCATTCTGACACATTTCCACAGGATGCAGATTAAGCCTTCCACTTGATAGCAGCGGGTAATTTACTTCTTTAGGTGTTTTTAGCTGTTTCTGAAGAATACTTAGTTCTGTTTCTGCCAGACTTCCAATGCCTTGGCTCTCTACCTTCTCCTCCTCCGCAGGCAGAGGATCTTCTGACAACAAATTCTCTCTGCTAAATGCATATGTGTGAATTAATTAATTAGTTAATTAACTGTTTGATTGATTCTCTCAAAAATTTGTGTGCCTACTCTGTGCCAGGCACTGGTGTTCAGCAATGAGCAATGTAGACAAGATCTTGATCGTGAAGCTTATGGTCTAGTTGCAAGACGATGACAGTAAGTAGTTAAACAAATGGGGAACATTACAAAACAACATAAAATTTGGATGTGCATAGAGAAAATATAAATTAAAAAAATGTAGCTGTGGTTTATCTTGTCTCCTTTGAGCTTCCACCTACTTCTTAGTGGGAGGTGGGGAATTAAGTCTCATCCAGTTTAAAGTTAATCTAATTAAATAATTTAAACAGTCTCTCTAGGGCAGTGGTTCTCAAGTTTTGGTGAGTTTCAAATTTTGATGAGGAACAATACAAATATTAAGGCCCAGCCCCCATTCCACTTCAAGGAGCTGAGCCTCTGTGGGTATTATTAGCTCCCCAAGTAGTTCTGATAAACCACAAAGTATGAAAGCCATTGTTCTATAAAATGTTCAGTCTCTCAGGCAAAAATGCTCAGGCTCTCATTTAACGTCTCTTCTAATTACATCCCTGATCAAGATGGAGGATGAGTTAAGGCTCCAAGGCCAGATGTCTAGTACTTGATTGCTATTTGTTTGACTGATGTTCTTGGCAGAAGTTTATGGCTGGAGAAGCTCATCATCTGTCCTCTCTGGGCCAAAACAGGGCCCAAAGCCTCCCTTGATGACTTGGGTTCCCCTTGGCTACTCCTGGCACTGCAGACCTTTGGGGTTTGACTGTGGTCCCTTCCAGCTCTAGCTGAGACCTGCTTTGCAGAACTCACTACAAAGGCCACTGCTCCCTACAAGGTAATCTCCTCTGATAAGCTCCCCAGCTGAGACCTACTGAGAGTTATAGGTCCTGCTTTTACAATGCAGAAGCAAGAGGACTGCCTGAGGCCTCTGCAGGCTGTGCTGTGCCCCCAAGGTTACTCTGCTGCCTTTGCTGTAGGGCGGCCTGTGATGAATCCTAAACGGAAAGGAGGGGCTTCCTCTCCTCTCTCTTTCTTTCCAAAGTGCCCTCCTGGAGGAGGCTTTCTCCTCTCTCTTCTGTCTGGACTTCCATTACACACATAAAATTCTCTGGTCTCTTCCACAAAGCCTGATCCTTTATAGGCTAAAGGAGATAGAGGAATTTGGATAATCCTTTCTCAAGACCAAAGCTTAGCTTTTGAATTTCAAATGCTTAATGTTACCAAAGACTTTCTCAGGGCAACCTACTGGAACTAATCCTAATCAGCAGGTGGATGATTCTAGAAAAGAACCAAGATTTATTCCCAGGAAGGCAAAAATAAGATCACATCAATCATTTAAAAGAGAATTATTTCCCCTTTGCAAAAATAAATAAGCAAGAACCTTTCACCGCAGTGATAAACTCTATTCATACAATTAAACAGGATGATGTGATAGAGTGGGGCTGAGAAGTGAGAAGGGCTTTGACTAAGCGGTCAGGAAATGCTTTCCCAAGGAGGTGACATTTGAGCTGAGACCTGAAGGGTAAAAGGAAACAGCCTTGAGACAGAGAAATCAAAGGCAAAAGCTGTGGGGGTATTAATGAATTTGGCATGTTTGAGAAACAGAAAGAAGTCTTGTAAATTTCCAGAATAGTGAGAGCTCAGAGAGGTAGGTGGAGCCAGATTATGAGAACCCCATAGGCCATGGTAAAGATTTGTTTCTATTCCAAATGAAATATAAAGCCATTTGATTTTTTTTTTTGTCTTTTGGAGCAGGGGAGTGACTTGATCTGATTTATGTTTTCAAAAGATCACTCTGGTGGCTGTGCTATGATGGAACATAGATCAGGTAATAAAGGAAGCAGGCAGACCAGTTAGCAGGCAGTTGAATCCTTTAATTCAGGGGGAAACTAATGGGAGCTGGCTCAGACTAGCCTGTCAAATGGGTCATGTACAAGGAGTGATGGGTAGATTGGGGCTGTGTTTTGGAGAGAGGTGACAGGATTGGATGTGAAGAGTGAGAGAGAGGAAGCAAGCAAGATGATTCCTGGGGTTTTCAAAGTTCTAGGTGAGTAAATATATACAGGTATATGTATGTGTGTATATCTGTATATGTATATGTAAGTATATGTCTTTGTATATATAAAAATATATATTTAATTCTTTAAAAGTACCCTTTCTTCTTCTAAAAACAATTTGCAGACTGTGATCTGAGTTATTTTTCAAGTAGGGTTGCCAGGTTGTATATTGATTACAACTATACAACATAAAAAAAGGAAAGGGATTGACATTTTAAGCACTTATGTAACAGACAGTGTGCCCAGTACTTTATAAATGTTCTCTCCCTTGGAATTTATGCCTCAGCTTTACAAACTTATTGTTTCTACTATTTAATAGATAAGGAAGCTTGATCATGGAGGGAAAAGAAACTAATGCACTTCAAAATTTATTCAACCAACATTTTTAAAGGACCTACTGTGTGCCTTAGATTCTTAGTTGATGATCAGAATGGGTAACATCATTACTATTACTATGACCATTTACTGGGGAAAAAAAAAGAGTTTTAAATCCTCCTTATTGTATGGTATATTTTCTGGGTGCAAAACTAGTTAACCTGAAAGACCTTGCCTTTCATGCACTAACTTAAACCAGACATAACAGCTGTGGTCAAAAATATTCTCAAACATACACTGTACCAGGATGTCATCAAAATATGTATATTATGTGTAAGTAAGGTTGTAATGGTGTTAGATGGTGGAGTGTGACCAGACGGGGAGTGTTCTAAACTTAGCTTTCTCTCTCTCTGCGTGCTAAGTTCAACTTCTACTACCTTTTTCGTTTTCGTTGGAACAAAGCAGAGTTGGGGACACCAGCTCTTTCGTGTGGCTGCTCCATCAGTCGTCTTCAGTTACTAGTCACATCAAGTCTTTCTTTTGCAGGAGTCTACACCTCCCTTCTATGGAATAGACCCAATCCGCAAACTCCAATGCCATTTTCATAGCCTCCCTTGGTTAGCTGTTCTGTACTTTTTTCAAACTCAAGCTCAATTCTGGTCATCCCCAGCAGGTCTGGGCCATCAAATTTATCTTCTATTTTTCACATAGGACTTACTGATATTTTTGTTTCTATGACTTGCATTCATGATGTGCAAGTATGAAATAAATGAACAAGATTATTTATGATGGTAGTAAATACATATTCAAAAGACTGTTGGCTACTCAGGGAAGTTACCTGCAGAATCACGTAATGAAACAATTTATCCTTTACTCCAACTGATCTCTAGATAGAAAGGGCAACCTAAGGTCATATGGAAACAAATCAGAAATCTATACAAGCCAAATCTGAAAAAATGGATGAGTAGGAATGATAAGCAGTACCATTTGGGTTCAAAATAATGGGCTGTTATCAAGAGAAGAAATGGACCTGTAAACTAGAGGGATGCCAGTATTTTTGGAGTAAGTGTGTAGCCAAACTTTTTGCAGTCAGTGTGTAGCCTCCATGCTGTAGGCATGGAGGGCAGCACTCATTTAGAAGAGTGAGTTCTAACACGCTTGCTAAATATTAGGTCATATTACCCTACTCCCACCTTCCTCTTACACTTGCCAGATTTTTTCATCTTAATTTTTTTACTACCTCAGTTAAAGCTTGCTGCTACTGCTACTCTTTAATCAAATTCTGGGAATTCACATTTTCAACTTCTACCATATTATAAGGTTTTTTACTTGTTGCCAAACATGTCTAAAAACACGATTCTTCATCTTTCATCCCCCAAATCTTGCTTCTCTTCCCACTTCTCCATGGAGAAGCCAAAGGGCTGTCAAACTCAACCTCCATGGCCTGTACAGGCCAACCAGCTGATATAAAGATACAACTGTAAATTCACTACTTTCAATTTAATCCTCTATTCAGGACTCTGGTGTTCTCTCTCTCTTCATTCTTCACAAGTGCTCTATCAAATCAAATCTTCACCACTCTTCTCAACTCCTTCGACCTATCGCTCCTTACAAACGACTCCAGCTCCTACTTCATTTTTAATATCTCCTGTGTAACAGTAACTCCAAGTCCCCACCTCCAGACCGAAACTTACTGCTGAGCTGCAGACCAGTAGTCCTCCAAATGTATCCACCTACATTTTCATATTACCACAAACTCAGTTCAAAACTTAACTTTTGCAGCCGGCCTGGTGGCACTGCGGTTAAGTGTGCACGTTCTGCTTCAGCAGCCCGGGGTTCGCTGGTTCGGATCCCAGGTGTGGACATGGCACTGCTTGTCAAGCCATGCTGTGGTAGGCGTCCCACATATAAAGTAGAGGAAGATGGGCACAGATGTTAGCTCAGGGCCAGTCTTCCTCAGCAAAAAGAGGAGGATTGGCAGCAGATGTTAGCTCAGGGCTAATCTTCCTAAAGAAAAAAAAACACCTTAACTTCTCCTTCTGCATCTCCCATCTCTGTTAAATCTAACACCATCTCTTGCTAGGGTTATTTGAACTCTTTAAGATTGTTCTCCTTGCCTCCAGCCTAGATTTCTGTTAGTTAGCATTGGTATTTCTGTTAGAGTGTTTTTACCCAAAACACAAATTTAATGACAGAAAACCACTTTGCCTATATTCATTTTGCTTAAAAGCACTTCATCCAAATTAAAATTTAAGTTTTATGTTAAATTAAATTTTGGATAAAGGGTCTTTAGATTCATCAAAGAGGTACGTGTTGTGTTCAAAGTAGATTGGAAGAAACAACCAAGCACACAATGTAATAAAACTAGAACCAGGAATAGGATAGGCCCCAAACAACTATTCAGTAGGAAATTAGATAATTTTTTTCAAAATGATTCTGTTTTAAAGATGACTTTAAAATATAAAATTTCATGGTATAAATTAATAAGAACATGAGCAATACATTTCAAAAACCTGTGGGATATAGTTAAATAGTACTCAGAAGAAGGTTGAGATTCTTACATGAACTTATTAAAACACTATGAGAATTGAAAATAAGTGAACTCCATATTCACCTCAAGAGGCTAGTGTAGGGGAGGAAGACATTTCCTCTTCCCAAATGTGGGTTCGTCTGGCTGGAGAACGAATTAAATTCACATGAGACAGAATAGCAAGAGAAAATTAAACAAAGCTTTATGAGGAACCATGGCCCGGGGCCTTTCTTCCTGAAGGAAGAAAGGGCACCGAAGAAGTGGGGTGCACATAGTGGTTATATACCCCCAAACAGGGTGTTTCACATGTGATTGAAATGTCCCTCCCACAATAGTCACAAGATTGCCCTGTTAGCACAGTGCTTGATGGACACAGCAGGTAATGGTCTGCTATCTTGGTGGGCGCAGCAGGAGGGAAGTCTATTGTCTGGAGCTGGGCGGTCACAGGTGAGGGCAGCAATCAGTTCCTTCCCTAAGGAAAGATGCTCAATCCTTAAAAAATGCCAACGGTTGGGAGGGGGAGGGAAGTCAGTTACAGGAGGTTACCAGACAAGCACAATAAAATGCAGATTTAAGTCCTTGCCTTTGGTATTGATTAAGAGTTTTCAGAGAGAAGGTCATCGCCTTTCTTCTTCCTGGTACAGGGAGGGAGGCACCTTTCACAGATAGAGATTTACCTTACAAACGTAAATGTGTCCTAACAAAGAGCAAGTTCCATTCCTCAGAGCCTCCTTGCCTGTCCCAGTTTATCAAAAGCAACGAGCCTCAAATAATCCTGATGCCAAAGAGACATATCTTGGGGTGGCCAATTTCAGGTCCCCACACTAGAAGAAGAAAACTCCAAGGAAATTAGAAGAAATTATTTTATTGATCAAAGCATTACTTAATGAAAGAAAAAAGACTTTACATCCTTACTACAGAAAAAAGGGGATCTTTTGAAAACATCATTATAATACAAAAAATATGCAAGATAGACCCTGGAGGAAAAAGAGAAAACATAAAACAATGATGCTAAGACTAAGAAAAAGAATAATTACAGATCTGAATTAATTTAAATGAGAAAACAAATAACAAATATAGCTGAAAAGGATAATTTCCAAGAGCATGTAAATTACTAAAAGTCAACGCATGTAGAATAGCTGAATTGCCCAAAAGGAAATGGTAACCACCTACCCCCACACGGCAGTCAGCTCAGAAAATTTAATAGTGTTCAATAGACAATTCCTATGATACTCAAACTCTTCCCAGTTTATTCTTTATAGCTAGTATAACCAGGATATCCAACTATAGTATAGAATGGAAAAAAAGTGCAGTAATCGTTTTATAAAAATGGATGCAAAGTCCTAAATTAGATATCACATATCAAATCCAAAACCATATTACAAAATATACAAAAAAATTCACTCACTGTAACCAAGTAGAGTTTAACTCTTAACTATTTGGAAATATATTAATGTTATTTATAAGACAAATAGATTAAGGGAAGAATATATAATCATATTAATAGGTCATTTAAAAAAGATAAAATTTAAGATCCAATTTGGAAAAATCTCTTTGTAAGAGAAACTAGGTATTTTTTCAAATGAACTTGACAAATTGTTTCTAAAGTTGATCTGGAATAATATATTCAAAAGAATAGTCAAAAACTTTAAAAAATAAGAACATTATTATTATCTTATATTTGTGAAGAAATTTGCAACTTCCAAATAATTCTCATGTGAATTATTAAAGTTGATTTGAGGTGCAGCTAGGACCTGTACTGCTCTCCACTGGATCAAGCCACCATTATCTTTTATCTAGATTATTGAAAGAGTGACCTTGCTGCTCTCAAAGCTCCTACTTTGAAACACTCTAACTGCATTGTATATTCTCAGTACAGCAGCCCGAGTGATACTGTGAAATATAAGCTAGACAATATCATTTCTCTCTACAAAATCCTGTGATGACGTTCCACCTCATTCAGAGGAAAAGCCAAAATCATTTGTCCCTGTCGCCTAACCCACTACACCTCTGTCTGTTACCTTCCTGACCTCCTGTCCCCCCTCTTTCTCTCACTCACTCCACTACAATCACATTGGCCTCCTTGCTCTTCCTCAAACATGGCGATTACACTCCACCTCAGGGTCTTTGCACTGGCTCCTCCCTTGGCCAGAAATGCCTTTCCCCAACACATTTACCTTCTGTAGATTTTGACTCAAATCTCACCTTCTCAGTGTGGTTTTTCTTGATGACCCTACTTAGAATTGCAAGTGTCTTGATGCTCTTTATCCCTCTTCCCCTTGTTACTTTATTCCATAGAGTTTACTGCTCTCTAATACAATATACATTTTATATATTTACCTACATTCTTTGCTTATTTTCTGTCTTCCTCCAGTAGAATGTAACCTTGATGCTCCATCTCCAGTGTCTAGAACAGTGCTTGGCATATGTAGGCACTCAGCAAAAATTTATTGCATGAATGAATGAATGAATGCATGAATTACAGATGAGGTAACTGAACACAGACAGTTAAGTAGCTTCGCCCATGTTAGCAAAACTTCATCGGCACCTCCGTCTTCTGATTCCCTAACCCAAGATAGTTCTCCAGTATGCTCTTTTATCACTGTGCTATCCATATCACAAATTTGAATTAGTTTTGGTTGTCTGTTACTTTTAAATACTTCCAAATGAATAGATTTTGTTTCCTTACACGAGAACCACAGAATTTAGAGTATAGCTTGAGTCTGTTGATTTCTCAAATATTTTCTTTTTAGAATTTGACTGCTTTTTTTAAAATTAGAGCTATAACCTAACAAAGACCCTAAAATGTTCAAATCAGCATATTAAATAGAAGAGCATGTTAGACCAAGTTGTGCACAGATATGCAAAATTCTATTTTTATGAATGCAATGAGATGTAGATAATTTATCTAGAAATGCCAAGATTTACAGCAAATCCAGGGGATGTCATCTTTAAGTTTTTATATGGGACCATCCACTTTATCCCAACGTTCTGACCTTCACATCGAGCTGCAAGATCCAATCTGTCCTCATGCATTTTTGCCTGAGAATTTTAGTGTTTATCAGGGAATTAGAGAGAGGGAAAATAAAGGTGTTAGATTATTTTTCTGTCTGAACTGCATGAATTAAAAGAAAACCTACAGGGATAGGCAATGTTATATATTTTTTAACGTACTGAAAATATACCAGGGGTTTTAACCTGAAAGCTTCCTCTGTCGTGCAAGTCACACTTATGGCACGCACTTACTCTCTGGTTAAATGATTGGGTATTTTCCCAAGCCTGTCTTTTAAAAGCCTCAATCATTCTGAAGCTAAATAATGTGAAGGTTGATGCTGGGGAACTCTGGCACATTCATGACAAACTTGAGCTGTTTAGAGGGGAAAATATTTAGACATATTAGTGTAAATCTATAAGGTGGTATTTTCTCTATTTCTAAATGAGGCCTGAGTTAACTTGACTGATGGTGTGCCTCCTGGGGAAGCTGGGGTGATCCATTTTTGGACAAGTGAAGCAAATAATCTTAAATTTTAAAAAGTGGGAATGCCCAGAGCTGTAATTGCCATTCCTTGTTCTGTCTTACTTTCCAGCCATGTCTCATTTGTGTTTATATTTGATGGGTCAGGGAAATGTGGGTGACTGCTTAAAACTGCAAATTTAAGAAGTATTCCAAAGCATAGAAAAGGAAAATTACAAAATTTGCCATGTCCTCTGTGAAAAACTGACTGAACAATAAATAATGTGACAAAAGGCACTCTTTAATATTATTTCCTGAAAAAGTTTTGATTGGATCCAAGATCAAGAGGAGTTTCATTCTAGATCCATTTGACATTTAATCCTTTAGATTAAGAGGTGAAACTATTTCTTGACTGTTTCCTATTTCAGAGCAGCAGCCTTCCCTCCCCAGGAGAATCTAATAGCTCAGAAAACTTTGGGGGCAGAAATATCTCATTGAGGACAAGGATGCACAGACTACTCTTTCGCTTGAAAAGGAATAAAGATAAGGGAGATGGGAGGAGAGAGAGGGAGGCTATGAACATCTAAATGCAACTTCAAAATTCCACTGGAGCCTCACAAATGGAGAATTAGCTCACAAGAAAGAGACAGACAAACCCTTTGATCTTCAGCCTTGTCTGGAATTGTCCCCCTTGACAGCAAGGGCCGCCTAAGAACAGTTTCTGCCCAAAGGCGGGGTCACCTTCTGGTTGACCTGAGGGTCACCGCGTGCACGTGGAAGCTGGCAGGCGCTTGCGTGTGCAGGCTCCCCTCTTCAGGCTAATAACTGGACTCCATCTAGCGGTCAGAAGAACGAACTGGGCTCTAGCTGCTTGCATGAGGAGACTTTAAACCAAAGCAAACAGACTGTTGTTGAGATCTGACAGCTGCTGTTGTCAGAGGGTCTGAGGTGACTAAATAAAACAGCAGCAACAGAACCCAGCGCCCCCGGGCCCTCCGCGTCAGGCGCTCTGGTACCTCCATTTGCAGGTCAGAGCCTCTGTGCCTGACGCCCTGTAGGCGTGCGCTGCTTTTGCTCAATCCACCGGTTTTGTGTGATGCATTTTACCGTTATGATGGTGGAAAGAGAACCGGGTGGAGCGTCAGGAGGTTGTCTCTGCTCTGTGACTCTGGGCAGGTCCGTGGGGCTAAACTCTGTGGGACAGCTTCCTTGTGTCTAAGATGAGGGGGAGTGTAAAGCTTTCCTCTGCTCGTTGGTTGATTTAATACCTGCCAGCCCCTCTGCTGGGTTTGTGTGGGTCAAGGAGCTCAAAGTTCAAGAGAAGAGGTAAAGTTTAATGTAAATGTTTAGAATACATTGTAGAAGGCACTAAATTCCATACCAGAAGGCCAAGAGAGAGTTCCATGCAGAAGTCTGAGGTTAGATAATTACTCCTAGGTGGTAGGAGCGAAGATATGACATAGAGTATTGATCTGTATCTGCATCTGTGTCTGTGACCCTCTATGACTGCATCCATGTCCATGTCTAGTCTCCGTGTGTGTACACATATAAATATATACACACGTACCTGCACAGTCAATTTAAAAAATTCACAATCAATAAAAGATAGATAACCACCTGGGGAAAATATTTGGAACATGAACAACAGATAAAAATTTCTTATCATTAATGTATGACGAATTTTTCCAAATGAATAATAAAAACACAAACTCCTTAGTGACAAAATGAGCAAAGGATATGAACAGGTCACTTTAAAAAAATAATTACAAATATTAAAAAATCTGTTAAAAATATATTTAAGCTTATCAACAATTAGATAAATTAAGTCAACATTTAAGTAATTAAATTAGTTTTAATTACTATTTATTCAATTAGCTAAAATTAGCTGTTTACTAACAATAAATAAAAAATTTCTTGTTGGAGCAGCAACGTTTAAAAGGGTTAGTCACTAGTATTGAATAGGCCATGGAGAAAATGGGCTTTTATATCGTGATGGTGGGAGTGTATATTGCTAATCTATCTGGATAAAGCCTGGCAATATGAATCAAAATGGAAAAGACTCCATTTTTAGGAATATGTCTAAAAGAAACAAGTTGGTGGAAAACTACACAGAAATGTCTTTGTAATGATCTTTGTTGTATCATTTTGTATTTTAGCAAAAGAAATAACAGAAAACAAACAACAAATAATCAACCCTGAATATCTTGCTATTTGGGAATAGTTACATGATCAGGCTGTAGCCACATAACAGGCTATTACACTACAATGAAAATTTTTATAGATCTCCATTTATAACATAGTAATACTCATACAATGTTAAGCAGAAAATAGCTTACAAAGGAATATGTACAGTATGCTACAATTTTATGAAAATAGTAAATTGCGTGTACACATCAATTAGCAAGGGAAAGTATCTGGAATATAAATTAAAACATTACTAGTAGTTGTCTCTTGATGGTGAAATTACAGACAATTTTCACTTCCTTTTTATATCTTTGGCTGTTGTCTGTATTTCCCACAATTATGATAAATTACTTTTATCAGATAAACCAACTAAGCAACTATTATTGAAGATAGGAATAAAGCCTGAGCAACTGGGGCAAATTTCCATGAAAATCTCTGACTATGTCTTCCACAATGTTTTCTAATCTCAAAGTATCATTTCCTGCTTCCGTTTATAGCACTGCAGAGGTAAATAAAGGGACCAACAAAAGAGATGTATCTTTCACAGACCATAAAAGTTCCATTTCACTGGTGAAAAATTCTCTCTTCTCATAACCCTTAGGCACTGTATTAAGGCTCCATAAGGAAGGAGGTAAAAGGAAACTTGCAAAAAAGACTCAAAGACGGGCTCCGAAGGAGGCAGGCCAGCAAAGAGAGCTTGCCTCGTCAGGGCGCATGCCCCTCTGCGGGCAGTCAGGCCCCCATGGGCCTGGTGCATGGGCTGTGATCAGAATCGAGGTGTCCAAGCTGAAAAAATGGTCAGTGAGAGCTGAGCCTAGACAAGTGGGGGTGGGGATGGCTGAGGATACAGGCCTTTTGTGGGCTCAGTGATGTCCATAGACTCCTGCCTCTGCACGAATGGTCCAGGCCCTGGTTGTTGTCCACCTGGACAAGTAGCATGTTATCTGCAGCTTCTCGGAGGAAGTTGTCTTCTTTAGTCCTTAATAATGTTGTCAAACTTAACTCCACCTGCTTCTACAAGGAGCTGGACACACTTGTGTTTGAATCCCAGCATTATTATTTAATATTTATGTGATGCTTGGGCAAGTAACTAAACTCTCAAGAATTTCAATTCCCTCATCTTAGAGCAGGGATAATACCACTGCATCTAATTCTTGTGAAAGGTGAGATGCCAATAACACCTAGAACCATGCCTGGCACATAGTCAGTGTTCCAGAAATGAAAATTAAGCCATTTCCTGTATATTAAAGTGAGGCTGGTATTAACCTCCAGTAGACATAAATTGGGTGACTATATAATTTCGATAACTCTATGATATCAAAGTGAAAGGGCATGCTTTAGTTATGCTGATGAAAGATGTAATTTGGGAACTGATGGTCATTCTGATTATAGGGTTCTTAATTTCATCCTCTCAAACTGTACAACGTTCACAATGGTTGGTGCTCTATTATCAGCAGTGAATCTGGATGACTTCCTTATGGGACATGGGTTGGGAGAATCTGAAGATGCTCTGAGCACACATCTCTAGTGCATTTTTGTTGCATTACTATTATTTGCTTGCAAATCAGTGTCTGCACGGTGTGTTACATGACTTTACCTCCCTGGTGCCTACCATATTGTACAGGCTCAATAAATGTTTATTGAATTTATGACCAGATGCCCTGAAACTATCAGTCTCAGATGCCAGGAAATGGCTTCTGCACTTTCTGGATGGTTCCTGGCAGTAAGCCCAGCTTTCTAGCAATTGGATAATTGTGCTCTCATGGTCAGCCTGGGGCAGCAACAATCATCTCTACCGCCTGTTGGGTCAAGAATAGAGGTTGCTGATTGCTGCTCTCCATACGATCCGTGTTCTAAGAATTTCTGAGCAGGTAGGACACCAGCTGCTCCTCTTGGCATTTTGTTGTGTCACTCTGCTTTGCCGTCTGATCCACCTGTTGGGTGCACTAGACCGTGAGCATTCTGAGAGCAAGCACCAAGATTATTTTGTTTACATTTGCACGCCCAGCTCTTAGAGTGTCCAGCATGGAGCTCAATAAATATTGTGGAGTGAATAAATAAAAGTTATAATAATGAAATAATTATGAAATAAGGAATCAAAAAATAGAAAATGGGAAGAGTTTTGTAATTTTCCATATCATATAAATTTAGAAAACTTACTTATTATCTTTGGGCCTCTTTTCAATATCTTTAGAACGGGAATAATAATATCTCACAGTGTGGCATCATGTATGCCAGCCACCACAATAAGTTGTAAACACTATTAATAGAGTAAGTCTGTCAGTCATAATAACTGTACCATTAGCTTTGGATTCAGTTTCGAATCAGAGTTCAAATGGAATCTGTCTACTTTTTATTAACTGTTATATCTTGAACATTTACTTAGTTTCCCCAAGTCTTGGGTTCCACTGTTGTAAAGATTAAGTTAGATGTTGTGAAAAGAAATTAGTATTGTCTATTGCTTAATAAATGAAAGATATTGTTACCAATATTATTATTCATATTGAAGGTTAGTTTAAGATCTTAGAATTTTATGATTTTTGTTTCTATTATCTACAGAGTAAATAAAAGAGTATAGTTAACATTCTTCTTTACAATTAGAAAACCGGGAAGATTTATTAGATTTTGATTATTGGGAATTGAGAAAGAATTGATAGATACAATGCATAAAAACCAATAATAACTAAAAGTTGTATAGTATTTTATGGTGCACAAAGTATTTCTACAACCACAAGATTCACAACGCTAAAATAAACTATGGGCTGTTGTTAGGTTCCCATGACTTACTGTGGATTGCATTTATTCCTCACCATATTATTTGGGAGTTCCCATGAACACTAAAAGCCATGTGTAACTCATTTACCTGGCTGATTTAAGAGGAGTTTGATAGCTTCCAAAAGTTTCCACTCTCTCTTTCCTAGCCAGAAAATCAGAATGCAGGTGCATCAGAGAGACTGGAGGGAGTTTAATGTAGATTTGTTGGGTGGGGGAGAATCTTTGGAGAAATACTTTCTGTAACTCTGTGTGTGTGTGTGTGTGTGTGTGTGCATGTGAACACACAGGCATCTCTGTCTACCCACCACATATGAGAAAAAGTAGTGGGATGGGGAGAGCCTTCCCCACATTCAATGGGAAAGAGACTCTGCTAAAGAGAATCATAACTTATTCTGAGCCATGGAAGAATTTCAAAGCAAACGCTTAGAACTCTTTACTCTCCCATCTTTAGAAGGCTTTCATTTAAGTCTACTGAGTTTTCTAACCAAATAAGTCTGCTTATTTACTGATTTCTCAATAGAATTTATGAACACTTCTCAACCATAACACTATCTATACCCACATGTTGTTATATTATCATCTTGATTACTTGATTGCTCACAGTTTCCATTTCAAAAATCTTACTTCAGTTATTGTTTTTCTCCAAACTGTCTTGTAAGCAAGAATGAAGAATTCAGTACCCATTTTCATTGACCCATTCGTCTCTGTAGATGGGATAACTGAGAAAAAACTCCTAGAGTTACCTGCACACTTTGAAAACATAACTAAGACCTGTTTCACACAGATGATCCCATTCTTAGCCCACAAACACTGACACTTCCAGTCAGTTGACACCGACTTTTGCACCCTGGAAAGTTAAAAAGAAAAAAAAATTTAAGGGTTTTATGGGGACGTAAGCCTTCAGAAAATAGAAAGCAAGTCTGTTCCCTGGGTCATAGAGACTGAAGATTTCCCCTCTAAAACTGCGGCTTCTCTGGGCAAAGACCCAGAGTCACACAGAGAAGCAACTGGAGTGTCTGAAACTGTTTGCTTTTTCCAGTTTATACCTGCAACTTTCTATTTTAGCCTTGAAAATAGTTACCTTTCTGACATAATTATTTTTAAATGTTTGTTACTTATTTTGATAGCAATCTATCTCAAAGGAGGGAGGGCTTTTGAGAAAATGTGACACATTTCACCTTTTTATAAGATATAAATATATAGTCATCGAATTTTAATAATACTGGGATTTTTTTTTCTATAAGATTTTACATGGTTGTAACTAATGCCTTTCATTTGTCAAATCATTTGCTTGTAGAAAAATTAATGAACAGAGTTATTGTCAAAAATAATTGAAATAACTGTTGATGAAAAACAGGGTAAATGGTTTAACAGTATTTAACTTTGTCTATCTATCTATCTATGTATTTATCATCTACCTATCCACCAATCTATCATCTACACATTTTCCAAATGTTCAAAAAGGGCAAAAGACGAGTTTCTTGCAAAACTGGACTGAATGAATTAGGGACAACTGTGGACAGATTGAACGTTAGCACACAAAGTTGTTTAGCGTCAGAGGAAAGGCATTGGGAGCTTTCTGCAGCGTGTAATGTAATGCCAGAAAGAGTAGCACAGCTGGGTTTGGTAACTAACATCTGTATTATAAATAGCAGGTGAGTAAAAACTAGATCCAGTGCCAGGAGAAATGACCTGAGGCAGCTTTTAGGTCAGAGCGTGATTAACATATAATCTTAAAGTAGTATGGGTTATAAATTACATTTTGTAGCAGTTTTTCAATTTTAGTCAGCCTTGAGGGCGCTGCATCTTTTATTGCTTTTCAGAGCCCGCGTATTCACCAAAGATCTCCCTATTTGATAGTGCACCTTGTTTAGATGTGGGACATGAAACAGATAACATTTTTCTGAAGAGTCAAAGTGAAACTACTTCCTGTTTGTCCCTTAGGTCAACATTATCCAAGAGAAACTTCTATGATGATGGAAATGTTCTTTATCAGTGCTGTCCAATAAGGTAGCCACTAGCCACATGTGGATATTAGCACTTGAAACGTGGTTTGTTGGACTAAGGAACTGAATCTTTAATTTTATTCAATTTTAATTAAAGTGAAATAGTCACATAAAGCTAGTAGCTACTATATTCGTGCAGTCTTAGAGTCAAGCTCTCCTCAGTCTTTTGTTCACTGAGGGAAGTTTTCTGAATGATTTACTGTTATCAGATGCTAGACCTTTAAAAGCTGGGCCAAAACTAAGACTCAATTGTCTGTCATTCAAACTACTGAAAAATCTCTTATTTAGGATCCCTCCACTTTCGGCCACTGCTATTTATGTCAGTTAATGAATAATTACTACTCAGGACCTCTGGTCTTTAGCAGTGGTCATAGTACTCTTTAAATTCCCAGTGGTTCAAACAGACATTTTTATTTTCTCTTTTTGACTAAGAGGTTTTATAATCAAGTTAATTATTTTTCATCAGTTATAAATGTCTAGAACTTGGCTCTGTCATTTTTCCATAAATTCAATAAACGTAAAAGAAAATCCTTGTGGTACTGCACCAGGTTCTTTTTTGCCCACCGCCTAAAAAGCCAAACACCAAGATGACGAGATTGCAGCAGAGAGAGGCTTTACTCACAAGGCAGCCATGCAAAGAAGCAAGAGCATGAGCCTCAAATTCGCTTCCCTGAAAATAGGGACTCAGGGATATTTACGGGATGGGGGCAAGGTGGTCTGAACTGTGGAGAGAGGTGATTGGAGGTGAGGAGGGGTGAGGTAACTGATGATGTGCGCAAGCGTAGTCAGACTCCATGTCTCTTCACAGGACCCATGTTCACAAAATGGCGGCATTAGCATGATCTGAGGGTGGAGTTTTTAGCCTCTTGACGTCAAAAGGTCGCCTATCGGACATCTGCACAGACCCAGTTGATGAGTTGGTGGTCTCAACCGGCCTGGAGTGGACAAGGAGTTCTAATTCCTGAAGAACAGCTCACACACCCATTACCATGGTGACCCAGGCTCCAGGGAGATGCTATCTATAGGAGCCTAGTGGGAGTCAGATAGCATATTGCCCAAGCAGCACAGTTAACAATGGGCGAGTTAAACCGCTAAAAGCTATCATCAGTAATTGCAAAAAGGAAAAAACTTTAGTACCTAGATACTTAATCATCAAGGGCTGTTTGCCAGTTTCACGTGCAATAAGTAAATGTTCAATGTGTAGATTCGATCAGTCCATTTTCCACTTGTTTTATTTTTTCTTTTATCCTAATTCAGCTTTGCAGACCATCATCTGTGTGTGCCTAGTAACCACTTTCGAGGCTCTTGAGCCTTCTCAAAAATTCAGATTTTATTCCGGAAAGCTGCAAGAGGCCTGAGAAGGAACAATAATGAAGCCCAAGATTCTTTAAGGTTTTTTAAGATAAATTAACACGATGTTTTAATTTAAATCAAGATTCTCATGTTCAGGTGATTTCTCCCTGTTCTCCAAGCATGGGGAAATATTCTTATGTGTCTAATAGGTAGTTCAAAACAGAATGCAGGAGGGGAGTCTGCCTGCTACAGGACAAATACCCCATCCTGATGATGAGTCCTGGATCTCAATTCTGTAACCACTTGGAGTGTGATCGAATTTAAAAACAACTCCTATAACACTCGGGTAGAGGAAATGGGCACTACTGATTGTAGTTGATTCTTGACATTAGAGGCGACTGTAACTTCAAAATGCTCTCAGTTCAACCTATCAAACCTGAACCTTCTCTTTGTAACACGTTGAAAGTGTTACAAAGTGAGCTTCAGATCAAAGGAAGTAGAAAGCACTGCAGCAAAAGGCTCAGTTATCTCGACGCATGCCCTCTAGCCAGGCGGGCCGTCCACCTCTGCATTACAACCTCATCCAAGCGTTACTAACAGCTCCAAGTTTCCCAACTCAGGTTACTGACACCAGACTATGGGCTCCAGCTTCCATACAGCATTTGTCTATGTGACTGTTTCAACTGCCAAAATTTTGATATTGTGTCATGAATTTCTCCCATTTCTAGCAAATAAGATAATTTAATGAAATTACACATGCTGGACCCAATTTTAAAAGTCCATGTATGTTCGTGTGTATGTGTATCAGTGTTTATAGTGATGGAAAATCTCCAGAAAGCAGGGCTGAAGTCCTATAAACACCAAAATGTTCCTCTTAAATAAGTCCATTTTGGGAAAAGCTCTGTCACATGGTTCTTGCACATAATTGCCTCACCTCCAGACTGCTGCATTCACATCTGGCCTGAACCCCGTGACGTGGGGCTTGGTTTTGACTGTAACCTGATGGCAGTTTGCCCATGTTTCAAGTCTGAAAATGTAGTTGGCTAGTATTTTGAGTCAAGGGCTGGACTATAACCATACCTCTCTCCCTCTTCAGTGATATTGCAGTGGAGCCAACATCTGTGTGTGTGTGTGTGAGAGAGAGAGAGAGAGCGAGAGGGAGAGAGAGAGAGTGGGTGTGGGGCTGGGATGAAGGAATTTGAGGGAGGATAACACTTGCCATGCTCTGATTTAACTTTTTCTAGGACTGGATTTCTTACTGCCCTCAGAGCAGTGTTTTAATGCCCCAGAAGGAAATGAGGGAAAAATGAAAACCAAGTTGTTTCAAACTAAAATCGACAATGTTAAGGGTCCAGGGGAGTATGCTTCATATTCTAACCTTGTTAATTCTCAGCAGCCTCCAGTATCTCACAGAATAGACTTCTCTCTCCCTACAGGCTGCAGCTCAGATACCCAGACAACTATAGTCTTGGACTTGAAGCAAACCAAAGATGAACTCTCTTTCCACATCCTCTGATAGGTCTGGAGAAAACAGGTGTAGTAAACAGGGCAGGGGAATTCTTTTTTTCTTTTTTTTTGAGGAAGATTAGCCCTGAGCTAACGTATGCTGCCAATCCTCCTCTTTTTGCTGAGGAAGACTGGCCCTGAGCTAACATCTGTGCCCATCTTCCTCTACTTTATATGTGGAATGTCTGCCACAGCATGGCTTGACAAGTGGTGCCGTGCCCACACCTGGATCCGAACTAGGACACCTGGGTCCTGCCACGGAAGTAGAATGAGCGAACTCAACTGATGTGCCACCCGCCAGCCCCACAGGAGAATTCTTAGAGAAACAAATCCCAAGAGCTACCTGAAATGACTGCTGTATATCGTGTTTACTCCTTTTAGATTCATAATAAATGTCCACCATAATTGAAAACATGAGGGGAGACATTTCACATCACAGTTTATTTTAGGGGGGTCACCTTTACCCCATTCCTCACCTTTCCATGAATCCGGCTTCAACTTCTACCCCAGTTGCTCAGAGGGACAGTAGAGGAAGACTTGTCCTGCTTCTGTCATGTCTCTTCCCCATGGGAAGAGGCTCAATGATCCTACTGGTGAGACAGTGGGAAGTGACCGTTCACCAACTGGTCCACATTTCTTGATGGGGCTCCTTGTACTCTCTGGGAGGAAACAGTAATGGAGCAACATTTTCGGTTCCTGTCTCCATCCTCTTTTTTTAAGAGGAGGAACTTATCTGATTGATGATGTGAGGAAGTGGAAATTGAGTACTCAGTTCAGCCCCTCTTTGACTTTCCCCTTTTCAGAATTATCTATTGAAAACACACATTTTTCCATCTTCCAGGACCTTAGCTCACAGGACGGTCTCTGCACCCTGTGGAGTTGGCCTACGAGTGGGCAGGGAAGTTCAACTCAGGGGGAAAAGGCTCAGATCCAAACATTAATCAAACGTTGTTATTATCAAAACACTTTTTGCTCCTTATCTAATGTGTTTGTCTATTTCCCCCAAATTTCTCAGAACTCTGAGGGAATACTTATTCTGATGGCTCTCTTTAAGTAGAGGCATCTGAAGCAAAGTGGAAAAGGACAATTAGAGTGAGTCTACCACTGCTTGAGGCCCAGCTCTGACACCAGCATGGCTCTGACCTCAGTTGAGTCCATTATTCTCCTTGATGAACAAAATGGGGATAATACCTGAGATCCCACGTCTCAGGGTCAAATGAGGACTCATGCATGGAAATGTATAGAGTACATCTAATAAATCAAAAAGCAAATATTATAGAACCTTTACTTTGTGCTATGAACATTTATAAATGTTTCATGTGTAATAACTCAAGTAATCCCCACAACTCTGTAAAGTAGGTTCTGTGTTTTGCTCTCATTTTACACATGAGGTTTAATAACTTCTCATACAGCTGGTAAGGGACAGAGCTGGGATTCTAATGCACATAGTCTGGCTTCAACTGAACCCCTAACTCTCATGCTATACTCTCTAATTAATGATAGATGCATCTAGTTTTTAAAAATTATTTTTACTGTTAAAATGGGTGGGTGAATGCTTTAAGTTAAATATGGGCGTGAAATGTGGGGGAGTCCCACAAACACCGTCATATGATAAAGTGAGGTAGAACCTAGGATCTCCTTCTAAGCTGAGGGAAGTTTGATTTTCCCAGACCTTCCTCCTGTTCTTCCCATGTTCCCTTTCATCATCACTTTTGCTGTTCTTTTTGCCTAAGACATGCTCAGGGTGAAAATGCTTATGAGCTGTGACTTAGTAAGGATGTTTGGGTCATAGAATCTGGTATACTAGAGCAAGAAGGGATTTTCAAGACCACCTAAGAGAAAATTAAGATCTCCAAGAGGTGAAGGGACTTAGCAAAGCTCACAAGCCCAGATCTTAGCAATGGCAGGCCTAGAATCCAGGGTTACATCAAGTGCAACTGAAAAGACAAATATTACAACCCAAATTAAATTTAAAAACTCATACCATGAGAACATCCTTTTTGTGTGTGTGTGTGTGAACATAAGAGCATGAAGAAAAGACTCATGGATTCTTAAATTTTGGGTATTTAATATATAACCCTGAGGTATTGTGCTTTTTCCTACTGTGATTATGTTTTAGTTTTACTGGTTGATATTCATTCTGAGACTGTGGATAATTTAGATATTGATGCTCTATAGCATCAAGCACATCTCCACCAACTAAGATGGTTTTGTATAATGTGAATAATCTTTAGTAATACTAAATAACTTTGAGGATGATGTGGATTTGTACGCAAAGTTCTTATTCTCTATCGTAACCCCGCCATATCTTCTAATAGCTACAAAGTCCTATCCTGAGAGGTATTTCAAGGCAATCCTCTGGCCTGAGAACTGAGTCAACTTATTACAACAGTGACTTTTTGGGAAGTCTTCATTAGTCACAGAACTGATCACCTTCATGATATGATGACCTGATCCATATTCCTCAAGGGCACATGTCACCCTGGTGGTAACAGGCAGTGCCAGGATTTGAACACAAGATTGACTCAGATTCAAAGACCATGCTTTCTGCATCATGTTACAAGGAGTTCTGATGTCAGTAGTTCATCATATGGGCATACTCAACAGTTCACTACATTGTAGTCAAGATTCTTTTGGTTGCAATTTACAGACATCGGCTCAAACCTGCTTAATTAAGAGTGAGCACTTTACTGGTTTGAAGGGATATCTCATATAATCCAAGGATAGGAAGTGCAGTTTACAAGAGACAGGAACTGAGACTGGAATATCATCAGGAAACAAAAGGCTGCTACTCTCCTGACTCTGCAAGGCTCGATGCTCTATCTGTACCAGATTTCTTCTTTTCTCTCTGAACTTCTGTCACATGCTTATCTTTGTTATGTGTCAAAGAACCAATCTCCGTGGGTGGGATTCAGTTTTTAGAGGAGGGCATGATGAGTAGATATCCAAATAGGTGTAAACCACAGCATGTCCACATTTCCTCATTTGGAAAATGGGAAGACTGGATTAGATAATAATAACAATTGACAGTAACTAAGTCTTTATTCTGTTTAGGTGCTTGGCAAAGTAATTTACATGGGTTATATCTTAAACCTTGTAGCAACCATAGGAGGCAGGAAGTTCATTGGCCCATTACATAGGTGAGATCACTGAGGCACGGAGAAGTTAAGGACCTTGCTCAAGATGATCTCTAAAGTGCCTTGTAGTTCCAAAAGGCTATGGTTTTCATTAAACATCACAGATTGAATAAATCTAACAGAGATAGATTAAATGAGTGAAAATAATATGAAAGTATATTTTATTTCTTAACCTCAGGTCATTTTTTTTTCTTAAAGAGAAAGCTAGATCCTAAACAAAAATGGTGAAATGCATCTCAATGATCAGATTAATTGAATTTAGATGCTTATCATCCTAAAATGAACATGATATGGTCACAGTGACTGATAAAAAAGTTATTGTCAAAATAGAGAGTCAGGCATTCACAAAAAAGAAAATATCTCCCAATAGGAAATATGGAGTTAGTGGTTAAACAAGAAATACCCCAAAACAAATAAAAAACAAAATATGACATGATTCGAGTTTTGAGTTTCTCAAGCTTGGAAGACATAAGAATTTTCCCCTTCTTGGTATATTTCCGTATGTTCCATGGTATTAATCATGTTAGGTCATAATAGGTTATAATATGTTGATAGTAGGTTATGATGCTCCATTCATGATACCATTTGAAAATGTCCAACTCTGCGCCCAAGCTTTATGACCTTTTTACTGATGTAGCACGGTAGAAACAGTTTTGAAAATGCAGTCTTTCCCAATGACAAGTAGAAAAGAATGAGGAAGTATTCAATTAAGCAATTTTTATTTTCATACTGTATAATAAAAAGCTCTCCATTACTGGAGGAAAATGATACAAATTCAGCAAAGCTTATACATCAGTAGTGAAGTATCCTTCACAGTTTCACTGCAATATGCCCCTTTAATGGATTTGACTAAAGAACCAAATTCCATTTTGCATGTAATAACTATAGTAAAAAGAATTTTTTCTTACCATCTAAGAATGAAAATTATCACCATTATAGAAAGGCAACAGCCATTAAATAAATTAAAAGCATCTTTAGAGTTTTTCCATATACATATATAATATATATATTTTAAATTGCCATTGACTGTACAAGCATTAAATTCTCAACTAAAACATTTACAGAAACTAATGTGAAAAGCTGAAGGGAAGGCTTGGGTTTTAGAAAAAGTTCACTTAATCAACTATAAACTACATTGAAGTACAATTCTCAAGGGGAAAAATGCTATACAGAGAAGTCAGACTTACCCAAGATTTAATCTCATATGTAACCTTACACATCAAATATGCGTAACTATTCACTAACCCAACCTTGGTTCAACAAAATGTCCATATCCAGACATTAGTTACTTATTAGCAAAGAGAAAAGTGAAAGACTAAACTGAATAATGTTATTATATAACAAATTTTTATGTCAGACTGATAGTATTATACACGTATGATTGTCTATAAAAATATTAAATGGGCAAAAAGAGTTTTTTTGAGAAATATTAAGGTAAAAAAATCTAATCTTAATGAATAAATGATCATCAATTAATATAGAGCAAGGTGAATGTAAAAATTGATCTGGAATATTGCAGTCCTGAGATCTGGGGAATCTTCCAGTTTAAATTCTACAACCCCAAATCCTATAAATTGTATATTATTCACACAGGTTACAACAAAATACTTTGAAAATATTATAGTGACATCAGCAGCCCCTGAATTTGAATTCAAGAGAACAGTCACTGAAAAAAAATACTTTTTTAAGTGACTCTGTGTGTGTGTATGTTTCATATGTAGGAATGGGGGTGAGGGGTGGTTGGGAGAGAGAAAGAGAGAGAGAGAGGGGATAGACAGAGACAGAGACTGAGTTAGGGAGAGAAAGAGACGACTTAGGAAATGCCATTGTAAATGTAATTTCTCTTCTCGTCAATGTCACTTTAACATCAGGAGATTTGTAAAAAGTCTATGTAGTAATTACACAGACACTAGTACCTAACAAATTGTGAAATAATCACTTACTCAATTTTCCAACTATTTCAAGTAAATTTTTATTAATTAAAATATTAACTCATTTACTTTAACCCCTACTACTGAAAAGTAATCTTCCTTTATTCTTTGTGAATAAAATGATTCCCGTTAATATCGTAATATGTCCTCAATGCAGCAGCAAAATGATAGCGACAAGGTCATCCAGAAATAACTCCTGGTCAAAATCTATTCTCATTGCTAAAGGGGCTATCCAAGCTCTTTCACTGTGTTATAATTTTGTCATATCAATTGCTACTTAAAATCTCAGTTTGTACTTGGAAATTTTTATTATTTAGAGGATTTTTTTGGCCATTGTAGGATTTAGTATACAATAAGTGGGCATCAGTTCAAATTAAGGAAGGTTACAAACAGACATCTGGATAGAAGAAGGCTGAGAAGTAATACTGGGAATTGCTAGAGGTTTTGGTTGCAATACCTCTAGAAAAAGCTCAGTTGAGAATTTCATCAGATCTACCAAGGAAAAAGAAATTTTCTCTTTTTTTCTTTTTTTGCTGAGGAAGATTGGTCCTGAGCTAACATCTGTTGCCAATCGTCCTCTTTTTTCCTTGAGGAAGATTAGCCCTGAGCTAACAGCTGTGACAATCTTCCTCTATTTTGTATGTGGAACGTTGCCACAGCATAGCGGATAAGTGGTGTAGGTCTGTGCCTGGGATTGGAACCAGCGAACCTAGGCCGCTGAAGCAGAAGGCATGAACTTAAGCACTACGCCACGGGGCCAGCCCCAAGAGAAGTTTTCTTTATTGAAAGACAGTATGATCAGGATATGGTGGCCACACTCTGGCTCATTTCTGTTACACAATTTTGCTTTCAAATTTTTGATAAAATTTATTAAAAAATAATTCATCATCTATCTCATTTTGAATCTTTATGCTACCAGAACAAAATATTAACTATAAGAACCCATAGTAATGCAGGCACTGAACTTAATTCATTATTTAGAACTGGTGTGTCTCATCCATGGAGTTAATACACATGCAAGCCAAATTTCGTGTACCTCCAAAAAGTGTCAAAGAGTTCCTTTTCATGGTAATCTCCTGATAATAGGTTTCCTATAAGACAGAAATACCACTGAAACCACAGAGAATGCCATACTCACTCACAAACACTGAAGAGTAGAATGTTCTTACCTCTGGCTTATGAACAGAGATACCTTAGTATTTTTACATCTATGACTATCATCCATTCAAGAAAGATGTGTATGAAACAGCATAAACCCAAACTTTCGGTGCCAGAAGGCCCTTCAGCTCAGCTAGTCAGGCTTTTCATTTTACCAGCGAGGACACTAAAGACACACAGTTAACACAGTGCCTTTTACAAAATAGATACTCAATAACTATTTATTAAATGACGAAGAAACATAGGTAGCTATAGGCAGAGACAGAACAAAATCCCATGTCTTCTGATACTTCACAGTCTCTGAAATGGCTTAGTTGTTACTAATCGGGTCAGATGGAACTAAGATGAGGCACAGATATAACACCAACACCAATGCATGGCCTGAAAACGTTTCTGTCACGTATGTAAATAAAGTGAGCAAAAGATTTTTGAAACAATTTTTCAAGGGCGAAAGCATAAGAGGAGATATTTATGAAAATGGAAATGGGAAAAAACCAAGTGTCTATATTTTACTTCCTTTCCTGGTGGATAATTTTTAGCGAGCTTTGCTAAAGTATAGATTTCATGGCTGAACCAAAAGCCTTAATCCATGAGAAACAGTCCCTGGACTTGGATGTAGCTGAAGAATACTATTCGACATGTGATTGTGGTTACTTTGCTCATTTAAAGAAATCTCAATACTCCATCCGTTTTTGAGTCTCAGTATCTATTGATTACTTCACAGGAAGTAAGGGCATATGAAGAGAACTAAAAATTAAATTTTAAAAATTTAATTGAATTTTTGAATTCAATATAAAAGAACAAATAAAAGTACCTGTGAAAAAGAAGTATAGAAGAGGAATTGCATCTGGGTTTTCGAATATTGGGTTGCTAGTTCCCTTTTCTGGGAGGCAATGAAATGAAAACAACTGCATTTCCAATTAAATGGCTGGGCCAAGTGGTAACTCTCCGCATATGCTCTTGGATCGCTCCATCATTTTTGGTAAAGTTCTCATAATTGAATAGGACTTGCCAGAACATGAAATGAAAAAAACAAAGAATCCTGTGTAGACTGAATTATAAAAGCATGTTAAGCAAACTTTCCGACAGAGGGCACAGGAACCTGGCAATGTACACACATACACACTAACACTCAGCACATACTCTCCCCTCATCCATTCACAAAATGACTTGTGGAGAAAAACACAGGTAAACAAGAGTCTCAGAAATTTTTAAGATAAACATCAAAGTTGATTGGATTACTTAGCACTTGCTGAGTTGCTCATGAATCTAAGGCAATAAGCCTACTTTGAAATATGAAATTATTCTATTCTCTGTGAGTAGAGATAAATGATAAGCTATTGGTGTTACTTCAATCTATTTTGAAAGCTCATTACAAAAATAAATCGGTGTGTTCTCTAATAGTTCTAAAAACAGTTTGAGTGATCATTTTTCTTGTGTGATTAAAAAAAAGAAAGAAATAGATGTCCATATTTCCTAAAATCTTGCTTTTTGTTACATTCAGAAACAGATACAGTCTAGTTCTCCGTGGTGGAAATCAACAGTCTATTTCTCATTCTCTTTTGGCTATAAAAAAATCTTTTGGAATGAAATGCATTGGCAGTGCAAAATAAAAAAAGTCCATAAAAATAAACGAATGATTGAATTAAGCCTTCCAATGAGTTCTTTGCCAGGTTATCTGCAAGCACAAGACTCTACTGTCATGTTAGGATACACTTTAAGTACCACATTCTTATTTTCATCAAAGAATAAGATACTGAGAGAGGACATCTTTTCTGGCACACAGCAAGGTTCAGGAATTCCAGGAACGACCCCCACAGCTCTCACTATGCTCTGGATGGTAGCGTGATTGGATGGTTTCAAAGACTAGAAAAGAAATGGGAGAACACATAAGTCAGGTGGAAATACTGTTCCAGTCTTCACTCCTCACCACTAAAATGCATACACAATGAGTTAATTTCAACAGCTTAATACAGCCCTGGCATCATTACACATTCAGCCCAATCACCTGTACCACCATCACCAAAATGGCTATCGTTTATTAAGTGCCTGCTCTGTGCTAGGCATGTTACAGATAGTATCTTTAATCCTTACAACAAAACTACCATTTCTTTCATTTTACACGTAAAGAAACGGACTCAAAAAGCTTAAATGACATGTCTTAAGTCTTGTAGACATATAGAGTGAGAATTTGAACCCAGTTGTCTAAGCAAGAATCACTTAATTAAAAACAATTTAGTCCCCAAAGAGGGGATTAATACATCCTAGAATGTCCTCAGTAACAGGATTGCAATAAAAATGATCTGTTCTTGATGCTATGCGAATCATGAAGAACCCTAACAAGCACCCTATTTAACATAGATACGTTATTGCCACTGCTATAGTGATATTTATATTCTGTTTTAAAAATAAAACCAAGCATGTCAAGGAGTGTTGACTTATTTAATAGTTGCCAACAGGATGAATTGATGGTAATTTCTCTAATACGTAATTATTCAACTCAGGAGTACGAACTGGGGTTAAGAAGACCACACTACTGGCCACTGGGGGTCACTGTTGCTCCATGGGTTCAGACTTCAACGTGCTAGAATTAAGAGTTCCAAGGGTGGGCCATATCCTCTGGGAACAATCTGGGAGGCCTAAGGTTATCTCATGGACGTCAGAAGATTGACCAAAGAAGCCTGGGTAAAATCTATTCTTAAGAAAATGCCAAATGGGACCATTAACATCCATGTGAGACATGTGGTTTTCTTTAGAGAGCACCATACACCTCTGCTCAGCACTGAGTGACAGCCACTCTTCCAAGCCCAGAACGTTTAGGTGTTGGCAGAGTGGTAAGAACATCTTCACAAGAGATGCTACACTTTTCAACATTAGTTCTCTCCAATGTCTCTTTTAGGCAGGTGAAACCAGTTTTGTTTTAAACACATTTAGAGACAGAAATTTGGTAACTTGCCAGAGGTTGCATGTCAATTCAGGAATGAGATTTAGACCAAAACTCTGGCTTTTTAATTTCAAGATTTTGAGCCATGTTTCAGAGGGACCTCTGCCCCAGTGATCTGGTATTTTAATTTCATACTCCTAAAACTCCCAATATGGGAAACTGGAACAAGGTAAGAGGTTAAGGGTACAAACCAGTCAAGGGAGAAGCAAATAATACAGAAAACTGGCATACTGTAAAAAAATAGGATTTTTTTTTGGCAGAGAGGGGGCAAATCTCATCCCATCTTTCAATTTTAATGAAAAATAATTATCCATATATTAGACTTCAACTTTATTGTGAATAGACATAACTTATTTTAAAAAGTAGTCTCGGGGCCTGCCTGGTGGTGTAGTGGTTAAGTTTGCATGCTCTGCTTCGGTGGCCCAGGGTTCACGGGTTTGGATCCCAGGCATGGATCTACACACCACTCATCAAGTCATGCCCTGGTATCATCCCACATACAAAATAGAGGAAGACTGGCACACATGTTAGCTCAGTGACAACCTTCCTCAAGCAAAAAGAGGAAGATTGGCAATAGATGTTAGCTCAGGGCCAATCTCCCTCACCAAAAAAATAAAGTAGTCTTAATAACAGGCAACTGTTTTTTACTTCTTCTTCCTAGAGACTTTAAGCATATGTTAAAAAGACCAGTTGGTGCTGGTCCGCTGGCATGGTGGTTAAGTTTGGATGTTCCGCTTCAGTGACCCAGGGTTCAGAGGTTCAGATCCCGGGCACAGACCTAGCACCACTCATCAAGCCATGCTGTGGTGGCATCCCACATAAAATAGAGGAAGATTGCCACAGGTGTTAGCTCAGGGACAATATTCCTTTCCACACACACACACACACACAAAGTAGTTAACTTTCGATTACTTATCTTTGCAAAGCAAGGTATTCTCCCCTTAAGGAAAGAAGTCTATGTTGTTCTATTTTGCATATCATGTACCCTGCAGCATTAATAAAATCTATGTAACTGCCCCAAATTGCAATCAGTATTGTACAAGTGAGGTCAATAGTCACTGTTTGTTATTTCATCAGTATTGGAAATTTCTAAAGAAAACTTTTGCAGCCATCCACTTTTCTCTATTGATTTGAAGTTATTCTTAAGACTCAGTCATCCAAACAGCTTATGACAATGTCGCAAAGGATTTTTAAACCAGATTTCCCAACATTATTCTGTTATTGTTAATGTCTTAGGAACTCCTACAATATTTAAATTTCATGTGAAGTAGATCTATTTAAGTAGATGAGGCCTTGATTGATAAATACTGCTATGCATTGCTATTCCTTCGTGCCTAGAAAAGTGCGTGCTCTAGACACGGAGTAAATACTTGCTAAATGGATGAAATACTTATAAGAAATAGCATCCCCTCCATTTTACCTATTTCTGTGGAAAAAATTCCCATCAACAAAAAGAAAAGATTCTGTACAAATGACCCGGCGTAGATACGGAAAATATTCATGGGTGTTTCCTAGGAAAATTCCTGTCTTTTTTTTTAGCTCTAACTCACAAATGATAAATTTAGAAACTATGAACAGCCTCCGGTGGGCTCACTGGAATTCAGGCGTAAGCCCTTGATTCTGGGCTGGTGTGTCTCAACAGGAAACTTTCTGTTTTCTAGGGAGTTTCCTCCTTTTTTCTCACCATGGAATCCTCTGATCAAGCTACCCTTTCTGGGAATAATTCTGTCATACACAAAAGATCCAGGCATAATTTGCTCGTTTGAAGCATCTTGCCAGGCTGTAGTTTTTGTTTGTTCCTGAGTTTAGATCATATTCCTCATGACTCCTTACAAAAGAAATCTATCAATCTCAAATTCGAACCTGTGTTATTTCCCTCCCCAGTCTCTCTTTTTAATGACGATAATACATGACTTCAAGATCAATTTAGGTAATTTTTTGCTTAGGTAACTCAGTACATCAAGATTTGAGGTTTTTAGAGTTCATCTTCATGACCAAAGATTGGAATTGGAAAACGCAGGAAATTAATTGAGGCTGTATCATTTTGAACTCATTAAAAGTGAATTTCTTCTTTATATAGGATGCTGGGTTCAAAGTGTTTAGATTCCTTGCGGCCTAATTCTGTGTCTTTGCTATTCCTCGCTGTTGCACCATTCCATGCAAAAATAACTTCATTTCTTTAATCCTTGTTGGTTCTCCTGGTCTCTGTCAGCAACAATGGCTCCATCTTTTTCATTTGAAATCTCTGTTTTCCATCTCTGCTGAGGTGGTGAGGGGAGGCAAAGGCAGACGACTTGGCTTTAGCTCTATGGGTATTTTTCATCTCGTGGCAGAATTCCAGGGGCTCTCCCTGGGAGAGCAGATTGGCTGTAGGGACTAGAAATCAGAAAGATTCAAGCTGCTGTGTCTGTGAATGAAATCTGCAGTGGTCAGGCCCGCACCTGCCCAGCTGCGTATGACCGCCTCGAGTTGAATTTGATTACAAATGCATTAGCAGGGGAGAGTATGTCATCAGCTAAGAGCCTTCATTCCTGACTCGGGCCATGGGGTTTTGCTCCACACTCTTTCAGTCCAGCCCACATGGGTGTGATAGCCCAGAAACTCTCTAATTGGAATCGGTGAAAGGGCAAAGCCTGGAATTTGGGAAAGGCAGAACACAGCTGTTCTGAATTACAGAACAGGTTGTCGACTTTTGCAGACGCGTAGGCCCGCCGTATAGAGCAGGCTTTCTCTCAGGAGGCCAGAAGGAAGGAGGGGCAGCAGAGGAGTCCGGCCTGGGAGAACTTGCCTCTGGGGCAAAATGTGTATCTAAAGTCTGAAAGTTCTTTGGCGCCTCAGTTATTCCACATGCGTTTGTACGGATCTGGTCAGAGACCTTATTTTGCTCTGTTGCTCAGACTATGTTATTTAAATAGTTCCCTCTGGTTACCATGTTGGACACTGTGCTGATAACAGCGATGCTTATTAATGACCCCTCATGAAGCAGCTTCATATTGCTTTATGTTTCCCATCCTTTTAGTTCCTGTACCACTTGGAAGATGTGAAGCCTGGAAGACTTAGGGAACCACCAGAAAGCTTCAAAAGTTAAACAGATCCACACAAGGCGATGAGAGACCGAGAACTCCATGGAACAGCCAAGCTTCCACGCTCAACTTGGCAAAAGAAAATCTCAAGCTCAGAGAGAAAACTCCGCGTTCATCCCTGTTATGTCTCCCTGGAGCTCTGATGCCATTCCAAGTTTTGATAAATACTATGATGAGTTCAGTTGCTGCAACCGATGCTCTCCTGATTCTACCACTCTCCAAAGAAACGGTACTCGAAGAGCTTACAGGCTGTTGAACCCGCAAGGAGAATCCTATTCTAGGCTTTGTGACATTTAAAGACGGACAAGAAATTTTTACAAAGCTTTTTCTTGTCTTACATCTTTGATTCTCTTGATCCCTTTCCCTCTGTGGTCTTTCTTCAGCCCCCTCCATTTAATTTTCTGTTCTCATCTCAACAACAGCCACCAATAATAATGTCAATATTAAATACTTACTGAGTGCCTACAAGGTGCAAGATGCTCTATTATCTCACTTTTCCAATGTTTTTATTATGTAGATACTATTACTTTTTAAAATTTACCATTGTAGCCATTTCAAAGAGTTTGAGTAACTTTCCCAAAAAGCCATAGCTGGTAAGAGGTAGAAGCAAGTTTCAAGCCAAAAGGATTTGACTCTCAATTTTGCTACTCAGAGTGTGATTTGTGGACCAGCAGCATCAACGACAACTAGAAGCTTGTTAGATATGCAGAATCTTAGGCTCTATCCCCAGAGCCACTGGATCAGAACTCACATAGTAACAAGATGTCCAGGCGATTTGCAGGCACATCAAGGTTAAGAAGCCCAGCTATGATCAAGCATGTACATTTAATTATTCTGTTGTACTAACACACTTCTCTCCTTAAATTTGTCTCTGCTGTTCTTAACTTATCCCTCATACGTAATAGTGAGGAGAGCCAACAGGAGATGGGAGGCACCCATTGGGGTAATTGTGGAGCATAGAGACAAGGCCAGGGCTCCAGAACCCGGGGTTGAAAAGCTGCTCGATTGATATCTCCACGGTTTCCTGGCTCCCTGGGTCTTGACATCTGGAGTCAGGAGGGAAGAGAAAAACTCCTTCCCCAGGCTACTCAGAAGAAATTACAGTTTATGAGAGTGAGAGGGATAATTTGGAAGACTCAGACCCACTTAAAAATCAGTCATCCTGGGTTTAAAGAAAGATTTTGAATCCATTTCTGCCTCTCAATGCCACAAAACAAGCCACACTATAAAAATAAAAAGATTCATCACTGCCTGTTACCTTTGGTATCTTCATGGGGTTGTTTTTAAATGTTAACAAGTTCCATTTAATCGGCAAAATGTCCTTTATGAATATTTAGACAAGAGAAGGCTGTTTAGATCATTGCAAATGTATATAATCCTGATTTTGTATTTGGGTTTACAAAACAGGGAATCCGAAAAAATCCTTGGGACTGACAAGGTCTTGGAAAATGCAGAAAGTTTTTCCTCCTGAGACATTCTAACAAGAAAATGGGATTTCAATCAAGTTCCTCAGCCCTGAGGCTGCCCAGGCCTTGCTCAGTCGGACCTTTGCTTTATATGTGTGTTACATTTAGCATCTCAGTGTTCATGAGACTGGAACATGAACCACAACTTTAAAGATCTACGAGCAGAGCTGGTCACTCTTTGAGACAAACAACTTTTTTTCCCCATTATTAGATAACAGCAAAAGTTGATTCACCTCAAGTTTTGCAAAAAGCCCAAAAAACAAAAAAACAAAAACCCAACTCTATTCTTCCACTGAATTCTACTCCTAGAGCCACTTTTCATTGTATAACAGAGATTCAGACTGTTCTAAGTTAAGAATGGAAGTGCAGCAGCAATAAGCTTAACTGAAGGCAGAGGGCACCACTATATCTCACTAAGTCTAAACTTAAAGGGGACAGTCACTTGGACTTGCTGAGCAAGATGGAGGTGGGGTTGGGGAGGCTTCTGAGAAGATATTTGTCAGGATACTGAATACTGATATGATAAAGTACAGTCCCTATTGATTTTAGAAGAGACACAGGTAAGCTCCAACTGGGTGAGATGAGTCTTGCCTTCCTTTTTGATGTCTATCAGGGAAGCAAATGAAATAAGCATCTGATGGATTTCTTGAGGCGAGTTTACCTGGCCCAATCCTGATGCTGACCCCTGTGATGACAATTCGTCTCACAAGAAACTAGTTATCAAAAGATGTTCTGCATCAGGGCATCAATCTAATTAGTCCTTCTCTTTGCTCCCATGACATCCACTCATTCCCTAAATACGCACTCCAAGATCAAGTTTCTACTTTCTGGGGCTTGCTTATCATGGACAGGCATAGATTCACACATAGCTGAATAGACTATGCAGCTGAATATGCACTATGTTTGGAAGCAATGCAAAACACATATTTTACACCTACATTTTTTCTCACATCCTTCTTCATACCAATACTGACTTCATATTAGTTTAACAACCATTAAAGAAAAACCAAGCATAACCATATTCCCTATTACACTTTAGAATGCCATAAATAAGGGTCCAGATGGACTTTGTCAATGAAAACAAACACTCAACTGAGTCAGTATGTCTTTCTACTCTATGGAAATAGGAAGTACAGGACAAAGAACAATGGCTACCTTTGGCATGGGGAACTGGCATGCTCCGGAGCAATAATAGGCATCAAAGGACTTGGGGGAGATAATCCATTCACTCCAGCCAATATCTGCAAAGTCCACTTTAAGGTATCGCCTGGCACAATTTCGAGGTTCAATCCATTGCTTTCTTCTTGCCTTCTTCAGGGTCTGTTCATCAAACTGGAGCGTCTGGCTCTTCTGTTGAGGTCCCTTTCTCTGTTTCTTTTTGTTCTTACTCTTCTCAGGGGGCTGAGTCTGAAGGGTCTTGTAAGGCTTTCTTTCTTCCCATACCCCCTCCTCTTTATATTGATATTCTGCCCCAGGAAGCTCATTGTTTTGCAGAGGCAGCAGGACTCCAGTAGAGCGCTTCTTCCTCCGTTCAATAGAAAGGGCAGCCCTGATATGGCTATCCAGTTTTGGCACAGCTCCAATGGGGAAATTCCGGTGTCCTTGTAAGCTTGATACTACATTCTCTGGCTCAGAAATGGCAGCATCATTGGCATACACCAAAATATATGGCTCAGGAAAGGGCAACATCTTCTTTGGCAGCTGGTGTCCTTTGGAGGTAATGTTAAATCCTATGAGGAACTCTTCATTTTCCTTGGCCTTCCTCAAGAATTGAGTGATGTCTTTAGACAGCCATGACACAAAGTCTCGATGAGGTTTGGCTACATCCACGGAAAGATTACCGAGGAGTTGACTTTGGTTTCTGTTGGATTTGAGGATCCATGCAGAAAGATCAATCTGAATGTGTTTTCTCTGAGCATGATGTGAGCATCCTTGGGACACTGGACAACTCAGGCTGGTGTTTATTAGCTCTCCAATATAGAAATACAATGTGGCAGATAAAATATTTTCAGACTTGGTTAGAGAAGTCAGGTTAAAAATATGCAGTCCCTTGCTTTCAAGGGTTCCTAGGAAGGAAAAAAAAAGAGAGTAAACAGGAGTAAACAAGACCCCTACCTCACACCATATATGAAAATCAACTCAAAATTAATTAATGACATAAGTATGAGAGCTAAAATCATAAAATTCTTAGAAGAAAACATAGGGGTAAAATCTTCATGGTCTTGGATTTGGCAATGGATTATTAGATATGACACCCAAAGTGTGAGCAACAAAATAAAAAATAGATAAATTGATAAAATAATTAGTAAAATAAACTGAACTTCATCAAAATTAAAAACTTTTGTGCATTGAAAGACATTATCAAGGAAGTCTGTTCAACCTACAGAATGGAGAAAATATTTTCAAATCATACACCTGATAAAATCTAATATACAGAATATATAAATAACTCTTACAATTCAACAACAAAATACAAAGAAACAATGAAAAATGGGAAAAGGAATGGAATAGACATTCATCCAAGGAAGATATATGAAGGGCCAATAAGCACATGAAAAGATGCTCAGCATCATTAGTCATTAGAGAAGTGCAAATCAAAACCACAATGAGGTACCATTTGACATACGCTAGGCTAGCTATAACAATAAAAAGCAAAATAACAAGTGTTAGTGAGGATGTGGAGAAATTGGAACCTTTTTATATTGCTGGTTGGAATGTAAAATGGTTCAGCTGCTGTGGAAAACAGTTTGGCAGTTCCTCAAAAAGTTAAACACAGAAATATCATGTGACCCCATAATTCCACTCTTAGGTAAATAGCCAAAAGAATTCAAAACAGGTATTCAAACAAGTACATGTACATGCATGTTTATAGTAGCACTATTCACAATAGCTAAAGGTGGAAACAGTTCAAATATCCCCCAACAGATGAATGGATAAGCAAATTGTGGTATAGCCACATGAAGGAATATTATTCAGCCATAAAAAAGGAATGCAGGACTGATATAAACTACAAAGCAGATGAATCTTGAAAATATTACACTAAATGAAATAAGCCATACACAAAAGGTCACATTTTGTACAATTCCATTGATATGAATTATCCTGAACAGGTAAATTCATAGAGACAGAATGTAGATTGGTGTTTTCCAGGGGCTGGAGGCAGGGAGGAATGGGCAAAAACTGCTTAGTGGATAGGAGCTTTTACTTTGGAATGATAGAAATATTTTGGAAACAGATAGACTTGGTGGTTACACAACATTGTGAAGGTACCAAATGCCACTGAATTGTTCACTTAAAAATAGTTATTTTTATGTTATGTGGTTTTCACCTCAACTAAACAAAAAAAGAAAAAAGATAACAGGAGCAATTTTAAAAGCTGGAAAAAGATTAAAGCAAGGATCAGCTATTTTTACTAATTTGCCCTTTCCATTAGTGAAGCACCATGAATGTGTGAAAGTTGTAACACAACAATAAACTTAGTAGTGTGTGAGCTGAGCTCTGGCTTTTAATTATGAGACTATTAAGAACTATTCCTAGGAATTTGGCACAGTATTGTAATAGCTTCTTATCTGAGACAGTGTATAGCCTACTGGTTCTAACATTGGTGGAATTACTTGAATCATCCTGGTTCAAGTTCTGGTTGAGGCACTTTGGGTAAGCTAGTGTTCTCATTAATAAAATGGAGACAATATCTACCTCTTCTGTCATCAGAATTAAATGAGATATGTTTAAAGCCTTTCATAAAGGGTCCAATAAATGTTTCTTGAATATAAATTATTATTGTTGTTAGTGCTAGTCTTAACCATATTACAGGGATTCTGTCTTCTTCTACCTGCCTCACAAAGTTTAGGGTCCAGGATGAGAGTGGGTAAGCAAGACCATATATCTCACTATTCAGATAATATATCTGAAAATGTGAGCCACACATTCAAAAGTGTCATAAAGAATTAACGCTACTGTGAAGCCTGTCTGAAGTTTATGACATTCCATGAATTTAAAATTTGAATTTCTTCTACATAGCTCAACGAAATTATTGCAACTGGTCAATTCTATTTCCAATTCTTCAAATCCAGAAATGAGAGAGAGTAACAGAACAGGAGATTGATTAGTTAGGGCAGAAGTTTGTTCCTTCTCTTAAGATCATCTAACAAGTTAGTGGTAAGAACGAGGTTAGACGCAAGAATCCTTAGTCCTGGGACTAGTCACCAGAACTGACCCCCCTCCGTGCACTTGTTCCATATACATATTTGTTTCAGAAACATACACGCAATCATGAAATTATGTTCTTGATCAAAAACATATTTCAGTAAAAACAAAACATTTTTATAAAGATGTGGAAACTTAAAATTAGTTCATTGAGTCCCCAAGCACAAGGGAAGTGCAGTGGGAAACATATTTTACTCATTTTTAACATTGTGTGAAGGAAAAGGAGGAAACTGCCATTTGTGCACATTTGTATAATCCATGACACCAGGATAATATTTTACAGACCTTTATAACACAGTCATGGCATCAGGGTTGTTGAGAGATTCTAGCCTTAATTCATACCAGTCACCATAGCATATACTTTTACCCAAACTTCCTGTAGCAGATGGAAGTTTAAAATGGAAGGGAGAGAAGTCACTCTGTTCTAAGTATATGGCAGTCGAATGGTTGCCAAACAAACATCCTGGCAGGGAAGAAATGAACTCTGGGAGATATGGGTGGTAGTGTCTTAATGGGTAAACCAATTGTGCTCCTTTCCCCCAAGTTTGCTTCAAGGTGTTTCCTTCATTCATATGGGTTTCCAGGCATCTTGTGATCTGCTGTTAACCAGCCTCCAACCCTGTGTCGAATCTTCACCATCTTCTCACAAAAGTCTCAGAATCTGCCATACTGCATCTGCTGACGGTTTTCATTTTAACTCGGGGCATTATTTTGAAGTCAAAGCCCTATAGCTTGGTCCCAGCTCCACCACACACAATAACTGTCCTCAGGCAAATAACCTAAACTCTTTGCGTGCCTGTGAGGAAGACTGTCGCTGAGCTAACATGTTAGTCTTCCTCTGTTTGTACATGGGATTCTGCCACAGCATGGCTTGATGAGTGGTGTGAAGGTCAGAGCCATGGATCACAACCCACAAACCCCAGGCCACTGAAGGGGAGCTCACAAACTCGACCACTATGCCACCTGGCTGGCCCCATAACCTAAGCTCTTTAAATCTCAGTTTGCTCAAATGTAAAATAAGCCCAATGGTATCAACTGCAGAGCTGTTGTGAGAATTAATTGAAAGAATGCAGGTGAAACATATAGCACGTAGAAAAACTCAGTGAATGTTAGCTAACTAGAACCACACAGTCCAATACGATAGTGATTAGCAATTTAAGTTCGAATTGAGATGTGCTGTAAATGTAAAATACACATTGGATTTCGAAGATTTGTACAGAAATGAATGTAACATATCACATTGATATATTTTATATTGGTTACGTTTAAATGATATTTGGGTATGTTGGCTTAAATAGTGTGATATCATGACTTATAATAAGAAATATATATTTGGTCTTCATCCAGTTTCTGGCACAGAACTCTGAAAACCCTTGGAATTTTCTAAGTGCTGAGAGTTGAAAAGGTGTCTTTGTCATGTAAACAAGGTAACTTCTAGAGGTCAGGTAAGGATGGGGGCTGGTTGCCAGGAGGAACCAAACTTGTGATGAGAGAGTTAGAACTTTCAGACCCACCCACCTGACCTCCAGGGAGGGCAGTGGGGCTGAAGGTTGAAGCCATCAACCAACCAATGGCCACTGATCTAATCAATCATGCCTATATAATGAAGCCTCCATGAAATCCCAAAAGAATGGGGATTTGAGAGCTTCCTGGTGGGTGAATACATGGAAATTTGGGGAGAGTTGAGCGCCTGGAGAGGGCATGGAGGCACTGCACCCTTTCCCCATACCTTGCCCTGCGCATCTCTTCCATTTGGCTGTTCTGAGTCATCTCCTTTTATAGCAAACTGGCAATCTTGTGAGTAGATGGGTTTCCTGAGCTCTGTGAGCCACTCTAACAAATTAATCGAATGAACCCATGGAAGGGGCTGTAGGAGCCTCCATTCTGTAGCTAGTCACTCAGAATCACAGGAAACAATCTGGGCTGGTGATTTGTGTCTGAAGAGGAGGGTGAGCTTGTGGGACCTGTGGAATCTGATTCTATCTCCGGGTGGATAGCGTCAGAATTGAGCTGAAGACCCAGACACACTGCTGGTGTCGCAGAATTGCTTCTTGGCGTGGGGAACCCTCTCCGATTCCCCACATCAGAGTCGGGTGCAAAACATTTTAAATATCGTATATTATTAAAATTAATTTCACCTGTTGCTTTTCATATTTTTAAATGTGGCCACTAAAATTTTTAAATTATATATGTAGGTCACATTTGTGGCTCAAATTAAATCTTTATTGGACAATGGCGGTCTAGAATAACCACCAGTTTTGTAGTCATATGGGCCAAAAGGAAAGAAAGAAAAGGCATTTTTTTCCCAAATGCAGTGAAGAATCAGGATATTGCTAAACATGAATATAGAAACCAAAAAGTAAATTGGGCAAAAGATTCCCTTCATGGAAAGCACCATAGTTTCCTTAACAAGGACATATTAGATAAAGATAATTTTGGTGATTACTTTTTAATCTTCCCTCTAGCTGTAGCTAATTGGTTCAATCTTCAATCAAAAGTCTAAGACCAACAAACTGCTCTAAAACAGTTAAATGGGCAGTTTAGCAACAGTGCTTGACAGCATAGCACTTATATACATAGCTCCGGTTGTGTTATTTGTGTATTACGCATATACATCCACTACAACCGAAAAACCAGAAACCAAAGCGAAACACCTGTTTTACTTTAGCAAATATGAATTGAATACCTACTAGCTGCTGGACCCTGGTCTGGGTCACAGGGCTGCACATATAGCTGCTGCTGTCCACGCTGTGACAGGAGGGCAAAGATTCCTAAGCAATATGCAAGTAGCTATGCTATGATGATGCTACTTGCTGTCAAAGGTGTGAACTATGATCTTGGAGCACAGAGGAGGAAGCAAGTAACTCTGCCCATGTAAGGGGAAGAGGTAAACTTTGAACCGGACTTTTAAGAATGAAGGGAAAAGGGAGTGTTGGCAAGGAGTGTTGGAAGGAGCACATTCTCGCAGCATGCGTTGCTAGATATCTGGAAGATTTTGTATAAGCAATTATTCCAATGTTTTAACAGAAACATAAAAAAATCTCAAATTAACCTAGTTATTTGAAGTGCTCCAGACATCTAAGCTGCCTAGATACAGAAAAGGAATGGCCAATTCACATTGAGCTCCTAACTAATGGTGTTGTATTATGCCCAGCTCTTGACGTCTTTGCCATTTCCCCCCAGGCCAGGGGACACCTCTCTGCCTGTTCTAGATTCCCTCCTCCCCTGTTTTTTAAACAATAAGCCATTCCACAAAACATGCCTTGACTTCTCTAACCCACACTTTATGTTTGCCTTCTCTGACCTTAAAGCATTTAATTTCTGTGCAAGTCAACGCTCTTGTCCCCAAAACAACCCCAGAGGATACTTAGTATTTACAAAGGACAAAAACAGTAATAAGAGAGTTGCATGGAGTTGAGCAAATGAGTTTGGAGGAATAAATAAGAATGAGACAGATACCTCCCTGCAAGTTGAAATATGTGATGATAATATCTATTCAATTACTCTCATGCTTTTTTATTCTTCAGATTTTATATTAATTTAATTTTGTTGCATGCTTAATTCTGAGTGCTCTCCTTTTAACTAGTTTATTGATACAGAAGAGAGCAACCAAGATGTTGAAGGGTCTAGAAATTACAAGTTTGAGTGGAATTAATAGAGAATACATGGCCTGAAGGAAGGAAAAGAGGTTTAGCAATGACATGAGACTTTTTCGCAAATACTTGAGGGGCTGCAGAGAGAACAGGGGTTTTTTTCAGTGTAAAAGATGAGAATGAGGTCTAAAGGTGGTCGTTGAATGGAGGCAGAATCCAGGCCAACATAAGTAATGACGTTCTACGTGTCTAGCCTGACAGTGAGACCCTCTGTGGGCCTGGGCAAACAGAAGATAGACGGTTCTAATAGAAGACTATCACAGGAAGATCTCTTTATGGTAGGGAGGGTGTGAAAGGTGAACTAGATAGCCTCTCAGATCCCTTGCAAGGAACTACGCAGACTTTTATTTCCAGCTTTTCCCAAGGAGATGTTTTTGACGCCAAAATATAACCACCAATAGGTGGCGCTGTTTTCTTACTGTTTGCTGGCACTAGCGCAACCTCGGATTTTTCTTGTTGGGAATACATCTACTGCAGTCTAGTTAGGATTTGCCATTGGCATTATAACCTTATTTAGAATGCTCTAGAGTCATAATATCTGTGAATGGAAAAGAGGTTTAGAAGTCAGGTGAGTTTCTGAACAAGCCATCTTCCCCTTTGCACACCTGCTAAGACTTTGCACCTGCTGCAGCTTCTCCCTGGAATGCCTTCATCCACCCTTGTTCTCCCTGATAATCCAGATGTGTGTTTAAGGCAAAGCAGAGGCACCGCCTCTTGAAGCAAGCTTGTCATGACAGCCCAGTCCTTGGGTTTGGACCCCGCCTCTAAAACTATTTTCATTACAGTGTTGCTCTCTCCTTAGACCATAAACTCCTTAAAGACAAGGCCTTGTAGTAATTACGTTAGACTCTTCAGACCCTGGCATAGGGCTTAACTCTTAAGCAGTGCTCAATAAATGCTTCTTTTATGAATAAACAGATTTAGTCCAACCTACTCAATGTAGAAATACCAAAAGAAAGGACCATAGAAGTTAGCCTGTCAGTTAGCAATTGATTTTGCAGAGGTATCGAGGTCTTCTATTACTTATATGGATTTTTTTTAGGAGTTTTATTACTAAATAAAGATGGAAGATGTATTTCTGTTTTCATCTGAAAACAAAGCACCTGCACCAAGGGCTCAGCGAGGAAACTGCAACTTAGGAGCAGCCGCACTATTGCAACAGCTCAGCTCCTCTCCGGGAGTAGCTGAGGCGGTGCCCGGGGAGTGGTAAGTGGAAGCTCACCTTCGTGCTGGCCCACACAGAACGTTTTCAAAGGGAATTAGAACTTACAATGGAAAGCTTTCTATGTAAAGTCTGATTTTAAAACAAATAGACTAAATGAAATCTTGATGATTAGTTAAATCCCCAGGAAGCAGGGAAAACATTTTAGTCATACAGAAAATATGTAACTCAGAACAACTTTTTTTCCCCCCCATTTCTTTCTCCAAACAAAGTACAGCTGCTAGAAATGCCAGGGGTGCCTAGGACAGGGCCATATAAACTCATAGTCACTGTCTGAATACTGGCTCCAGACGGCTGAGCCAAGACTGCAGTTTCTCTATGCCACCTTCAGCTTTCAGGAAAAGGCAAGATGAGAGTTTCTAAATAGAACTCAAAGTCACAGAATTTTGTTTTTCTTGCAGAGTCCCAGTCAAATGACTGAGTTTTATGGGATCGCAAAACAACCATTCTCTATGTCCAGAGTAAACCATGGCCAAAGATGATATAATGTATGTTTTTCTAGAATAGCAAAGTGTTCATTAATCAGTTTATCTACTCCTTGCCTCCGCCCAAGGGCATTCCTAGACTGTGAGCTCGAGGAGGGCAGACCCATGTCCTATAAATCTTTGAACTCCTGGTACTTTGCACAGTCTGGAGCATTTAGATCCTGAAAAATATTTGTCAAATTTGTTTAATGAACAACTGTGTAAACTTACTAGATTCAAAAGTGTTTCCTACTTAACACCAAAGGGAAAAAACTTCAAGTAGTTTCAAGTTCCCAAAGTCAGCAAAAGCCCTTCTTGGGTCTAAGTACTGTATGGAGTTTCCTTTCGGTTCATCAGAAGAGGAGCATTATTAGAACATTTGTATAGAAAGCAGAATAGTATTGCCATTCAACATATACATGGTAAAATGCCTCATGGGAAATTCTTTCACGGCAAGTTTATTTTTAAAGGCTCCTCTGCCCAGCTTTTATACTCTCTCTTCTTATCTAGTCCCTTGAACATCTAATTCAGCTCAACTGAAACAGTTACTGAGTGCTTGCTATGTGGCAAACTATGCCAGGTCCTCAGAATACGAGAACGAAAGGAGATACGTTCTGTGCCCTCCAGAGACTTGTTTCATAGGCCTCGGCTCCCATCATCCTCCCTCTAGCAAATCTATTAGGGCCCAAACTCTGCAGCTGTGAAAGAAGGGTAAGAAGTCTCTGTTAACTTACTTCGAAGTCCTCCCCAGGGCCAAAATCATCATAAAGACACTAACATACCTTCCAAAGTGAAAGACGCTTACCTTTATAGAAATTAATAAACTATTTGTCTGTGGAAAGGCCCACTGAAAGGGCCAGATGAGGCCAGGACTAGCACGTTAATCAATCCTAGATTTCAGACGCTGGTTATAAGATACTTAGAAGTCTAGGAACATGAGCTTAGAGCAGTGTGTCTCGAACATGTATCAGAATCACCTTGATGGCTTGTTAAAACAGAGATTTCTGTGCCCCACCTCCAGAGTTTGATTCAGATGGTCTCGGGTGGGCTGGAGTATTTCTAACAAGTTCCCAGGTGATGCTGATACTGCTAACCCAGGGACCATACTTTGAGAACAACTTCAAGAAATCACAATAAAAAGGTGTAAGCCTGCTCCATTCAGCCACCAAGGGCAGGACAGAAATAGTAGCTTCTCGAATGCAGGTTTGGGATATCACAGATTGTATTATATGAGGAACACCACCTCTTTATATTTACATTGCCACTCAGATATATCCTTTGTGCTATAAACAGTTGCACATTATCAACATTTTAGGTATATTTAAGGTTTTGTGGGAAGCTAAAGAGAGAAAATCTCTCAAAACGTTAAGAATATTAGGCCTCATTTACATAGGCCTTCCAAACTTTTAACGCATTTTCACACTCATTTTCTCAAGTGAGTTTCACTATCTTTCTTTGAGACTAGCACAGTAGGCATGACTTAACTTATTTGATAGATGAAGAAACTGGGCCTGGCAATATTAGATGACTTTATTAATTAGCAGTTCACCCAAGATTAGCATTTAGATCTCTTATCTCTTAGCCTCAGATAATAGAAAAATTGAAACTCTAGGAATCTCTTCTCTACTTGAAAACCATTTATCTTAACCCATGCCTAAGTGTAGCAATTACACTCAATTCAAAGTATTTAGATTAATTCCATGCAACTAAATGAAAATATTCTTTGAAGGAAAAGCAAATAAGATCATGTTGGGTCTCTGTTGTTTTAACTAGAAAATCACAGGACTGGACAAAGAATGTTGCATTTAATATTGGATGCAATTATTTTACGAAAGGAATATTGAACAGAACCTTACTCAGTAAGGTCAGAAGAACTTACTGAAGCTGATAGTAGGATCAGTTTGCGCAAACACTTTTACTCATAGTGTGCCCAAATAAAATCAAGGCACTGCATTTACTGTGGTTCTTTCTCCAAGAAAAGATGGATCTTAAAGGAGGGTAGATCATCGAAGGAGTCAATAAACACACCATGGCCAATTGGCTCTATGACCTCTATGACCCAGGTGCATATGTTTTAGATAAATAAAGAGACATCTATGCCTTTAAAAAATATCATCCCTGAGAAGGTGTGTTACCAAGAGTAGTGCTTTATGTAGTAATACACTAGGACACAAGCACTACCAACACGTGAATAGACTAGCAATTTTATGGATTTCTAAATATATTCCATATGTGAGGGCTCTTTTGTTACATTGTCGTTTACTGCTGTCCAAAGTAGATATCATCCTGGTATACTTGTGTTGCTTGATTAATAATATGTCAATGTTTCCACTACAAAATTCTATTTTCAAGAGTTCATAACATAATCATAAAAATTCACTCTGAATTGAAATTTGGCATAAGAAAGTTCAAGCTGAGACTATTTGCGATGCCAAACTTCTTTCCACTATTACTACCGAAATAAAGTTATTAAGATACTGATTACTAGTCTATACAAATTGTATAGATAGGAAAACCATCAAAATTTGGGGGAAAAACTTCTGATTTTGCAGTACAAAAATCCTGAAAGTCAATAGAAAGTATATGCGAAGTTGCTCAATAATTTTCACTAGGCATTTGGATAGGTATGATTTTTATTATATCTATTATTAATATCTAATATATAATTATATCTAATAAATAAAACAAACAAGGGGGATTATATAAGGTATTTGATAGGTGTCTTGAGTAAATTGTCTTTAATCAAGGTATTAATGGTGATAAAACATTAACAAGGTGATGTGTATGATTTCTGGCGAATTTTTCCACAAATAGAACAGCTTTTCTTTTAAAAGAATAATACTAGTTGTAGAATAATAAATATTAATCCCATAGAATAAAACAGTAAAGGAGACTTCATAAAGAAACAGGGAAAACAAAATTTAATGACAGAGAGACTCTAAAATTATATTCAGAGAAGTTTAAAACATGAAAGCAGGAAGACAGTACATTGCCAGTTGGACCCAAGTTCAAAAGCTAACAATGTCAGTAAACATCCTGTGATAGGTACTAAATGGGAAATGAGAAATGAATCAGTTTTCAGTTGTGATATTCACTTGAACTTTTCATATCTTCTTTTTTGAGATATGAGGAAAGCTCTGATCCAGTGTTTCCCCAACTAGGTATCTTAGAACCACAATTCTCTGAAATGCTCTCTCAGGAAGAAAGTGAGTAAGTCTCACTCTTAAGGGGACTCACTTGCAGTTAAAGGCCCTGAAAGGTCACGTGGCAAAGTAAACATCATTTTTTTCAAACTTATTTGACCATGGAACCCAATTTTATGTAACACCTGTTCACATCTTCCAAAAGACCCCTTTTTATAAAATTTTGTCCTAGAAAATTAGATCACATCACTATAAATAATAGGATTTGAGATCAGCTCAGTATGTTTGAAAAATTGTTTGGCAAATACATCATGATGCCCATTTCTTCTTCCATATAAGGAAGAGGGTGAGCCTCTTCCAAATACAAAATTGTATAATTCCAAAATGCTTAAGAGCAGATTTGACATTCATCTTCTTATTTAATTTTTAGAAAAATCTGATCCAGGTCAATCGAGTGCTTATAAACTTCCATTGCTTAGATAAAACGTATGTAACCCTCTTAACATACTCTGAATTATGTATATATTTTGAATGTACAAATACTCCCTGAGTGAATCATCTGCTTAGGGGATTTTTTTCATTGACCCTCATGGTCTCTTCGTCTCTGAATGTATCTAACTATACTAAGGAGCTAAATTTAAATAATTTTTATGTAACTCATTCTCTTTCTCCTTTCCATTAGCATGGATAATCAGGAATTCATGGTATTATGGATTTCTAAATGTCAGAGATTGTAAAGCTGTCCTGCCTATTACAGTAAAAACTTCATTAAGGGCTATCATGTATTCAAAGTCGCGTGTAATTCAAAGCAGCTGCACATCCAGCCCCTCCCTGCAGATGTACTATTGTCCTTTGAATAAAAGCATCAGATCATCTAAGCACTGTTTCATTTCAAGCCTCGCTTCTAGGTGCTAGGAATTTCAAGGTAACTACATTTTAATAAAGTTATTACATCCCCTTGCTGTCAAACCCATCAAAAGTGATGCTTTCCCATTGGCCTATGTATTTTATAGGAATGGCTCCTCTTGGAACGATCCTCAGCCCCTACTTATATCTTCCATAAAGTCTTATATTTTAGCCTTTCACTTCAGAAGGATGTCAGATAATAATTCTTTATTTTTAAGGATTTTTGGTCATAGTAGGAAAGACTCTCCCCTTTTTCATTGGAGGAAGATAGCTATTTTTGGGTCCAGATAACCCCAATTTTCATTTCTTTTATCTATGAAGTCTGTGTGATTTTTTTTTTTTAAAAAGGTGACACATGTCCACTGAAATGAAATCTTTTTTGTAGTTATATGTCATAAGTTAAAATAATGATAGTTTTCTAATAAGGGCATGTGTATTTTAATGGTTTTTCCTACAGAGGTTAAATTTATGATTAAGAAAAATAAGATTAAGTGACCATGAGAACGACGAGAAACTAATGAACACAAAGTATGTATCTTAAAGGATCAAGCCAGGAGAAAACCCCATGTAAAATATTCTTCTTTTATTACATAGTAGCCAAGGACAACTTAAACAAAGATTAAAATAAAAGCTGATTTTATATCCCTCTTGTCTTCCTTCAAGATGGTGTGTTGTTATAAAGCTGAACTTCCCTGTCATCAATAATTTTGTAAATTACCTTTTACAAAGGGAAAGATAAAACCTATCTTTATGTAAACCTTACACATCACAAAAAGACTTATGAGCCTTCCAAACTTACGGTTTTGGCACACCCACTGCACAGCGTTGAGGGAGGAGAGAAGGGGTTAGCAGAAAGTGTACTTAGGATGAATGCCACCCACCATCAAGTAATGGTTTAAGTAGAAAGTAATCAGAGGGAGACCACAGCAGCTAAATTTCAACCAAAGATATTCTAGGTTTAGAACAATAAATAATTTTAATCAGGTATGTTCTAAGGAGCAAATAGGGCTCTGAGGCTATACCTCAGCCTGAATAAGCACTTGGAAAGTCTGCCGGATCAGCAGCCACTCCATATATGCAGCACACCACCTGACCTCCCATTAAAATCTGTAGCATCGTTGGTAGAGAGATGCCCAAATGTTGTAAAACCTAAACACTACAGACCAGAAAACACACTTAATTTATTAATGCAGACAGTATCTTTCACCTACATCAGAACATATGTCGCAAGATGAAGGGTATAGATAAAGGACAGGGACACACGTGAAAGCCTTAGCATCTTCCTGGAGTCCTGCCTTATTAGAGCCAGAACTGCCTTATAATAAGGTCTTTTTAGTGTGTTAGTAACTAAACAGTCTTGGAAGGGGTCCAACGTGAATCACCTCTCCAGGAGTCTCCCATGTAGTAACATGACACGTAAGCTTCCACAAAAACGAGTGTCTACGTTTGATGAATAAGTCATTAAGACAGTCTCCGGGATGCTAAAGGGATTACTTTCCTTATCAGGGCACACAGCCTTGTATATACGCTTCAAGCTGCAATTCGTCATTTCAAGGGAACTTCTGGCCTCCGTATCAGAGTTTATCATTTGACGGTATAAGACTACAGTGAGGCTGATAAGGGACACTCTGAAATTATAATGCACGGAATGAGTTGAAGCCAAAAAGTACATGGGTCCTGAGTTACTCAAATCCTTACCCATCTCCCACTCATGGTTCACTCAGTCTAAAACAAACATACAAAAACTATACAATATGTGTGAATGAAACAAACTCACATTCCACCTCCAAACCTTGTGATTCATACTAAAAATGAGACTTGTTGATACAAAAATTACTATTCATCTCTTGGGTGCCTCAGCTACTCCCTAGGAATATGACCACGGAAAGGAATGTCAAGGTAGCAGTGATTTGAGCATCTTCGTTTTTGCCACCTGCCTTGCCCACCCATCTTCTTCGAATCCTTGTCGCTCCCACCCTGCTCCTTCATTGAGCTCTGCCCTCAGAATCACACTAAAGTAAACAGGGCATTCACTGGTGCCGACAGCTGTCAGGACGGCCTCCCCAAGTGGCTGGCATACTGTGGACAACGCGGAGCAGGTTTCTTTTTCCTTAGCAGAGGCCAGCTCCTTACAGATTAAGCTCATGGTTTTAAGAAAGTGAAGTCTGGTTCAGGTCAGACTCTAGCTAAAGACTTCTGCATTAGAAAGCATAATTCACATTTATTGTAAATGTCATCATGCCTGTGAGCTCTAGAGTGTATTTACAGGGTCAACCGAGGGCTTTCCTTGATGGATGCTTCAGTTTTCCTTTTTTCCAGGAGTCCTACATATCAAAGCTTTGGGAGACTTCTTTCTAGTGATTCTGACAGAATTGATAGAGCATGAGGCACGGCCTCCTTGCTTGAAGATTCCTGGCTATTTTTCAACGGTTAACTGAAGACAGGCTTTGCAGTTATATTTCCCTTTATCACGAGTGTAGCGAACCAAAAAGCCTGGTGCATCCTCAAAGCATATAAACCGAGTTAGTGTCCAGGAAACTTTCCCTCAAGCTGTTAGCACAAGGGAGGCAGCCTGTTAGCATAAGTTATTCGCTTCACCACAGGGGCCAGGAGAAACCTTGTTAAGCCATGAATTTCAATCCGCAGTGATCTGTGTGTTGAAAAATGGGATGAGCAGATTTTCATCGGCAGATTCCAAGAGGTGTTTACGTCCACGGCGGCCCTCCCCCTCCCCAACTCCTCTCAGGGGGCTGGTACAACCCTATTTACCCAGATGGGTTTTAAATAATCGAAACACCCGAGCACCTGGTTTAGTTTGTGTGTTTGCCACCAAGGGACTATCAAGTGGAAAGTGTCAAATATAGTAACAGAGGAAGCGAGTTAAGAGGGGAGCAAGGTCTGGAGAAGCGGCCGTCTAAAAGGCGAGGGGAAGGTGTCTAGTTCAAGTGTGACTTTTCTGTCTAGTGCCCTGGGGTTGGCAAAAAATGACATCTGCCTCTAGGTAAACACGGCTAAAGCCCAGTCCAAGGGAATTTCCGCCGACCGACTTCTGAACAGCAGCATAAGGTGCCCCAGAGGGGCTCCAGGCGCCCAGCGCAGGAGGGCTCCGCTGGGCAACGGGGGTAGTCCCTTCCCTGCTTCCACGCAGTTTCTCCAGCCGACCCCTCGCCACTGCTCGGCGCCCTTCTCCTCTCCACTTCTCCCTCTCAATTCGGACTTAAAAACTGGGCTTACCCGCTGGCGAAATGTGGGGTGTGACTGGACCAAGGGGCTCGGAGGGCAGCTTCGGAGGGTGACGGAAGGTCTCTAGGTAGCACTATAGAGCACGGGGCAGACGAGGAAGCTGTAGGGGGTCCCGGGAGAAGCCTAGGGTGGGACCGCGGAAGGGGGGCGCCTCGGGAACTCACCTGCTGCTCCGGCTCGAAAGCTGCGAACCGTGTTGCCTTCGCGCAGGGGTTGGGGGCGCAGGGACTGCGATCCCCGCTCGGAGATCCCTGGTGTTCGCGCCGCCTCGGCCCTGCCGCTGCCGCTGTACCTGTCGTAGAGTCGCAGCATGTGCTCCGACACCTTGTCGTGCGGCCGCAGCACCGGGCCAGAGCCACCACCTGCCGTGCGGTCGCCTGGCACAGTCTTGGGGAGCTCCGGGAAATGCTGCTTCAGTCTCTCTCCCTGCGCCAGGCTCACGCAGAAGCAGCCCAGCCACAGATAGAGCAGCCTGCGCGCCCCAGCCATAGCGAGGTCCTGGCGCTGCGCGACCCTCTCTGCGTTGCCGGGGGTCCCTCCAAAGGCGCGAGGGGTCGGTGGCAGAGCCGAGAGGTGAACTCCAAACTAGCTGGGGCGAGGGCGCCCGGAGCCCCGGACACTGCCTGAGCAGCACAGTGACGAGCCCCACTTTTGGCGCTGGCCGACCGCGGACCGGCAGGTGGGCTCTTCCCGGACAGCGGCGCGGACCTCACCGGCGCAGGGCTCTGCGGGCGCCGTCTCCACTCGGACGCTGAGAAAGAGCTTAAGTCTCGGCGTGTGTGGCCAGGGTGTTTTCAGGATCTGTCTCTACCCTCCCCACTCGCTTTATTTTCGGGAACACACGGCCCAAACGGCCGCGCTGGCGACGGGGACCAGCGCTGCGTCGGGCGCAGTGCCGGAGCCGGGTGCGCGCAGCGGTCCCGAGGCGCTCGCTCGCCTTTTCCAGGGACTGGAGCAGCCGCGGTGCTGCCGGGCCGAGTTTTGAGTGTATGCGTGTATGTGCGTGTGCTCGGTGTGTGTGTGTGTGCGCGCGCGTGTGTATGTGCATGTGTGTGTGTGAGAGAGAGAGACAGAGTGACTCCGTTCTCTGGCTGATCTGTACAGTCCGCAGCCAATCTCGCCGTCTCCCTTGCCCTCGCAGGCAGCTTGGACCCTGCTACAGCCGGGAAAGAAGGGAAGGGGGAAGTAACCAGCAAACCAGCAGGGGGAGGGAGAGGAGAGGAAGTAAGGGGCGGGGGGGGGGGGGGGGAGGGTGGTTGGGGGTGGTGGGAGGAGAAGATCTAGGAAGAAAGAAAGGGTAGGAGGGATAGGTTTGGTGTTTTTTTTTTGTTTTTTTTTAATCCCTTCAAGAACATTGGCTGTGTTCCGGACAGCAAGAGGGCAGAGGAAAATAAACTTCTTCCTGGCTTCTTTCTCCTCTGATTCCAAACTAAATTAAGAGGCGAAGACCATCCTTGGTTCCTTTCCTGGGCTTCTGCTGATTAAGGTCGTGGACCCTGCACCTGTGCCGGTTGCCATTCCCTCCTGTCTCTCTGAGTGTGTACCCATCCTGGCTCCTACTGCGTCTTCACTTTGCATCTCCCCCCAGAAGAAAAATATGTGTGAGTCAATGCCATCTTAAGAAGAAACAAACAAGCAAACACACCACACCCACCCCGCCCTCTCATTCCCCTTCAAGAGGTTTCTCTGCAGGATGGTGGTGGGCTGTGGTGAGACACAGGAGCTTCTAGGAGACCGCGGGATCCAGAGCAGGCTCTTAGGGTTGCTAACTCTGAGATCTTTCCTCACCCTCTCTTTTCTTGGCTGTAAAATGGCAATTAAACTACTAGTTAACATTTTACCCTACACCTATCACGCTCTAGGCACTCCTTGTTATTTATATTTCACGTGTATTATCTTTAAAGAAGTATCACAAGGAAACCCATTTTACAGATGCAGAAACTGAGGCAAAAGTACACTTGTAGATGGTGGAGCTTGGTTCCAAACTCAGGGAGTCTGACTCCTGGGCTCAGCCCCTTAATCACCACACTATTAATAATGAAACTAGCATTTACACTGAAGTTTCAGTGTGACAATTCAGGTAGATGATCTCAGCATAGCGCCTGGCCTAGCGCAGTAAAGGCCTCAGTACGTCTGTTCCACTATCTGTTCCCCCTGTGGGAGTAGAGGGGGATTTATTGAAAAGAGGACAGGCTGAGGAATCACTTTGGACTTCCAAATCTCGGCTGCTTCTTTGAAGGTGACTAGAGTTTCGTTTGGATGAAATTAGAAAACAGCGCTAAAGTGACTGGCACGCTGACTAGCCTAAAATTTAGTAGGGGCTCAATCCTGTTTATCCCAAATTTATCCCCAATGCAGACTCCGTTCTCCCCACTCAGCCACTTCTCAGCTCATTGCGGTTTGGATGTTGCCCTCAGCCACCCTTGGAACTGTTCTGCAGATAATAACACATACTTCAAGAGTGGTTGTGAGGATTAAATGAGATCATGTGTGTGATCTTTTCTTGGCATAAAGAACATAATAGCTTTTGTGATTAATACGGGAGACCCAACAGCAAAGTCCAGTAGGCCCTGGAAACTCTCTTCCTCTTTGATTTTTCCCTGTGAATCTTTGGTCCTATCCTGCTTTCTGCTCTCGCCCAGTTCTCGGAGCTGCCTCCTCTTTCTAGGCCAGGCTTTAACGTTCCTCACATCTTTATACCCGGCACTGGGAAGATCCCAAATTGAAAAAAATCTTCTGCTTTGGTAGTCACCTCTGACCTTTAAATAAATGGTTCTGGGTCTCCCCCAGCCTCAGTCTGCATTGCACACTTTCACCTCCTGCCCTTTGAAACCATCCCTGAGACTTCTCTTTGTTTTTTTCTAGTGCGTATCTTTATTGCAACCTTTGCCACTCTGTACTTGATGCAATTCTTCACTTTTAGAAGCTGTGCTGTGGGTGCTGGGGTTGACCGCTTATTTTCAGTGTCTAACTTCACTTCTTCCTAGATGTATGTGCTTTCCCTTCCTTGTCCTTTCATTTCCTTATTTGAGCCATAAGTATAAAATAATAGTTCCTGTCTCACAGGATTGTTGTAAAGACTCATTGGACAGTCCACGTCAAGAGATTAGTAGTGACTCGCACATAGCAAATGCTTCAGAAGAGTCAGCTATGAGCTACGAGAATTGCTTGTATATTTTTGTCTAGAGCAGAGGTCAAGCCATACCCATCTTTATATTTTAGTGACCAGCCATTACACTCAGAATAAACAAGGTAACAAGGAGATGTTATGCAGGGAGAATAATCTTCTCAGCTCTAATCGCAAGACTGGGAAGGAAAATGTGGGTGGAATCCAGGAAACTGGAGAACACTTGTAGCAGCCAAATCCTGGACCAAAAGTGGCTCATTTGCAGCTAACCTATACCCAAGAAGATGGAGCAAGGGATGAAACAGATGAAGCCAGCAGCATCATGTCCAGCGATGACAAATAAATGGCCCCCATGCCAGACCCTCTGAGTGACCACCTGGGGAATTGAACTGACAGCAAATTGAACTGGAAGTAATAGTTCCCTCATCAGAACACCTGGAGATGCCATCTTTGAGATGGTACCTGGAGATGCCATCTTCAAGACATTCAAGATGTTGATACTTCAAGACCGTAGCACAGTGTTTCCTTTATCAAAGGCCAAAGACTCTCAGATCTGGATGGATAAAATTGCCTCAGAATGTTGGCATCTTTAGATGCCTTCCCCCAAAAGGAATAAATCATAGGATTCATAATTCTGGCTGAGTATCTGGCTTACCTGATGAATGGAGAATTTGCAGCTATTCTGAAAAAGGAACTTTAGAATTGAATATAATGGTGGTACAAGTGCCTTGTGTCTGATTTATTACTGAGTCTGGTTAATTAAAATTTATTTTATATTTAATAAGGAGAATTTCCTAATTTATGCTAGAGAATAAGTGTTACTGTTATGGCCAACCACCGAATCAGAGGACACTTATCAGTTTTTTTCCCTAAACACAAGAAGAGTTAAAGAAAGACTTTCTATAATTAAAGATAACAGCAATTGGGGCCAGCCCAGTGGCATAGCAGTTAAGTTCACTTACTCTGCTTTGGTGGCCCGGGGTTTGCTGGTTCAGATCCTGAGTGCAGACCTATGTATTGCTTATCAAGCCATGCTGTGGCGGCATCCCACATATAAAGTAAAGCAAGATGGGCACAGATGTTAGCTCAGGACCAATCTTCCCCAGCAAAAAAGAGGAGGATTGGGGGCAGATGATAGCTCAGGGCTAAACTTTCTGAAAAAACAAAAAACAGAAAACCAGCAAACACAAATTTGAAATTTTAGTGAATTCTGTTGAGTTGAGCTCTACTTTTGACCATAAAGTCATGTGTATGTGTATACATGTATTATGCATGTCTTGATTAGCCCTCTTAAGCACTATGTACATTTATTTTCTAAAAACTTCTCATCAACAATTATTATTGAATACTTACATAAGGCTGCATTAGCAGTTATGGGGAAAATATATAAGGAGATTGTGTCTTAGGCTTGAAGGAATTCACCTTCTAGTAAGTGAACTGAAGAAACCCACATGGGGTAATTAACAAATAACGGGAGAAGTGTTCCTATAGTTTTCAACCATGTTTTGTAGACTATGTCACGATTTGCTGTGTCATTCGAAAGGAGGAGGTCAATGGGAGATGGAGTCACTAGGGAAGATTTTCTGGGAAAAGTGGGGCTTTATTTAGCATTGAAAGATGGGTAGGTTTTTAGACAAGTCAAACATAAAAGACTTGTAATTTAGGAAAGAATAACAGTAAGAAATAAATCACAGGAGTGAGAATGAGCTTGCCATGTTAATAAGGCAGCGTCAGTGGGGACAAAGGCTGACCTAATTGAATAGAATATGTATGCTGGAGAGCACAGGAGAACAGAGATGGAATGTAGGGTGGCATGAGTTTACGGAGGATCTTGAATGCTAGATCAAGGGTAAAGTAGGGAACCATAGAGGTTTTTGAGAGCAGAAGGCTTTCTAATGATCAGAACCCTCCAAAATGGTTTGGAAAGTTTTAATAACTAATAAATTTCCTGCCTCTGAAAGTATATAAACATAAGGTAGACAAAGTTTAGAACTGATTCAAATATCAGACGGTTGATTAAAGATATTTAAAGCCTTGTTAGTCACAAACTTATTTGTCTGCAAATAAAACGTAAACAAAATGTCATGTGCTGCGTAACGATTTTTCAGTCAAAAACAGACCACTTGTATTCCTGTGGTCCCATGAGATTAGTGTCATATAGCTTAGGTGTGTAGTAGCTATACCATCTAGTTTTGTGTAAGTTGTACTTTGTGATGTTCTCACAAGGACAAAATTGACTAAAGATGCGTTTCTTAGAACATACGCCTGTCATTAAGGGACTCATGACTGTTTCTGATTCACAGTGCCTTAAACTTATAATAGTTTACTTTTCCTCTTGTAAGAAGTCTGCAGTTAAGAAGCTGTTGGTATTTGTTCAGTGGCTTGACAATGTCGTTACTAGTGTTTACGTGACTCACTTATCATTTCCCTCTTTTTGGTTGCCTCAGGGTCACCAGATGGCTCCTGCAACTCCAGCCATCAAGTCCTTGCTCAAGGAAGAAAAAAGGAGGAAGGGGGAGGCACCAGCTATATCTTTGCCTTTTCATCAGGAAAAGCAAAAGCTCTCTCAGAGCCCTGGCAGGTATCACTTATATCTCACTGGCCAAAATTTTACCACATGGTCACCTCTACCTGCAAGTGGGACTGGGAAATCAAGTACTGCATCTTGTCTGGGCCTGGGCACGTTGCCACTGCAAATAGAATCTGAGTTCAGTTGTCAGGGAAGAAGATGCAATGGAAAATGTAAAGTAACTAGCAGGGTCTGGTATAAGGACCCTTCCAATGTTGAGAGTCTATGAATCTTCAATCCATTTATTAGTTTTCTATTCTGCCTGTAAACTTGTTTAGTTTTTCTCCATTCTAAAAACAAACACAAACATCAAAACTCTTTTCTTTGTCTGTTTCACAAACTATCATCCTATCACTTTCTTTTCTTTGATCTCTGAACTTCTTTAAAACGTAGTCGATACCTAACACTTCACTTTCTCACTACCTATAATCACATCGCTTCATTTTATTTCTTATCACCCGTAATGTGATCTTTGTACCGTACTGAAACTGTTGCGGTATTAGGCACTAAACTTCTGATCACCAATCCAACAGCTCCCCCACCAACTCTTCATCCTTTTTTATCTCTAAGTGTTTGACACTATTTACCACCCTTTCCTGGAAACTGTCTTCCTTCGTTATCTTATGTATATGACACTATTCTGGTTCCTTCCTATCTTTTTGATTACTCCTATCTTTGTTTCATTCTCTCAACAAATATTTAGTGTCTGTTGTGTTCTTGACAATTTGGTGTTGAGAATACAAAGATGAAATGAAGTGGTCTGTCTTCTGAAAACTTAGTCTACTGGGGAAATAGAATATTACCACTTAAGAAACTGTAAGATAATTTTGAATGGCTGAGTGAGGCAGGAAGTGCTGCAGGCAGGAGATGATACTGGAACTGAGATTTGAAAGTTAAGTAGGTGGTTTTCCAGGCCTGTTTCAAATAGGATATTCCAGGCAGGGGAAGTGTCAAGAAGACAGATGTGGGAGAGGCCTTTCCTCTGGGATCCTCTTCCCACTTCATACCAATCTTTCTCTCCAATTATTTCCTTGGGTAACTCATTTTAGCTATGTACTTTTATTTATTTCTCAGGAATTCCAAAAATGACGTTACTAACCTAAGCTTCTCTATAGAATTTCAGATTCCTATTTTTGATAATCTTGTGGGTATCCTGTTGGCATCATAAATTCTGTACATCTGAAATGAAGCTGATCATCTCCCCTTACTCCTCTCCGCATCTTAGTCTTTGTTTCCATTCTTCTATGAATGGCACTATTATCCTTTCAGCCATTCAGGTTCCAATTCTTAGACTCGCACGTGCCTTCTCCCTCTTTCTGACCACCAGATCTAATCCATTGCTAAGTCATGTAGAGGCTATCTCTTTGATAGCTCTCCCATCTGTCCTCTTTATTTTTATTGCAATCCCTTTCATTTAGTTAGTAATTTATTCTAATCTAGACAAGATTTTTAGTTTCCCAAACGGCTTCCAATTCCTCCTCAGTCCAACTGTATTTGATTTCTATTGCTGCATAACAAATTACCACAAACTTAGAGGCTTTGAAACAACACCCATTTATTATCTCACGGTTCTGTAGGTCAGAAGTCCAGGTAGGCTCATCTGAGTTCCCTGCTCAGGGTCTCACATTCAAGGTGTTGCATAGGTGGTGTTCTTATCTGACGCCCGAGTAAGAATCCTCTTCTGAACTCATTCCCGTGCTGGCAGAATCCAGTTCCTTACAGTTGTAGGACTGAGGTCTCATCTTCTTGCTGGGCATTACCAGGGCTTGTTATCAGCTTCTAGACGCCAGCTGCCGTTTCTCCCATGTTGTCGACTCCATCCTCAAACGAGCAATGAGCAATGGAAGACTTCTTGCATGTTGAATATAGTACTTCTAACCTCTTTCTCCAGAAGGGGTCCCCATTGTTTTAAGAGACTTGCCTGAGGTTAGGCCCACCAGCGATAATCCTCCTTTTCTTAAACTCAATTTTGCCGTATAACATAAGCTAATCACCAAAGTGATATCCCATTGTATCCATAGCTTCCTCTTACACTGAAGATGGAGGGGACTTTACAAATGACCGAGAGTCATTTTAGAACCCTGCCTATCAGAATAATCATCTAAATGGTGTCATTAGATTTATCTTCCTAAGACTTAGTTCAGTAGTATTATATTATTATTATATATTATATTATTATTATTATATTTAACATATATATTTATATATAATATATAATATTATAAGTAAAAGGGCTGGCCCCATGGCATAGTGGTTAAGTTTGGTATGCTCTACTTTGGCAGCCTAGGTTTGCAGGTTTGGATCTGGGGCATGGACCTACACCACTGGTCAGCCATGCTGTGGTGGCGACCCACATACAACACAAAGGAAGACTGGCAACAGATGTTAGCTCAGGGCCAATCTTCCTCACCAAAATGTATATATATATATATATACACATATATATTATATATATATATATATATATATGTAATATTATGAATTCAATAATATTATAAGCTTTCTCAAAAAGCAATAAGTAGTTGCTCATTACCCACTAAGTTTAAACAAGACAAAACAAGACCTCAGTGTGGTATCCAGGGCCTTTCCCTATTTGTCCTCAAATTTTCTGGTGTATCTCTATTCTTTTCCATATATCCCCTAACCTCCAGCCATTCTAGAGGGTTCTTTTCCACTTTCCACACTTGCTATTTTCCTTTGCCTGGTTCACACCCTCAAGGCCCATCTGAAGATGCTACCTTTTCCATGAAGTGATTCCTCATCAGCCAATGGCTTGTGTGCTCCTAATCCTTTAAGTCTTCATAGCATTTAGAACCTCTCATAGCACTTAAGAGTTTCCGTCAGATGCTGCTTTTGCTTACTTTTATAAAGAAATGGCTGCTTCTTTAATAAAACCAAGCTCCCTCAGGGTTGGCAGTAATGGGAGAACATCCACCTATGGAAGAGGTGGCTGGACCTCTTGTCTGACTCTTCATCCCCAGAGGTTTTCCATCTGCTTGATCTTTCTCTGGCTGATTCCTAGTTTTACTGCCGCACTGCACCAAAGATTCCCCTACTCGGTTCTCATTCATTCTGGCTAAGCTTGAACACGCAGCTCATCCTTAATTTTTGGTTTTTGTCCCATAGTTGAGGCAAGCCTGGAAATTGCAAACAATAATCGACTAAAGGTTCATGGAAATAAACACACAGAGATCAATGCACAACTCCATAATCTGGTTTACACAACATTTTTGCTCTTGATTTTCTGCTTTTTGGGTCTTTTTCTTCCTGGCTCCTGTCCTCTCATCATTTTTGCTAACAACTTTTTTTTTTTTTTTTACTAAACATCCACTATGTACTAGAAATTCTTCTAGGTGCTGAAGATGCATCTGGGAACAAAGTGAATGTTTGCCTCTTTTAGAAAAAATCTAGGGTCAACACAGTAAGACCCAGAGAGGCAGAGGCAAGTGTTTCTTTACTCAATTGTCCATAAACATTTATTGAGTGTACATTGTAAGCCATATGCTATTCTAGAAGCTGGGGATATAGCCATACAAAAGAACTTTGAAATCCCTACCTTCATGGAGTTTATATTCCAAGAGAAATGGACAATAAACCCAAATAAGAAAAAATATAAGAATTTCACAGAATTATCGTAAAGATAACAAAACAAAATAATAGCATCAAGAGTGGTGTGTATGTGTGGAGGCGGATGTTGGTGGGGGATGATGTTCTATGATGGTGAGGGGTCAAGAGAGGCATTTCTGAAGACCCAGCATTTGAAATGAGACCTGAACCATGGGAAGGGAAGCCATAAGAAGGTCTGGAAGGAGAATGGTCTAGATACAGAAAAAATTGGAGTGGAGAGCCTGCTGTGCACTGTCCAGTGACTGAGGATCTTGCACCTTCTTAATGATTTACATTGAGAGTAATCAGTCACTCAGAGGGTTTTGCCCAAAGGCCTGGTCCGGTTCTCTGTCCTAAATAGGAAAATCAGACAAGAACCCAAGGCATAGATTTGGTGTTGGCGAGAGGTGGAAGTGTCATTACATTGATCTTAGTTTTTATTAGATGCAAGGAACTCAAAGGTAGGAATAGTTGTTCATCTTTTACCTCATTGCTTTTCCCTAATTTCCTTACACATCATCAAATGCTTAACAAATATTTGTGGAGCTGAATCCAGTTGAATAGTGATAATCCGAAGGGGTGTTATATCAGACATTTCCTGCTAAACATTTGTTTTCCTATATAAATATATAGAATAAAAAATATGTTTATCTTCCTATAACACAAAATAATTTAATTTTAGCTTTGCTTACTTCCTTTTTTTGCTGAAGTCATTTTAACTGCTTTTCAACTAGGACATTCCCTAAAGTTTTAATGATATACAAATTCGAGATGACTAAAAAATATAACAAGGAATGAGAATTAGTCAGCTCCTTAAGGGCAGAAACTGTGCTTCATGTATTTTCTCATTACTTGTAGCCATAGGACCCAAAGAAAACCAAAATTAGCATCTTGGAATGTATCTTCTCAGTCTCCCTTTTTCTTTGTGCCTCAGGTATAGAATATTTCTGTGTGTGAATTGTATCTTTGTAATCATACTGTATTTGGACTTTTTTCTGTTTAAATAAAAAAGAAATTATATTGTGAGGGGGCTGGATCCTTTTATAAATTTTATTTTATGCTCTGCTTCATAATTAACATGTCAGAACAACATGTACACTGAGACTTTATAACTAATTGACATGTCTGGTCTTATCTCCCCTTGTATTATTCAATTCCACTGAACATTTCTACTGATAATGGTGCTATGAGAAGTTACCACTACACCTCCCCTGCCCCGCTAAAAATGAAAAGGATTTTACTTATGACAACTGATGCTTTTCTGCTTGGCGGAACGTTTTGTGTCAAGCTTGAATCACAGCATGAGAAATTTTACAAGCCCGCCTGGAAGATTTTCCTTCTACTGGCTGTTAATTTAGTCCTTGTAATGTGATAGTTGGAGTCCCTCCTCAGGTGCTGTTCGGATTGTCTTCCACGTGTTGTCTACAGGATCTGCGTGTGGAAATCTACCACCGCCCGAATCAGTTTCTTCCTGCAGGCAGTTCAGATGGCGTCTTTCCTCTGTAATTTGTGTTTAAATTCTTATGGCCTTGCAAAGAGCTTTTTACCAGGAGATTTTTTTTCTCTTGGGCTTAGCCATTTCTGGACATGGCACCTTTTTGAGTCTAATTCTTGTCTTTTGAGAAAAGTTGTTGCTTTTTAAAATTTTTTTCTTTTTATATATTTTTGGTTATTTTATTTAGGTCACACTGGTTTAGAATACTGTAAATTTTAGGTGTACATTATTATATTTCAGCTTCCGTATAGATTGCATTGACAAATACCGTATGGTTTCACTCCTATGTGGAAGGCAAATCTTTTCCTCTTAGAATTCATCTTTTCCATCTCACCTGAGTTGAGCAATTGTTTCCTGAGTTTCTAAATTGTTTTGCACCCTAGCAACTGTGCCATAAAAAATTCAGTGAACATTTCCATTCAGAGCTCCATGGTATTCTCCCAGGTGGTCATGCCTCCAAGCCCCTACCGGTAAGGATCAGCTGGCAATTCTAAAACATGTGGCTCCCACTTTCCTCTTTCTCCCGTCTGCTCTCAGGCTCAGGTTCCTTTCTCCACCTTCTCCCACTTTCTTAATTCTACCTCCTTTTGTCCCTCTTCCTTCCCACCAACTCTACCTCTAAATGCAGTCTAGGAGATGGTTGGCAATGGGACTGTAGACTGAAGAGGTTACTGACCCTCCAGTTTCTGGAGCTGAGAGGCTGGAGGGAGGTGATCTCATTTGTCACCTCCGTAACCCAGGGATCCAGTAGTTGGCCTGGTTGCAAGCATCTGTATTTTCACACTGCGAATTTCCAGGTGTAGCTGCTCAGATGACCCATGTAAAACCTTAACAGGATCAATTAAGTCGCTTAGGTATGGTGACGAAGGCTTTAAAAATATGGACAGATGGGAGTGTAGGAATGATAAATATCACTACTGGGAACTAATTTTATTCTTTACTTTTGCTTCAGGATTTCCAGGTGTTTTTCTGTCGTTTCTTCCTTGAGGGAAGTCATTTTAAACTGCCCCTGGATATCTGCCCACAGAAAAGTAAACAGTTTTCTTTGACCACAAATGATCACCACCAACAAGTCCTCCACCCTGTTTTTCAATTTTTGAACTCTGGGGTAAATCCTTGCCTTATAAAATTAAGGTCTAGATAACTCTGGCAAGGAGCCAGGCCCTGCAGAGCAGTTCTTTTACTGGGCAATGAAGAGCGATTGCATAAATGCTATATAAATATTTCAAGTATCCATGTTGTCAATCCTGGTAACTATTGTTGGGCTGTAAACAGGGCAGGAGTGTCTCAACAGTGCTGGGTGAGCTGAGTAGAATTGGGCTGGACAGGAATCAAAATTGAGTGCAAGCTGACAGATCCTAAGCTCCACAAGACCAAGGGTTCCATTTTTGTAATCCCCACATTTATGCTAAGTATGCAACACATTTTCATTGAAGTACCTATTTCAGAGGAAGTGTAAATAATTAAAAAGAGACTTGCAATTACCTCCATAGCTGGTTCAGTACATATTTCTAAATTCTAAGGAATTAACAAAAAATACCCTCAAGGAATCTTTTGCTGTCCCCTGGCAGTGTCCTTGCTTGAAAACACTCTGGTGGGGCCCGCCCCATGGCATAGTGGTTAAGTTTGGTGCCCTCTGCTTAGGTGGCCTGGGTTTGCAGGTTCAAATCCTGGGCGTGGACCTATACCATTCATCAGCCATGCTGTGGTGGCAACCCATGTATAAAGTAGAGAAGGATTGGCACAGATGTTAGTTCAGGGCTAACCTTCCTCAGGAAAAAAGAAAAAAACACCCTGGTGCAAATTTCCTCATAACAGGACACACAACCAAAACCAAAATGTTAATTATCTCCAGATCAGCAAACTTCACATTTCATTTTTATCATAAAGCCTTCCTGGATGACTCAAGGCCATTATCATTTGATGCATAAACATATGGAAAACTGACATTTGTGTATAATTGTACACAATGTCCAATGTACAAATGTACTTGTGTAGATCTGCGTCTTTACTTAGAATGTAGCTCCTTAAGGACAAAAGTCATGCATAGCGTCTGGGAGAGCTCTTTGCTTATGGTAGCTTTTCAGTAAATACCCTTTAGAAGAAAGGCTGAAAGAACACTGAGGCAGAATCAGTGATGTCCTAAATTCTGTCACCTAAGATGGCAGAAATATGAAAAGAGAGGGTTGTTCTTTTTTAACCTGGGCATGATCCATTATGTCTCCACAGCTCAACAGAGCTGTACAGAGGAACTTCATGTTAATAGCAGAAATTTGTTTCCTTTTTAGGTAGAGGAAGGCAGTACTACTTCTCTTTCAGTGATAAAAAGATCGGGAGAAAAAGAACCATTTCCAATACATTTCTCTGTGCATTCAGCATCTGTACATAGCGTAAGTGTGACTGCCTTCTCCAAATCTTTTAAATGATGCATGTCATAAAAGATATGCAAGTGATCATAGAGCATGCCTTAGCTCCTGAGTTCCTAGTTCTCGCTTTCATCTTGAATCATATGTAATAGAATGGCTATTTGAAATTGTCAAGAAATCAGACGTAAGTCCCAACAAAGGGCAATGGGCAGCCAGACATTTTTCTGGTGGTTTCGAATTGTTCCATTTTTTCTCCCTTCAGGTAGAAAGAGATCTTAAATGTTGTTGATCTTGAAAATGTCATGGAAAATGTCTGTCCTGCTAGGTGAAAGAAATCCCACCTGGTGGCAGTGTTTGGATTGTATTCTCAGCAAATGCTAAGAAACAATTCACTTTCTAAACTATTTGGGCTCAAAGAATGGAGTTACAAAATGTTTTCAGGGCTCCTGCTGCCTAACCAGAGGGGTCCTGACATCAGGTAGTTCTGGGTACAAAGATAATTCTTTTGTTTCCGCTTCTGTCCTTAAGACAAAGCAAATCCTCAGTGTCTGGCTGATGTAGTGGGAGCAGTTTCTCTCCGGAGATGGTCTCCAGGGTGGCAGAGCACAGGGGTGCATGGCGCCCTGGGAATACACTTTGTGAGCTATGAGAAGGGAGCAAACTCTCCATCAGTGATTCAAAGAGCTCCTTTCTTTGGTTCTTGAAATTCAGCCAGCCTTCAAGAGCCCCCTAATAAAAGGTAGATATCCCTGGGAAGGCTAACACCTTGAGCATTATCAGCAGGTATCAGTTAACACCTTGAGGGAAACTTAGGAGAGTTGCCAGAAGTTGGTAGAGAGAGAAAGGGGAAGTAGAAGTGGTGCCTGGGATAAAGTATTGCCTGCTTCACTCTTTGGCCCACAATCAGCCCTCCTTTTGTCTCCAGAACAAGTGGACTTCTGTCTTCCCTCAGTGGCCTTGGGCAAGTCATTCAGCTCAGCTAGTTTCTAGTTTCCCCTTTTAATTGGGGAGAGTAATTATTCTTTATCTCATGAAGGGTGTTGGGAGAATTTATGGTCTATAAAACATTGGAGATTTTCAGTGCGAGGCAGTTCATAAGTACAAAGTGTTATTATTGGTTTTATTACAGGATTGTAAAGGTGATCTAAGTAGCATTATAATAGTAATATTTTGTGGAAATACTTATCTTTAGTTCTGCAGAGAGGTGGACCTATTTGTATCTATTTACCAGGCCATGGTAGAAGTCCTACTAAATGTTGATAAATATAGATTAAGTCCTGATATAAAGGAGACATTGTTGACGTTTATTACCTAACACAAGTGTTTTATGGTATTTCTTATCAGAGAGTAATATCTGAATGCATAGCTAAACCCTACTCAAAGTCAGTCCGGAGAGGGCTTTTTTTTTAATCCTGTGAAAAAGTGAGAAGGCCTTCTTTTCTATTCCCGTAGTCATTACTATTATGCAGTCTTCCACGGCAGGCCACACTTGTATTCAGGGCTGTTTAGAACAATTCCTTGTGTATGTCTCCTCTCTCTTTCCATACACAGAAACAGGACACGAATAGCCAAGGATGGCCTGGTCACTTCATGCTTAGGAATCTATAGTGACTAACATTTTTAATATTTGAACTCCTCAGTCCAGAATTCAAGGATTTCTATTTTCTATCAGCTTCATTTCCATTTCCATTTTTCTGTAAGCTCAATACATCTAATCATTGTGCCACTAATGGCTTACCCTCTGTGTAAACTCTATGACTCCCAGGGCAGTTACAGCCTCAGTACTGTGGAAGGCATCTGGTTCATAGGAGCTGTTCAATAAAGAGTTGTGGAATGCATGAATAAATGATTTAAACCCTGAAATGCTTTTCCTCATTCTCTCTCGTAATCTGTGTGCCTTGAGTCAGCAGAGTCTGGCTCAAAACTCAGTTCACTCAGGCAACCTTTGAATTCAATATGCTACATCGTCAGAAGACACTGCATGCTTAGCACTCTGATCTCCTTGACTGAGCCCACCTGGCAATGTTTGTCCCTCTTTTTAGACTCCATACCTAAGTTTGAATTTAATTCCTCTGATTTTCTGTTTTATAGAAGTGAGTGTTTATGGTTTACTATATGTTTTATAGGTAAGAGAATGGGCTTAGGTGTCAGAACCAAGCCCTGGCCTTGCCCCTATCTTATTGTGATTGTGGAGTAATTTACTGAAGCGCCCTAAGTATTAGTTCCTCTATATATTACACACACACATACAGTTGTATATAATGTTACTAGGACATTTGGAGGATTAAACTAATAAAGCCATTCTCTCAAATCTCTAACCTTCTGTGGTAGTAGAAGAGGGTTGCTAAGTGGTTTCTGCAAAAATTTGTGCATACAGGGCACACTATTTTCGGGGAGCAACATGATGAGGAGAGGATCTCGGCAAAATTTATCTTATGGTCCAGAATGAAAACTTGAAAAATGTCTTAAAATTTTTTGTTTTTGTTTTAATTCTTGTTTTGTGTACTCCTTTATAAAACCTAGTATTCTTAGCATAATATTTTCAGGGCATATTAATGTTGTAGCAAGTATAAGCACTTCACTGGTTTTAGGCACCAAATAAGATTCCTTGTATGGATATACACATTTTGTTTATCCATTCATCTGTTGATGGACATTTGGGTTGTTTCCATGTTTTGGTTGCCATAAAATAGAACTTCTATGAATGTGTGTGTACAAGTTTTTCCTTGAACATGAAGGCCACATACTGTAGGATTCCATTTATGTGAAATGTTCATATAGGCAAATCCATAGAGACAGAAAGCAGATTAGTGGTAGGAGCTGGGGAGAGTGATTGCTTAATGAATATGGAATTCTGTTTGGGGTGATGCAAAGATTCTGCAAGTAGGCAGTGGTGATGGTTGTACATTAGTGTGTTGCTTTAAAATCATTTCCTGGTAAATTTTATGTCATGTGTACTTTACCACACACACACACACACACACACAAACTAGTGCAGTGCTAATATGGTTTGACCTGTCGTTGGCTGAATAATTTGTGCCAACAATAATTGGAAAGATACTGCAAATCTGTGTAACTCTAATATTCCTTTTCGTCATGTAATTTTCTAAACTTGAATGTAGGACCATCATCTTATCCTGGTTTGCCCAAGCCTGTCCTGGCTTTCGACTGAAATGTCCATGTCCCACACAATCTCTGTCCTGGGCAAACCAGGATGAATGGTCACTGGGTTAGTGAGGGTTCTCCAGAGACACAGAACCTATAGGACACACAAATACACACACACACACACAGATAGAGATATAGATAGATACGTGGATATAGGTCAATCTATATCTACAGATTTAGAGAGATATCGATCTATCTGCCTATCCATCTATCTATTGAGAGATTTATTTTAAGTATTTAACTCCTATGATTGTGGAATCTGGCAAATCTGAGATATGTAGGGTAGGCCAGCAGACTGGGAATTCAGGTAAGAATTTCTGTTGCAGTCTGGAGTCTGAAATCTGTAGGACAGGCTGGCAGGCTGGAAACTCAGGCATGGTTACTACGTAGTCATGAGGCAGAATTCCTTCTTCCTCGGGAAACCTCAGTCTTAGCTCTTAAGACCCTCAATTGATTGGATGAAGCCCACCTACATATGGAGAATAATCCGCTCTACTTAAAGTCAACTGATTGTGAATGTTAACCACATCCACAAATATCTTCACAGCAACATCTAGACCAGCGTTTGATGAAACGGGCACCATAGCTTAGTCAAGTTGACACGTAAAATTAATCATCGTAGTCACTTTACTTTAAATGCCTCTTGAAAACTTTGATGTCTACAATAATACAATCTTGAGGAAGCAATGGAAATAAGATATTTCAAAAAGAAATCTAGGAAAATATGGATATCGATGGTATACTTTTCAGGATACAAAATTTGAAGGTGAGCCAGGTTTTATAAAATTGACACAGAATTGTGAATAATGCTTCAGGGTGCTGAAATAGTGGTATTTGCTAGTAGAGGATTTTTGATTCATCTGCAATTGTGTATAAAAGCACAAAGCAGGTGAAAGAGGGTTGTATTTTATGGTGCATGTACTCACTGTTACATAATTATTTTTCAAATACAGATCCTGCAATGATGGACTAAAGAGGAGTGGGAGGAGGCATTAAGAATATACTGGCTGGAGTCAAAAGTTGAATTCAAATCTTGGTTTCTCTCCTAATCGCTTAGGGAACTTGGTCAAGTTATCTAACCTCTATGAGCCTCAGTCTACTCATCTTTAAAATGTGTTTTAACCCATGTCATAAGGTTATTGGAAGGAGTGCATAAATACCATGTTCCTGGTTCAGTGTTTGACTCAGTTGGCATTCAATATGCCAAGTACTGGTAGGTATGGTAGCTACAGAGAGGACAATGGAAGTTTAAGTAGTTAACAGTCACTGAGTACATTCATATGCTAAGAACTGTGCTAGTCACTATAAAGGCATTATTAATCTTCATAGTCACTCAATTATGTAGAGATTGTGATTGTCCCCATTTTCTCAGTGAGATAATCAGGCTTGGAGGGGTTAACTGATATTCCAACGTTAAATAGTTGGTAAGTGGTAGAACTAGGATTTGAACCCAGCCACTCAGATTCCAGAACCTATGTTTCTTATTCTTTAGTATACTGACTATTTGGAAAAATGAGTTAAGGTTAACATCTCTGGATTAGGCTAAGTGTGAATAATTATTGAGCCAGTTACTTCCCAGCTGGATGTTCTTGGGCAAATTATTTAAGCTCTCTAATCCTCTATTTCTCTACTAAATGGGAGTAATAATAACTATAGTCAATCTTCATTATTTGTAAATTCTGTATTTGTGAATTCACCTACTTGCTAAAATTTATTTGTATCCCCCAAATCAATACCCGGCACTTTCACAGTCATTCGTGGACACGTTCAGAGTGGTGAAAAATGTGAGTTGACAATGTGCGTCTTCCCCGCTGAAGTTGAACAAGGCGACAGTCTGCCTTCTTGTTTCAGCACTTGTATATAAACAGGTGACCTTTTCATAGTCTATTTGATGTCATGTTTTTTGCGTTTGTGCTTTTTGTTGGTGATTTTGCCTCCTATATGATGCCCAAGGATCGTGCTGAATTGCTATCTCATGTTCTTAAGTGTAAGAAGGCTGTGATGTACCTTATGGAGAAAATATGTGGGTTATATAAGCTTCACTCAGACATGAGTTATTTCCTGAATGTTGGCCGTGAATTCAGTGTTAATAAATCCATGATATATATCAGATAGGGTGTGTTTAAATAGAAACACACATAAAACAAGATTATGTATCGATCGGTTGATGAATATGTAGTGCCTAGAGGCTCTCAGGAACCTAACCTTGTATTTTCCCAGGAGCAATGGTTCCGTATCCATTACTACAGTATTCACTTATAGAACAAAACATCTGCGAATAACAAGAATTGACTCTATTTCTTGAGAGTATTATATGGATTAAATAAGATAATGTAATGTGCTTGGCACAAAGTAGCAACTCAGCAAATTGTAGTAAGATTTTTTTTCTCTTTCAATATCCTGTATTACTTCATTCTGTTAGAGATCATTTAGTGCAAATCTTACTATGTTGTTTCAATATATCATTTCTAAAAGGTACCTTTAAAAACACATGTTATAATCCATATCTCAAAGAAACAACAGAGAACACTTTTGGAAAGTTATAGTTGGATAATATATGGCAGAAACTGTTGCTTATTAGATCTACTATGAATCTTCATGTGTAGATAAATGGAATTATAGAATAGAATCAAGTAATTATCATTTTAAAGGACAAAGTCTTACCGCTCTACTTCTCCCACTCATAAGAATGAAACATGGATTAAAAAAAAATCAGGAAGCTTCTAAATACTCATACAATTGAGCAGAATCCTTTAATTGTATTTTTTTTAAATTGAGGTCTTTTGGGTAGAAGAAAAAAGAACGAAACACATTGAAAAAACTTGCAAAACTTTATATACTTTGTAAAAATATTGAATTAATAAATCATATTTTAAAACATCCTTTATCTGTGTATGTTACATGGATAATATGGGAATGTGGTTTAACTCTTTTTTGAGGCTCTCATAAAATTTCTTAATAATTTCTCCCAAATAGGCTAATTTCTTCACATCCTCTTAACGCAACCTCTTCTCAAAAGAATATCTGTTATTCTCTGGAAAGGAAACTTTCGAGTTTAAGACTGGTTTCAAAATATAACATTTAAATGTCAACCCAATGGGTTTTAGTTTGCTGATGATTAGTGTGTGCCCTCCACCAGGAGAGTAGTTCTCAGCAGGTGCACATGGCAAACTCCTGCTTCATTCTTGAGAAACTCCAGATTTGCCTCCTTCATGAAGTCTCCACAGCCAAGAGGAGCTTTCCTGTGTTCTCTGGTAGCACTTCCATCACCCTGTGTTGTCTTGTGTTTCACTATTAGTACCTTATATTTTCTTCTCTGTCATCCTGGTGGGTTGTGAACAGTGCCTAGTGCAAAGAGGATGCTCAATAAAAGCTTGTTGAATGAATGGACAAATGAATAAATGAATGAATGCCACCTGATTTCCCACGTGTGTGTGTGTGTGTGTGTGTGTGTGTGTGTGTATGTGTGTGTGTGTGTATTTAGCTACAGTGCATTGCTTTTCTTATGCAAGGTACATAGCTAGTAAGTGACAGGGCAGAGTTAGGAAAAAAAATTGTTCTTTCTGATCCAATATCCTGTATACTTTATCCTTAATCTTTACCCCAACCTTAAATTTGGGATCCTTGAGACCTAGTGTGTTCTGACAAGGAGACCTTCTGGTCTGCAAAAGGACGTAAGTCGGCAAGTCCATGTCTTTAAGAATAAATAAGGGGTCATTCTCAAATGTGTTTTACTTCCTCCAACACTTACCTTTTTTTGGCGTAATGAAGGATATCTCGACCATCTGTAAAACAAACTGTTAGCTCTAATGCAGCCTATGTTAACATTAAGGATCTTACTGATGAATTTAAGATAAGTAACATCGAAGTCTGAGAACCACTCTTGACCCCAGTGCCTGGAGAGCTGTGAGCATTCTGACAGGTCTTATCAGTTACCACCTTTTGAGGAAAACTTACTGATTTCTTGGTTTTCTATGCTTTTTAGAATGACTTAGGTCATTTATATCAGGAAATTATTCTCTATCATGTGGACTTTCTTAACTGAAACATTCTCATTATTTTGCGATCTTTCCTTCCTCTTTTATCCTCTGTCTCTAATTGTTCCCAAGTTTTGCCAGTTCTTCTGGCAAAGAGCTGATCCTTTAAAAAATATTCTCATTGATACCACTCTGATTCACATTTCTATGTCCTTAGAATGATGTGCTTGCAGCAACTTCATGAAACAGTTTGCCAACGTTTCAAATTTTTGATTCTCCTTCCATCCATCCATTTGCATACAGCAAATACATCATCTTTCTGCAGTTTAAATTGATTTTGCCTTTCCTCTGCTAAAAATATATTTAATGGTTCCTTGTCGTCCATCTGATTACAGATAAAAGGCCTGGCTAACTTAGGGTATGAACTTAAGGGACGCTTCATCAACACTCTCACATTTCTGTAATCTGGCCATAAAGTTTATGCTCTCTGCCATCTTTGCTCACTGCTCTATCTCAGGACCCAGTAGGGTGTATGTCACAGTAGAAGTACTCATATATAATTTTTGATTGAACAAGTTGATTAATAAAACTGATTTTTAAATTCCGTTTGACTTGGATTTAACCTCTAGATGAAATATGTAATTCTATGACACTTCATATCAACGTATGTGGAGTCATATACAAAGGCACTTTGAGTCTATCAGAGACATGAAGGTATGAATTTACTTCTAGTTCTGCTTCCCAGACAATCTATACACAGCCAAGTTTCTTTAGCATTTTGCCTTTATGTATTAAATTATCCAGGAATAGCAATGGTTCGTGGATGAGGAAGTATGCCTAAGTCCATGAACATATCTAGCTATTGTCTTTATGCATATTTCACTATGACTCAAAGTGGAGAAGTGATGCAACACTGGGAGTTTATTTGGCTTTTCCTTATTTTTTCCAGACCTATTCTTATCAAGTCTTCAGTTTTCTCTCCTACCACCATTCAGTGGGTAAAAAAGGTTGGAGGGAAATCTCTCCAATAAATACTACATAAATTCAACTTTTTGTGCCTCTTCTTTTTTGCATCTCTAGTGATACTGCTATTCTGCTCCATGCTTGGGCTCTCTGAGGCTGCTTTATTTTTAAACCAGCTTTTACTATAAGGGGAAGGCATATCTTGTCCTTATCTCACCGGGGGCGGTATCATTTCATATTAATAAGGCAGTATAGATCAACAAATATTTACCATATTTGCTTCTATTGGGAAGAGCCTTTCAAACCTCACTAGTTGACCACTCCACTCATTAAATCTTGCAAATCCTTTCTTGGATTGTGACAAAGGCTGGGCTCAGCTGTGACTTTTTAATCAGCTCTCGCGGGATGTCCATGGTGGCCTTTTCTACTTCTTTCTGGCCCTTTTTTCCCCTGCCCCTCCTCCCTTCTTCCTGTCCTCTTTGCATGTTTGTACTCTTGCCCAACATCTGCCCTTGGCCCAGGGGGCAATTTCCAGCTCTGGGTATTGTCTATTTTTTTTTTTTTTTTACAACATCTCCTTCAGGGCAATAAACTCACATTTGCAATTCAATAGTAATTCCTGGCTGTGTTTAAAAAGTACCACCCACAAATATTTAATATTTTAACACAGGAAGCTGATTCCCCTTTCTGATCTGTCTCTCCTCTGCTTTCAGAAGCGGGGCTTCATTTCTCACACATTACTTTCTATGAATGCAAGTGAAGCTTAAAATAGCCATGCTTGACTAATTGTGCTTTTCACACTTTGAACTTGGGACGACTGTTCTTCAGCTTATGGTTGTAACTGCTATCTCTCACGTTTTTCCTTAGGGACTTGCCACACCTCATTCCATATAAACCATCCAGGGGTTGACTTACAAACAAAAACAATGACGACTCCCTTCTCTCACGTCACACATTCTGCAGACAATCCCTCTAAATCATCCCTGAGAAAAATATTGAATCTCTTCAACTTCCTTCTGTATGAATGCTCACTTTTCCCTTTTCCAGTCCATCCTTAACCTCATCCCCACACGTCTGGATACGTAAAGGTAGATTGAGAGGAACATACCAGAGGCTTTACATTTTTTTCAAGAAAATGAAATAAAAATTACTTAATTGTGTATAGCCTTTGTAAATTCCAGACTACTCTCATTTGAAAGTCATAATAGCCCTTTGGGGTAGGAAGGATTACTAAATTATAGTATTACTATATCCATTTTTCCTAAAGAAGAAACCGGGGTTGAGAGAGGGAGGTTAATTGATTGCCATTCTGCCAAAAACAAACAAATTAAAAAACACACACAACACATATTATTCTGCATTTTTTCTCCTCTTTTAGTCCAGAATCACACTCATTCATTTATTCATTCATCCAGCTAACATTTCTTGAATTCCTACTGTGAGTGAGGCTTAGTGTTGATCGTGTGACTGGGATGTGTGCATGTTAGACGGTGTGGCTTAAAGTTGTTCTACAGGTGTCTTAACAAACCTTTCTTTTCTCCCCCTTAATGCTTTGACTCTACGTCAGCACTACACAATTGATTCTCGCATATTATGCTGCCCTTCCTTCCTAGAGTGGACCATGAGAACTGGTTTTCTGCAAGCATCAGTAAACGTTCATTGTAACATTTCCTTTTCAAGAATTAATGGATTCTTATTTATTGACTTCAGATTCTCTTGCTCATATACTTCTCCAGATTATTCTTTCTATTTAGGTTGTCTTTTTTGGGGGGAAAAAAGGAGCCATGTTTATATATTTCTTATCCCAAGTTAAAAAAAATGCCACATAGACATTTCATTCTTCAGCATTTTATCAGACACTAACAACAAAATATCTGATTTGTAAAACATGTATCAATGCTTGATAAAAGACAAACCAAAAAGGGGATAGCAAACCAATATATCTTTGAAGCAATACTTGAAATAATTTGGTCCTGGTGTATTAGGCGGTTCCACTCATTTGAAACTGTATGGAGTCAGATGGAGAGGAAGATGTGACATTGCCATTCTGAAGGGTTTTCCTTTAGTGAGTTATTAAAGCAATAAAATAATGGCATTACCTAAGGAACTGACAAAGATATTTTCTAACATTACAAAGATACTTATTACACAACACTACAGTAGTTACATATAAAAGCGAGGTAGAAGGTAGGACAATTTTCTAGGAATGACTTAAATTGTATCAACAAACCCATAGCTCTAGTACAAATTGTATACCCTTCTTATTGTACTGAGCCATTTTGATGGTAAAATGGCAATATCTCTCTAATGGCCTTATCCAATGGTCAAATAAATTAATAGCTGAGATAAAATATTGAGTCAACTTTCACTGAGAGTTTAGTACGTGATAAGTAATAGAAAAAATGTACACTTATTATCTTACTTAATTATCTTAACAACCCAGTGGAATAGGCCTTATTATTATATGTTTTGCTGTTGAGGAAGCTAAGGCTCCATGGGGCTAAATTACATTTTTTAGTTCATACCACAAGTAAATAGCAAATAGGGACTGTTTTACGAACCTAGGCAATCTGGTTCCAGAAACATGAACTCTTAAATTGACTCCTTCAAGCCCAGGTTCTATCAGATACATTTTGAAAGGCCACCTTCACAAAGCTCATGACTGATGGTAAAGGAAGTAGCAGTCTATTTTGACCATATTTTCCACATAAGAAATTAGGTCACGTAATCTGACAAATAGTAATAAGTAATATACTCTGTATGGATAGGAACCACTCAGTATTGCCTGGGGTGAACAGGGCAGGATGTTTGAAATCAGGGTTGTCCTGGAAAACCTTGGGAGACTTGATGTTGTACACATCCTCTTCAAGGTGCTAACCACAGACCTTAGGCAGAAGATGCATATTTGATATTCCTCCTCTAGAATGAAAGACTATTCGATATTCTTTTTCAAGGGCTATGGTGTCTATCTAGCCATCCGCCTAGAACTGAATCACTTAGTCTTTTGTCGACTTGGTCATAATATTTAATGTCCTGGTAATGCATGAATTGATTAAATGCTTGACTAACCTGTAGACCAAAAAGTCTAAAATGGTCTTTGTATTATTTATAATTAACTTTAATCCAGGCTTAATGCAGCATTATAGTATATTTTGCCTGTTCGCTTGGGATAAGTTTGCTGGGGTTTTTCCTAAAGTGAAATATTGTAGATTGGTTGCTATTTAGCAACGGAACATAAAATGAAAGCAATGGAAAGGGGGGAAAAAGGGAGAAATTCTTACTCCCTTAATTTGTTTATAAAAATAAGACAAACATTTCAAGAAGAAACATTGTCCAGTTCCACACTCCAACGGAGGTTACATTTTCTTAAATCATCTCTTTGGAAAATTCAAATAACCCTGTCTCCATCTGACAGAGACTCAGCAGCAATATTGGTGAGTACAGAGTGAAAACTTCAGTCTGTTGTGTAAGTCAGGTCTTCACACAACGGAGAAGAGACAGTGGAAACAGAGCTTGTGTCTGGCCTGGCATCCTTCTTACAGACCCTCACCTTTTGATGGCATTGATCGTCAAAGGAATCTTTTAAAAATAAATTTTAAAAGTGTAGATTAGTTCGGCTTACTTAGAAGGCATCTTCAGCACGAGCGATGATACGGTAAGTGTGGTATTATGAAATAGGAAGTGTGAATTAACTTAAGTTCTGGTGATTCTGAAATAATTTCTCAGTAAAAACATCCAGACACACATAAGAGGGATGAGATAACCAGAGGAGACAAGTGATATATTTACATCACACTGTTCTGTCCAGTTGGCTTTTATCCCCAGTGACAATTTATGTGTAGAATTCATGTTATTCAAGTTTAAGATAATCACTGAATAGAGGTGGGTGCTGTGCTTATGGAAATACGACAAGTGGGTGTTATAAAGACAATTTAGTTTTTTTAGGTCCTTCTCCTATGTGTGTGCCAAATATAATTCTGAGTCAGTTGTACATTTAATTGTTACATTCACAATCTTTTCTTTAAAATGTGACCTGAATCTAAAGATGTTTGTTACCACCAAAGAATAAAACTAGCAAAGATAAGCTTATGAGATATGCTTCAAAGCAATACAGCGGGGTCGATAAGACTGAAAATGGGGCCTCAACTATATGTGTTCCAATCCTAGTTCTGCGGCCTACAGCTGGGTGACCTTTGAAAATTTACCTAACCTCTCTGTGTCTCAGTGTCTGCATCGGTAAAATGAGGACAATTAACTGTACTTCCTTCATAGGGCCACTGTGGAGATTAATTAAGATAGCGTATGTCCAGTTCATAGAATAGTGTATATAAGTGCTAGCTATTTACATTATCTGCACAGCTCTTCTCTGCTGAAGAGAGGGTTTGCAGGTGTGCCTCAGGAAAGCCTCCCATTCTAACTGGGGTATCTAAGCTGTGTCTTCAGAAGCTAACAAGAACTACAGCCTAGTCAATGTTGTCGCACCCAGACTTATGAAAAAATCTATCAACGGGAGACTGGAATTGGCCAGGGTGACAAAGAGCAAGGATGTATTTATCAGTGTGAAATTAGACCTGGCCGACAGAGAGGGTGCTGTGCAGACAGGTTCTCCCATCAGGTTTAGGCCCCTGTGGAGACAGACATGAAGACCTTACTAGTACTTGAGTTAATCCAAACCCTTTGCACTTGCTCCATGCTCGCTCGCCAGGCCCCTTCTGAGAGGAGTTTAGTTTTTCATGTGCTGGGGACAGAGTAGACCCAGCTAACCTGAGTATTACAGTGTTCTTGACATCTATATTTCTTGTTATAATTCTTTCTATAATTGTATTTTGGATCACATTGGGATCTGTGAGTTTTGCTTAGAAAGGCAACACAGCATTGGGCAGAAGTTCTCAAATTTGAATGTGTAAAACAATCACTTGAGAAACTTGTTTTTTAAACAAAATCTAGCTTCCTGCCCTCCTTGCTCCACAACACACCCACACCCACCCACCCACCCACCCACCCACACACACACACGCAGACACACACAAATGTTGACTTGGAAGGTCTGGCCTGAGGTCCAGGAACCTCCGTTGTTAACAGACACCCCTAGTGGCTCTGCCGCAGGTGGTCTTTGGACATACCTTGTATTAGAATAACGGGGAAAATGAGTATTATCATCAGAGATCAGGATTTAAAACCAAGCTCTGTCTCCGATAATTGGTATGATCTTGGGCAAGTTACTCAACACTTTTGAACTTCAGTTTCCTCATCTTGTAAGATGGGACTAATGAGGCTCTGATGAGTACTAAAATACATATTGTAGGGAAAGCGCCTGACACGGTCCTTGTGTGGCAGTTATTATTTTATCAACGTGAGGCGGCTCCTAGAACCTAGTCCTCTCAAAGAGAAGTGAAGCAGCTATTAATATGCTCCAAAGCATGAAGTGCTCAGGAGTGGACGACAGAGGACAGTGACCCCACCACAACGCTGCCACCTGCGGAGGGTCTGTCTTTTTCGTGTCCATACTTCAGGCATCTAACCCACAGTGAGTACTCAATGGGTATCGAGTCCTTTCTCTCCTGCACAGGCAGGTAGCATTCCTTCCTGAGACCTTTTACTTATATATCCTTTGTTTCAGGATTTCCAGGAAGATCAAGCACACACTGGTACATCACACTTTTTCTGTTTAGGGCAAACAGCCCAAAAGTTAAAATACTATTTTTTGTTTTACTCGTAGCATTCCTGAATCTTATCTATGCAGTTAAAAAAGTAAACCACAGCCTGATGATGCTTTTATTTATGTTATAGAGATTTTAAGGTGGAAATAACCTTAAAATCATCTGGTCCAGTTCCCATCTAACGTAAAGATGAAGAAACTGAGGCCTGGAAACACTCAGAGCCTGGTCTCCATTCCTGTTTCTTGTCCCTTCTGTTACTCCGTTCTTTTCTTTATGGTCCTCTGGATAGACGTGTCACAGCTACTCAGAGTGCTCTGTACAACGAGCGCGGCTCAGGAGTGACAGGTTTCACGTAGGTTGGGTTCTGTTCACTGTAAGGAGGTGGCTGTGCGGGTGGCTTTGGACAGCTGTGCTTCCCTTCCCAGAGGAGAACCTGACAAAGTCCAGGCCCTTCAGATACCTCTGTTTGCTGACAAATGGCTTGACAAATGGGAGACGTCAAGAGGGTGCTGGTGGCTGGGAGAGGAGGCTAATTCTCCCTTGGGAATAGTTTAGGCAAAAAGCTAAGGGCTACAAAGTGATTCCCGAGTATGTGACTTTTTAAAAGCGTCACTTGATTTAACTGGAAGGCCTCTTTTTATCAGGAGTTGTTTTGTATTTCACTTGATAGTCACTGTCAGCCATCAGAGAATTGGTCCCTTTTTAATAAAGGCTGAGATAGAAATTCATTTTAGTGTTAAACAGTGTGTCAGGCAAGTTCATTATGGGAACAAGAGGAATTGTACTTTGTGCATTCCTTTAGTACTATACTCATTTTTTCTCTGTAAGATATTGGGTTTTGAGAGTTATGTGCATAAACATTTAAACCTTAACTTTGGTTTGTGCATACTGAGAAGAACCAAAATTCAGCTTAATATCCCAGAAATTAATATTTACTTCAAACTTTTAATGGGAGTATCTTCTATGCCTCTGGGTAAATCTATTTGACCGTCACAACACAACTTTGTCCACTGCGTTAACAGATCCTGACTCTGTGACTACTTTTTAAATCTTATTTGGCCAAGCTAGTTTCTTGATGATGCAGGATGAAATTAAATTATGTGTGATGTGTGACATTGGGAAACAGTGTCATGTATTATTTCAGACCACTGATAACCAAATAACAACACTAAAATAGTATTAGGGAAAGAAAGAAATGAGGACAAAAGGAAGGAAGGAAGAAAGAAGGAAGGAAGGGAGAAAAGAAGGAAGGAAGGAAGGGAAGGAGGGAGGAAAGAAGGAAAAGGAAGGGAGGGAGGAAGGCAGGAAGGAAGGAGGAAAGGGAGGAAGGAAGGGAAAGAGAAATCACAAGGAGAAATGCATGTGTGGCTGGGTTAAGGGCAAAAGGAAAGAAGTGGGTTTCTATGAAACTGAGGGGCTTGTATAAGTAGAGGGAAGATCACGTGCAAAGGCAAAAGCTCTCTTCTGCTCAGCTCTCTTTCTGATAATCATCACTATACACCACCAGACATTCCCCCCTTGTTGAAGTATTTTATTGAAGACTAGTCCACCATGTGACTATTCCTTTGTGTTCTGCTTCCCTATCCCTGGTAGAAGCATCAGGGGACTAAGGGGCATCTGTGTTCAATTGCTTTAATTCAACCACTTGTTGATGTTGAGTTGTGCTGATGTTGAGTTGATGGAGAGTGTGCTCCAGCAGAAAAGAGTAGAATTTGTAATCTTACATATCAGGCTAAAACCACATCTCTTCCACATAGTTATAATGCGATCTTGCACAAGTTATAAAACCTCTCTGACTCTCAGTTTCCTCATCTGCTTAATAAGGATACTAAATTGACTTTTAGAGTGGTATGCTGGAGGGGGATTGGACCAGCTCATGAGAGCCCGATGTGCATATCTCTTCTAACTCCATGATCAGAGATGTCACATTAGTAGCTTGAAATTGAAATATTAATAGTGGAACTATTTACACTAAGAAATTGGCAAAGACTGCAAATCAAGGCCTTTTTTTTCAGAAAGCCTATCATTAAACATTTGTTAGCACATATCTGCTTATGCATCAAATGTGAGATAATAAGTCCTCATCAATTGTAAAGATGCAATAGGCATTTTCCTTCACCTGACCCATCCCTATAGAATATATGTGTCTGAAAACCTTTGAGCTTAACACCTCCAAATAAAACAGAATGACAATAGATTTTTCTTTGGAAACTCAATTTCATGTTATTATCTCCATTCTTGGTTTATGGTATGTTGCGTGACTCGGTTCTCTTTTCTCTGTCTCTCTCTCTTTCAATATGGCTCAGAAGAGATCAGAAACTCTACCTCTTTTCTCTAATTTTCCTTACATGATGCGTAATACCATGTCCCATGGAGATCATTATAATATTGCATTTTGGTGATGATTTTAACTGTGAGCGTAGTTAGTTCAACATCATCTTTAATGGACTGTGATAAGAGTTACGAGTTTAACATGATAAGAGTTATAATGTGTTTAACACACATTAAAGGTGGGGAAAAGTGTTTCATGAGGGAGAGGATCTTGTGCTGGTCTGCAAAACATGGTAGAATTTCCCTGGGAGGAGGGTGAGAATAAAGGGTAAGATGGGTCAGAGGAGTCTTACTTGCAGGAGGGAGAGCAGATGCCTGGGGTACAGCTGGAAAGATTTGTGTTATATGGAGTTTGAGATACAGTTGGAAGGTCAGGCTGAGACTGCATCTTAAAAGCTGGACGGAGAAGCTTGTCTTTCATTGACTAGACAAGGGAAGGGCAGTGGAGTACGAAATAATCAGAACTACATTTTAGGAAGATTAATTAGGTAGTGTAAATGATGAAACGGGGAGAGGAGAGATTGGAGAGTGGTGAAGTTTCCTTCCCTGCCAAGTGTGAACAATAATGCTCTCTTCTAGGATTATTAAGATGGTCAGGTGAAGCCATGTCTATAAATGATGGGTATACACCTGGCATAGGGTAGATATCAAGAGGGCCCTCGTCTCTTTCCAAATCCCTTTTCCTATAGTTGACTTTCAATTCCCAAAATAATAGCATATTTCGGAGATAACTTGGAGCTGATAACGTACAACTGATGGAAAAGATATCAGTAATCTTTATAGAAACACATGAAAATTGTTTCCCTTAAAAACATTTAAGCATAAGAGAGAGACGTGTGGGAGGCAGGCAGGCTATAGAAATAGTAATCTAGTATGTAGGCTCTGATTCTCAGCATTCAAGTAATTAGCACATCTTGACAGGGTGGAGGCGGCCACCCAGCCTCTCCCTTTGAAGGGGCAGAGGTCATTGACAGCTGCTGCTTGGGCCTTTGGGGGGATATTCTGCTCAAGACCAGCTGGGGGAAATAGATCCCCAGAAAAGAGTGGTCGCTCCATGATGAGAGCTCCGTTCCTTTTTCTTGTAAACAGTGAACACCCTTGAAGGCCCATCTGCACTGTTCCAATACATTCTGCACCTGGGTTTCTGTTTTCTTTGCTGAAGAACAGTGGCCTGGTATGCATCAGGAGTTCCCATCTGCTTCACAGAGAGTCACAGAGCTCTTGATTGTGTGTACTTTATCTGAGAATGAGTGACTCGATTCGGTCCCACTGCAAAACAAAGTCTCATCGTGGCCCCAAATCTCAATATTATGAATATTTCAGTGGCAGAATTTGATTGCAACATAAAAAAAATTATATGCCTACACAAGACTTAGAAATGATACACTTCTTGCCTGGTCATTTAATTAAAGTCTCAAACTTCTTCAGACTTCAGCTTCAGAATTTTTGGCAACCTGCAGTGTCTGCAAAAACACTGTTCCTCTAAAAATTCCAAAACACTTTACATTTGTCACTTGGTGAGAAACACTGAAATGTGGATTTTATAAGTTAAAAAAGCAGGAAACCGAGGAGTAAAATACTTGCCAATATGCTTTTTGAAAGCCAGAGAAACAAAAGGGCAGATAATTTATGAATCCATAAGCACCCAAATTCTAATTTAGTCTACTGAATTCTTTGCAGTGTGTCTTTGCTGTGCCTGCAGGTTTTTACTCTGTGCCGAGCGTTATGCCTTTCCCCAAAGGCAGCAGTATTTGAGTGAGGGGTACACTTGTGCTCTTTCCTCAAGGAAGGAAGGGCCAAAGGAGTTTCTTGTCATTCCCAGAAATGCTGCTTAGCAACTTATTATCATGAGAATGTGTCTGCCTTGATCATTGTTGGTGGCTGAGCAAAGCTGGGACTCCTATCTAGAGCTAAGAAAAGTACAATTTAAAGTTGTTGTCTTAGTAGACAACGGTAAGGTTTGCTAAACTTTACCACTAGGTGGCAAATCCTCTAGATACAAGCTCACTGATTCCTATTCCCACTCTGGGTTCTAACACAGCAGTGGCAGTATGACGTGGAAATCTAATTGAGTACCCTCAGCCAAAATACAGTGACTCCAAGGTGCCTTTCCACAGTGAAGGGGCACCATTGAAAAACAGATCAAAACAAGTTTTGACGTTTACTGCCCAGGGTGCTAAGATGAGCAAACTAATTCCTTGAAGACATGGATGACAGAAAGCCTACATACACTTATGACAGAATTTTACTTGGTTTGCCTCTGTCCAAATATCGTTACCCTTAAAAAGGGGGATAATATGGACCTTCTAGTGTGGAGGTGAGGGTTAAATGAAATAACCCTTGAGAGGTTATCTGTTCCTCAAAAAATATTTGTTCAAACAGTGATTGAATCAGTCAACAATCAAACTAGAAGTAGATAGCTTCATGAAATACCTTGAATTGATTGCTGCCTTGCCCAAAGAAAGGGAAATTTAAAAATTATCTTCCAAGAAATTAAAGTAGACAAAATCCTTTTATAAAATACAAATATATATGTATAATTTAAAATATATTCTTCCAAAAGTTTCCGCTAAAAGGTGACTCACTGTCTGGAAACTATGAGAAATGAGTGGATTGTCACTCTTAGTTGTGGATGAAGGTGTATCATAAATGCAAGAGGTCATGGTAATTCACTCTTATTACATTGTGTCTCCTCTGAGCCACTATTGGGTTTCTTTGAGGACTCTGTATTTGTAGAAGATGGAAAATAAAGTGTAGACTGCTCAGTATTCTTTAAGTGATAAAAAATAAAAATGTGGGTAATAAAGTAAATCCTTGTCTGAGTATTTTAGACAACTAAAGAAGTCCATTCCATGCTTAAGATAGCTTCCAGGATTCACATGGTAGGAAGCTTTTATTCTATCATTAAAAAAGATATGTAAATGGAAAGTGTGGGATATATGATGAACATATAGCCTTTAAAAATAAACCTCTCCAGAGAGGTGTCAAGATGATGGAGCAGGCAGACTCTGAACTCACCTCCTCCCACAGACACAACAAATTTACAACTACTCCTGGAACAATGACCTCTGATAAAAAACTGAAAACTGGGTAAAAAGAATCCCCACAACAATGGATGGTGCTGACCAATGTGGAAGAGGCAGAAATTCCTTTCTGGAGAGAAAAAAGCTTCCCACACCCAATAAAGTACCTGAAGAATTCATAGCAGCCAAATGCAGCTAAACATTACAACTAACCAGCCGGGGGGATGGCCTAGCTTTCCTGGGCACCTGCAGCAAGAACAGCCCTGCCACAACAGAAGGACACACGTAGCCCACACAGGTGACACTCCTGGAAGATTTGGAACTGGTGACGAGAGGGAAGCACACTGCTGGACCTCATAAAGCATCTCTTACATAAGGCCACCTCTCCAAGATTGAGATACATAGCTGACCTACCTAATTCATAGACATAAGCATAGAGAAAAAGGCAAAATGAGGACACAAAGGAGTACATTCTAAGTAAGGGAACAGGATAAAACCCCAGAAAAAGTGCTTCACAGCTGGCTGGGAGCAATCTTAAGGTACGAAGCCTTCCCTGGAGGAGTGGGGGATATGAATGGGGGAATATTACCACCATAAGCAAATTTTTGACTCAGCACAACCAAGACAAGTGTCATAATATTTGGCTTTACTGGCTATTAATAACAACAGGGAATACCCCCAGAAAAGCTATCGGATATAAGGGAAAAAAAGCCTGCCCTTGACAGGCCCATGCATAAATTCACCTGTATTGGAAAGCAACCTAAAATCACCAAAAAGAAAGGTGCACACTCCTTTGGTGAAAAGAGACTCACCTGATAAACTCTGGGTGCAACTCAGTGAGAGGTGAGACCTACCCAGGGACTGAGACATTGGTGGTGGCCATTATTGTGACCTAGTACAGGTGTGCAAACACAGACACTAGCAGATGCCATTGGAGTTCTTCCCCTGGCCAGTTAGCCCAGGGTCTTCCCACCTAATAGAGCACTAATTTAATACAGTTCAGCCAGGGCAGGAAGCCTACCCTAGGGACTGGCCCCACCCAAAAGCAAGCCCTTGGGCAACTTGTGGGCCTGTGTAGGTGGGGTACTTAGAACCTCTGCAGACAGCTAGTGGGTCCATCTCTGCATGGCAGGGTGTGCATGAGGGGCAGGCCTGCAATGGTAGAGTGTGTGGAGCCCCTGCTGTGGGGCAACTGAGTCTGCTCCAGTGGGTCAGGGCCTGTACACATGGCAGGACTGTGTTGACAGGGTGTGTGGCCCTATGGGTGATGGGGTTATCAGCTGCAGCTGACTTGTGCTTCTCAAACAGCCAAGTAGGGCATCAGCCCAATCTTCCAAAGCCTGAAATAACTGGGTGCTCCCATGCCTGGGGCTGGCCCCGCTTAGCTGCAATCCTGAGAGAGCTGACAACAGTTTTGCAGGCTGGCCAGAGGCCTACAGCAATTGTAAGTCCCTGAGCCTAGCAATTAGTCATGACGGGGGCCTACTCACTTAACAGAAAAACTGCAACAGGAATGTGCTGTTAGATCTTGTACCAACTGTGCTGGGGCTTCCCACACCCAATAAAGTACCTGAAGAATTCATAGCAGCCAAATGCAGCTAAACATTACAAGTAACCAGCCGGGGGGATGGCCTAGCTTCCCTGGGCACCTGCAGCAAGAACAGCCCTGCCACAACAGAAGGACACACGTAGCCCACACAGGTGACACTCCTGGAAGATTTGGAACTGGTGACGAGAGGGAAGCACACTGCTGGACCTCATAAAGCATCTCTTACATAAGGCCACCTCTCCAAGATTGAGATACATAGCTGACCTACCTAATTCATAGACATAAGCATAGAGAAAAAGGCAAAATGAGGACACAAAGGAGTACATTCTAAGTAAGGGAACAGGATAAAACCCCAGAAAAAGACTTAAATGAAACAGAGATAAACAATCTACCCGAGAAAGAGTTCAAACAAAAAGTCATAAGGATGCTCACTGATCTTTGGAGAAGTATAGATGAACTCAGTGAGAACTTCAACAAAGAATTGGAAAATATAAACAAGAACAAATTAGAAATGAAGAACACCATACTGGAAATGAAAAATTCACTAGAGAGACTCAATAGCAGAGTAGATGATACAGAAGATGGATCAGTGAGCTGGATGAAAGACTAGAGTAAATCACCCAAGCTGAACAGAAAAAAGAAAAAAATAATTAAAAAGAATGAGGACAGTCTAAGGGAACCTCTGGGACAACATGTAGTGCACTAACATCCGTATTGTAGGTGTCCCTGAAGAAGAAGAGAGAGACAAAGGGGTAGATAATCTACTTGAAGAAATATAGCTGAAAACTTTCCTACCCTAAGGAAGGAAACAGACATCCAAGTACAGGAAACACAGAGAGCATCAAACAAGATAAACCGAAAGAAGCCCATACCAAGACACATTATAATTAAAATGTCAAAAATGAAAGATAAAGAGAGAATCCTAAAAGCTGCAAGAGAAAGGCAACAAGTTACACACAAAAGAAACCCCATAAGACTATCAGCTGACTTCTCAGCAGAAACCTTCCAGGTTAGAAGGGAGGGGCATGATATATTTAATTGCTGAAAGGAAAAACCTACAGCCAAGATTATAATACCCAGCAAGGTTATCATTCAGAATGGAGGGCAAAATAAAGAGTTTCCCAAGTAAGCAAAAACTAAAGGAGTTTATCACCAAGAAACCAGCCTTACAAGAAATGCTAAAGGGACTTATATAAGTGGGAAAGAGAAGATCACAATTAGGAATAAGAAAATTATCAAAATTAAAGGAAATAAAATCACTGGTAAAGGCAAAAATACAGTAAAGATAGAAGATCAACCAACTATGAACCTAGTATGAAGGTCAAAAGAGAAGAGTACTAAAATTACCTGTTTCTGTGATAAGAGGGTAATGTATAAACATTCACAAAAAAATAGGTTAGATATGATATCAAAAATATAAAATGTGGGGGGGGGGGACAAAAGAGTAGAGCTTTTAGCAAGAGGGCAAATTAAAGAGACCACGAACTTAACGTAGATTGCTATATACATAGGTTATTATGTATGAACCCCATGGTAATCACAAATCAGAAACCTATAATAAATACACAAATATTAAAAGAAAGGAGCCCAAACATAATACTAAAGAAAGCCGTCAAACCACAAAAGAGAGCAAGAGAAGAAGAAAGGAACAGAGAAAAACTACTAAAACACCCAGAAAAAAAGTAACAAAACGGCAATAAGTATGTACTTATCAATAGCTACTTCAAATGTCAATGGACTAAATGCTCCAATGAAAAGGCATATGGTGGCTGATTGGATAAAAACAACAAGACCCAAACATATGCTGCATACAAGAGGCACACTTCAGACCTAAAGACAGTCAGAAGCTGAAAGTGAAGGGATAGAAAAACATACTCCATGCAGATGGCAATGAAAAGAAAGCTAGGGTAGCAATACTTACATCAGACAAAATAGACTTTAAAACAAAAACTATAACAAGAGACAAAGAAGGGCACTACATAATGATAAAGGGAACAATCCAACAAGAGGATATAACACTAGTAAATGTCTATGCTCCCAAGATAGGAGCACTAAATTTATAAATCAATTATTAACAGACATAATGGGAGAAATAGACAGTAACACAATAATAGTAGGAGATTTCAACACTCCACTTATACCAATGGCTAGATCATTCAAACAGAAGATCAATAAGGAAATATTGGCCTTAAATTACACATTAGACCAGATGGACTTAGTAGGTATATGCAGAACATTCCATCCCCAAACTGCTTAATACATATTCTTTTCAAATGTACATGGAACATTCTCCAGGATAGATCACATATTAGGCCACAAAAGAAGTCTCAATAAATTTAAGAAGATTGAAATAATACCAAGTATCTTTTCTGACCACAAAGGTATGAAACTAGAAATCAACTACAGGAAAAAAATCGAAAAAGCCAGAAATGTGTGGAGATTAAACAAAATGAAAGTGAACAACAATTGGGTCAATGAAGAAATCAAAGGAAAAATCAAGAAATACCTGGAGACAAACAAAAATGAAAATACAACATGCCAAAATCTATGGGATACAGCAAAAGTGGTTCTGGAAGGGAAGCTTATAGCAATACAGGTCTACCTTAACAAACAAGAAAAACCCCAAATAAACAATCTAACAGTGCACCTAAGGTAATGGCAAAAAGAAGAACAAGCAAAGCCCAAAATCAGTAGAAGGAGGGAATTATAAAATTCAGAGCAGAAATAAATGAAACAGAGACTAAAAAAGAATTTAAAAAAAATCAATGAAACCAAGAGCTGGATTTTGGATAGATAAACAAAATTGACAAACTTTTAGGTAGACTCAGCAAGAAAAAAAGAGAAGGCTCAAAGAAAATCAGAAATGGAAGAGGAAAAATTACAATGGACACATCAGAAATACAAAATATTACAAGAGAATACTATGAAAAGCTATATGCAAGCAAACTGAATAATCTAGAAGAAATGGATAAATTCTTAGAATCATACAACCTTCCAAAACTGAAGCAACAAGAAATAGAGAATTTGAATAGACCAATCACCAGTAAGGAGATCGAAACAGTAATCAAAAGCCTCTCCCAAAATAAAAGTCCAGGGTCAGATGGCCTCCCTGGTGAATTCTACTACACATTCAAAGAAGACTTAATACCTATCCTTCTCAAATTCTTCCAAAAAATTGAAGAGGAGGGGAAGCTTCCTAACTTATTCTACGAAACCAACATTACCCTCATACAAAAACCAGACAAGGACAACACAAAAAAAGAAAATTAAAGGCCAATCTCACTGATGAACATTGATGCAAAAAATCTTTAACAAAATACTAGCAAATCAAATACAACAATACATTAAAAAGATCATACACCATGATCAAGCGGGATTTATGCCTGGGATGCAGGGATGGTTGAACTTCTGCAAATCAATCAGTGTGATACACCACATTAACAACATGAAGAATAAAAACCACATGATCATCACAATAGATGTAGAGAAAGCATTTGACAAGATACACCATCAATTTATGATAAAAACTCTAAATAAAATGGGTATAGAAGGAAAGTACCTCAACACAATAAAGCCATATATGACAAAACCACAGTTAATATCATTCTCAATGGAGAAAACCTGAAACCTATCCCTCTAAGAAAAGAAGCCAGACAAGGATGCCCACTTTCACTACTCTTATGTAACATAGTATTGGAAGTCCTAGCCAGAGGAATCAGGCAAGAAAAAGAAATAAAAGGGATCCAAACTAGAAAGGAAGAAGTGAAACTGTCACTATTTGCAGATGACATGATTTTATATATAGAAAACCCTAAGGAATCCACCAAAAAACTTCTAGAAATAATAAATGAATATGGTAAAGTTACAGGATACGAAATCAACACGAAAAAACCCAGTTGCGTTTCTATACACTAACAACAAAGTAGCAGAAAGAGAAATTAAGAATACAATCCCATTTACAACTGCAACAAAAGAATAAAATACCTAGGAATAAACTTAACCAAAGAGGTGAAAGACCTGTACACTGAAAACTATAAAACATTGTCGAAAGAAATAGAAGACAAAAAGAAATGGAAAGATATTCCATGCTCTTGGATTGGAAGAATTAACATAGTTAAAACATCCATACTTCCTAAAGCAATCTATAGATTCAATGTAATCCCTATCAAAGTTAAACAACATTGTTCACAGAAATAGAACAAAGAATCCTAAAATTTATTTGGAACAACAGAAGACCCAAAATAGACAAAGGACTCCTGAGAAAAAAAACAAACCTGAAGACATCGCACTCCCTGATTTCAAAACACGCTATAAAGCTATAGTAATCAAAACAGCATGGTACCAGCGCAAAAACAGACAGACAGATCAATGCAATAGAGAGCCCAGAAATAAACCCATGCACCTATGGACAGCTAATTTTTGACAAGGGAGCCAAGAATATACAATGGAGAAAGGAAATTATCTTCAACAAATGGTGTTGGAAACACTGGACAGCCACAAGCAAAAAAATGAAAGTAGACCATTATCTTATACCACACACAAAAATTTACTCAAAATGTATTAAAGACTTGAATGTAAGACCTGAAACCATGAAACTTCTAGAAGAAAACATTGGCAGTATGCTCTTCGACACTGGTTAGCAGCACATTTTTGAGTACCATGTCTGACTGGGCAAAGAAAACAACAGAAAAAATAAACAAATGGGACTACATCAAACTGAAAAGCTTCTGCACAGCAAAGGAAACCATCAACAAAATGAAAAGACAATCTAACATTTGGGAGAAGATATTTGCGAACCATATATCTGATAAGGGGTTAATATCCAAAATATATAAAGAATTCATCTCAACAACAGAAAAACTACCAACCCCATTAAAAAATGGGCAAAAGATCCTGAACAGATATTTCTCCCAAGAAGATATACGTATGGCCATCAGGCACTTGAAAAGATGTCCACCATCACTAACTATCAGGGAAATGCAAATCAAAACTACAATGAGATATCACCTCACGCCCGTCAGAATGGCTATAATTAACAAGACAGGAAATAACAAGTGTTGGAGAGGATGTGGAGAAAACGGAACCCTCGTACACTGCTGGTGGGAATGCAAACTGGCGCAGCCACTATGGAAAACAGTGGAGATTCCTAAAAAAATTAAGAATAGAACTACCATACGATCCAGCTATTCCACTGCTGTGTATTTATCCAAAGAACATGAAAACACAAATGTGTAAGGATACGTGCCCTGCTATGTTCATTGCAGCATTATTCACAATAGCCAAGACTTGGAAGCAATCTAGGTGCCCATCAAGGGCTGAATGGATAAAAAAGATATGGTATATATACATGGAATACTACTCAGTCATAAAAAATGATGAAATCTGGCCATTTATGACAACATGGATGGACCTTGAGGGTATTATGCTGAGTGAAATAAGAAAGTAGGAGAAAGTCAAATACCGTATGATCTCACTCAGAAATAGAAGATAAAAACAAGAACAAACAAACAGAGAGAGACAGAGATTGGATTGGTAGTTACTAGAGGGGAAGTGGGGAGCAAAGAGGGCAAAAGGGGTGATTAAGCACATGTGTAGGGTGATGGATTGTAATTAGTCTTTGGGTGGTGAACATGAGCAATCTACACAGAAATCAAAATATAATGATGTATATCCAAAATTTATATACTGGTATAAACCAATGCCACTGCAAAAAAAAAAAAATTTCTCCAAACTCTGTCAGTCACATTCAGATACTTAGATTTCACTAACACAATTCATTAAAAACAAAATAAGCAGCTGCACAATTACCCCCAACTACCTCAACTCTGCAGTTTAATTCACTTTGTAGATGGCACAATTGTAGTATAACTTTTCGTGTATTTCAAAACAAAGTCTCCTAAAATATCTCCCAATTGAGTCAAATAAGACATGTTTTTTGTTTATTTGTTCCTTTGATGATAATATTACCTTTTGTTTGAACGACTCTGCATTTTATACACCATATTCCCTACATTTCTCTTTTCAACATCCTTGTAAGGTAGATTCATTATGATGATGAAGACTCTGAGACTTTCAGAGGCTATGAGTCCTCAACCACACAGCTGTTACTACTTAGCAAAATCAGGATTAGAATCCAGATCTTCTGACTACAAGTTCAATACTCACTCACTCCGTAAGGCTGTAGGTTTCTGTGCAGTTTATGAAACTGAGTTTGAATCCAGTAAGTGAGTTTTAGCTATAAAAGAGACTGTTGCTCAAGTCTTATGTCAATTCCAGCTGCAGAAAGGGTAAGGGAACTAATACTAGGTAGACTGAGATAAGAGAAAAAAAGGAAAAGAAGGATATTTGGAATAAGATAAGAAAGAGGAGAAAGAGAAAAACAGGAGAAAATGGAGGGAGGCGGGGGGAAGAAAGAGCTTTCAGATGACTTCCTTCAAGTCTGCTCCCTTCCACATCCATAGATCCCATGACCCCTTTGTTGTTTCTACCGCATTCTTTCACAGAATACTGTACCTCTCCAATTATGGTACTCACTACATTATATTACTTGTTCAACCATTTCCTTGTTATTTAGTAAGCTCCACAGAGGCAGGCAATATCTTTTATACCATTGAGACTGGTATAAATGTCTTTATTAGATATATTTTGAATGCACTAATAAGTAGAAAGGGAATAGTATAATACCTTCGATTGCTGAGATGCCACTAAATTTTGCCCACATCTATTCTACAGGCAAGGGGTCTTGGAGCTGGAATGTTTGCTTGAAAGTGAATCAGAAAAGGTTGGATCCTAAGTAGGTGCCATTTGGACTGATTAAATATTTGCCATTGCTTGAAAAATGTAATGCATATTGAACACTTTGAATAAAGAGCACAAATTCCTCTCTATTGGATTTTAGATTTTTCTCTGAATGATCATTGATTATACTCTGCTTCTTTACGGTCGAGTTTTTAAATTACATAATTGGACATGATTCATGCTATACTCATTAGGAAGTGGGTTTGCTTCATAACACTAACTCTGCTTGGCAGTGGAAATTTTATGTCTTTCCCTTCACAGATTTGATTAGGAAGCCTCTGTTTCATTCTCCTGTAATAACAATGGCTCTAATGTTTTTGATCTGTGCCCGAGGTCATTTATACTTCAAGATCCTTTATGAATCTTTTCTATCTTCTTTCACTTCCTGAGTTTTAAGATTATCTCTACTAAAATATTAGGTAGTTAAATAAGAAAACAGGTAGGTAAAAAGAGGTCTCCCCAGGGACAAAAACAATTTCTTTAATTGAGTTTTATGTTATAACTTCTAAGAAATACTTGAACTTTATGGAACCCTAGAAAAATTCTTCAGGGGCTTCTCTCTCTCCTACTATTTAAATCTTAAGCTGGAAAATAGGAGCATGTTTTTAGACCTCAGAAAACCATAAAATACAACTCTTTAGCTTACTCTATGTTAATTTCTGTGACCAAATAGTATAATATGGATCATGTTATTAACATCAAACTCAAGCAAGTAAATGTTTTGTTTTTCTGAAGCTTAGAAACTGTTTAAAATTTTGAGATTCTGAGACACTAATCCTAGTCCACCTGGTGAATAGTTCAGAAATGTTCTTAGTCAATGAATACGTCTTTAAATTATATTAAATTTGAATTGAAAGACAGTTGTGTATGTATGTGTTCTATTCTTTGACAATGCATTTTGAGCTGTAAAATTCTCTTTCAATAGGCATCTTCTGACTGTGTGTGCTAATATGAAGCCCTCTACATGGAGGCAGGACAACTGCTAGCCTGGGGTAGGGTCTGGGACTTCTAAAGAGAAAGTAAAATTTTATAAATAAGATTATTTGGTCTAGTGTATCTTTCTTTTTTTGTGAGGAAGATTGTCCCTGAGCTAACATCCATGCCAATCTTCCTCTATTTTGTATATGGGATGCCACCACAGCATGGCTTGGTGAGTGGTGTGTAGGTCCATGCCTGGGATCTGAACCCATGAACCCTGGACCACTGAAGCAGAGTGCATCAACTTAATGACTATGCCACTGGGCCAGCTCCTGGTATATCTTTCTTTTATCTAGTGCTTTAAAACTTCGTCTGGTCTAGTGTTATTTCTTTCTTCCTCCTCTTCTTTCTTTTCTCCTTCTTTCTTCTTTCTTCTCCTTCTCCTTTGCTATCTCCAAGTATTCAGTGAAGTCTCTTTAATGTGTTGGTTTATCCCCAGCCATGCCAAGAGTAGGCAAGGGACGTCTTGGATGCACACTAAGGCCACATTGATGAAGGGAGAGCAGTGGCCCTTCATGATGCTGAGCTCATAGCAGCCATAATTAATAGCCATTTTCCCATATGAAGGATGAATTTCAAGGGAAGAAAGTCAAGGCTACAATGTCTAGTCACTTTTCCAATGTGAAGATTAATTTGTATTGCCAACTTTGAAAAATCTTAGTTTATATTCAGGAAATGAAGATAGCAGTCCCATAATCAGGTACTGAACTAATAGTTGGGGCATATATACATAAAGAGGAATGAAGCACGGTCCCCAAATTTAAAGAATTTGAAGTGTGAAGAAAAAAAAATTAATATTTGCCTCATGTTACATTTTACAATGCACTTTAACACATATTATTTCATAATTTTGTAATATGATTACTATCTCCTTCATTTCACAAAGGCAGAAGTCACTTGCCCAAAGTCCCTGGTGAGTGGGCCTGGGTGATAGGAGTAGAATAGAACAGATTTGTTAGTATTGTTGTTGTTCTGACTTCACAGCAAATGTTTTTTAAACTATTACATCATGTGGTGTTTTTACTTTTATCTTTTCCTTAAAAATTCCAACTTTTGAAATACTTAAACATAAAAAAATCAGAAAATAATAACACACACACATATATACTACTACTAAGCCAAAGAAGATGCTAACTTTTTTCCCTGTATTTGTTTCTGCTTTCTCTTTTTCAAAAACCAAAACAATATAAACAAATAGACATTGAAGAGGGTTGTTCCAGTTCTTATCTATCTCATACCAACACTCTATAGGTAACCACTTCTATGAGCTCCTGTTTTTCTGTCTCTCATTTTTGCTTCAACAGAGAGCACCTACCAACTGCTTAGTGCCAGGGACACACCAGGAACAAATTCAAACAGGCTTGGACATTACAGTCTAGAGAGTGAGGCCGACAGTAAAAATATACACAAATGGTAGAATTATTACAAATTGCAATAAGTTCCTTAAACAAAATAATGGATACTGAGAGGTCAGTGGTTTTCAAATGTGAATGAGCAGCAGAACCATCTTGTTGTTTTTTTTTTTTAAAGAATATGCTAAATATATAAAAATAAACTACATACTATGAAAAACTATATAGTAAAAAGCACATATATCCCCCAAATTCTTTTCCCCAGAGGTTAAGTTGTAATATGTATATGTATTGCTCAAGATATTTTACATATAAATTTGAACATACTTGTGGATGCATATATAATAAGATGGTAAATATGACTTTTCTTGTTATTTCAGAATTTCTGCTGAGGCTCCAAAGGCTAGAACAATAAAATAGGTACCAAGTTCTCCCCACATAGTAAAGCAAGATGCTAGACTGCCTACAAAGGATTTACCCAGAAGCCGTAAAGCTTGTGTGGCTGCTATTGGCCCATTTTCCATCACCAGGCTATAAAAAGAAACTTGGGAGAACACGATTTTTGGAGAGTTCTTTTCTGCCTAATAGATTCCTATCCCCTGTGAGGGGCCTGGGAGGATGCTTCCTCTTCACATTAGTTGAAGTGAGAAAGGACGCCTAAGAGAATTACTTAGAGATCTTGACCTGGGTTGTCTGGAGTTTGGAGGGCACAGGGACCCTGACTCACGTTTGCAAAGTCAAGGGCGAGAGACTCTTGAAAGACAGAGCAGACAGAGGGCTGCAAGTGCCTGTTTTCTGATGGAGAAGCTGCAGGAAGAGGGCAAATGTGGGTGGGTGGGAGGGGTCCTACTGGGAGTCATCTTAAAAGGGATCTCACCTAAGAGGACTGCCTGGAAGGGCCATGTAACCCCAATAGAAGGCTGGATCTTCAGAGTCCATGATCTAAGTAGGCAACCAGAGGTGTAGCCAGAGACCAGCAGTTGGAGGTCCCCAGCCTGAAAACCCTGACCCAGAGGAAACCCACAGGAGAAGAGCACAGTAATTGTGCAGCCACCCAGTCAGGGGGATCCGATGCCAGATTACAACCATGCCAGCCACCTAAAACTGTGCCCTTTCTCCCTAACCTCCTCTCCTTTGAAACCCAACCTTAGAACGATCAGGAATAGCAGCTACTAAGTGGGAGAAGAAGAGTACAAGAGGAAGAAGGCAAAATAGAGAAGTAGCAAGTTTGGTTCCTCTATTCCTTTCCCCTATTCTAGACTTCCAAGCCTGAAGCTAGCCATAGTCTTGGAGTTAAGGGAATGGGGAGTTCTTTTATTTTAACATTTTTACTATTTGACTTTTTAAAAAGCTTTTTTAACATCTTTTTTTTTTTTTTTACATAAATTCATACTTACAGTATAGTGCACAGATCTTGGGGAGAGGGTAGTTTTAAGTTAAATTTTTTATTGTTACCCTTGATTGGTGTTAGTAAAACTGGATCTCCCCTTCCAAAACCCTGATTTTTAGCATTTGCCAATTTTGTGGTGCAAATACTCCCACCATAGCTAATATTAAGCTACCAAAGCTTTAACAACCAGTGTGAAAAATCTTTGAATAGTATACAAATTTAAAATTTGACTGAGTTGGTGCCAGTTAGTTGAGATTATTTTTAAATAAGCAGAGAATGGAGAAGCTATAGGATAAATTTCTCCTCATGGAGTCTTGGGTCGGGGTTGGTATGAGCAAGAGAAAAGGCCCACAGAATCAGTTTAGCAGGGAGTGGTGAGAAAGAATTATGTCTGTATTAGGGTTCTCCAGAGAAACAGAAACAATAGGAAATATGTATATCTCTGTATCTCTACATCTGTCTATCTATCATCTATCTATCTATTATAAGGAATTGCCTCATGCAATTATAGAGGCTAAAAAGTCCCAAGATCTGCAGTTGGCAAGATGGAGCCCATGAAAGCAAATGGTATTCTTTCAGTCTGAGTCCCAAGTCCTGAGAACCTGGAGAACCAATGATGTAAGTTTCAATCCAGGTCCAAGTCGGAAGACAAGACCCATGACCCAGCTCGAAGATAGTCATGCAGAGGAGGAGATTTCTCTCTTATACAGCCATTTTTTTTTTCCTTTCTGAGGAAGATTGGTCCTGAGCTAACGTCTGTGCCCATCTTCCTCTAGTGTATAAGTGGGACGCCTGCCACAGCATGCCTTGATAAGTGGTGCATAGGTTTGTTCATAGGATCCAAACCGGGGAACCATAGGCTGCCAAAGTGGAGCATGAAGTTAACCACTATGCCAACAGGCCGGCCCCTCTTACACAACCTTTTTGTTCTATTCAGATCTTCAATGGATTGGATGAGGTCCATACACATGAGGGAAGGCAATCTGCTTTATTCAATCTACTGATTCTAATGCCAATGTCACAGACACACACACCAGAAATAATGTTTAACCAAATATCTGGGCACCCCCGTGGCTACTCATAAAATTAACCATTGCATAATTTTTATTATTGAATTCAGCTCACTGATTTTGAATATTTATGGAACAGGATGTTAAAAGTGACTTCCTAAAAACTGGCTAAAGCTGAAAGCTGGAAACAATAAGAGATAAGTATTCCCATAATCTAAAGAGAACTACTAAATTTATCTCCTCTTTTGGCATGATGAATGAACATCATCAACTAGCAGGACTCTTTTCCAGTATATGGGAGAGAAAATTACAATTTAGAAAGATACATTTTCTGAAAAAATTTATAGTAGAAAATATTTTGATTTTTCTCTTCCCAGAGAGAAGCAGGAGCTCTTTTTTCGAACCAAACGAGAGTCTCTAAGTCAAGAAACACTTATGGAGATTGGGTGGGTGGGTACTGGATATTGACTGGGCTTCAGAATTGTGGGCTGAAGTGTAGCCACGGGCCCTGACCAAAGCATTAGGAGTAACCTCAATGCACATTTCTTAGGGGTTGGGAGTGTATGTGGTTATAGGAACTAGTGATTACTTCCTACCTGGAGAATTCTGATAGGGGAAAGCTAGCAGGATGTGGAAAGAAGGCCGCAGTTGGGTAAGCTGCCCATTGGCAGCAAAATAAAGTATGTCATTTCCTGAAGATCAAGGGGCATTTAGGATGGTGGCTATTGAAAGGAGCCTACCCCAGAGGGCTACCTGCTGGGCCATGGCACCCCAACCGAAAGGGGCTATCTCCGAATTTCTAACGACAGTACATCAATGTGCCACGGCCTAACGATTTTGATTCATTAGAGCTGGAGCGTAGCTTAGAACATGTATTTTCTAAAAATCTTCCCAATTATGTCTAATATTAAACCAAATTTAGGATCCACTGGACTTTTAGATGATAACCTCTGTGAACATTCCTCGAAAACCACCTGCCTAAATATCCTCATTGCTGCCTCTCTACAAATGAAATAAACAATCTAGAAATAGCATACTTTCCAAGCTTCTTGGAAACTTCACATATAAAAATGCAAATGGGAACATACATGCAATTACAGAAACGATTTTTTATTTCCCTTACTGCTCAAACAAGTGCATACTCTGTTACTTCCAAATATCATCTTTTACTTTAGCATATTGCTGTTACATTGATGTATACCCAGAAGCTGACAATCATCTACTCAGAGAAGATATAACTGTCCTCAATTTCACCCTGTTTTAGAAATTAGAAGGATTGAAATCCAATAAAATATATTTATTTTCTGATATCGTCTTTTTAAGCTGTAAGATGATTTTGATCTAATATTTCAGCATCTTCTAGAATTTTCAGCAATCTCAATTAAACACATAGAAATCACATCGTGAAGGAGAAGATAACACTAGAATGGTGTGCACACATTTTATGCTATAATCATGGGAACAAGTTTTTGCTGCTGGTGCTTTTTGTTTAAGGTATAATTTTTTCCCTCTGTTTCAAGATATCACTTGATCTATAAAGAGAATGGCAGCGGGGTTTAGCAGAGCAAGCTGTTACTGATGAGAATAAACCCCTCTGGCCTGAGTACACATCTGCACCTGAAGCCAGTTCAGTTCTGACAGCCGTCCCGAGAGCAGAGTTCACTAGGTGCTTTTGGTTGAATGTAATTCCTAACTTGGCTTTTCCTTATTATCATTTTGAGACACTGCCCAGGGAAATGGCCAAGATCTGTGCTTTTGTGACACATGTGACAAATGGCTGGCTTCGGTAATTTATTCATTAGCTTTGATTTCTAATCCATTGTAAAGGCCTATCTCTTAAAAGTTTGGGGAAATAAGCAGCTTTCCTAGAGTGTAGCCCATGTAACCTCTGAGGGACCTGCCAGATGACTTTCTGGAATTGTACGAGTCTGGCTGCAAGTCACATCCTTGAATCTCTCTCTCAAACACACACACACACACACACACACACACACACACAAACCCCCACAAAACCGAAAACAAAGAAACAAAAACATCAAAATACATGTAGCTCTGTATTCCCTTTTTTGGATAGGGAAAGTCTGTTTTTTTACATGCAGAGATAAATCAGATAACAATCTCCTTCTCTCTTATTTCCACACACAATCCTCCCCCTTCTGTCTTCATACCAAATTCTAGCCAGCTGACACTGTTCCCTTTATTTCATCTTCATCAAATTCCTAATCTGCTGTTACGCTGCCCCAAACAGACCCATAGAATAAATGATTCCACAGATTCCCCAATTTGGGGGACAGTGAAACATATTCACACTCAGACCACATCCAGTTCCGAATATGTTCATCAGATGTGGACGCTGTAGAATTATCGATGCTCACATTTTCCACTGGGTCAGAAATTCTTTGAATGTGTTCAGATGCTTAATTTTACTTAGCCCTTGGCCTCCTGGAGTTAATTTACTGTGTGTATTGTTTTCATCATTAAGGCTAATATGATTGACCTGTTGCAAGTATTTGGATGGACTGACTGGCAGGTTTAGCCAAATTGCTTTTTCTGTTTTCTATTGGCAAAAACACCACACAAAGCTCAGAAAGCCAAAGACTAAATGGGATTTCAGAAACGAAGCTTTGTTGTGCAAACCCTATGTAAGACTGTCCCCAACGTAGGGAAGTATAGACATTAACCTATTTAGAATATTGCCATCCAGTGTCCAAATGACATATTACAGTTTTAACCAATTACACACCACAAGACCAAATGGATTACCACTTTACCAAAGACGTACAAAGCTAAGTGTCCTAAAAATATAAAGCATTATTCTGTTTATGGCCTACCTTTATGCTCAGAAATGAAGAGGATTTGCTAGTCTGTCACCTCAGGCACAGAGAGCAAGTGACTTATAAAGGTAAGGTTTAGGCTATAGATGCAGTCACGGATGACTCCTTCTAAGCTTCCTGAACTTTCCTGGGCATCATTTTCTTCAAATTTTCTGAGTAGTAGGGGACATAGTATGCAAAAATACTCTAAAACAGTGCCTGGATATAACAGGTATTCAGCAAATGTTAATGTCTTTCCGTCTGCCAAGTAAAGATATATAGAAATGACTCTAAGAGGGTGATACAAAAGCCACTTTCATGCAAAGTGTTTTATGTATTAATGGCATGTTTTGGAAAAATTTAGAAAACATTTTAAATGAAACATCATACTAAGTAATAAATTTTTATCCCTTGGATAATTTTAATCTACCTCATGAAGATGCCAGGCTAATATGTGCAAGTCAAAACCAAGCTTTTCTCCCACCTCCACGAGGAATTCTGTGCCACTTTCACTAGGTTTAATATTGTTTTATGTCTTCATCACTTTCCCAGTTTCCCAGGCTAGAGATCACTAGGGCCTCTGCAATTTCTTCCTCCCCCAGAGCCAATAGGTCTCTAAATCACGTCAATACTACTTCCAAAATATTTCTCACATTTGTTTTCTTCTTTCTAGGCCTCTGCCACTGCCTTTCGCTTCTCGCATGAATTATTGCATTTGCCTCCTAAGTGAGGCCCTTGCCTCTCGTCTCTCCAGTCCTGTTTATCCATTACACTAAGCATTCTGGTCACAATCCTGCAGAAGCTCAAGAACTAACTAAGCCTCTATTTTTCTCTCTCCAACCCCATTTAGTCTAATCTAAAATACCTTTTCTTCCATTTCTTCTTATCTTAATCCCATCGGTATTTCAGCTTTTTCTGTCTAGTTTTCCTAGATTTGTCAAAACAAAATACAAATGCTCATGTAGAGTGCACGAGACCATTCATGATCTGGTTGTGATTTACCTCTCCTTCTCTATGACTCACATTCACACTCTACTTCAGACATTTTGTTCTCTAATCTGCTTAGAGTTCCTCAAATGCATGCTGTTCTCTCTCTAATTTTTTTATTGCAGATGTCTCTCCTTTGCCCAGCTATTCTCTCCCCTTCTTCAGGACTTATCTCCAGTATCACCTCATCCAGAAAGCCTGGGAGATGCTTCTTCTTTAGTCTATCAAATAATCTTGTGAAAACATCAGTCATACTCTTTATCCCATATAAATAAAATCACTTAGTTATCTATTCCTACTACTATATTCTCAGTTCTCAGAAGTTATTAGGTTCTCAGAGGCAGGTCAACTTACCCAAAGTCAAATCACTGAGATCGAATCATTGAAAGCCAGTTAGCTCCTTGGTGAATTAACCAAGTATGAATTGGCTTAGAACTTAAGCTTCTTGAGGGCAAAGGCTTATATTATTAATTTTGGTGTCCCCAATTCCTAGTCTAGTGCCCAGCAGAGCAGGCATTCAATAATTCATCTCCCCAATATAATTACTACTCCTTTTATGTTTCCAAATTTTGTTAGTTCCAACAACATGATTTTCTTTTTTCATAGAAATATTATTTTCCAACCATGCCATTTTAGAAGTAGAGTTAATATTCAGTAGGAATACTGAGGATATTTTGCATGTCAAGAAGGAGATTTTCTTTTCTAGAAATGTTGAATCAGTTTCCTTATCCCTTTTCTTTTAATACGACTCCCTTTTCAGCCCATATAATTTGTGTTTTCTTTGGCTAAAAAGTCCCAAAGCCTAGGAGGACATTCTGAGAACTTTCATGTGGTTATCATTTCTGGGAAAATCATTACCCTGTCATCCATATGTTTGGCACATTTGTCTCACTCTGTTTGCCTAGAGCTCTGGGATGACATTGTTTAGAGAAAACAAAATTGTCATTTTCAAAATATGGAAAAATAAGCAAATCAGAGAATGGAGAAACAAACATTGGAACATCCTTAAAGAAACATATCAACCATAAGGAAATTGTTCAGACTACAAGAATGTTCATGGTTTAAAGATTATCTACAATGTTTATTGCATTGTATGTTATAGAGAGACCCAGATGATATTGTGGTATCAAAAGATTTTTATTATGACTGCCTTCTAAGACCATAATATGATATTTACTCTGTAGTAACATTAAGATAATTCAATAAAATTAGTGATTAAAAACCTAAAGTGTTCCATTTAAAGCAGATCAGATACGTTAGACTAGATCTTCTTTAAACTGGTCAAGAGGAAATGACATAAATAAGGGTTTTCTACACTTATTTATTCACTCATTCTTTTATTTTTTTATTCATCCTTTTATTGTTCTTTTTTTAACAACAGCAAAAATTCTTGAGCATTTATTTAGTGCAGTGACCTGAACTCAGGTCATTAGGGGTTCAAACATGAAAGTCAAGATTCTTGTTCTTGAAAAGCTCATAGATTTAATGAGGACAAACAACATTACCACATAAAGAAGGTAGAAGGAACTAAATCAAAATTAAGAGACATAAACCATGGTAAAGAAAGCACATAAGGGAAAAATGATTCATTTCCAGCTGGAGGAATCAGAGAAGGCCACTTGGAGGAGATGGTAACGGATTCCAAATTTGAAGGACAGCTAGAATTTCAGCGAGTAGAGATGAAGAGGAAGCACATTCCAGACAAAAGATGTGCAAAGTTGCAGTGGTGGGAAAGCGAAGCACTGATTTGGGGAATGGCTTACAGACATTTCTTAGGTGTGTCATGATGAAGGGTGAAAATAGTGGAAGACATCTGCAATGAAATTATAAAATCTTTTGTATGTAGAGTTGAGTCATTTGAATTATACTTGGCAGACAAAAGGTTGCTGCAAAGAGTCTTCAGTTGGAACAAGAAATTCTTAAATTGATTAACCTAGCAGCACATAAGTATTCATTTTCTATTGTTGCAGGAGCAAATTACCACAAACTTTGTGGCTTTAAACAACAAAAATTTATTACCTTATGGCTCGGTAGGTCAGAAGTCTGATGCAGGTCTCAAATCAGATAAAAATCTGACTAAAACTGGACTAAAATGAAAGCTCTGGCAGGTTGTGTTCCTTTCTAGAGGAAGTAGGGGAGAAGGTTTCCTTGCCTTTTCCAGCTCGTAGAGGCTGTTTGCGTTCCTTGTCTCGTGGTCATCTCTTTCCATTTTCAAAGCCAGCAAAGCTATATCCTTCTGACTCTTTTTATTTAGTCACATTGTCCTGGATCACATGAGGAAAGCTTCTCTGACTTTAGGAATTTGTGATTAGGTTGGGCCCACCTGATTGCCTCCCATTCTAAGGTCCTGATCCTTAATCACGTCTGCAAAGTTCCCTTGGGGTATGTAGGTGACATAGTCACAGTTCTGGGGATTAGGACATGGACATCTTTGAAGCCATTATTCTGTCTCCCACAACATAGATGGATTGAAACTGGGAGGAGACTTGTCCTGAGGAACAATTAGGTGGCTTTTGGTCTGGCCTAGGTAAGGGACAGCATACAACTCAGCTAGGGTGGCGGTGGTGACAATGTAAAGAAGTTGAAAAGGAGATAAAGAAGGGGTTGATACAGACTGGAGATCTGACAGACTTTGAAACTATGTGGAAGTTTCTGGATATTGAAGGATGATAGCAACAGGAATAGAAATGTCAGGAGTAGGACAGGGTTAGAAAGAAACATTATGAATTCCATTTGTTGAGCTTGCTGTGCCTGTGAGTCATTCAGGCGGAAAACTTCAACAGGCAGTTGGAAACATGCAACTGAACCTTGGGAGACAGGTTGAGGCCTAGAAATGTTATAGTAAAGATATAGGCCCCTGTGTCAGGGGACTACATACACCCCCACTGACTGTGTGACATATCAACTTAGATAAAACCATCCTTATACAATGTTCGTTCTAAAAATAAAAAACAGATTGCATCTTGTCAAATGAATACAATTAATGGAGCAAAATTGGTAGTCTCTGTACCAAATTCTAATTTATAATATATTTTTATTTTATGTTGTCAGCTTTCACACTGAAATGTAAAAATATGACTTGGCATTTCATATTTCCACCTAAACTTTCATTATGTTTAGTAAGTTTCTTTGGCTTTTTTTAAACTGGTTATATTTATTTCAAAGAAACATTTCAAAATATCAAAGATGGTTGTCTCAGTCTAATATCAGGGTATTGAGGTTTGCCGCTCAAAAACACTAACCGTTGACAGTGGATCATCTGCATTTAATTTTTGGGTTTAGCCACCTCTTTCCTGGCCTTTTGCCTGTGTTGTTCTGCCATTGCGTACTGACGTTTCACTGAAGTTAACAGAACATCAGGGTATGTTTTATATTAGGCAATAGGAAGATTTCTGTGCTTCTGGGTATTTTTGAATTATTCAGTAACCATAAAAAGGACAATTAGAAGAAGACATATTAATGCTAGAAAAAGAAGGTACTGTTTGAAGAAGACTTTAAGCTTATAAATATTTTTCTCTGTCTTCAATATTTTATTGTAAGGGATTATTTCAGGTATTATATCAGTTAATGCTAACAATAACGAACATTATTATTCCTATTTTTCATGTGGGGAAACTGAGGCTCAAAAAATCAAATTGTTATTTATTTAAAATAATTTAACTAAAATGTGAATAAACTGGCACACAAATGCAAGTCTCTTGAGTCCAAAATCATTGTTCTTTATATGATGCTACAGCTGTCTCTCAATGTTAGAAGCACAGTTTAAAATTATAGGATAATGCTATTCTTGGCTGTTTCTTTGTCTACTACTTGTGTTCCTCACTGGAAGGTAAGATCCCTGGGATCAGGAGCTTTGTCTATACTGTTTAATTCTCTAGTCCCAAGGCTTAGAAGAGTGTCTGGCACATAGTAGGTGCTTAATAAGTACTCACTTTCATTTTTGTAGTCACTTCACGGAATGTGACAGCTTCAGATGCAGGACTCCGGGTGCTAGGAGCTGCACGCAGACTCTCAGCAGGGGCTATTGGAGGAGTGCTCACCAGCTAGTCCTAAACCCGTATAAGTGGGAGGCCCCGGTACAATATTCTAAACTGTGTGTGACTGCAGTCAAAGAATTATGACCTGTTCGAGTTGCACAGCTGAAGAAGGGCCCAGAGCAGTTAAAGAAGCTATTCAAGTAAACTGCAGCGGGTAGTACATCAGAAGATAAACTTGACTCTTTTAAGGCTAAGGCTGGTGAAGGTTTCTGGGATGTGTTGGCATCTATGATGCAGAGAATGAAGGTGTATGATATCTCTGACTTCATATTATAGCCATGGCTGGGCAGAGTTACAGTCAGCAATAACAGTTGCAGAAGAATTTGGAAAATACACCTTTAGGTGCAGGATTTCAAAATCATAGGTTTTTGTTACTTATGTTTCCAAGAGCCTCTTTAAGGTTTTCATTTGTTTGATTCCCAACCATGTGCATCTGATAAGTTTTCAGCTCCTTAGTACACTCTTGGATTTACACTGGAATTTCTCATCATAATAACAGTTAAGCCCTCTTACAGTGATAATTTGAAAGAAACACTGACCAATTATTAAAAATAACTGGCAAATTATAAACTAAACATTCAATTTATAAGTTCACCGATCTTTTAACTTTGACATGTGGTTATAACTTGCATAGTAAGTGCATGTTTTTGTTTTTACTTTTCATTATTATATCCCAGTTATGGAATACATAAACTGCTAAGAAAAAGCAGAAGTTATTTTTCAATTTTAAATATTACTTGTTACATAATCAGATTAGCAAACACCTACTTATTTGATTTCCTAAAAGAAGTAACCACAACATATTACTGGGTGAATGTTCATATTTCTTAAGAAGGAAATTATTTTTGAGAAGAGGAAATCTTTCAAATATTGGTATTTTTTCTGGTTATGAGCCATTTTAAAATTAAATGAAATATTATCCTTCCTTAAAAATTGACAGTTGTGATCTTCAAAGATAGATATTATCAAAATAAGAATCATTAGTGACAAGGATTGGGAGAACTGAAAGGAAAATTGAAAAGCTGGTAGTAGCCATTGATCCATTTTCCAAAGCGTAAGAAGAGAGTAAATGAAACGTTAGAGAAATCAAGGATCCAAATTGACCAGGAGGAGACAACTGAAAGTAAAACAAAGACTCATGCAAGACTGGCGTCACGGTTACCAGGCGTCCACTTCCTATGCACATTATGTTAGGCTACTGGAGGCTGAAACCCCCCAGTGAGAAGACAGTGCTTGATTGTCTGTTTGCTGAGCATCACTAACTGATAATTAAGTTCCTTATTACTATGCCAGCAACTTACAATTTAAAGTCTTCAAGGAGGCTGGTATTAAATGCTCTCACACTAGGAAGACTTGATGCGGTTTTGCTAAGCCTATAAACAGCAAAACACTAAATCTAACAGTTTGGAGGGAATCTCTACTCTATTAAAGTCTGATGAAGTGGACTGGAAACAAAATTTATCCAAAGCAAACTTGTCAAACTGAGGGAAGATGTGAAGGCGCTTCACGCGTCCACTATTCCGGCTTCGTTATGCCAAAGCACGATCTATACCAGTGCTTCTCAACTGGGGACAGTTTTGCCAGCCATGTGATTTGGGGCAATATCTGCAGTTTGGTCTGTCACAATTATGGAGGAATTGCTACTAGCTAGAGGCCAGGGATGTTGCTGAACATCCTTCAATTCACAAGATAGCCCCTCTACAATAAAGAATTATTCAGCCCCAAACGTCAATAGTACTGGTGTTGAGATTCACTGGTCTATACTAAGTAGACGGTTGGACAGGAGTCTCTCTACGGCCTTGTCCTCTCCTCCTCTACCTTATTTTTAAAATAATGTCATCATTTGTCCAAATGAAGTATTTCTTGAAACATAAAGGAGAGCTGTTCTGGCTGAAAACGCACAAGAGTCTTGGAGCTCCACTAGCTGTGGCTACTATTACCCTTTGAGATGACCCTTTTTTAAGCACAACCTCAGTGCTCTGAAGAATACAACTTAAAAAACATTGCTCTCTGACATGGGTACCAGCACTCTACCACTCCTAAAATAACTGGAAAAGAAGAGGGGATCCTTGCAGTGGTAGATATTATACCCCAGGCACAATACCCTTGGGCAGAGACAGGGATAATTTTGGTAAAAGTACGGGCCTGCCTGTAATAACAATTGTCATGACATCCTTTGTTGTTTGGCATCTTGAGAACAGGAGAAAGTCCCACCTCAGCCATGGAGAGCTATACTATAGAAATGATTTCTAAAGACAGCCGCATGTATTCTGCTGTGGTTGAGGAACAGATATGAGTAGAGCATTCAGGCAATGTCCAAGTGCAGTGAGTGGGGACAATGGAAATTTCACCATCTTCTCTGGTGGGGAGCACAAAGTCTACATAGATTTTACTTCATTGGAGAATTAACTAAAGAAGCTAAAATTTATTGAGTATTTACTATGTGACTGATATTATTTTAAATGCTTACCTTAATTGCTATTTAATCCTTATATGCTCTTTTGAAATTTTAAAAATGATACTAAAGATAATGCGATCATTGTGTGAACTGTAAAAAAATGTAATGAAGACGAACTTGCCCTAAAAGATGTTAAAAGCTATTATAACAAAAAAGAAATTAAAGCATGCAGTGACCCAGCAATACATAACACAGAGAAACTAGAAATAAACTAAAAAATAGGGGAGAATTTATTATCATAAATTTGGGATTTAAAATTAGCGAAGAAAAAATGGATTATTTTGAAAAATATTGGGACAAGTTAAGAGCTATTTGAGAAAAAATTTATGTTAAATTCCTGCATCATTTCTTATATCAAAATAAATCACAAATGGAAAAAATGTACATCTAAAAATGACAACAAAAGTATCAGAAGAAAATTTTAAAAGTTATTACCATCTTGGAGTGGGGAGGTCTGTCTGCCATGAAATACAAAAGCTAGTAATGAAAGCACAATTGAACTTGACTGCTTAAAAATTAAATCCTTTTGCACAACAAAAGTTACCATAGGAAATCAAATAACAACAAACCAACTGAGAAAAACATTTGTATCACATATTTCATAAAAAAAGAATTTCTTTAGTATATCCCAAACCAATTAGAAAATGAAGAACACCAAAATAAGAAATAGGCGAAAATACAAAAAGATATAAAGGTGCTCAATAAATATATGAAAATATGCTCAAGCTCGCTTAAAATTAAAGAAATACAACTTAAAACTACACAGGAATACAAATGTTTACCTATAAGGGAACCAGATAATGAAAATTGCCAAGGTCTATTATCAATGAGGGGAAATTGCACCTTCACATACACTTTAGGGTTCTGAACTGATGCAACTTTTGGAAAGGCAATTTGAAAATAACTATTAACATTTAAACACACTTGAATTTGTTGTTGTTGTTTTTTGGGGTTTTCTTTTAGTGAGGAAGACTAGCTCTGAGCTAACACCTGTGCCAATCTTCCTCTATTTTGTATGTGGGATGCTGCCATAGCATGGCTTGACGAGCAGTAGGTTCACGCCTGGGATACGAACCTGTGAACCCCGGGCTGCCAAAGTGGAGTGTCTGAACTTAACCATTACACTACTGGGCGGGCCCCTAAACATACCTGCCTTTTGATCAGCAGTTCCATGTCCAGGAATTTCTCCTACATATATATATGTTCACTTCATTGCACAAAAATACAAGAGAGTGCTAACAAAAGCATAGTTTGTGACAACAAATACTCAAACATCATCAATACCACACTGGTTAAAAACATTATGGTACATCCATACACTAGAATAGCATACAGTTCTTAGGAAGACTGAAATATATCCATGTTCATCGGGTCTTTGTTTTGTTTAAATGCCTAGAACAGTAGGCACCAAGAAGCCTCTTAATAAATATTTGTTGAAGTGAGTAGATGACCCTCATTCTAAGCGTGTTGCAATGGAGAGTAGTATGAAGCAACGATCCTAAGTTTTAAAAAAAAATGTTCCCCCCAAGACACTCACACACTCACAGACAGATTTCTGGAAAGAGAGACAAGAAACTGTTTGCAGTGGTGTGTTTTCTGTAGTGGAATGAGGAGGAGGAAGCAGGGCCAGACCTAGGGTGAGGTGTGTGAGGTACCTAGGGTACAAATTTGAGGAGGCACCCTGAGATTGGGTGCCTCGCTAAACTGTGTGCTCTGGGCAGCTCACTTGCCTCACCCTATTACCGACCTGTGGGGAAGGGAACTTTACTGTCATTTCTCTATTTTTCAATTCTACATAAGTATTTTCCATGAGAAGGTAAATGTAATTTTGGAATTAACAAGAAAATAAATTACTCGATAAAACTAGAATTTAAGAATAGAGATTTCATGGTACAAAAGGACTGATGGTGACATTCAAGCACTTTAAAAATAGAATCAAGAATAACTGTCCTAAATATGCTACAAAACTGACTTTAAATTTCAATAAATATTATTGAAAGAGAGGATATGTTAAAAACGACAATAACTCAGGTCTATACCACCAGATAACATTAAAAAGTGCTAAAAAATGTTGGGAGTGGTAGTAAGATGCACACTCATTTATTAAACAAATAAAAGCAGAAGTAAAGCATGGTTGGTATTTTAAATTTCAGGAAAAAAATAGAGGAAATTGAAGATTCTCTTCTTTTAGTGAAGGCACAATCCATGCTGACAATGTCCATGGAGAATAGCAAATAAGAGTTTCAAAATCAATTAAGCAAAAATTGTTATATTTACAAGGAGTGATAAACACTGCTTTTGGTAGAAAACTTGGCCTTACCTCTATTAGCCTCTGATGGTCCAAAATGTATACACTCATATATACGTACACACATACAGAGATAACACAAGAGATATAGGTACTTGGATACTATGTTCATAAAGTTTAAATGTGCATTAAAACAAACATCATGCAGGCTTTTGTCAATCACCTGTGGAACTTTAAAAAATAAAACTAATTGTAAGCTAAGTTACAAAGAAAAATTAATAAAATCCCCAAAATAGGAACTGTAAAGGCAAGTTTCTTTGACAACAATGCAATGAAATTTGAAATCATGTTCACAAGCTTAGATAGAAGCAATTAGGGTTACTTTGAAATTAAATAACAACAACAAAAACTTTTAGCTAAAGGCAAATGCCCATCTACAAGTATGGAGTATTTATAAAATAAGAAAAATGAGAACAAAAATTCTCCAAATTTGTTAATTGTAGCCAAAACTGTTCTCAGAAGGAAAGATTTTGTGTTAAATGGTTTCATTATTTTAAAAAAAGCAGAAATAAAAATAAATGACTAATCACATCTCAAGGAGTTTGGGAAAAACAAAACACACCTAAAAAAGGCATGAAGAAGGATATGATGAAGAATAAAAATAGAAAGAAAATTAATAGAAAAACAGAATCAGAATCAATTCAAAAATAAAATGATAGTCCCTTTAAGACCAAATTTCTTACAAATATAACTAAGAGAAAAGGCACAACACAAATTTTAAAAATAGGAATTAGATATTTGATATCACAAAAAGTATAGAGGGAATAGATTACAAAAGATATTATGTAGCATTCTATGAAAATACATTAGAAATTTGAATGACATAGATTATTTTTCTGAGAAAAATTTAACATTCAAAATTGGCTGAAGAAATAGAAAACACTAATTTCTTTCATAAAAAATAATCAAAACTTTTTCTTCCGAAAAGCTTTGAGCCATGTGGTTTTACTGTTAGGAGTTAGGTCAAACAAACAAACAAAAGAATTCAAATTATACATAAACACTTTTCTGGAATATAGAAAAAGCCAACTTAACTTTGAGTTTTAAAAAAATCTATTCAAAATAGTATTTAAAAAATTATATTCTTTAAGAGGATGAAAAGAGAAGCCACAGACTGGGAAAAAATATTTGCAAAACACATATCTGACAAAGGACTTGTGTCCAAAATTTACAAAGAACTCTTAAAACTCAACAATAAGAAAACAGTCCAGTTAAAAAGTGGGCAAAATATTTGAACAGATACCTCACCAAAAAAGATGTGCAGACAGAAAATAAGCGTATGAAAAGATGCTCAACCTCACATGTCATTAGAAAATTACAAATTAAAACAACAATAAGACACCACTACATACCTATTAGAATAGCTAAATACGAAACACTGACAATACCAAATGGTGACGAGGATGTAGAACAACAGGGATTGCCACTCACTGCTGGTGGTGTAGCCGCTTTGGGAGACAGTTTGACAGTTTTCTACAAAGCTAAACATAGTCTTACCATATGATCCAGCAATCATGCTCCTAGATACTTACCCAAATGAACTGAAAACCTATTTCTACACAAAAACCTGCACATGGATGTTCATAGTAGTTTTACTCATAATTGTCAAAACTTGAAAGCAGCTTAGATGTCCTTCATAGGTGAACTGATAAACTGCCGTCCATCCATACAATGGAATACTATTCAGTGATAAAAACTAAATGAGCTATCAAGTCATGAAAAGACATGGAGGGACCTTAAATGCATATTTCTAAGTAGAAGAAGCCACTCTGAAAAGGCTATATACTGTATGATTCCAACTATATGACATTCTGGAAAAGGCAAAACTATGGAGACAGTAAAAAGATAAGTGTTTGCAGAGGTTAAAGGAGGTAGGGGGGAGGGATCAGTGGGGGAGCACAGAGGATATTTAGGGCTTGATATTTGGATATTTGCTTTGATACTATCATGGTGGACACAAAACAGTATGTGTTTGTCAAAACCCATAGAAGGAAACATCACAAAGACTGATCCCTAATGTAAACTATAGACCTCAGTCAATAATTTTTCAATACTGGTTCATCAATTCTAACAAATATAGTACACTAATATGACATGTTAGCAACAGGAGAAACTGTAAACGTGGAGAGAAGAAGTATATGAAAACTATCTGATTTGTATTTTCTGCTCAATTTTCTACTGTATTTTCTGCTCAATTTTTCTGTAAACCTAAACTTTATCTAAGAAAATAAATTCTATTAACTAAAAAATTACATTAAATTCAATATCCAGTGTCCATAAATAAAGTTTTATTGGAAAAGAAGAATAAAACCCTACATACATAGAAAGCACACTCATAAGTAGAGTTGCAAAAATCCCAAAATACACAAGCAAACCAATTTGGACAGTTTATTGAAAAAATCAATCAAAAAGCATTTTACCTGGAATGCATCTCAAAATGTATACACATAGCATACCATGTAACTTAATTTTATTTATAATAATAATTTTGGTTGATGGCAAAACTGCATTTGGAAGGAAACATTGACATCCATTCCTAGTTAAGTCTCAAAACAAAATTAGGAATAGGAGTATACTTCCCAACAAAATTATTAATATTAGATCAAGAGTCAACATCATACTTAATGGTTTTTGGAAAGTGTGTTTTACAGTCTTCGTTTCAAAAGATTTCATAGTAGATATTTCTTGGGGTGTCTTCTCAACTCATGATAATCCCCCTTTTTCTAGAAACAGCCCTTGAGACACAGGAATGGACCTCCAGGTATTATGTCTACCATCTGACCTTGACCATTGCTGACTGATCCAGGGATGGACACCTGACCCTAGTGTGGCTGATCAGGTTTCCTGTTCTGAGAATTTGAAATTTGGGGTTGAGAAACAGAGACTGGGGAGTAGTTGGAGCTCAGCTTTATTACTGACAGTGCTTGACACAGAGCCTCCCAGAATTCCTCTGTATTCTCCTTCCTGAGTCTTGGTTATTAACTCTTCCTTGGATTCTAGTACATTCTTCTTTCTCCTTAAATGTGTGAGATTTGTTTTTGGAGCTTGCAAACAACGACAAAAAACCTCCAGTAACACAAACCCTAATAGCTGTTTCATGGTGAAAATGGAGGGATGTTGATCAGTGAACAATTTGTTTGGGAACTTAGGCTAAGCAAACTTATAGAGCTCTTTTTATTTTGGAACTTCTCAGAGTCAATGCTGCGTCACATTGTGAGTCTCTAGGAGAAAGCTGTTGTACGCAATTTCACAACTTTATTCGACCACAGATTTTTTTTTTGGCAGGTACTTTAAAAAGACTAGTGTGCTGGACAACATACTTTGGGAAATACTTCCCTAGTGGTACTCTTAACAAACCAGCATCATCATCCCTTTGATTTAATATGGTTCTGGAAAGCCTTGGCCTATTCACACAGCATCTACAACCATCTATTAGTAGCTGCAATGAGAAGGGAAATCCACTCAAAACAGCAGCAGTAACAGCAACAATAATGAAAACATAAGACCCCTTAGGTTCCTTTTTACTCCAAGTTGGTGGATTTCTTAAGGGAAACACTTATTCATTACTATTGTACCCTGGAAGCATACCTAGTCCACAGTGGGTCCTTCATAAATAAATGAATAGATATTTCCTTTTAATTTCCTTGAGATTAAGATAGTTTATGGTTATTGTCTACTTTGTAAATCATATTATTCTGGAAGATACAATCAAATTGAAGAGGCTGGTTATGTATCAGGTAGCTTTTGATTATATAATTGCTTATCTTAGAAAATTGTGTTATAAAACAGGAAGCATACAAAAGAGAATATTCATCCAGTCACATTGCCACTGCTGTTTTTCCTTCTGTTGTCACCACCAGTGAAAGAGGAAGAATGAATTGCTGCTCCAATGACTGAGTACTCGAGCATCCCAGACTTCTCCCTTTCCTCTCTCCTACTCTATTTCCTTACTCCATTGAACCAGATGCATTGTTTTGTCACAGAATTACCTGCTTCTGTGAAGAACCTCATTCATTCACAAGGTTATCATAGTTACTGTAATTATGGGGAACATGATTCTGCACAGCCTGACCATTTTATATTTTAAATCTTAGCGGAGGCTAAACTCCTAATTGAAACTGAGTCAAGTGTCTCTTCTCTGGAATTCTGGACTTGGTGAAAAGAAAGGAGAGAAGGAGGGTGAGAGGGAGGAAAAGAGAAGAGAGAGAGAGGTGTATGTCTGGAGAAACAGAGGCTATTTTGTAGACAGAGAATGATAATGCACAGAGAAGAGCACAATAATGAAATAGAGTAGAAGTTCTGATAGTGTTCAAGTGTTTGATCGTGATTATCCCTGAGATGCAGACATGCACCTTTCTCTTAGTTCTGGGAGACAAATCCATATTTTTATAATAAACGTTCAAATTGGATATCTGTCACTTGCAACCAGAGTCTTGGACAATACACTTAAAATATCACTTGGAGAAAATTACACTTGCAAGGCTGTTATATTCACCTGAGGGAGTCTATAAATAGATTAGAAAAACAGCAAGGAGAAATCATAGATGTTTTGGATTTTGAAGGGACCATCAAGAGCCAAAGTCTGGAGAGATAAAGTGATTTGGCCAATTACCAACATCAGCTTGCCAAATAGTCTGGCTCTTAATGCTCTTTACTCTTTATTGCATTGCTCAATTTCTTGTTTCATTTCCTTTTGGTCGGCTAGCTCATTCTTTGGTCCAGTGTCTTTGGCCCACTGTTCTTCTGCTGATTCTCAGATACATTTCACATATTCCCTTTCCTTGGCCCTGCATTCAACCACTAGCTTCAGGTTAAAACTACTTCCTTAGTGTGCCCTGGACTCATATATAACAGTTCTCTAATTGCTCTCTTTCTTTACTGGGTGAAAGTCACCTTGATGAGCTTCCATGAAGGGAGTTTCCAATAGTTGCATTAGTTTGACCTCAGCACTGTGACAACAGAGCAAGGGAAGACATGAGAGATAGACTCAATACAATCAGATGTCATTTAAATATTTATAGGAATTGTGGCTTTGCCTATAGAAAGAATATGAAAACAATTCAGAAGGAGAATGAAACCTTACCTAGCTACACTGAATATGAATCAACCTGGGTGGGTGCTGCAAACTCAAATCAGACTACAAAATTAGGTAATATGATATTTGAATCCAAGGCTCTTGGACAGCAAGACAACTCATATTTGAAAGGCAAGAAATTGGAACACTCAGAGGTCTGGACTTGGCTTAGCATTGGCTGCTAAGCCACATTGCATGTTATAGGCTGAATTGGCCCCCCCAACATTCACAATTAAAGCCCTACCCCCCAGTACTTCAGAATGTTACTATACTTTGAGATAGGACCTTTAAAGAAGTAATTAAGGTAAAATGAAGTCATTAGGGTTTACTCTAATCCAATCTGACTGGAAGAAATTTTGACATATGGAGAGACACGAGGGATGCCTGCACAGAGGAAAGACCACGGAAGACACAGTGAGAAGGCGGCCATCTGCAAGCTAAGCAGAGAGGCCTCAGAAGAAACCAAACTTGAGGACACCTTGATTTTGGACTTCCAGTCTCCAGAACTGTCAGAAAATAAGTTTCTGCTGTTTAAGCCTCTCAGTCTGCGGTATTTTTTTAATGGCATCCTAGCAAACAAATACATCTCATATCTCAACTCAAATCTCCATTCAGCATTTCCTACCAGTAAATTCAGTTCAGAAGCTAATGTAAAAATCACTTGTGATGATTTAATTAATTTTCTTTGTGTCTTAAACCTTGGTATTAAATATAGGAATAATCTGTAAATATATTAAGTATTTTTAAATACCTATACTTAAAATATTTAAAATAGTTAAACCTTTAAGAAAAACTAGAACATTAGAGAATAGAGTATCTAATAGGTAAGCCATACTATTCTAACTGAAAATGTGATATTTGAATAAAATTCAGGCATGACCTTAAATTGAAATTTTATAAATTTGTAAACCATATTGAAATATCTAAGAGAACATGAGTTATTATAAGGTTAATTTATTGAATTTACAAGTTATTTAAATATATATGAAAGCTTACTTAGTTGGCAATTTGAAATTACTAGAAAAGTGAATCTAATAAAGTTCATAAGTAAAATTTAAAATGTTTAAAGGAATTTAGTTAAACTATAGAAGGACTCATGAAAGTGGTTGTTAAAATTTCATCAAATCTATAGAAAGAACAATAAGATTTATACATTGTACTTAAAGTATAAGGAGCTATGAGTTTGAGCTTATAAATATTTATGTCAAACAATCTCAGACTTACAGAAAGACTTAGAAAAAGTACAAGTACAGAGAAGTTGCAAGTACAGCTCAAAGACCTTTTCCCTCTGAAATATCTATAAATAATTTGCTAACATGATGCCCCTTGACGCCCAAATGCTTTAGTGTAATTTTCTACAATCAAGGATGTTTTCTTATATAACCACAACGTAATCCTCAAAATCAGGACACAAACAATTTTACATCACTATCACGTAATCCTCAGAAACCATTCAATTTTCACCAATTGTCCCCAAATTCCCTTGAGAGGATAAGGATACAGCTCAGAATCACGTGCTGCGTTAGGTTGTCATGTCTCTCTAGTCTTCCTCAGTCTTTTCTTATACTTTCATGATCTTGACACTTTTGAAGATCTCAGACCAGTTATTTTGTATAATGTCTCTGGATTTGGGTTTGTCTGACTTTTCTCTTGATTAGATTCAGGTTATGCGACTTTGGCAGGATTATTACAAAAGCAATGCTTTGTTCCTCTGTTGCATCTCATTCGGTGGGGAACAAATTCAGTTTGCCTCATTACTGATCATATTCTCTTTGATCACTTCCTGAAAGTAGTGTCTTCCAGGCTTTTCCATCAGTCTCTCTGTAATTAATAAGCATTTTGTGGGGAGATACTATGTAAATGTCCCCCTCCTCCTAAAACCTTCAATTTACTCACTTATGTAGATCAGTATGGACTAATGGTTTCCTATTTCATGCCTGTTGTTATCATTATCTATTTTGATGCCCAAACTGTCCCAGATTTGGCCTGTGGGAAATCTTTCAAGGTGAATTCTGAGTCCTTTTGATAAATCTCCCTCAGTTTTCAAGATCTTCTTTGTTTTCTAGCACAAAAAGATGTTCCAGACTCTTGTGTTTTCGCTGCCTCAGTGCTTGGATCAGTCATTTTTCCAAGGATCCTTGCTTCCTTTTGGTGGAAAATGGTATTGAGAAACTAAGATGTAGGAGTGTGTGCTCACTGATACTGGATGTTGCTGCTCTGAGGCCCTCTTAGTGGACAGAGCAAGGGAATATGTATGAATACACACATTAACATATATTCTGTATTTGTCTTATATATGGAAAATGAGATCACAACAATGCATCCAGTGCTAATTTAACACCAGTCTACTCATCCTGATTGAGACCTGCCGCCTTGTGCCAGGCTATCACCTGTCCCATGAATACATCCTTCTCACACCATTGGACCTCTGACATCCTGCTCTGCGCTTTCCCATCCACACACTGAGCAGACGTCCACCTTGCGTGGCCCCACTTAATGGACTGTTTAGAAAGGGAAGAGAAGAGAATGGGAAGGAGAAGAGGAAGAACCAAATATTAATTTTAAATCACACTGGCCTCTGAATAACATCTTTTTTGCACGAATGCCACCTGCAGAGGCACATTATGAAAATGTGTTCTTTTCTCTTATGAAGTCCTCAATTCTCTAAAATTTTCTGATTTTCTTTAGATTTCATTTTCTCAGCTTCATTGTCATGGGGTTCATATTGTCCAGGCACATAAACGTGTCAAATGCTTCCATTCATTTTATGCATTATCTCATGGGATATTTCAGATTTTACTTACCCATTTAGTGCTATAAAAACCTTTTATATTTATATTTCCTTCTGCCTGGCCTCCAATTTGAGAACTCTTATCAATATTCAATGATTTTAGGAGATAGCACTGCCACATGGCATAAGGTTTGGTCCACTATATTTGGCAACAGCAGGACCTGGAAAATTTTTGTTTTGGAAAATCTGAGCTACAAAATGTCACTAATTACTGTATTTTTGAAGTAGCAACAAGATTTTCTCTCATGAACTGTGGCAATCAGCTTCAGTGTTTAGGGGGAAAAATTAGAAAAACCTCAAATCAGATTAAGAGACTATTTGTGCCACAAAAAGACAGTCAAGATTACACTTTTCTTTCTAATTTCTTTATTAACTTTTATTATTCCAATTTGCCTTCCAGCTACAGGACTAATTTATTATTTTAATTTGCTTCTGGTTACAGGATTCATTTAAATTCAGCAACCCATTAGAGAACCATCTAACATGTTGGCAGTTAAGTCTTTCTTCTGGAAATGTGGTCAAAAATGACAGCTTGTATGTAGAGCTGTGTCTGGATAGGGGTTCTAGTAGAGTTGTCACCTGGTTGAGCCTAAAATACATAAATCATATTGTTAATCAGTCTAGTCCATGCAAATAATTGGCATTAAATGAATTTTCTTCTTGCTTCAATATTGTAGCAAACGAAACTAAAGAGGCTGTGGCCATCAAGATATTTCCACGTTTCCCCCCAAGTACTTTTTCCTAACAACAGTGATAATTCCAATCAAGACTTTGAGGCCCTAGATTGTGGCAATCCTAAAAATATCTAGGATCAAAGCAGTGTCCCCGGCTCACGGTTGTCTAGTCTCTGCTGAACCCCATGGGTCACTAACTCTGCAGAATTCCCAGTGAAAGGCTTTGCAAGCTCATGTAATTTTAAGTTAATAAATCAGAAGAATCCTATCTTGATTTCAAGTTGTCAAATAAAATGTCTCGAGTTTGGAATTAATTCAGACTGGTAGAAGTACCCATATATGGCGGGTTTCATGAAAAGCTTCCTATCACTTTCAAAACTATTTGCTCTGCTTTTTTTCCCCTTCAAATTATAATCCTTGAAAAAAGATTTGTTCCTTTTACCTTTATTCAGGATAGTCTATCATACTGACAGGCTCCTAGGGACTCCTATGGGAACAAGTGTTCACTAATATGGTAACGATAAGAGAGAAGAGAGAGATACTAAAAGAGCTGGACAATATCTATAATTGGAAAATATTAGTCATTAGGCCTTTTCTATATTTGATGCTACTTGCTGTCTCTTCATTTCTCGTAGCAAGAGACGATGAGAAATTTAGAGCTGGGATTAGAGAAGATTTGGTATTGCCTCTTCCCCTGAGCACTCAATTTCTTGTGCTAGGGAGAGAGAATATATTGGACCCATCTTTAATAAACAGAGTGAGTAAAATTATAAGACTTTGAAATGGGTCAAAGAAAAAGAGTGAGTGTCCTGAGTGGCTCACCCATCCAAGTTTTTTCTGCTTTTCATTTTTTGGTGCTATTTTACAACTATTCAAGTTGTAGAAAACTGATAATAACACAAAATATTTTTATCTACAAAGATGCAAATTAACTGTGCCCAGTGGAATGCGATTAATTATTCCTTTTTGCTCTGTATTGGGGCTTGCTTTGCATCTATTTGCAAATTAATTTCAAATTTTCTTATTCCCTATATATGTTCTGCTTTTTGAATTTTCCTTTGAACTGCTTATAATATCTTACTGGTTCCCTCTATAATTAATAAATTAAGTAAAATCTTTGGCACATTTATTTCATATCTGTATGAAAGTCACGATTATATCCTTTTTAGAAAAATTACCTTGTGAACATTTTGGAAGTTCCACGCAACGCCCAATGGATTCACCTGATGGCTGAGTAACCTGTGTTGCTGGAGGAGTGTTGTACCTCATGGATGACTTATACCCAAGAATTTCTTCTCTTGGCTCCAAGAGGTAAATTCTCAGTAGCAATGGAACTTTCACTTTCCTGATCCTCTGTTTCTTTATATATTTGCCATTTTACTATCTTTGTGTTTTGCTTTTGTTTTTGGAACCTTTTCAATCAACAAATTGTTCCCCATTGGTGACAGTAATGATTCGGAATTTGGTTTTATGGTTTAAACTTTGTGATCTCTGTAAATGGATTAATAGATTATAGAGATTTATTCTGTCTTGGGTGAGAGACAACAGAGAATCTGATTTGTTAGCATTTTATTCTCTTTGTTTATTTTGAGCTCAAATTAAGAATCTTGTGCCCACCAGGAAAGAGAACAACTTTTGGATATATGGACAGATAATTTTTTGTCTTTTCTTTTGACCTGTGGCTAATGTCTAGATCTGAAGCTACAAGCTCTCTATGTATAGAGTCTGTGTGTATATGTGCTTATGACCTGGAAAGACCTTTTCATCTTTTTGTATGAGTATATAATATTTTCCTGAGAAGGGAACTAGTAAATTAAAAAAGTCTCCTAAATTAAAGGAAATCTGTTTCGATTGGCCTGTAGAATTCTTAGGTAAATAAGTTCTTCTATAAATCAAATATTAATAAAATTCCAAGAAAATGAGGAAATTAAAGTTTTGATACTTTAAATGTGCTAGACTTAAAAAGTTATTCTTACAGAAACTCAGAAGTGTTTTGAAAATTTAAGTTCATGTAATTAAGGCAAATTTTTGGTAAATCAAACTACTGAAGTAATTTTGGTTTAATACAAACAGCTTGTTCTCTGATTTATCAGTGTTAGTTATAATATAAGCATACTTATTTTCTACTTGGGTTTGCTTTTCATAAATTTATGCAGGTATACTGATCAAATAAGCCGACATTTAAGATAATGAAAAATGTAAATCTGTATTCAACAAAATCAAATCATTATTCTGACAACTTTATTTCAATAGTGATTATGTTTTTTAGCATGTCACCTTGAATATAAGTCCCAAGATCTTCAGGTAACATAAAGCCTTAGACTACTATTAAGTTGAATTATATAATGAATGTTCATTTGATATCTAGATAATTTCTAATTAAGAATACTGAAAGTCTGATGTCTAATTATTAGGCATAATTCTAAGTTTATGTACTTTTGCTTATCTCTCATGGAAACTTCCTACCTTTGCACCATGTTAATGTGCTCATTTTGTCTCTTTAAAAAGGTATGTGTGTGAGGGGTTGGCCCCATGGCTGAGTGGTTAAGTTCGCGTGCTCCGCTGAGGAGCCCCGGGGTTCGGATCCTGAGTGCGGACATGGCACCGCTTGTCAGGCCACGTTGAGGCGGCATCCCATATGCCACAACTGGAAGGACCTGCAACTAGGATATACAACTATGTACCAGGGGGGATTTGGGGAGATAAAGCAGAAAAAAAAAAACCAGAAATTAAAAAAAAAAAAAAAAAGGTATGTGTGTGACTGTAGAAAGTTGCAATATGAGCTTTGCTAGACTGTTAAAATGCTTTTGGAAGACAGACAGTTGTTAATTACCTACCTCTAGTTTTCTCTATGAAATAGGAGTTACTTTGGTTAAAAGTCACAATTAATGTGAATGGTTGAGATTACACTATGAGTAATAGGGACACGTTAATACCATGGTCTGTGTGCTTTTGTGTTCCAAAGAGAAAGTAGTTTTGTCCTAGAGTAGGGGTATGTACAGTAGTGGTTTTCAGGCCTTTCTTTTTGTTCCTTCTCAGGAACCCTGTACAATCTTGGGACTTGCTGAGGACCCCAAAGAACTTTCATGTGGGTTATAACTATCAATATTTACCATATTGGAAGTTGAAATTGAGAAATTTTTCAATACTTACTGATTCATTTCACCACAGCAACAACGAATATGCATTGAAATGCTAACAGAAACAACATCTTAGTATTAACATAAAAATTATTTTGAGCTCATGAATCCCCTAAGAATTGCTGTGATATAAAGAAGCAAAATGAAGGGCAAATTTGGAAGTAAACTTTGCATGCCTTGGTTTATAGTACTTGAGTCTAAAATGAAGAGATAAAATGAGCTAAAATTTTAGTAAGTTTGTGCCATCTTAAGGGCTTGCTTTCTTGGGTTACTGGTTAATTCCTTTGCCTACTATAAGAAAGACTTTTCTTTCCTTTTTTTCCCTTAACCTTTTGTGTAATCTGTCTAGGTAGCAAATATTCTGTGTCTTACAAGAATAATTTCTTGTGCTTTATGTTGGATTTATTACATCCTTGATTAAGAAAGAGAAAAAAATAAGAAAAAATAAAAGAAAGCAAAGAACAGAGATTCCTCACATAAAGAGCTAAAGATTTTTACAATCGTGTTAATGTCTATGTCTATTTTTAAATGTTTTATTATTTTAAATGTTTATTTAATTAGTTGACCCAGTATTATTTCTCTAGCACCCTGACCCTATCTTAATCAAGTGTCCAAATACCTTCTGATGATTTTTTAAATTTTTGCCTTTCAATAATTGGATTCTAAGTATAGAAAAAATTAAATAAGACTTTCAAGATATCTTTTATGTCAAAAACCACCTTTGAGATTTCCCAGAGGGTCCCTGGAAAAATCACAAAGATTTATTCTTTCACCTTTTAAAAGAGGTGCTGGGAATAATCAGGTTTGTCTGTAGAATTCTCTGTGAACAGTCGTCAAATCAGAAGAGGTGCTCACCTTTACCTAGGTAAATTTGTATAGATACAATATTATTAACATAAATATTTCAGAAATTTTGTATGCTTTATGAGAAGTCCCTGGAGTTATGTCATTGCCCTTGCTGTCTCATACCATGGTTTTACCCTCAGGGAAAACACTGATTGCAGCTCTCAAGTATATTTCCATCAGGTTTTCCTATCTTTATCAGAGTTCTGGAAACAGCAGGATAATGTTATCAGTGACAATTTCAGCTAGTTTTTAAAAACACAAATGTTTAGGTCTTACTGCAAACTTACTAAATCTCTTTACTTGATATTCTTGGTATAGACAATTACGTCTCAGGATTATTTTATGTCCTAGGTCAAGATTCTTTTGCTCTATAAAATAGTTTTCATCTATTTCTTGAATCAGATAGAGTGTTTGCAGACTTCTTTTAAAATAAATTTAATCATTATCCTTAGATGGTTTCTCTAATTTGGGGATGGGGGCAGGGAATGGCTTTATTATCTTTGTTTTGCATGCCACAGAAAGAACTAAACTTCCTTGTCTGTTGTATTGTTCTTATTATGAACCCACATCAGACTGTTCACATTTGAAAATTATTCGTAATAAACCATTCATAGCCATTTTAAGTCCTTATCATCTACAGATAGTGTTGTTTTACTCTGATGCTTCCCTGAAGTCTCTCTTCTAGATTATAGAGGAGAATTTGTGTCTTCAACAAAGAGGAATAGTCTCAGAATCTTGTGGAAAAGGACTATACCAGGTACTTCAACTAGTGACACTTCAAATCTGAGATGGCGTAGATTAGATAACTTTCAGATTACACCAGGAGTGGACTGAGTTAGGATTTACAGGACCTGTTTTAGGCCAAATGGGAGGACTGCTAACCCAAGATCCAGTGTAATATTGTTGATATTCCAATATTCTGGAATATTATTGATCTTCTTTTAACACTCTATTTTCGAGATACACAAGAACACCCTTTCTCTTTCTCATTAAGCAATGTGTAACCCATAGCAATTTAGTAGACTCTGCTTTTGTAAACTGAAATGAAACCTTTTTAAATGATATCTGATTCTCACTTATTCCTCTAGGATTCAGAAATTTATAGTAAGTCTCCTTACTTTCCATGACCATTTAGCTATTTGCATAGGTTCAATAAGCAGCTGTCATCCTTTCTACCAGAATGTAATTGTACAAATTGTAAAACCAAGGCCTTGCCTGGGATGTCATATTTGAAAACAATGCTAGTTTAATCAGGTAGGAACAGCCACTCTTTAGGGATTAAGTTTGAATTTACTTATGGAAGCAATCCCTACAAAGTGCTGGCTTATTTCTTGGCTTAAAAAATCCAAGAATATTATATATTATACGTAAGTAATCTTAGGATATTTGGGGAACATTGAGAATAGAGGAATTTACCCAAATTTTAGGTATTTCAAGTGAAATATGGTGGAGAGCATTTATTTCTTTGGCTTGGGTTCCTAGCCTCAGGTCAACAAATAATGGAGGATTTTAAAAATCCAATTTGAGACTCCTCGTGAAAACTTCCAGGCACAATTTAATTTATTATTTGTTCAAAGTTGTATGGCTTTAGAATTTACAAAGGAAACTTAAGGTGTCCTATATGGTAAAATAACACTTTTACTGCATCTATGTAAACAATCAGGCAAATCTAATGAGGCGCCTTATTTTATAAGAATAATCTTTCTTTGAAATTATTATGATATAAAGAGGGGAGGAGACTGTCAGGGAAAGTTGTGAGGGACTTTGAAATGGGCAAAAATCAAACAGTAGCTATCTTGACTACTCAGTCGTCTAGGTTTTCTCATCTTCCATTGATATTACAACACTGTAAGTTGCAGAAATCTGATAAGAATGCAAATAATTCTTGTCTGTATAAATGCAAAGTAGTTATATTCGATGGCATGCAACTGATTTTTGCCTTGATTTTGATAGACCAGTTTTGCATCTATTTGTAAATTCATTTCAGAATTTCGTATTCTCTTTGTATGTCTCTGCTCTTTGAAGTCCTCTTTGAACTAATCATAACATCTTACTGGTCCCACATTAATTAATGAGTTAAAAATCCTTGACACATGTTCATTTTATGTCTATAGGAGAATCATGATTCTACCTTATTTTAAAAATTATTCCTTAACAATAGATAACAAGAATGCTAAAAACAATCTCACATATGCAACAACAACAACAAACAATGCAGTTGGTTGAGAAAATTCAGCACTTAGAAAACAGAAACTGTACACATCTGCTGGGGTGGTGAATGGTTAAGAAGAGTCATGGGAGTTGACTACGTGTTCAACTGTTGAGACCCAGAAGAAATCATGCTCTCTTTGAATTAGAAATAATCCCTTAACTGAGGTCTTGAACCTACAGTGACTCCGTGCCTGACTCGTGTGTTTTCTGGTGCCTGCTTCTTTGTCAATAGTATCAGTTCTTTGAAATTATAGAGGAAACAATTATTTTGTTTTGGTTCAATCATTTCATTCAGCCAGGAAACTAACTTTCCACTCTTTTCCCATATTCCTTGTCCTGATTCATGACAGTAAATTTTGTGAAAAAGTGAGCATGAATTGGAGGTAAACCTCTCTTCCTCAAATTTCTCCATTCTCATCTCCCTAGCCTGTAAAAGAGACCCTTACCTTTGGCGTGATTGTTTGCTTAGGATGCCCTTCTAAGTAGAAGCTTAAAACCAGCAATTTTTCTTTGTCGTGTATGTTTTACTGGGATATGTACTTTTATTTTCACTGCAGATATTCAACTTGGATGGTGAAGGGTTATCATTTATACTTTCTTATTACTAAGCATTGATATACATATAATAATTCAAAATCATATATTTAATTTTTTTCTTTCCCCCAGCTTACCTTCCCTGTGCTACACTTCATATGAGAGTTCATACATTGGACACTTAACAACAATGTGTTTATCTCTAGGGGTTGTTCCATAAGACTGCATATAAAATTAAAGTCAGTTTTCCAGGTCAAGAGGAGGGCATAGCATTTAAGTTTGGGGAGTTTTAATTCATAAACGCCAAGCTCTGTTATGTAATTTTTAATGTATTCCTCAAGGCCATTGATTTTAACAGCAGTTAGTTGAGTAAATCTCTAATTTCCATGTGGTGGATTTTCAGTTCAGGTACACCAGGTGATTGCCCAGGGGAGAAAATGTTTTAAAAACTTCTTAGTATGTGGGTGTTTTAGGGCTATAATCAACCAAACATTCAGTAATTTGGGCGGCAAAACCAGAAAGCTGGCAAGGTCTCAGCTTTACTTAACAACTGTGACTGCGCCGTAGTTAAAAGCAATGTTTACAAGAGGCCTCTGAGGAAAATCCAGGAGCCAAAAAGTGGTAGTGATGATTCGGTAAGTGTCCCCTGCACCGTTAATTCAAGTTTGCATGGAGTTTGAGGGAGAACTGCCAGAGACTTTGAAGAATCCATAGCCTGGCTTAAACTATTCTATTCCGTATGCTTTTTTATTTTTTGACGACCAGTAGGAAATATACCCGGACCCTGTAAAAAGACAGATTATAAAATTGAGAACCTCCACTGGGAGGGTGGAGCTTCAAGACATTAAATTTGAACCGGCTGTGGAAAGGATGTAGGAATGTTATGGGCCTCCATTTTGAGAAGAGCAATTTCAAGCCTTTGACAGGCTCCCTCTGATTTTAATATCTGCATGGCAAGGGAAATTAAGACCAGTCAATGAACTAGGGGGCAGCATTAAGGGGGCAATTAACACCTTTCCCACTAATAGGAGCAAGTGCTGGGGTGGGGGTCGCTTGGGAGGAACAGAACAGAGGAGAGAGGAGCTATGAGAAGATACTATTGGACACTTCCCCTAAATTAAAACAACAATGATAAAAACCCACTAAAGGCAAAAACGTGTTTTTCTTGGTAGAAGTTACTTTTCATTTTAAACCTTGTTCACCTAGATATTCTTTTGCTCCTAGAAAATGAAAGTAGAATTTGCCATTTTTTTTGACATCTGTATAATATTCAATAATGACTACACGTTTATTTAAAAAATAATAAAATAATTGCTTCTCTCATTCACCCATGGACCTAACACATTGTCATTGTCCTGGACACCCCAGGTCAGAACTCCAAAGTTCAGTAAAGAACCCCCAGGGTTAATTCACTGACCAAGGAGAGAAAAGCACCAGAGTTAATTACTCTGGTAATTTTCAGCTAAAAATAGCGTTAGCTCTACCGTATGTTTCTAGTGCCTAAGATCCTAAAATATTTTAAACTTAACCTCAAAATTTTCCAGGATTATTTTTGGCCCTAATATTCATTTCTTTAAAAAATATTTAATATTCAATTTATTCATTCCACCGATGTTTACTGAGCACCTATGATACGCTAGCACGGGAGACAAAATGGTAAAACGACCGGAAAGGGTCCCTGCCCCATGCTTCAGTTTATGCTTTACAAGTCTCCGTCACACAGAGTGTTTCATTTGAGCCTTCAGACAAACCTACCTGACAAAGCGATTCTTGATAAGGCAGTGATAGCAAGAGTGCCAATCACCACCCCCACTCTATGATGATCCAAATAAGTGAGGAAAAACAGCAGCAATTTATCAGCGGAAGCATCTAATGTGGTCGGTCACGTGGAGGTTATCCAGAAGTCTTTGGTACATGGTTTGTACTTTCTAGTCTGTGCAGTCTCAGGAATGTGTAATTTAAACTACTTAAAATTAAGGCTGTTGAATTAAAATTTGTTTTACAGGAACAAAGTTATGGACATAGAGTAAGGTGAAGCAATAGGTAATAAAAATATTACTATGTAAAGCAGTGGATATCAAATCCAGCTAATCTTTAGGATCATCTGGGGAGATATTAAAAATACAGGCCCATTCAGTTTGAATCTCTAGGGATGGAACCTAGGGTTCTCAGGACTGACTAGTGTGAGGAGAGAGGAAGAGGAAATATTTACTGACATGACAGAAATTGCTCCTAATCAAGCCGTGGTAGGTTGGATGTTGATAAAGAGCTCTCATGATAACATTTTGCATTCCAAAGTAACACGTTTTTATGTTTGAACAATTGTAATTTCCAAAAAGACAAGTCTGGATTGGAGGGCTCCTGATGTACAGTGAGGAGCACTGATTTGTAAAGAGAAAAGAATCAATCAATGCACAGTCTGCATTGCACATGCCTCCCAAGTTCTGTGACACTCAGGATGGATCCAGAAAGGTTTATTCGACAATAGTGTCTTTAGTTTCATCAATTTCCTACATCTAATAGAAACCACAGCATCTCTAAGATCTTTTAACATATTTTTTGTTTGCTTGTTTTGTCATCAGCCATTTAGCAAGCAACTATATTCAAGATGTACTCTATTAGACACTAAGCAAAGTAACAAAAAGGAGACTGTCCTACAGGGTTTCACGTTTTTCATAAATGATTTTCTTGTGTGTACCAATGAAGTTTAACCAAAAGAAAAATCACATCACCTCTTTTCAAAACGGTTTATGCATTTTCCCACTTGGAAATTTTGATTCTGTCATGACACAAATGATACAGATTCTCATTGAACTGTATAGAATGGCAAAAACTCATTAGATTTGGCTTCCACAGTTGGAGCTCAATTTTCTCTGAAAACTTCTCTGCCATTACTCTCCTCCCTGCACCTGGGGCTCAACCCTGGCTGCACAGTAGAATCACCTGGGGAGCTTTTGAAACGTACAGACGCCCAGGCCTTGCACTCAGACCAATTCAACCAGAATCTCTGTAGAGGAGGCCAGGCTTCAGAGATTCTAAAGCTTCCTGGGTCATTCTGAAATCAGGCCTGTGCTGAGGAGCACTTCCTAGCCAAAAAGAGGTCCTCTCCCTCTCAGGCAGCCACATGCTCTGTGCTTCCTTTAAGTGTGATGTTCCTTCCTGCTAGAATACCCCTTCTACTCCAGTCCCCATGTCTTCACCACACCCATCCTTCAAGATTCAGTTCAGATGCTATCTCCTCCATTATCTCAGTTTTTTTGCTGAGGAAGATTCGCCCTGAGCTAACATCCATTGCCAATCTTCCTCATTTTTGCTTGAGGAAGACTGGCCTGAGCTAACATCTGTGCCAATCTCCCTCTATTTTGTATGTGGGTTGCCACCACAGCATGGCTGACAAGTGGTGTAAGTCCATGCCTGGGATCCGAACCAGTGAACCTGGGCTGCTGAAGCAGAGCATGCTGAACTTAAGCATTATGCCACGGGGCTGGCCCCTTAACTCATTTTTTAATGCATGTCTTAGGTCCAAAGTAGATTCTGTCTCCTCTGAATCCTTATAATGCTTTTTCTGTCTTCTCAGGTCACTTTCTAGCTTATTTCTGTGCATATTGTGTTTTCCCACCTACTCGCCAATTAACCGGTAAGGTTTTTAGGGCAAGAAACCCACCATTCTGATTTACTTTTTATACCTCACAGTGTCCAGTAGATGCTTAATAAACATCAAACGAGGAAGAGAAGGATGGAAGAATGAAGAGGCCACAGTCTTACTGACATCCATCCAGCTCACCTTTCTCTATACTTAAGGTAGCACTGGTCTCCCATTCTTCTCTCTCTCTCTCTCTTTTCTAAAGGTTGGGGTGAAGTGAGATCTCTCAACCACTTTTTCTAGGTAGATATGCATTGTCTAAGTTTGGTCTTTACCTGAATGATCAGGTAATAGGAATATTAAAAAGATCAACTCAGAAACTTGCTAACTACAGCAGGACCCCTACTTCTAGTCCTCTTTACTCTTCGCCTGCTTTATTGTTATGCTCTCATCTTCTCCAGTTTTTCCTCCCAAGTCTGTCTGAATCTGTACTCTCTCATCTCCTTAAAACATAATTGTTATCCTGTTATTTCTCTGCACAAAAGCCTTGGCATATTTCCCCATTTCCTATCAACTCCAGTCCAAGATCCTCATCAGTTCTGCATTCAAGGCTCTTCACAACCTCTCCACACTTAATTCCCACTCCACGCCTTCTCTGAGCCAATGCGGGGGCCAAATTGAGCTATTTAGGTTTTCCTTTATCTGTTTTACACTCTTCAACATTATTTCTGCTAATGGGTTTTATTCCTGGTATTGCCTGTCTCTCTGTCTCTATGAGTTCAATTCCTAACCATTCTTCAAGTCCAGTTAAAAGATGACCTCTTCCATTATCACCTAACATTATTCCCAGTGCTGTCTCCTCACCATTCCCCCTCCACTGGCTCCTGCCCCAGATCAAAAGCCATCTCTTCTTCCACTGAATTTCCAAATCATTGCTCTTTTGCAACATATCGCTTTCTGCCTTATACTGCAGTTATGTTTTTTACATGCCTGCTTCCTTAAAAATACTATAAGCACTTACAGGGCAAAGGTTGAAATCTTGCTTTCTTTACATCCCCTATTGTCTCATAATACTTAAATTTAAGCTCTATTGCTAGATTCTACTAATAATGAACTATCTGACCTTGAGCAAGTCATTTAACCTGTTTGAATCAATTTGTTCATAAATCAAAAACATGTTCTAATTTAACAGTCTTAATTTGAGATGGTTTAAATTACACATTCCTGGAATTGCACCAGAAGACTTGAAAGCAATAACAAAATAAAGGTTTTTGCATAACCTCTACAAAACCTAAAATTATGGCTGCACTAGCTGTTTCCACTGATAAAGTCCTGGAATTTTTTTTCTGACTTATTTGGATCAATATAGAGTGGGGTGGCTGTACCCTTTCTGGCTATCAATGCTCCATCAAGTGTCAGTGACATAATTCACTCCTCAACTTTTAATTAGAATAGCATTATTTTTGTGTGTTTGGAGGGAACTATTCATTCACTCATTTATTCCATGAATATTTATTGAGTATATATTAACCAGGCATTCTTCCAGGTGAATGAAAGAGGAGAGGGGAGCAAAGCTGGTGTAACTAAGGAAGATTTTTCCTATTTTAAGTATTCTATACCATCTCTCTTTCATTAGTAGATCATGAAGGTTTTAGACCACTTATGTTATTCTAAGACTCAAAGCAAACTCTTCCATAGTTAATGTTCCCTAAAAGCAGAAGAAAAATGCCTATTTTTTTATTTGTCCAGCTAATGTAGGGGAGTGAGTGTAAAGTGCTTCTGCTGAATCCTTGTAAAGATAATACACTGGAAACATTTTGGTGGGTGTGAATTACTCAGACAAGAATTCTTCACTCAAAAATAGAAACTTGCCTTATTTGTTCCAGATGTCATACGGCTGCAGGGACGTTAAAGGCAGTGGTCCTGTTTTCAGTGCAACCAAACTCTTATTGCATTTGGAATTTCTTAACCAATGAACTCAAATTACTTCTTCTAAGACCTGCACAATTTTCTTTTTTCCACTGTTACTATTCACAAACAACTAATTTTCATGGGAACCACACTTCGGAATTAATGAGTCTACGTCTGTGTTGTACAAAGAAAATACATCCTGTTTATTACTGTTTCCACCTTTCATTTATCTTGACCTCTTTAATTTTAAGCATAAACTATTTCAAAGAGAGGACTTGGAGGAAAGGAAAAGGAGAGTTGAGCTATATTGTTCTTATAATATTTTAGAGCACCTTAACTATAGAGTTATGAGAAGGTGCTCATCTTAGGAAGAATTTCAAGCAAAATTATTAAGAAAAAAAATATGGAGTATAAAAATATAATTCTTATCATTGTATATTTTTAGTTTTAAAAACTTGACATTTTAGCCTTTTTGATTCTCCTTTAGGTCTTTAAGAGCTGCTGTGTGACTGCATGAAATATAAAAGGATCATGACTCTTCGGAGAGGGTGAGTAAGTTAAGAAAATCCATAGGAGATGTACATGCTAATTTTATATCTAGTCCGTAAAAATGAAAATATGTGTATTCTATTTTGTTCGAGAAAAGAGTGCCAGATCTCTTGAGATTATTGTCTTTTTATGGAGAGGGTTTTCTCAAATTGTGGTTCTTGGCCAATCTGTAGCACAATCACATGGGCTGCTTATGAAAATATGTACTTCTGGGCCCAGTTGAGTCAGAATCTCTGGGAATTGGGCCTAGGCTGTAGACAGACCCAGAGATCAGAAAACAACAACAACAACAACACTCTCATCTTCTAGTTGTGTCATTGAAGCCCACGGAGTTTAATTGAATTTCTCAAGGCCATGCAGCCAGTTAGTAGTAAAGTAAGGCCTGGAATTTCATTTATTGGTGCTGAGACCAACATTTTTTTTCCAGCAAGTCAGCTATTAACTATTATCTTCAAAAGTTTAAATAAAATTTAAAGAAATATAAATATTCAAATATTATCAGGTGGTCCACCCAATAATTCTTTACTCTCATCACTAATTAACTAAATCCATGTTCTTTCTCCAGGATTTGGGAATACCTTTCCTTCAGACTCATCATGAATCTTTTGAATTATAATTAAAATCTTCCAGAAAAAAAAGAGGAAAATGTTATATTTCATGTATTGCTGGCTAAGTCTTTGAAATCTCATGATTGATTATTTTGGAAGTGAGTATTTTAGTTAAAGTTATTTGAACCATGTTCAAGTAACAGTTTGCATTCAATAATGATTCCACAAAGACCATAAAAACTATAATTCATGGCATACATTCTTGAAGTATGTATATTCCATTAGTTAAAATAGATCCCTAAAATAGTTTGTGTGATGTCATTCAAAACTAATTCAAATATTTGTTTCACACATCTTAATGGAGCTATTCATAACTTTATATCTTTTCTTATGTATATAGTTTCACCTTCTAAAAGGAAAAGACTCTGTGAATGCTATTTATTAAGTTTTCTGTATTTTGCCTCAACTGATAATATTTTGACACCCATTTATGATAAGTAAAGAGATATCATTAGAAAGAAGTTGTCTGATAAACTTCCCTGGTATTCATAGATTCATAATAAATGTGACCCTAATGATTTTCAGGTCCAGTCCTTTATTTTACTACTGAGAAACCTGAGTCCAAAACAAGAGCAGTGTTTTTTGAAGGAGGTAGCTAGATGTCTACCCAAAACTCTCTTCTCCCTTTCCCAGAACTCCTGTTTTCAGGAGTTTCATGGCCACCTGAATAGAGATTACATTTTCCTGGAGAAAGCAAAATACCATATGATTTCACTCATATGTAGAAGATGAAAAACAACAACAACAAACAAACACATAGATATAGAGAAAAGATTGGTGGTTATCAGAGGGGAAGGGGGGAGGGAGGAGGGCGAAACGACTAAAAGGGCAAAAAAAAAAGACACCAAGATTACATTTCCCAGTCTTCCCTGTAGCTAGATATGGCCATGTGACTAGGCTTTTGCCATGGAACGTAAGTGAACGTTTGTGTGGTAGCTCTTGGGAAACTTCCTTAAAAGTATATCCTTTGAGCCCTCTGAGCTTCCTCCATGCATTCTGTTTGGGATGTGGTTGTTTTGGCTGGAGATCTATTTCGGCCCTTGAGGATGAGGGCTACACTGGCCCAGATGACTGTGGAGCTGCCCTTCCAACTTTGGGCTGACACTATCTAGACTCACACATGGGAGAGAAAGAAGCTTCTATTCTGTTTAAGTCACTGTCTTGGGGTTTCTGGTATGGGTTTCAGTATGTGACTGCAGACAATAATTTATTTTTTGCTACAGAATTTCATTCATTAATTCTTTGAGCACACAGTTATTGGGCACTTTTTATGAGCAAGGAACTGTACCAAGTGGATATGAAACAAAAATCATTTTATTTTTGATTTTGAATTTCTAAAAAGTTTTTGGAACCAGACTCCCCTTTTCTTTTAGTCTATCCTTGCCCCTATCCCAGGCATAGCACACAATTCCTATTCTTTCACGATGAAGGAATATTTCTCTTGACTTTGGATTTTAGATTGATGCTGTCATGTGAATAACATATTTTTCAAAAGTTAAAAAAACAGCCTATGCAACTCAAGCACGTATGACTTTAAGTAAAGTTTTAACCTTCACCCCCAAACATATGACAAGTCATGATGCAATGCTGTCTTTGAAAATGTGTAAGATATAAATATTTGTCCTTGAACAAATTCAAAATATCATGGAACATGTCTTTAAAATATTAAAAGAAAATGTATTTTCTAAGTTAACACTTAGAAATACACGAAGGGCCATACTGCTTTCAGTGTTAGTCACATATCAAAAGGGATATTAGAATTCTGGGTACATATGTGAGGTGAGAGATTCCCCTCCCTAAATGACTCATCACCCCATTTAGAGCAAAAAGTGACTGAACATCCCCAGGATCAGAACAAACTAATGTGTTGCCCACCAGCTCCCTGATCTAATTCTGCTGCCAGATGTGGAACAATGTTCACACTTGCAAGTTCTATTTAAATTTCCCCCAAACTCTTTATTATTGATTTCTGATAATTTATTTAGTTTTAGAGTTTTTCTTTAATAGTACTTGCTCTAAGTTTCAACATAGCTTTTCATTTCTAAATTTAAAAACTTAAGTGTGTCAAATATTTAATAGATTTTTGAATAACCGTAGAAATACAATAAAGTTTGGAGAGATATATAAATGTAAAAAGCAGACTTACCTTTGGGTCCACATTGAGAATTTTTCTGTCTCTCTTGTATTTGAAAAGTAAGCCTTCTGGATTGTCAGTAATCACTTGATAATTGGGAGTAGAATTACAAACAGCAATATGATTGTCCCAGTTGTAAAAGCTATAGAAATAAATATTTATTAGCAATTAATATGAAGAATACATTAAATTGACAAATATATTTCAGAAAATATTTGGGGCAGTTCAGTTTCAAGATAAATGGATTGGATAAAGTCTATATAATCATGTAGAACACACGTGATTAAAATTCTTGCAGAAAAGATTAGACTGGATTATTCTCAAATCATTTAGATACATATTGATGACTATTTTGCATGATTTCCTGGTTTGGACATCTAGGACCTAGAGTCTATCCTAGTATTATATTCCCAGGAAGTCCAGAAGAAAATTGATGCAATTTAAGGCTATTTCTTCCAGCTCAGACTCTTCAGGATATTAAGAGTATTCAGGGTATTAAGAGACTGTTTACTGGAAGGAAAGGCAGGCTAAGTCACCTCTTTTCATTCAAAACAAATTAATTCATTTCTTTCAGGCTCTATTTTTCAGTAATAAGTTTCCCAGGGAGAGAGGAAACTATTTGAGTTTGAAAGGTTACCATAGGCCAGGCATGTTGTGATGTAGTCTGTCGCAACACCCATATGAAGCTGAGTAGACTAGGGGAGGTCAACTAGCATGGGTAAGGCCCTGCAAATATTGTGTCATAGGACTAATATTTCAACCCAGATCTGTGTGTTTCTAAGCATACGCATGCTCTTTCTAGTGTTTAACATTGCCTGCATTTTATCCTTCTTTTGGTTAATCTTCTATAAAAACTCCTATTTTTTCTGTGTCTTCTTTTATACCCATTTGTCAAAAATGAATACAACACTGTCTTATAAGTTGGAAGAATCCTCAGTACAGTCATGTATCACTTAAGGACGGAGATAAGTTCTGAGAAATGCATCCTTAGATTAATTCGTCATTGTGTAAACATCATAGAGTGTACTTACACAAATCTAGATGGTATAGCCTACATACACCTAGGCTATATGGTACTAATCTGATGGGACCACTGTCGTAAATGTGGTCCCCCATTGACTGAAACTTCGTTATGCAGTGTGTGACGTATACTTATCTTACACATATTATTCCTGTTAACACATTTCTAATATTATGTTAATATGTTCAAATATGAACACATTTCTAATATGTCTAACGTTATCCTATTTCTGGGTTGTTTTGCCCTCATTACTCTCCTACTTCATTTTGAAAGAGCAGACTTCCTTGATTAAACTCACTCTGAATTACATTGTTTTCTGAGGTATCAACTTTCATGCTATATCACCTGAAAATGAAATGAAAATATCACCTCAAATTTTTCAGTACTCAGAAAGGACTGATTACGTAGATCATATATTTGTATTATTGGGGGGCATATTAGTGAGAACTATTCTATTTTGTCCCCTACTACTGTTTCATGGTCAAGACACAGGAGTGTCTGCTCCTTCTGAGGCACTGGGTAAGGAAAAGTGGTTTTCCAACCATCTTTGTCTATTTAGTCAGTCCTCCCCAAGAGAGCAGGAATGACTATCTGATTGGTGAAGTGAGGAAAGGAGCTGAGCATTCATGGCTTTGTAGATCCTACTTTAGCTAGCTTTCATAAGTGAAGTATATCACAGCAGGCTCAGCCCCTAACAGGGTGATGGTAGGGTAGCAGCCTATAGTCCTGGTGATAAATTCAATTCAGTGGTGAAGGTAGTAGGAGCTAGTCTGACTACGCACCAAGCTTGGTTCTCCAATTCAGTTAAATCTATAATAAAGAAGATAATTTAACCTCCCTCTTACTGGCTGTTCAGTTAGGAGATTGCTAAATTGGAATATGGGACATGGGTGTGATTCTAAACCTTACACAGAATTCTCTCTAAATAATTATCTATGAGATATATAGATAATTCCAGTAAAATGCCTGAGTCATAGGTATGCTTAGAGTGGCATGATTTATATCACACATTCCTATCTTGTTGCTCAGGCCTCAAATTAAAAGCCTTATTGAAGTGCAGGCGGATTTTACATATCTAGTCTTTACATAAGAAAGTTAATTTGTATAGCACATGGTACTTTTGATGAAGCAATTAGGATTGTTTGTTAATACTTTTTTTCTCTTAGGCAGGGATGGCAAACAGGTTTCATTTCACATGCCAATTCTAATAGCTAATAATTATTTAATAAAGATAACTAACATTTATTTAATAAGTACCATGTGCTGGGTACTGTTCTGAGCCTAATGAATCTCATTTAATCTTATCACCAATCCCATGAGTAGGTATAAAATGATCTCATTTTATGCATGCAGAGCTCAGGTGATGCTGAAGTGTACTTGTGGATGAAAATGGGGGACTGGATTTGAGAAGATACTAAAAAGTGGACTTAATGGTTCTGAGAAAGATATCAACAAAATAAGAGTCTAGGATTACTCTCAGATTTCTTGTTTGCATTCTTAAGTGTATGGAATTACTTACTAGGATATAAAATCCAAGAGAAGGAAGAGATTGCAGGAGGTGGGGGGGAGGCGGAGTTCAGTTTTGGACATGTTGAACTTGAAAGCCCTGTGAAACATCCAAGAAAATGAAAGCAAGATCTTGGTTTGTGTTGGTTACTGCCCTATTTCCAATACTTCCTCTTGGCCCGTGCCTGACACATGGTAGACACTGAATGCATATTCATTGAATAAATAAATAATGGATGAATTTCTGGACTTCAGAAAGTTTCTAAGATCAAGTAATAGATCTGGAAGTATTCAGCGGTACTTAAATTCAAAGAGGTGGCTTAGATGAACAAAGGAGAACACAGAGACAAGATGAAATCTGGGAACATCAATTTTACACGGACAAAAGAGGAGTCAGCAAAGGAGAGTAAAAAACAGTGATCTGAAGCATCAGTAGGAACCAGGAGAGTTCTTTTGTTGCAAAAACTGAAGAGAGGAGAATATATCAAGAAAGAGCACTTTAAGAAACACAACAGTACCAAATACTTCATAAATTATGTCAGATATGAAAAGAATTCATCAAAATTTGCACTGGCAAGGATGTTAAAGGGAGAGCAGTTCCAGTGAAATGGTGGGAGCAAAATTCAGATTGTGAGAATCTAAGAGAACATGAGAAAAGATTACTGAATAAAAATAATTCCTTTAAGAATTTAGTTGTGAAGGAAACAAGAAAACCAGGACAGCACTAGAGAAGGATAAAAAAATTAAAGACAGGTTTTGTGTTTTTCTTAAGATGGAATATGCTTGAGTACGTTTCCAGGGTGTGAAGAGGGAAAAGTAGAGAAAGCATGACTCTAAAGGGGTAGGAGCCAGCCCTGGTGGTCTAGCGGTTAAAATTCAGTGCTCTTACTACTGTGGCCTGGGTTTGCTTCCTGGTCAGGGATTCACACCACCTGCCTGTCGGTTGTCACGTTGTAGTGGCTGCATATTCCTGTGATGCTGAAAGGTATCCCAGTGTTTTTTCAAATACCAACAGGGTCACCCATAGTGGACATATTTCAGTGGAGCTTCCAGACTAAGACAGACTGAGAAGAAGGACCTGGCCACCCACTTCCAAAAAAATTGGCTATGAAAATCCTACGAATAGTAGCTGAGCATTGTCTGATATAGTGCAGGAAGGTGAGAAGATGGCTCAAAAAGACCAGGCATGTTCCCTCTGCTGTACACAGGGTCAGTAGGAGTCAGAATCAATTCCACAGCACTAATAACAAAAAAAAAGGCAGGAGCTGTAAAAGGTTTTGTCATAGAAAATTACATATGAGATGTATCTAACATGCAACAGCACTATGCTATTCCTTTGTCTATGTAAACTAATCTGATTTTAGTAAGAGCCCTGCATATTATTTATTACCACTTATATTAGATAGATGAGGGGACTGAAGCTGAGAGAAGATAATTTTTTTAAGTTTGTGTATCTAAGAAGTACTAGAATACAGTCTCAAATCCAAACTACAGAATCTAAAACAAGTGTTCCTTAAAAAATTTTTTTTTCTATTGTGGTAAGAATACGTAAGAGGAGATTTACCCTCTTAACAGTTTTTTAAGTGTATAATACATTAGTGTTGACTATAGATACAATGTTGTACAACAGATCTCTATAGCTTATTTATCTTGCTGAACTGAAACTTTATGAGCATTGATTATAAACTCCCCAATGCCCCTTTCAAGTGTCCCCAGGCAACCACCATTCCATTCTTTGATTCTATGAATTTGGCTATTTTAGACACCTCATATAGGTGAAATCATATAGTATTTGTCTTTCTGTGACTGGCTTGTTTCACTTTGCATAATGTCTTCAAGGTTCATCCATGTTGTCACATATTGCAAAATTTCCTTCTTTGTTAAGGCTGAATAAATATTCTAGTTTATCTATCAAATTTTATCGATTCATCTGTCAATGGACATTTAGGTAGTTTCCACACCTCGTCTTTTGTGAATAGTTTCTTTTAGACCACATATATTTGAGCAGTGTTTTAAATCCATTCAGCCAGTCTTTGTCTTTTGATTGAGGAGTTTAATCCATTTACACTTAAGGTAATTATTGATAGGGAGCATTTTACTCTTGCCATCTTATTGTTTATGATAGCCTTAGAGTTCTTTTGTCTGTTTTTTTCTCTCTTGCTGACTTCTTTTGAGTGTTGTTGATTTTTTATTGATATGGGTTGAATACTTTATCTTTTTCATTTGTGTATCTTCTATATTTTTTTGTGGTTACTTTGGGATTCACATAAAATATCTTATATTTTAACAGTCAATTTTAAGCTAATAATAACTTAAGTTCAATCACATACACAAACTTTACACTTTAACTTCTCCCCCCCATACATCCTATATTGTTGTCATGATTACATCTATTCATACTGTGTATCTTTTAATGTTTTTGTTATAGTTATGTAATACTTTTGTTTTTTAACTTTTATAGTAGAATTAAAAATGGTTTATTCACTACCAATACAGTATCATAGTAGTCTGTATTTGTTGATATATTTACCTTTATCAATGAGTTCCATACTTTCTTATGCTATATTACTTCTCTTTAGCTCTCTTTCATTTGAACTTGAAGAACTCTCCTGAGCATTTCTTATAAGGCAGGTCTAGCAGTGATGGGCTCTTTCAGCTTTTCTCTGTCTGGGAAAGTCTTTATTTCTGTTTCATTTTTGAAGGGCAGTTTTTCTGGGTATAGTATCCTTGACTGGTAGCTCTTTTCTTTCAGCACTGTGAATATATCATCCCACTCCCTTCTGGCCTGCAAGGTTTTTGCTGAAAATCTGCTAGTTGTCTTATGAGGAAGGGATTCCCTTGGAGGTGACAAGTTGCTTTTCTCTTGCTTCTTTCAAAATTCTTTCTTTGTCTTTGACTTTTGACAATTTGATTATAATGTGCCTCAATGTGGATTTCTTTGAATTTAATTAGTATCCTTTGAGCTTCCTGGATCTGGATATCCATTTCCTTACCCAGATTTGGGACGTTTTCAGCCATTATTTCTTTGAATAAGTTTTCTGTTCCTTTATCTTTCTCTTCTCATTCACACATAATGTGTATATTGGTCCCTTGATGGTGTCTTGTAAGTCTCTTAAGTGTTCTTCACTCTTTTTCATTCTGTTTTCTTTTTGCTCCTCTGACTTAACTATTTCCAATGACCTGCCTTTGAGTTCACTGATCCTTTCTTCTGCTTTATCTAGTCTGATGTTGAAAACTTCTAGTGAATTGTTTTAGTTCAGTTATTGTGTTCTTTAGCTCCATAATTTCTGTTTTATACTTTTTAATATTTTCTCTTTGTTGGATTTCTCACTTTGCTCATGCATTGTTCTCTTGACTTCAGTGAGCATCTTTATGATATTTTGAATTCTCTTTCAGGTAAATCATATTACTCCATTTCTTTAGGGTCAATTTTTGGGGATTTACCTTGCTTATTTTTTTGAAACATCTTTTGCCTGATTCTTGATTTTTCTTGACTCTCTGTGTGGATGCCTGCAAATTAGACAAAGCAGACACCTCTTCCAGTCTTCACGGACTGGCCTCATACAGGAGAAGACCTCCATCAGTCAGCCTGGCTAGAGATGCTGTGGGCCTCTTCCAACTTTGCCCCTTCCCAGTTAAAAGAAGGCAGCTGTGGGTTTTGTCTGCTTGCTCTGTGATGAGCAGGGCATAGGCTCTATGGTGTCTACCAGCCCAAGTTGCTGTCTCCATTCTCCCGTAGGTGGGTAGACCTTGCTTGACCCATCAGAGTTCCAGAACTGACAAGACAGAGGCCAGTGGTCTGGGGAGCACTCTCAGAAAACTTAAGGGTCTGGATGCTCAAACCAACCCCTTCCTCCCCTGGGAGAAGTGGAGAGCTAGGGGGTTTCTTGTTGATCATAAGGTTCTGTGCCAGAAGTAAGGAATTCTAGCAAAAGGGTGTCCTAAACCTCTTTACTGGCTTTAGCGAGGCTAGTTTTCCTTGGCTGCAGGAGCCTTTCAATTAGTTTCTAGATGTCTCACAAAGGGAATTTCTCTGGGAATTGTTGCCAAATCTGTGTGTTTGTAGGAGGAGGGAGGTTCCAGAGCTTCCTCCTCTGTAATCTTGCTGATGTCACTAATTGAAATGCTCTTTTTATCTGCTACTCCTTGATTACTTTCAAGTGGCAAAGTAATTGTCAATGCAGAATGGGTTAATGTATATTTTAACCTTAATTTAACCTCATTTTAAGCCACCTATATCCAGATCCACACTCTAGATGTTGTTGTAACTCATAACTCAATTTGAATTTTTATTGTCTGTTAGTATTCCTTGTTAGTTCATTTACATTACTCTTTTGATCTTATTGAGGCCTTGGGGTTCCTTAGCTCACTCTTTTTATCTTAATTTACAACAACTAATTTCTTTACTTATCCATGATTCACAAGAAACTTGCCAGTAATCACAACTTTATTCCTCAATTGACCTTGGTTATATTGAAAAACACTGGCTCTAGATCGATTCAAATGTTTGTCTTCTCTGTTCCTGCATATGGCCTTCTGACAACTCTTGCTGAAAATAATATACTGTACCATTGATGTAATTCTAAATCCAAATCTATAACCCCAGTTGCATTCCAGACACTGCACAGTAATTTTTTACATGTCTCTAGTTATCTTTCTCTATCACTCATTACAGTGTTCATGTCTCCTATTCCTCTATTTTCCTCCTTATTCTCAGAAGATGACCTCACTTCTTACTTTATTAAGAGAATAAAGGACATTAAATGGGAAAATGATCAACATCCTGTCCCAATGTTAGCAAATTTATTTATATTGACAACGTTCCCTACCTCCTTCCATTCAACTCAGAAGAATAGGTGTCCCTCTTCACTTCCAAGACAATAATCATCTCCAGATGTGTTCTGAATTCCACCCCTTATTGTCTCTTTAGTTACTTCAAAAAATTATCCCAAATTTCTCTAATATAATCAAACTCACCTCACCATAAATTTTTTCCCAGGAACTAACAAACATATGTAAATGATCCCAACTAAATGAAAAGCAGAAAGAAAGGAAGAAAGAACAAAAGATGGAAAGAAGTAGAAAGAAGAGAAAAGAGAAGATTGAAAAACTTCCTCAAACTCAGATTCTTTTTCTCCTAATACATTATAATTAACCCCATCTTCTCTACGCCAACTTACCGCACCCCTCCTCCATCTTAGTTCTCTTGTCTGAGCTGCTGATCCACATCACCTGCTCAAATGTACTTAATGGGATAAATCATAGACTTCTCAATCTCAACACATCAAAAGTTAAATTTTTCTTTCCCACCCTCCAAACCTATTTGTACACTCCATATCAATAAGTGGCACTCAATAAATGTTTATTGATTAAATGAATGATATACGTCCATCTTTACCATTATTACTTATGATATAATTGATTATATTACTTTCAATTATTACAGAATTAAAATAAAGACGTAGCAAGAAAAAATATTTAAAAAATAAATTAAGAGAATTGATTTAGAACATTGATCTGGGATGTAGGAAACCTGATTTAGTGGTTTCAATTTTCTCTTATCTAAAGTTCAGAGGTTGAACTATATATTGCAATGGTTCTTTACAATGCTAATATTCAATGATTATAAAAACCTCCTTGGATTCAGTGAGTTCTTACACGTTATTTTATGTCTTGGTGTTCACATCTTGAAAATACTGGTAGAAAAGTTCAAATGTACTGTAACTACAATAGACAGAAGAACAATAAGAGATAATTTATGTGAAATGATTTAGGGTTTTTAGAATAAAAGAACAATTTCCATTTACTTCCTATAATAAACATCCTAGGAATTGGGCATTTTACTATATAATAGTGTACTTATGCACAACTTATATAAATAAATTGGAATAATAAAATTAAATAAATATGTGTAAAGTCTGTTTATTAAGTGGTAAGGGGACCTCATGTATGTTTTTGGAAACAACTACCTGTTTGTCATCTAGTTTACATGATAACTCCTGATACCAGAAAAAATACTTTGATGACTTCACAGGGCAACAGAGCTTTGGACCACAAGGGGGAGTAAATTTCAAAGCCATTGTCTCCAGAATACCTTGTTCTAGTTTTGCTCAATATCTTCCTACATATGGAATGGAAAAAACATACTTATGAAAATTATGACAGCACAAAATGGAAGTTATTAAAGATTTTAAAAAATTGTACATAAAAATACATTTAAAGGCAAGCTAAGGTCTTAGGGGTGAATATAGAATAAAAATAATGATTGTAACAAACTCCAGTCTCCAATATGTAAAGCATAGAGAAAAAATGAAATCATTACCATGCTCATATGAAATCTGACATCACAGAGAACACATCAATGAAACTGAAGCTATTATTGTCTAAGAGATTGTCTCCATGAATATAACCAATAGTTTATAATGATTAGGAAGGAGTTTTTGTTTCAATCTCCATTAATAATGAAATCTTTTTGGTTTTATACATCTAGACCAGCAGGCTTTGATAGTGCCTAAGACTTGCATATGGTTATAAAGTTAAAATGCATTTCATTTGAGAGAAAAAGGAAGAACAAATATTTATACGATATAACTTTTAGGACAGAGAGATATTCATATTTAAAGGAATTTTGTAACAACAGAAATAAACTCAAACATCTATAAAACCAGCTTTTGTGAAATCAGAAGATTTTATTGAAAATGAAAATTCAAGAGATTTCATATCAATCATGGGGATGTTTAAGTGTTAAACATTATTGTCTCTTTTTTTTATCTCTGTGTTGACAGCCTGTCAGTAGGATCGCCTTATAATTTTATTGTCCAAACTAGGATCCTTCTGAGAAAGAAGATAATTGTGCCAAGACAACAAGAGTAAGCCCAGATGATGCTGGGAAAACTGAGATGTGTGGTCTCTACACCTACAAACCATTTAAACACTGCTGTTTTAGAGTTGATTTATCCAATGTTTGAGTAAAAGGCTTCCAAAGTTTTGCCACAGATTTGCCAGAAATATGATAAAGATGTTTAAACAATGCTAAAACATGTTTTCTTATGGTTGATCCTTTTTATTTCATTTTATTGCTGTGGAAAATTATATTATATGGAATTGCAATTGTGGTATAGAGACATGAAATTTAATCTAGAATAATAAATATTTCTGTTCTTTTTCTATTTTTTAAATAATATCAAAGCAGTAAAACATTCTATAATAATTTTCTGAAATATCATATTCCATGTAAAAACACAGGTTTGACCAGTTATTTTGGTTGGTAAGAATATGAAATCTAAAGTTTAGTGTTTCCGCAAGTTAGTTCACTTGGCTCCTATTCATGGCTATGTATTGTATCTCTAATTTCAATCAGCTATTTAATAAATGCATGTGCCAGCTGGAAAACACAGATAACTGTTGAATAACACACTGTAACTATTAAAATAATTGAGAACATTAAAAGCCCTAGTGACAGATTGTCAGAAGTGTCATTCAATTCAATTCAACAAAATTTTGAACATCTATTCTGTGCCAGGAATGGTCCTGAGTATTTAACAATGAAAAGGAACGGTTCTTACCTTCAAGGAACTCATAGTCTATGGGACGTCAAAAATGCAAACAAAGGATTATAATACAGTGTGAAAAATGATACAATAGAATTTTATGTGAGATGTTTTCGGACAGCAGGGGTCAAGAAAGAATATACACCTTGGTGAAATCGATTTCTAATGAGATTTTCCTCACGGAAAGCAGCAGGGTCAAGCATTCCAGGTAGAAGAGATAGTAAAACTTAGAAAAGATAAGAACTGAAAAATGTACATATATCAGTGCTAATCACTATGAGAGATTTTCAGTAGTACAATGAAAGATGAAGGAGAGGGTAAATTGCTGTGAGTTGAGAATTAAACGTGAAATACGATTCTTAACTGTCTCCTCCCAAAGTGCAGAAATGTTGGTTGTGCCCTGCCTTTGGAGCTGGAGTAGGCTCAGAGTTAAGGAAGCAAGGAGAGCTGGTAAGGCTGGCTTGGGATCACTTTAAGGCAGATAGATAGAGGGAGTGTTCATTGCCAGCTGGCCATCGCTCCTAAATTTTCACTTGAGTAAGAAGACAGATGGGCACCTGCCTGGCATGTTCACCATGTCATGTGCTCTCAACGAAAAGTGTGGTGTCAAGTGGATGGACTGGTTGCAGAAGCTGCTGTAGGAGAGATGAATGGAATATAATACCTAGGATACTTGACTAATGGTAATAGGTCCTCAAGGGTAGAGAATAATGCAACCCAGCGAGTAGATTTAAGTCACTACCAAGGAGCTCCTTGTTCAGAAGGACTCTTCTTATAGGTAGAGATCCTGAGGAAGGATGCCATTCATACTTCTCTACTCTTAAACTGTAAGCTGGCCTTCTCCCTGGGGATCCTAGCCATCCTGTGAGGACTCTGGGAGGCTTCCTTGCTAGCCCCATGCAGTAGGAAAGGGGTGGGTGATAAGTTTACCAGATCTCCCCATGGTAGGGCTATAGAGATAGATTTATGAGTTACACAAAGTTCTTTCCGATTTTTCTATCAGTATTAGAAACATCCTGGAGTACTTTTCAGTTGCAAATCATAGGGTGAGAACTTTAAGGTCAAGCAAGAATCCACCAACTAGTCCCAAAGCAAGTGGGCTATGTGGCCATTTGTGGTAAAGAGACTGCAGAGGAAGCACTTTCCCAAAGCAGAGACCTGAGGGGATCACGCAGGGAGGGGGTGGGTGTCAGAGATCCCTACCTTAATCTCATTCTTTTTCTGATATTATTGAAACAACTGCTGCTAATGTTATTTTGCATTGATGTAGTGCTTTGTCATTTACAAAAAGCTTTCATTTTATACTCTTGCTTAATGTCCAAAACAATCATGTGAGATAGGCAGGGTCTGCATGTATTTACTATTGTTATTATTAGTTTACGGAAGAGAAAATTGAAGCTTTAGAATGTTCTAGATATTATGTAGCAAAATCAGCATTCAATCTATGATTTTAAGATGATTATTTCATTGCTTGTCTTTGCTAACTATTACCATATGTTAAGTTTCTCAGGCTAGGCAAAAGTCCTATATCACACTTTGTATCTCCTAGAAGCAATAAAATCTCCCCTGAGAGCAAACAATAGGGAGAGGAAGGTCAGGAATAAACTCGAAATAGGGGACTTTTTAAGCCAAACTGTCCCTTTTCAGTAATAAAGCAGCTACAAACAAGGAGCTGTTTTGCCTCAGGGAGTGTAGAGAGTGATTCCTCCTCAAAATTGGGCTTAATTCACCAGGTGCATTAGAGCAGGATTAGAAACTTCTGAGCTTTGCTTGAGTTCACAAGACTGGGTGTATGTGGGGGTGTGTGTGTTAAAATTCAACATAGAGTTTCTGACCAGACCAGGGTGATGATCAAAATAAAGCCTTTCTGTGCAGTCTCTTTGTGTTCCAGAGACCCCTTTCGGCAAGTTATGGATCTCATAATGAGTAGATGTTATAGGAACAATTGCTGGTGTGAGTACTAGGTTTATCACCCAAGGGAGACATAATGTATTCCGAGATGAACAGAACTGGTGATCTGGTCCAGGATATCTCCAAACACATGGCATTCTTCATGGCAATTTTGCCAACTGTCTAGATTAAGGGGGTGCTCCCCATATCAGGCGCCATTTCCTGTCCCTCCTCTCACCCAACCAGGCCATTTGAGAGATCCAATAAGGTAAATATTTAAGAAAATAAGGCTTTTGGAGGGTTTCTGGCTTCAAGGTAGTTCTTTTGGTCAATTTTTTCATGCAGGTCAAGAGGAAAACATGTTGTCTAGAGGCCACATTACAGAGAGCAAGGCAAGGAGCTGAGAGAAGTGTCTGTGAAGTCACATTCATTCATTCACTAGTTCATTTTTTTTTTAACTTAACATTAGTGGAGAGGATATACCATACATTAAGCACAATTTTATGTGTTTGGGATAGAACAAGGAATAAGATACAATCCTTGCCTCATGAGTTCACTGTCTAATAGGAGAAAAAAAATAATCCAAACAATACAAATATGTCTGGAATTTGATGGGAAGACAGAGGAGGGAAACCTTATCCAGAATGAGGGACGAGAAGGAGAATTTAAGGATAGCTTCCTGGAGGAAGTAACACTAGACCTGAATCTTAAATGAGTAATAGGACTCAGCCAGGCAGAGGGATGGAATCAGGGAGAGAAAAATGGGCTTCCAACTAGATGAAACAGCATGGGAAATGAACGCTGTTGAGTATGGGAATGGAGAATGCTGGGGGCAGAGCGGCCAGCAATTCAATATCAATAGAACAGAAAGTGCAAGCAGGTGGGTGAGAAATGAGACTGGAGAGAATAGGTAACAGAAGGTCTTATTTACTAAGCTAAACAACATTATCTTTATCCTCTAGGCAATGGAAACATCTAAGGTTGTAAATAGGAAAATGACATGGCCAGATATGCAGTTTGGATAGATTATTCTGGCAGTGCGAGGACAAGGGATTTAAGGGGCTGGCAGGGAAGAGTACTAGAAGACAGGGGACCCGTCTAAAATCTGTCATCAGTCTGGCCCAGAATTGAAAAAGGATTACAGGTAATGGAGTTGGAGAAAAAGAGATGCAGTTAGGGGGAATATAGCAGATGGTAACTACAGAAGTCATTAGTGAGAAGTGTTACAGATGACTATTAGGTTCTTAGCTTGAGAGATTGGATGGATAGTGGTAGTAGTACTTAGGAATGTTAGAAGAAAACACCTTTTCTACATGACCCCAGTTTCTGTGAAGAGAAGTTTTTCTTAAACATGCCCAGTCTTTTGATCTACTGATTTGGTGGGAATGAGAATAATGGACTGTGAATAGACCCTATGATCTTACATATATCGTAAATGTTTACAAATGTTATATCCTCTTATTGGATTGACCCTTTTATCATTATGTAATGACCTTCCTTCCTTCTTGTTACAGTCTTTGGCTTAAATTCTATTTCGTCTGGGGTAAATATTGCTTTCTCTGCTTTCCTTTGATTTCCATTTGCACCAAATATGTTTTCCATCCCTTTGCTTTCAGTCTGTGTGTGTCTTTAAAGCTGAAGTGAGTCTCTTGTAGGCAGCATCTAGTTGGGTCTTGTTTCTTCTTATCCATTCAGCCACTCTATGTCTTTTGATTGGAGAATTTAGCCCATTTACCTTTAAAGTAATTATTGATAGGTATGGACTTATTGCTATTTGTTTTCTGGCTGTACGCAATTCTTTTGTTCCTTTCTTCTTCTCTTGCTTTCTTCCTTTGTGATTTGATGATTTTCTGTAGTGTTATGCTTAAACTCCTTTTACTTTATATTTTGTGTATTTATTATAGGTTTTTGTTTTCTGGTTACCATGAAGATTGAATAAAATAATTTATATTTATAAGAGTCTATTTTAAGTTGATAACAACTTAACCCCGAATGCATTCAAAAGCTTTATATTAATTCAAATATACTTTTTGAATTATTTGAATATTTGAATATATTCAAAAACTTGTCCTCACTATTTTACATTTTTGATGTCACAGTTTACATTAGATATGCATCGGAGAAGAGCCTGAGAAGGAGATAGAGAATTGCATACAAATATAGGAGGAGTGTTAGGATAGGACAGCACCCTAAGAACCAAAGAGAATAGAAGGTATGATACAATAGTGAGGAGATTGCCCTTGTTAAGGAAAAAAAAAGAATGAAAAAACGAAAATCAAAATTTGATGGCTGTTATTGGTAACTGTCCTCTTGGCGGCCAGACTGTATTTATCTTAGGCTAAGGAGATTGTATAGATAAGCAAACTTTGCTGCTTCTATTGAAATTATAAGATTAAAATTCTGGTTTTTTTTTAAAAAAAACTTCTTTGTCTTAACAGATTCTTTCTATCCTGGAAAGTCTTGGCAACCCAAATTTTGTGAATATGAAAATATTTTGAGCTATTGCATCAGCAATCTCATAACTCATTTTTACATGATGAGTATTGAGATGCTCTTTAGGCTTATTGATCTTTCTATGAGTAGTAGCAAATTCTGCATAGTCATATCCATACTTTTCCCTCATATCTGTAGAATTTTAATTTCCCAGTTATGATTATGTGACAAGGTAAGGATTTTTGTTAAAAGAAATGCCAGGATAGAGAAACTCATGGTGAGTATTGGGTCCTGGGGATCAGGCAGAGAAGTCAGTAAGAAAAAACTGGGGTGTAGATATGTTATGAGGGAAACTGGCAACTCCTCCAGGTTCAGGCACTGTAATTGTGCCTTGGGGTAAAGGGGCTCTGAATTTGTGTAAACTAAAAGAGATGTGTAATTTAGAGTCATATTATAAATGAGTATTATGAAAAGAGGTTTAGGCAGTGTGGAGCTATGATGGAGGAGCATAACACTGGAGATGAGAGACTTCCTTCTCTGCTGCTGTACTTGGAGCGACATCACTGGGTTAGGAGTGGAACCCCAGGCCTTACTTAAGTGGACAGGAGTTTTCCTAGGTGGATGTATTATCAAGTTTTGATGGTATGCTTGTCTAGGAAATAGGATCATTCGGCAGTACAACTAAGATGATTTTGAGAAGATTGGAGTTTCTGTGTTTAAATTACAACCGTCTAGAAAGGGAAGGCACTTGAGCTGTTAGGTGGCTGGGTTTCAATAGGGAAAACTTGTTGAAAGGGGCCCCTTTGGCTATCAGAGATAGTTTTGTGAGTTTGTGTTCTTCAAAGGATAGTAACCAAGACTTACCCTCTGGGGAACAGGTAGACTTGGTAGGCAGAATTCAAAATACGTTCTGTGATCTCTACCCTCTGGTGTTGCATCTGCAATTTGTTATGTTGCTTGGCAGAAAGGACTTTGCTGACGTAACCAAGTTTACTAATTGTTTGACGTTCAAATAGGGAGAAAATCCTGGATTATCCAGACGGGCACAAGGTAATAACAAGAGCTCTTAAAAACAGAAAACAAAGGCAGAAGAAGTCAGAGAAATTCAAAGCATGGGAAGGATTTGATGCACTGTTGCTGGCTTTAAGATGGAAGGGCCATGGGGACTTCAGTCCTGTAACTGGAAGGAACTGAATTCTGCCAGCAATCTAAATGGACTTGGGAGCAGATTCTTCCCCAGAGCATCCATAAAGAACTCTGCCAACAACTGAATCCCAGCCTGTGAGACCCTGAACTGAGAATCCAGTCACACCATGCTGGACTTCTGACCTAAAGACTCTGACATAATAAATGACTCACAATTGTTAAATTTATTTTAAACCGCTAAATTAGTGGTAATTTGTTACGCAGCAATAGAAAGCTAATATATTAGGCACTGGAGGGGCTTTGGAGTTACCTTAAGGGAGTGTGTTGAGGAGGATTAAACATCTTATGACAGTTGAGGTGCTGGGATAGACTCATAATTTATTTTGAATATTAAAAGGAATGTGACCTCATTTTGTACTTGAGATTGGGGAAGCAGGGATATAAGTTATAATTAGAACATGATCGGGGAGAAATAACAAAAATAACACTGAGACAACAGAGACTAAAGCAGTGAGAATCCACATAGTAGAAAAACAACCTTATGCAGAAAGAGAAGCTGAATGCTTCACAGTCTTTGACTTTTCTCTGGACAACTTTGTATTTCTGTACATGATGTGGAAAGCTGTCTTTAAAAAAATGCCTGTCTACCTCAACTATACAGAGCTAAACCAAGGAAAGATGTGCTGGTTCTTCTGGGCCAGAATTAAAATGGGAGCAGGTATTTGTTGGGACCCACTGAGGTGATGGTAGTAAAATTGAGGGGGGAAAACATTAAGCGGGAAGAGTGACAGCTGCTCATCCAGCTCTCCTTCCTCACCTGACAGATCGGCTTCTGAAGGTCTTATCTCTTCAAATAATAGAGTGCTCAATATTTTATATTTATAAGTGAGACCATTACCGTCTATTTGTTCCATAACTCTTTCCACTACACTACAATGCTTACTCAGTCTTTGCCTTTGCATTTGATTCTTCTTCTCCTTCCTCCGCCATTTTCAAATAATGAAACAGAAGAAGAGATGTCTTATCATGTTTATGAGTCATAATTTGATGCATATGAGTCATCAGTAAGTGATGCCACTATCCGCTAAGTCACCCAAGGTAGAAATGTGGGTTATCTGAGGCTTTTTCCTTTCCCTCCCCCTGCATTCTGTCTCTCATCAAGTCTTATAGATTCTGTCTCCTTAATCTCTCATGCTCATCTACTTATCCCCAATGTTGCATCATATACCAATTCTGACTTGAATTAATACAATAGCTTCACAATCAGTGCCCCTCTTTGTCTGCATCTCCTCTCATCCATCATCCCTTTGCAATCACAATTATCTTTAAAAATATCACATCAGATATTACATCCCTGCTTAAAATTCTTTTCTAACACCAATGGCTTTCTAAACACACTCTGTAACTGAGCACACAAACTCTCCAAAACCTGGAAGCTGCCTCTCTGGCCACTCCATGCACTCCCAACCCCATATTTATCTTGAGTCTTTTCCACTATGTGCATTTCTTTAAACATGCCATTTCAGGCTCTGCCAGTGCCTTCCTACCTGTGGACTGCCCTCTCCACAATTTTTTTTTTCCATCTACCTAAGACTGACTCATTCTTCAAATCTCGTATCACACAATACGTTCTAAGGGAACCTACAACTCTCAGCTAGCCTAATTTATATTCCAGATCTGGGTGGAATAGATACCCTCCTACAGAAACTGAAGTTCTGTCCTACAATAATTGATTTACTATTTTGTGTTCTCAACTAGCCTGTGAGCTCCACAGGGTAGGATCCAGGATTTATTTGACTATTCCTAAAGCTTACTGCAGCACCTGGCACTTGGCTAGTTCCAACAAATGTTCAGCTTATTCCTCTGCTACCATGAGACTGCCATGAGCAGTGTGACTTGACATTTGTCTTCAGCATCAGCTTCTCTTTTGATCTTGCATCTACTATCACCTTTCTCCTCAAGTCCTCTCCTGTCCCACTGAAAGCCTGGGACCAGGAGATTATTAGACATTCATACATTAGTACAAAATAATCTGCCTCTTCTTTCATTTGCCAGTGTCATGTATCTGTCATTGCGGGAGTGTATGCTCTGTTACTTTTAAGAGGAGATGTTTTTGAGTGGGGGGTGAGTTTCCTGACTCTCCTTTAACCACATCACAGCCTCTTTTGTTTGTAGACAGCATAACTGTCTTGTCAGTATGACAGAAACCTCAGGTACCCCATTGGAAATTGAACAGCAGAGATCACGATAGGGGGATGAAACACACCATATTTAAAAATCCATTGTTTTACCCCTAAGAAGCTGGTATGATAAGCCTTTGACACATATTTGAACTTGATAATGATAACAAAACGTAAAAAGGTAAATCGGTAATATTTTGTTCAGTAAAGGTAGAGTAAGAAGATTAAGAGAGAAGGCACACTGAATATTATGACACCTCCAAACAAAAGGAAAGGGAGGATATGGAGGCTACTGTTTATTTGATTGGCACATACTGAGGGACTTCCTAAGCTTAAAGGTAATGGAAGAAATCCTAAGGAAAAGATAAATCAATTTAATTTCATAAGAATTCAAAATATCTTTATGTCAAGAGAAGTCATAAATAAAAATAAAGGCAAACAACAAATAGGGAGAATAAATTGTGAAATCTCTTATAAAATAATTTAAAAAATTTTGATGACCCTAACTTTAAACTTTGGAAGAGGAAAAGAATAGATAGATCACAGAAAATAAAGTAATAACCAACAAATAATTGAAATGAGCATAAGCTTCGCTAACAATGAGAGAAATTTGAGTAAAATAAAAAGCTTTTGTCTTTTAAAATGAGGAATAATTTAAAAGCATATAATACCTCTGCTAGCTAGGGTACTGTGAGACAAGCATGCTCATGGATAGCTCTGGAAGTGCAAGTTATTACAGTTTTGGAAAGTAATTTGGCAATGTGCATAACGAGCCTTATAAGTATTCATATCACTTGACCCTGCAATTCCACTTCTAGGAATTATAGACAAAGAGATACGCACATAAAGACTCTTCACAGAATTATTTATACTAGTAATGGTTTGGAATTAGCCTAAGTGGTCCAAGCATCCATTCTAGGCAATTGGGAGGCCAAATTCTGACTTAAACTGAGTCTGCAAGAAGCAGCAGCAATGAGCAGCTAGTAGTGAAAAATGTTGACTGGGGAGTGGAACCTGGAAAGAACAGGGTTCTTTTTTTGTTTTTTTTGAGGAAGATTAGCCCTGAGCTAACTACTGCCAATCCTCCTCTTTTTGCTGAGGGAGACTGGCCCTGAGCTAACATCTGTGCCCATCTTCCTCTACTTTATATGTGGGATGTCCACCACAGCATGGCTTTTGCCAAGCAGTGCTATGTCCGCACCCAGGATCCAAACTGGCAAACCCCGGGCTGCGAGAAGCAGAACGTGTGCACTTAACCGCTGCGCTGCCTGGCCGGCCCCCAGAACAGTGGTTTTTAAATAGCAGACATCTTGGTCCTTTTTGGAACTGCAAAATCAATTTGGTGGGCCACACTCAGAATGAAAATATGGAATAGTGTAGAATAGAATAGAAAATATCAGAGGGCACTCCACTGGGTAAAGGTGAACACCAGTTTCACAACACGTTTATCCACTGTATTTATTTAGAGACTCAGGTCATCCTCTCTTTCCCTTCTAAAAAATGTATTGTGGAACATTTCAAATATACCTAAAAGTTGAGCAACTAGAATAATGAATCCCCATATACCTATTATCCAGCTTTATTCACAGTCTATCAGTTTCACTTCTCCCCTCCCACAACCTCACTGTTGCCAACCAGATTAGCAAATCCTGGACCTTGTATCGTTTCATCTGAAAAAGTTCAGTATAGATCTCTGTGATATTGTGATATAAGGAATATATATTTGATTTTCATCCCATTCGTGGCACTGAGCACCTAAAACCCTTGTGATTTCCTGAGTGATAGGAGTGTCTTTTGTTATTCATACTATGCCCCTTTCGACCACACCTGAGTTTATGTTAACAAGTGACTCTCCATGCAGCTCTGGATAGCTTCAGGATGAAGGATGATTGCCAGAGGAACCAACCTTGTGATGAGAGGGGTAGAACTTTCAGCCCCACCCTCAGACCCCTGGGGAGATTGAGTTAATCACCTAATGGCCAATGATTTAATCATTCAAGCCCATGTACTAGAAGCTCCATAAAAACCCTAACCAATGGGTGTTCAGAGAGTGGGCGACTACATCCATGGGCCAGGAAGGTTTCACACCCCAAACTCTACGGGGACAGACGCTCCTGCACTCGGGACCCTTTCACTCCTTACCCTATGAAGCTCTTCTTCTGGCTGTTCATCTGTATCTTTTATAACATCCTTTTAATAAACCAGTAAACATAAGTAAATATTTCCCTGAGTTTTGTGAGCTGCTCTGGCAAATTATTGAACTGGGTGGTGGGGGTGGTGGGCAGACTTTGTAGCCAAGTTGGACAAAAAGTGTGGGTACCCTGGGGATCCATTACTTGCAACTGGCATCTGAAGTGAGGGCAGTCTTGTGGGAGTGAGCCCTTAAACGTGTGGAGTCTGACACTAACTCTGGGCAGTGTCACAACTGCATTAAGTTATAGGATACCCAGTTGGTGTCCCGAGAATTGGAAAATTGATGTGGGGGAAATCTCCCACATATTTAGTGTCCGAAGTGTTGCAAGTAGAGAAACAGTTTTCCTTTTCTCTCTCAAAGATGGCTCTTTTAAAAATGTAAATACAGTTTTATTATTATACTTTAAAATTCTAATAATTCTTCAATATCATCAAGTGCCCAGTTAGTATTCAAATTTCACCAGCTGTCTTAGTATCTTTTTTATGTACAGTTTGCTCAACTCAGAATCCAAACAAGGTCCATATTTTGTAGGAGTCTTGAGACTTCAACTAGTGGAGGACAAAGGGCACTTGAGTCCACTGAAATGATTTTGAAACAATGTTCAATAAATGAAAATTGGTTAACTAAAGAACAGCACCATAAAATGAGATACTGGCAGCTGTTACTGATATCCATGAAAAATGTTCAAAGAGAAGTACTTGCAATACAATAAGATTCAGAGTTGTGAATACTCAGTAGGATAGCAAAAAAATACATTCATGAATGCATCACAAACATGATTGACTACTTGCCAGTCACTGTCACTTTTCATGAAATTTCCCCTTCCTCATAGTAACATCACAGTGGAAATGGGCAAATACGCTCTTGAAAGCTTACTGGCCTTTAGAGTGGCATATATACTATACATGCTGATATATAAATGTCCTGAGACACTATAATGAAAAACAAAAGTGAAAGGTTGTAGTGGAATAGATAGTGGTAGGTGTGGTGAAAAGTTCACAGCTTGGGCCTCAATTGGATTCAACCCCAACTCCACAAATGGAGGAGGACTGAGAGTACCAGTAACCCCTCCCCTGCCTGGCTGGCGCAAACTTATCTTAGCAGAAGTCCTTTGAAGGCAAAACCCATAACAACCATAATGGAAACTCTCCCTGAGCTAGCAATGTTTTCCTCTTGGAGCATGTTATTTAAGGAAAATGCAAATGTTTTGTAGCTCTTGCTTTTGTTTAGTGAGTGGCAGGCATGTAGCTAATTACATAGCACACATTTGACCTATACTCACTGATCTGGTGAACACATCATTTTTCCCAATAGCGAATCTCCTATCTCTCTTTAACATATATTTGTGTCTATGTGTGCATGTTATATCCAATCATGTGTCACTCAATGACGTGAATATGTTCTGAGAAATGTGTCCTTGGGTGATTTCATCATTGCCTGAACATCATAGAGCATATTTATACAAACCTGGATGGAATAGCCTAGTATACACTTAGCCAAGTGGTCCTACTCTCACGGGACCACTGTTGTATATGTGCTCTGTCATTGACTGAAACGTCATTATGCAGGCCTGACTGTGTATGTACATATGTTATATAAGTACATATATACCTACAATATTTATATTTATAATATTTAAAACATTTATATTTATAAAATTTTATATTTTATGCTTATAACATTTTAGCATTTATAACACTTTAAGATTTCATGTTGGGAACTTAGGAGTAATTTCAGTTTTCTCTTTTATAGTTTATACTCTTCTATAGTTTACATATTTTCCACAATGAGTATGCATTACTTTTAAATCCAAAAAGAGTAAAAGTGTTTCTTTTTAAATAGAGGAAGCAGAGAGGCCTTTATTACAAAATGTGTACGGAGAAAATAAAATACTTGTTTTTCCTTTGGTTCTAAGTATCAGTCAGAACATGATACGTTTTGTAAGGTTACATGAAAAATCTTGAAGTATAAACTGGGGTTGATTTTGAGAGAGTATCCTTGACGTTTTTATCTGGGATAGTAAGGATTGACATGAAATCCATGTATAAACAGTAAGCTATTGTTTTAATTTTAAGAACAATATTTAAAATCACCTCTCAAGTTTTTAGCCATAAAATCATGGAAAAGATTTGTACCTACTTTCTTACTTTTTTATATTCTAATTTGCAAGTAAAGGTTTAAGCATATCTTCCAACTGTATATCTCAAAAAATATGTGCTGTTGGAATATATACAAAATAATAATAATCATTCTTCAAAAACAGTAAACAAAGCTGGTACCCATGTAAAAAGAACATTATTGCTGCTAAAGGTAGAAAGAACGACCTCCTTGGATAATTTCATATTCTCTCACTGTTTTAGTTACTACTTGTATTAAAAACATTCCATACCCATTTCTCTGCCCAGCCATCTCAGAGACTCAGACTTACATATCTATCTACTGTGTTCTAGATGTTCCACTGGCACTTTAATTGCAACATGTCCAGAACTGAGTCCTTGATCTTCCCCCCGAATTACTGTCACGGTGAATTTTCTACCTTACATTTATTGGTACCTCTGTCTATTAAGACACTCAGGTTTTAGACTTGGAATTGTTCTCAATTCTTCCCTCTCCTCATAGCCCGTTTCCATTCAGGCCTGCCAGTTTCCCTTGGTAAATATGTCTCCTATCGGGCCCTTCTCATCAAGTCTTCCTCCACCACCGCCCTGATCAGGCCCTGAGCAGCAGCTTGTTTGTCTCCCAGCCTCTTGTTTTAAATCAGTTCAATCCATCTTCAAACGCAGCCTCCAGGGCTGTTTCTCACACACAGATTTAACCACGTTTCTCTTTGATGCAAATCCCTTTCAATGACTCACCATCACCTATAACACAAATTCCAAGCTTCTTAATTTGGTTTGCATGGCCCTTCACGTCTTATTGCTCTCAGTTTAAGGTTTATGCTGTGGCAACTCTGAACTGTTAATAGTTTCTCTTTTGTATAGCACGCTGTTTTCAGTTTTATACCCTTGTTCATGCTGTCTTCTCTGCCTCAACGCCATTTCCCCATCTTCCATGCCTGGAAATGCCAATGCATCCCTTAGAATGAGCTCTGTCAGCACTTCCTCTAGGAAGCCTTGTCTTTTCCCCCACACTAATTTCTTCTACATTCTCCTCTATACTTGGATATCTATATCACTGTATTTCCAAATTATTTTATAACAGTCTCTGTATTTCTGACTTTCTACTAGACAATGTGTTCCTTGAGGGAAGGAATTGTGTTGTATTTATCTTTTATCAAATTACTTAATTCTATGCCCAACACATAGTAGATTTGTAAATAGAAGTTTAGAAATTAAAGTAGTAAATCACGTGTGGGAGGATATACTGAACTGTTTTGCCCAAATTTTCTGGGGATTAAGGATATAAATTGGAGCTTGATGCTTGGCTTTGCCAATTCATGTAGGGGAAACTGTCACAAAAATTTAGGCTAGAAGGAAACAGAATATACATTTAGCAATTAAACAAATGGTTATTAATTCCATTAGTTATTAATGAGGAATAGAATAAACTTAATAGAGTGTTTATAGAAGGAATGTGCAGTTTTCATAAGGACTCGTTTGAGTAACCACCAATAGGAAGATAATATTTCATTTGTAAATTGGATTTAATTTTAGTTGCATCTAGGAAGTCAGTCACAGACCAGAATAGAAGTCCTCACCCTTACCTTAACCACATCTCAATCCTTTCTTTCCAGAATCCCCACATGTGCTCCAAAAAGTAGTAGAAATTAAGGCGAGAGGTCACCCCTTCTTGTTGCAGAAAGAAGTCATGGACATTCAGGGGACTTCTGGACATTATTAGTAAGTAATAAAAAGAAATTGGAAGTTGAGGCATCACAATTTTGAAGTAAAAGTTCACCTGTTTTTGGGCAGTCTGGCTCAGGGACATCACACGGAAAGGAGCTAAAAGGAAGGTGCATTATGAGAAGGCAAAGTAGGAGAAGGGGCTAGAATTAGAATATGAAGAAGGCACCATGTGGCATACCTCTCAAGACCTAAGGACGTGGTGTGAAGATTTGAGTCATGAGTCTCAGCCCCTTCTGTGGTATAAGGAAGCAGGTTAGGTACACTGACACTACAGTCTGGCTTGAATCCTACATGATGCCACTCCCATTGCTTTGCTTAGCTTTGGTTAAATTTGGTTCATTAGGAAATGCTTCCATCTCCAACAGGATCCAGCAAGTATTCAATGGAGGGAAGACAGGTGAGTCATGTGTAGAGTGAGGACCTAGTGGTCTAGCTCCATATTAGTCTGATGGATATTGACCAATCCGCATTATGACCTATTTATCAAGAAGAGATTTTGACCAGGATTATTTGTCTTGCCCCACAAGTTTGAAAGAGGGACATATATGGGAAGAAGTCACTTTAACGTAGGATCCTGGGGTGATGGTGATGGTGAGGGTGGGGAAATTCATCATACAATACTAGTATTTTGCACAGAGGAGGAGTCACAAGTCCAAATTTTTATCAAGAATTTAAAAAACAGGTCAGATAATTCTCTGAGAGAAGTAATGTTTGTGTATCCAATAGATACTGAGGTTCATCAAAAACCTGTCTATGCAAATGATCTGGGGTAGGCACTCAACTTTTGACACTTGAGGGAGTTGAGTTCATGTAAGAAAATCACAGCTCCTTGTGATTCTATCTGGATAGTGATCTTTGTAATAACAGTATCTAACATTGGCCTGGAATTAATAGACACAATAAATTTTCCTGGAATGAACTCAATATCCTAATTCTATGTGAACCAGATAAATTTGGACTAAAGCAATAGAAAGCGATGTCCATCTAGTAATGAAATGATCCAAACATATTGAATTTGTGAGTCATGGACTCAAAAGAAAAACAGTTTCTTATGTAGCTTGGAAAACGAAATAACTGCTTAAGTTTAAGTAATGGATAATTCAGCTTTACCTGAGGATCTCATACTAATAGTTGAAAATGGAAAACACTGCAATAGCCTGAAACTATAGTAGAAAATTCTACTCACTTGAATTATAACATGCTGAGAACTACAGATGACTGCATTTCTGCCTTAGACATGATTATGACCAGAGGCTTAATTCCTGAACTTCATGAACCACATTTGTCCAATAAGTTGAATTAGAGGGTTGCATGGTAATTCAACATGGTTATTAAAACATATGAAGGCTAAAATACTGATACAATATGTTGGATTATAACCTGTATTGTGGAATCTGGAAACCATCTAACTAGGAATATTCTGTTTTGTAATTTGCTCAACTTGTAGCATGCTTTAGGAACTAATACTTAGAACTAAATGTGCATTTACTGAAATATTAAGAAAATAAATTCAGTCCTCAGGGTTTTGGGTTCAGTGCTAAACTGTGGAAACTACAGATAGTCCCTGGCTTTTGCCGATACAATTTACAACCAACAGTTACACATGCTGTTCTGTGGGGCTTCCTTCACCTTCCTGATTGAAAGAGGGGCTCCTGCTGCTGCCAGACACCTTAGCTACCATAGCAGTCTACAGATCTGTTACTTTCACTTAGCTTCCTTACAGATGAACCCTGTAAACAGAGCTTACATCCTCAGAAACCACCTCCCTGAACCCAGAGCTTCCCCTGATTTAGCAGCTGCCATTGAAGCAACCCATACACCAAACTGCAAGATCTGTAAGATTCCATCAGCCTCTCTTCCCTCTCTCTCCCCCTCTTTTCTTCTACTGGAGCTGCGATTGTGCAGCCTGTATCTGGGTAGGGTAGGAAAGTCTCCCTTTTGCCTTTAGGGTGGGGGAAGACGTACTATTGACAACAAATATTAGCACTTATGAAACATTTTTTACATAAAACAGTATTATAAATAAAAGATAGTTATCAGTTTGCCATTAAAAGTTTACGCACATACACAGACACATACACTATAGAAGTCATAATATCATGGAATCTACCTAACTGTGATATGTAACCTTGTTGAGAAAATACAATAAATGTTTCTAAGAGCCAGTTTGCAAACTTCTGGAATATAAATCATTTGTAAACTGGGGTCTACAAAGATAAGCTAGATACGATCAGTCATAAATCAGAATCTACTATTTGTTAGCTTTCCCCACCATTTTAAAGTAGGGAGACAATTCACTTTGTTATTCATATCCATGGGAACTAAAAGTTTATCTCATAATTAGAGCCAAGGCATGTAGTAACAAAAGAGATATAAGCAAAATGCTTGTTTTAGATGTGTTGTGAAATCAACTGAATCATTGCAGGCCACCTGGAGATCACCCAGTGTTACCCAGCTCCTTTATGAGTGTAATAGAAAACAAGGAGAACATAAGATACTAACATTTAAGGTGAATAGATCAAACAAATCATGCTTGATTGGCATCTTCCTATCTTGAGATGCTTTAAAAAAAGTGTTTGCAAAGGAGTCGAGCTAATGGTACAGTATATAGCACTGAGTAGAGCATCAAGAAATTTAATTCTAGTTCTAACTGTGCCATTAATCTGAACTATATCTTTCCTACCAACAATTTCTACATATACTCAATAAAACATCTGGAGTAGGTGATGTCTAAAGTCCCCTAGAATGCTATAATTTATGTTTTGTCTAATGATTAATTTAGAGTAGTAATGGTGAATGGATTGCTACCCTAGGAATTGTTTTTAGAGAATAGAAAATTGTGTGATGTGTCCTGGAAGTTGTCTGTATAATGAAACGAGCAAAATAATAATCTATTGTGTTTTTAGAGCCCATTTCCACTGTATGAAAGCTTTCCTCAAAATACAAAAGGCTCAGATTCTTTGGGAAATGTGCCATGGAAAGGAAATGAAAGCATTAGCCTGGCAACTGCTGGTGGTAACTATTGAACTATTTGGAAGCTTGTTTATCTGAAGGTTAGCCAAAATTCTGGTAAAGAATATGGGCTGGAGTTCCCTCAAACACAACATTTTATGTGAGGTTTCCAATACTTGTGTAAGTAATTACACTGAATAATAGCTTCCCTTGAATTATTATGATATTTCTAATTCCTTTTCAAATCTAGAAACCAAAAGGCATGCAAAATCTAAAACAGAGAAAATATTATTATTAGTTTTTCTTTTGCTAAAGTACGATTGACATGAGGATAGAATTTTGAACAATAATACAGTTGAGAAACACCTGAACTCATCCATTTTCACCATGTCTTTTTTTGTCCAGACTTAGGTCCCCTGCCCAGATCTATTATCTGTGAAACAGTAGTTATCTTTCAACAGTCTCTGGGACATTCTTACTTGGATGTGCTGCCTTCATCATAAAACACAAGTCCAAAACTTACTCATCATCTCCCATTGAAAGCTATTTTTCCTCGCCCATTTCTTTAGTATCACCTTGGCCAGAAATCTTGGATCATCTTTGGCTCTCCCCTTTCCATTCCTAATATCATTCTATCCAGTTTGTCACTATGCATTTCCTTTCAAATAATTTCTTCCTTCCAAATCTTGCTCATAGGTATTAACCACTTTCTCTCTTCCTATGCTTATAATTATTGGGTAACACCTGGACTGCTTAATTAACTTCCCAGTTGATCTCCTTCTTTTCTTGAATACATGGAACATATTACATCCCAGATTTTATTCCCTTGTATTGTATCAGTTACCTTCTCAAGAATCAATAACAGTTCCATCTTTACTCTTGAATTAAGTTGTAACTTGGCTGTTCAGCTTGACTTTCAATGTCTTTTATAACTTATATTCTCCTACTTAGATAATCCCAGCAACGATTATTCCTCTTTCAGCTAGAATTTTCTGGAACCTTCTCTGGCTAAATTGAAGAAAAGGAATTTATTTTAAGTATCAAAGGAAGAGTTCCCAGAACTCACACAGAGTTGGAAGTAGTTCATGTCCCCCCAGCCAGAGTGTAGTCTCCTAATACACGGGTTATTGAGCAGAGACATTGGGACAACCTAGATCCAGACTTGAGGCTGCTCTGGATCTGTCCAAACATAGCTGAAAAACAAGTTTCAGAAGGATCTCACTGATTCCGTGCAACTTAATTACATTTCAGAAAAAAGTATTACATTCTTTAAAGGAATAAAAAGATATTCAGCACCCAGTACAGTAAACTCACAATGTCCGGTATCCAATTAATATACTAGATATACAAAGAAGTGGAAATATATGATCCATAGCCAGAAGAAAATATTAATTAATGGAAATAGATTCAGAAGTGACAAAGATGTTGGGACTAGCAACCAATTATAAAATTGCTAGTATATGTCTTATAAATATGCTCAAAATAATACATAGTAAGGAGAAAACATAGAAGATACGAAAACAACCCAAATGAAATCTTAGAGAGGAAAAATATAGTATCTGAAATAAAAAATACATTTTATGGGATTAATAGCAGATTAGACATTGCAGAAAGAAAAAAATCAGTGAACTTGAAGACATGGCAATAGAAACTATCAAAAAAAATTAACAGAAGCTCAGTGAGCTAACATATGTGTAACTGGAATCCTTGAAGGAGAGATGAGAGCGAGGAGGATTCAGGGGGATAGTGAAGAGGGGGTTCAGAAAAAAATTTTGAAGATATAAAGACCTACAATTTACAAATTTATTGAAAATTATAAACCCACAGCTGTAAGAAGCTCAGTGAACCTCAAGCAGAACAAACATTAAAAAAATACAGCAAAAATTGTGGAAAATATACCAAATTGTGGAAAATCAGTGACAAAAAGAAAAATCTTAAAAACCAGAGAAAAAGATACATTATGTGCAGATAAAAAAAGGAAAGAATGATAGACAATATCTCATCAGAAAATATATAAGCTAGAGAAAATGGAGTGATACCTTTAAAGTGCTTAAAGAAAAATATCTGCCAGTCTAGAATTCTATACTCAGTGAAAATATCTTTCAAAAACGAAGGTGAGATAAAAACACTTACAAACAAAGATAATTGAAAGAAATTTCCAAACATTTTAAAATAACCCATGGATCAAAACAAAAATCACAAGAGCATTTAGAAAATATTTTAAATGAATGAAAATGAAAACAAGCACATAAAACTTTGTAAGATGAGGCTAAAGTAGTGCTGAGAGAAACATAGCAATAAAAACACATTAGAAAAGAAAAAAGGTCTCAAATCAATGATCTAAGAAAACAAAGAAAATAATAAAGATAAAAGTATAAATCAATAAAACTGTGGACAGCAAAACAACACAGAAATCTATGAAATCAAAAGCTTATTCCTTGAAAAGTCCAACAAAATTGATAAGCCTCCAGCTGCTTTGATCAAGAAAAGAGAGAGAAGACATATCCTACAGACAGTAAAAAGGGTAATGAAGGAATATTATGAACAACTTTATGTTAATAAATTTGACAGCTTAGATGAGACTGACAAATTCCTTGAAAGATACAAACTATTAAAGCTTAATTGAGGAATGAGATAACCTGAAGAGCCCTATGTATGAGCTCATGCAAAAACGCTCACTGCCATTTATCATTAGAAGAAATGTATATTAAATCCACAGTCGTATACCACTATGTTAGTGGTTCTTGATAGGGAGGGAGGAGAGTGTTTGTCCCCAGGGGACTTTTGGCAATGTCTGGAGAGAGTTATGGTTGTTATAGCTGGGGAGCTGCTATTGACATCTGGTGGGTAGAGGACAGGCATGCTTCTAAACTTTCTACAATGAACAGAACAAAAAATTATATGACCCCAAATGTCAATAGTGCTGAGGTTAAGAAATCTGACACTACACACACACTAGAATAGCTAAAACTAAGGACTTATAATACCAACACTGACAACGATATGGAGTAAAAGGAACTCATAAAATGCTAGTCGAAGTGAACAGGTTACATCTTTGGAAAACAGTTTGGCAGTTTCTTATAATTTTAAACATGAGCTTATCATATCCAACAATCCTATTGATAGGTATTTACCCAAGAAAAATGAAAACTTATGTCCACACAAAGAATTCTGTATGTTCATAGCCATTTTATTCAGAGTAGCCACAAACTGGGAAGAACTCAAACGTCCATCAGCTGATAAGTGAATAAACAGATTGTGGCATATCTGTATAATGGGGCACTAACAAGCAATAAAAAGGAGTAAATTACTGATAGGTACAACAGCACGGATGAATCTCAAAAGCATTCATCTTAGTGAAAGAAGCCAGACCCTGAAGAGTACATGCTGTTTTATTCCATTTATAGGAAATTCAAGAAAAAGATATACTATTGTACCAAAAAGCAGATCAATGGGGCCAGAGTGGGGTTGAGGATTGACTACAAAGGAGAAAAAGTATATTTTAGGGGGTGATGAAAATGTCCTATATCTTGACTGCATATGTTTGCCAAAACTCATAAATTGTACACTTTAAAATCAGGACATTTCATTGTATGTAGATTACATCTCAAAATAAACTGATTAAAGCAGAAAGAAAGAAAGAAACTGCTGGTCAAGTGATGGAAACCTCTTCTAAGACTAAGAGTTTCAGAACCACTCAGCCTCTGTCAAAACCAGGAGGCCTCCTGTCCAAGCAGCAGCTGTGTCTGCAATGCCAGCTCTCCCCACCCTCCTCAGCCACAGTGCATACCACCAACTTGGATGCGTACCACCTGCCTCTCGCTCCATGAACACACTTCCAAATTGAAGAAGGGAAACCTACTTCTCAGTCAGAATCCTTGCTGTGATGGAGTCTGAGCAACGTGCTTTTTAGCTATCGAGATTCCATATTACAGTCAGGCACGTTAAATGGAGGTTGGAACTGAAAGCATATGAGCCATTCCAAAGTATCCACCACAGTTCTTCAGCTCACCTTCCAGTAGTGACTGACTAGAAGAAAATGTTTATTTTCTTCTTTCTCATTTGGGATCTTTCCTTGCTGCCTCTTAACCTTTCTCTCTTGCTTGCTGTCAAGTCCTTCTTTCTTCCTATCTGGATCCTTACTATCTTTCCAAGTCGAGCTCCAGTCCTTCTTTCTGACAGTTCTGCCCTTAGAGCCAGAGAAGCTGGGCTTACATCTCAGGGGCCCACACGCTTTGGAGTGCCTTTCTAAAACATGCCTAAGTCCCCTTACAGTGGTACTTAGCAGTGCGGAGTGACTGTGATAGGCAGTACTGTATGGGCGGAGAATCAGACTGCACCAAGACCTATGTTAGCCCTGCTACCTGTTTTTCCCCTTCAGGGTGCTCTCTGGCCCTCTACCCCTGACTCTTGCTTGTGGGGTCCACGAGAAGACTCAAGGAGCTCCAGGACTCACAACTCCAGGGTCTTCCTGGACTCTCTAGCTGGGCCAGGATGGTGACCTGGCAAGTGGATTGCTCCCACTGGCTGTGGCAGCATTTCTTTCTTGGGATCATGAGACACTGTGTTGCCAGAATGGGACTGAAGGTTGATTTTGAGTGATTCTCACTTATGCTGGACACAGGAAACGTTCAGGACACTGGGTTATCCCTGACAGATATGCCAGGTCTTGTGTCTATGTTGGGACTGCAGCCCTGCTCAGGTCTAGAGCACCCCATGCCTTCCACAGGCGCCACACAATGAGGGAGGCAGCACTCCAGGACTGGCCACACCTACCTCCACCAAGGGCTTTCAACACCCTTGCTCAGGTGTTGCTGTGCCAGTTGGCTCTTCCAATGGATGTTCTGTCTTTATTCTGATTGTTGCAGTGACATTGTGTTCTCCTGGCTCCTTCATAGGCCATGTGGGCATAGAGTTACATCTTCCTCATTCATTCTGACCATGAGCCCCTCGCCTGCCCTCCTGCTATAGTATGTGGCAGGCAGGGGTGTGGTGATAATTTGATGCCTAAGTATTCTCTAACTGCAGGCTAAATATTAATTTTGTTAGTGTAGATAGAATAAGATCTTGAAGAGGAAGCGTTGTATCTTAAATTTCTTTTGCATTTTTCACTGAATCTAGCTCTATTAGGCACTAGCATGTGATTATTGTTTGTTTGGTTGGTTTTTCTCTGACAGATTGATCAAAAGGCCCACGGAATACTCAGTCTTCTCAATAAATCAAACACTTCATTCAGGGGATCAGATGCTTAATACTTTCTCTCTAAAAAAAGAAGCTATTAAATAATGCTGGCTTATTGCCTTGAGGTCAGCATTCCTCAAATAAACAAAAGTAAAATATACAATTTTTCTTTGGGCAATTCCAGACAAATCCGGTTTTTGAAATTGAGTTCTAAGTCTGTTATATTGTCAAGGACTAAACCATTTTTGTGTGGTATGAAAAAAGACCAAGTAAATGGACACGAGTTTCCTGAATATAAAGCAAGTGCCTCTTCCTTTTGTAAATGATTCTTCCCTTCAAGAAGTACTTATGGCATCCTGTTGATCCTGACAGAAGCAATTCTGGTTTCCTTTCTCTGGTATGTGGTATGGTTTTAAAGGTTGGTGTGATGTACTTTAGTATGATGCGAAAGTCATCATGAGATTTATGGAATTGACCGGAATCTTATTGCAGCCAGATTTTTTCCTAACAACCTGAGCCTGACATCAATTTGGACGATGAATGCACTCAGTTTAAATTTCCTTTTAGCATACAGACAAATAAATGGTAAAAAAAAAAATCTGCCATTTGGAATAGACATCTAGTTCCAAATTATCAAAATCCTATGTTAGTAGTAAAATTAAACCGAAAAAATATTGTGATTCTCTTTGTTTTTAAATCAACAAATATTCATTTGTATATTTGATGTGAAAATTCTTGTAAACTGATTTTTATTAATGTCAGAATAATGTATTTGAGTGTGAATTTGGCAGAATAGAATGGGAGGAGTACATGAGTGAAAAAGGTGGGAAAGGTTAGAAAAAAGAGTGATTACAATAGAGAAAAGATATATAAGATGGCTTAGAAAAACCAAAACTAAGCAAAAACTTTGAAATAATGGAGCGGACCAGAGACAGAGGAGCATAGAAAGGGATGAACAACTTGTGTTTTATTTTATTTAAATACTTTGAAGTGCTCAATTGTAAATGCTTAAATATGTAAATATAAAAGCTTAAAAAAAATGTTAAGTTTGTGATGAGTCAAGAAACTGAAAGCCAAAGATTAGGAAAAGTTTAGTAGGATAAACTGTCATTGGACATTTATTAAATTATGTAAATTCTTTTTATTTGTTTGAATTTCGAATCACTTCCAATAATTTATCTTGAGAACTAGAGAGGATGGCATAAGTTTTGTGAAGAACTCTGAGTTTATATTTCCCAGACTATTCTAAATTTAGAGTAGCCACTGATTACAATGATCTGTTTCAATCAAATTAATAATTTATGAAAAATAGTCTATTTGGAGATAAAGTTCAGATGTAAGCTTTGGTGTGCTAATCTGCTAGGCTAAGAGGACTTTTTATGATCAAACATATCTTTAGTTATTTTGAACCTTTTTCCTGTATGTTGAATTTGATATAAATATCAATTTGTGGACTTTTTAAAGCATGAATTAATTCAAGCAATTGTTATTAAAACCATAGTCAGTTAATAACAGGTTGTTGGAATTCCATTTATGGTTTTAAAAAATTCAATTATTTGACTAAATTGAATCATTAAAAAAACCTGTTATTGTTGCAAACCTGTTTCAGAAAAACACTGAAAATAGAGAGTTTAAAGCATACTGTTTTCTAAATTTTATGTTGACCATTTGTTCCTTTTAAAATCACAGAGATTTTATTTATGTTTTGGAATAGTGAAATATTTCAGCATGTAAAAGACAATAAGAATTTAAAAATTCTAGTAAATTCTTTTGCTACTTGAAGTTTAAGAAAGGTAAGGTATAATAAAAAAACTTTTTCAGAATGAAAAATGTAGAACTGCAAGGTGTACATTGCATGTTAAATTTATAGTTTGTTTTCTGGGACTCTAAAATTACATTGATTATTATTTGTATTGATATATATTCCTTTGGAATCTATAGACCATTACATAATAGATAGACCATTAATGTAATAGATCATTACATAATAGAAACCATATCAGTTTAGAATGGCTAATTATGAGTTTACTATTAAAATTATTATTACAATAAATTACACTATTTAATCTGGTGCCAAAGCTAGTAACTAAATTTTGTAACAAATATCTGGATAAACTGTTCTAGAAAATACTGAGGGCTTTTTTACTGCAATGATGAACCATCCCAAGCACTTATTGAAGTTTAGTGACTATTGAACCAAATATAGTTAATTGTTAATATTCAAATAGTGGAAAAATAAAGGCAATCAGTAAGACAGATTTGAATTTAAATTCACAGCCACCTCTGTAGATAGTTGTTTTAAGTAAGTGGTTACAAGTTTTGCCTTTGTAAAAATGAGGAGAATCATGAAAATTAAGTTGTGTATGTATTTTGTAGAGTACAAAGACGTTATTATGCTATGAGACTTTCCGGAGGTTTGGGGGCATAATGTCAGCATTAGCATGTGACTCTCATTACCTGACGGTTCAGATCAGGGGGAATTAAGGCAGAATGTGCGTATGTGGACATGTATTCGTGAGCACACACACACGTGAATGTTTGTATGCTTAAAATGTGTGGCCAAACATTTGGATTAAATCTAGACTTATGGTTTTGGTATAGATCAAGCACAAGATAAAGTAGTGATGCGAGAGGTGAGCTTCAGTACCTAAGGATAACATCAATGAACTTGCAACCTGCTTTAGGAAATATATCAACTGACAATTGAACGACTTTAGCAATATTGTCTTGAGGCGTAGTACACCGATACCAACAAGGCAATTTGACCTGCACACTTACTTCTAAAGGACATTTTGACGCGGAGAGGTAGTGATGTAACGAGGATCAGCACTTCAGGAAATGCTTTCTCTATGCTGACTGATGTGTTGGGGCAATGCATCACCAAAGCCGAGTATGGAAGAGTAAAATTCTGGCTTGGATTACTTCTCCACTAATTTTTTCCAAACCTTGTTACTTAAACACATAGGAATGTCATGCTAAATCCATATCCTCAAAATATTAAACAAAGAAGTGGAGGAGAACAAAACCTGAACTAAAAATATATATATATTTTTGAAGTTTAAACTCTATGGGACATCCAATTCCACTACCTGCAGTCAAGTCGCCATGGGATACAGATGTAAAGAGTCTCAACCGCAACACCACATTTCGTCACACACTCTAACTTAGCGACTATTTTGGACTATTGAGAGAACAGCACAACAGTTTATGAGAGTTGAGAAATTCAAACACCAAAGAACAAGACACTTTAGGCTCCCTGAGCAAAGTTTGAAAACTCTTTGCATTTGCCTTGTTAATCTCAAGATGAAAAGCGTGATGAAAAATTGCAGGCACAAGCCGTTTGCCACAGGGAAACTCTGCACCGCAATCCAGTGGGAACCAACAGAACTGTTCCTCCACTGAAGCAGCAAGGTGATGGGACTTGCGGTCCCTTAAGCTTCCTGGCAGGTTTCTCTTGGACTTGATAGGTTTTTGGTACCGTTCTCGGTAAGGGAGATTCAGATTGAAAACGCTGTTAGGAGATTTTCTTTGCGCACTGAGAATATTACTGCTGTGCACATCCACGTCTTTAGAATTCTAGTCTTTATAAGAAAGATACATTTTCTGGTTAACACTATTTTAATGATTAGAAGGAAGAATGGAAATCAGCCCAGCAGTCTCAGTTCAGGAGCAGGAATTAGATGATCGTCCATATTTATGGGCAAACTCACCAGAAAGTTTGGTCTCATAGCTGTTCTCTTTTCCTCCTGGCTTTTTTTACTGAATGGACTAGATTCAAATATATTGAGCATTAACTTGATGAACTGAAATGATCAAACGGTGGAAATGGTAAAAATTGGCAGTCAAGTAATGCATAGGTTTGCATTGCAACCAAAGAGTATCCTTTTAGTTTAATTAAGTTTTTTTTTAGTTTTTCCCAATCTCAAGAAATGGGGACCATTAACATAAAAAAGTATAGGGAGTGGCAGCATTGTGTCTTTTAAAAATTGTTTTATTTCAACATAAAATTTGGATATTTTTATTACAAACTTTTCTCATGCAAAATTTCATTATCTTACACAAACTTTTAAATCTCATAAAGATATTCGAACACTAGTTTATTGCATTACAAACCACTTCTTATTCATATCCCAAAATATAATACGTTTTTCTGTGCATGGTTTTAATTGCCTGTGACAAAGGCTTAAGACACACATGTTTGCTTCTTATGACACATATCATAAAGTTCCCTGAGGATCATCATCAGTTTCACTGCACATCAAAAGGTTCAGTTCTTCTCCTAAAATGTGTGTGTGCATGCTTTTTATCATTAGGCTTTTGTCGTAAATCTCAATGCATTCTCTCAAGAGCTAGGCTGAACCCTGGGGAGCCACCAAGGATGGCTCTCCTTGGAGCAAGTTGACCTAAGGCCTATATCAAACATGCTGAACAGCTTCCTTGTCTCTTTAATCTAGGCTGGATCTGGAATATTAGTTCCTCCAGATCTTACCACACCAATTGTGAGGAAAGTCAAAGCCCAAGGAAAAGTCCTTCAAGGAAAAAGATGAAATTATCCATCTTAGGGCTTCTTAAGAAGGGCTCCCCATAGCACCCAAGCAAAAGGCTCCCACCTGTGACCAGGACCTTGGGGTGGGTGGGGTGGAGAGAGGCAGGTGTTCTTATGCCTTTACTGCAGCAGGCCTCACTCATTGGCCTGCTAACATGCACTCCAAGACTCCAAAAAGAGTTGAAGCTGTTCCCAGCCTGACTCTAAACCATTTTTTGAGAACAATTGCTTGGATCCAGTGTTCCTCAGACCAAAATGTTCATTCCTCTAATTGGATCGTAGGATTAAGCCAAATAACACTTAGCATTTTGCTTGGCAGACAGCAACGAATGTAACATTTCAAAAAACAATATACTCAAAACTGGGAAACCTTCAATTTTACTTTAAATCCATAGATAATCAGCTAATTGCACCTCACATGCGCTGCTCTAAATAGAATCTAAAGCACAAAAGTACATTATGAGAATTATTTTAAAATAATATTACCTCTATGAAGTGTATTGTCAAATAGCGATAGATTTTGTACTAAGTGTAAATGTCTTCAGGCAGTTCGGAGAATGATTCTGTATGCTCCCGATCAAGTATGAATTTAATTTTAACTTTACTTTTCTATGATTCCCTCAATTTTGATATTGCTAATTATATACCTCCACACACAAAGGAATACTAGAGGCAAAAAAATTCAAATAATAATAATATCTTGAGGTGGTAAAACTACAGATGATTTTAATTTCCTTTATACTTTTGTGTACCTTTTGTACTTGCCTCACTAATAGTAAGTTATCTTTATAATTACAACCAAAATAGTATTATAATAAAAATAATTTCTTATGAAAAAGTTCTTTATATTTGGTTTCAATTTTTTTCTATTTAAATGTGACAGAACTACAAATTTGCCCTTCTGGATGATCAGTAGATGTACACTTCTCCCTTTTCCATTCCTCAATTTCTCTGGAATTTTAGGCTCTTTGTTGGGCTGATAGGAAAAATCTCCCCTTGGGCTATTCAGACTAATGATAGCGGTGAGAACATCAACAAAGAATGGGAAAATATAAAAAAGAACCAATCAGAAATGAAGAATACAATACTGGAAATAAAAAATTCAATAGAGGTACTCAATAGCAGAGTAGATGACACAGAAGAACAGATCGGTGAGCTGGAAGAAAGACTAGAGGAAATCACCCAAGCTGAACAGATAAAAGAAAAAAGAATTAGACAGAATGAGAACAGTCTAAGGAAAATCTGGGACAATATCAAGCACACTAACATTCATATTATAGGTGTCCCAGAAGGAGAAGAGAGGGACAAAGGGGCAGAGAATCTATCTGAAGAAATATTAGCCGATAACTTTCTTAACCTAAGGAAGGAAACAGACATCCAAGTACAAGAAGCACAGAGAGCACGAAACAAGATGAATACCAAGAGGCTCACACCAAGACACATTATAATTAAAATGTCCAAAATTAAAGATAAGAGAGAATCCTAAAAGCAGCAAGAGAAAGGCAACAAGTGACATACAAGAAGAAGAAGAAGGGAATAGAGAAGAAGTACTAAAACACCCAGAAAAAAAGTAACAAAATGGCAATAAATACATATTTATCAATAGCTATTTTCAATGTCAATGGACAAAATACGCCAATAAAAAGACACAGACTGGTTGACTGGAAAAAAATACAAGACCCATATATATGCTGCATACAAGAGACATACTTCAGAGCTAAAGACACCCACAAACTGAAAGTGAAAGGATGGAAAAGATATTCCATGCAAATGGCAAAGAAAAGAAAGCAGGGGTAGCAATACTTATACAGGACAAAATAGACTTTAAAACAAAAATGGTAACAAGAGACAAAGAAGGGCACTACATAATGATAAAGGGAGCAATCCAACAAGAAGATATAACGCTTGTAAATATCTATATACCCAACATAGGAGAACCTAAATATATAAAGCAATTATTAACAGACATAGAAGAGAAATAGACAGTAACACAATAATCGTAGAGGACTTTAGCACTTCACTTACAACAATGGATAGCTCATCCAAACAGAAGATCAATAAGGAAACATTGGCCTTAAATGACAGCTTAGACCAGATGGACTGAGTAGATACACATAGAACATTCCATCCCCAAACATGCAGAATACACATTCTTTTCAAATGCTCATGGGACATTCTCCAGGACTGGTCACATATTAGGCCACAAAAGAAGTATCAATAAATTTAAGAAGGTTGAAATTATGCCAAGCATCTTTTCTGACGACAAACCTATGAAATTAGAAATCAGATACGGGAAGAAAACTAGAAAAGCCACAAAAATGTGGAGATTAAACAAAATGCTATTGAACCACGATTGGGGCAATGAAGAAATCAAAGGAGAAATCAAAAAATACCTGGAGACAAATGAAAATGAAAATACGACATGCCAAACTCTATGGGATATAGCAAAAGAGGTTCTAAGAGGGAAGTTTATAGCAATTCAGGCCTACCTCAACAAACAAGAAAAATCCCAAATAAACAATCTAACAGTGCACCTACAAGCACTGGAAAAAGAAGCACAAACAAAGCCCATAATCAGCAGAAGGAAGGAAATAAGAAAAATCAGAGAAGAAATAAATGAAATAGACAGTAAAAAAAAATAGAAAAAAATTAATGAAACAAAGAGCTGGTTCTTTGAAAAGATAAACAAAATTGACCAACCTTTAGCTAGACTCAGCAAGAAAAAAAGAGAGAAGGTTCAAATAAATAAAATCAGAAATGAAAGAAGAGAAATTACAAATAGACACCTCAGAAATACAAAAGATTATAAGAGAATACTATGAAAGGCTATATGCCAACAAATTGGATAATCTAGAAGTAATGGATAAATTCTTAGAGTCATACAACCTTCCAAAACTGGATCAAGAGGAAGTAGAGAACTTGAACAGACCAATTACCGGTAAGCAGATTGAAAGAGTAATCAGAAACCTCCCCAAAAATAAAAGTTGAGGACCAGATAGCTTCCCTAGTGAACTCTACCAAACATTCAAAGACTTAATACCTGTCCTTCTCAAACTCTTCCAAAAAGCTTAAGAGTAGAAGATGCTTCCTAACTCATTCTACAAAGCCAACATTATCCTGATACCAAAACCAGACAAGGACAACACAAAAAAGAAAATTACAGGACAATATCACTGAGGAACACTGATGCAAAAATCCTCAACAAAATACCAGCAAATTGAACACAACAATACATTAAAAAAATTATACACCATGATCAAGTGGGATTTATGCCAGGGATGAAGGGATGGTTCAACATCTGTAAATCAATCAACGTGATACACTACATTAACAAAATGAAGAATAAAAATCACATGATTATCTCAATAGATGCAGAGAAAGCATTTGACAAGATACAGCATCTATTGGGGCTGGCCCCGTGGCCGAGTGGTTAAGTTCGCGCGCTCCGCTGCAGGCGGCCCAGTGTTTCGTTAGTTTGAATCCTGGGCGCGGACATGGCACTGCTCATCAGACCACGCTGAGGCAGCGTCCCACATGCCACAACTAGAAGAACCCACAACGAGGAATACACAACTATGTACCGGGGGGCTTTGGGGAGAAAAAGGAAAAAATAAAATCTTTAAAAAAAAAAAAAAAAAAAAAAAGATACAGCATCTATTTATGATAACAACTCTAAATAAATGGGTATAGGAAGAAAATACCTCAAAATAATAAAGGTCGTATATGACAAACTCACAGCTAATATCATTCTCAAGGGAGAAAAACTGAAAGCTATCCCTCTAAGAACAGGAACCACACAAGGATGCTCACTTTCACCACTCTTATTTAACATAGTATTGGCAGTCCTAGCCAGAGCAATCAGGCAAGAAAAAGAAATAAGGGGATCCAAATTGGAAAGGAAGAAGTGAAACTGTCACTCTTTGCAGACGACATGATTTTATATATAGAAAACCCTAAAGAATCCACTAAAAAAATTTTAGAAATAATAAATACAGTTAAGTCGCAGGATACAAAATCAACATACAAAAATCAGTTACATTTCTATACCCTAACAAAGGAGCAGCAGAAAGAGAAATTAAGAATACAATCCCATTTACAATTGCAACAAAAAGAATAAAATACCTAGGAATAAACTTAACCAAAGAGATGAAAGATCTGTGCACCAAAAACTATAAAACTTTTGTTGAAAGGAATTGAAGATGACACAAAGAAATGGGAAGATATTCTGTGCTCTTGGATGGAAGAATCAACATAGTTAAAATGTCCATACTTCCTAAAGCAATCTATAGATTTAATGTAATCCCAATCAAAGTTCCAACAACATTTTTCACAGGAATAGAACAAAGAATCCTAAAATTTATATGGAACAACAAAAGACTCTGAATAGCCAAAGGAATCCTGAGGAAAAAGAACAAAGCTGGAGGTATCACATTCCCTGATTTCAAAATATACTACAAAGTTGTAGTAACCAAAACAGCACGGTACTAGCACAAAAACAGACACATGGATCAATGGAACAGAATGAAGAGCCAGAAATAATGCCATACATACATGGATAGCTAATTTTCAACAAGGGAGCCGTGAGCATAAAAGGAGAAAGGAAAATCTCTTTAATAAATGGTGTTGGGAACACTGGACAGGCACATGCAAAAGTATGAAAGTAGACCATTATCTTACACCACGCACAAAAATCAACTCAGAATGGACTAAAGACTTGAATGTAAGACCTGAAACCATGAAACTTCTAGAAAAAAACATAGGCAGTATGCTCTTTGACATTGGTGTTAGCAGCATATTTTCAGGTACCATGTCTGACCGGGGAAGGGAAACAAAAAGAAAAATAAACAAATGGGACTACATCTAACTAAAAAGCTCCTGCACAGCAAAGGAAACCATCAACAAAATGAAAAGACAACCTAATAGTTTGGAGAAGATATTTGCAAACCATATATCAGATAAGGGGTTAATATCCAAAATATACAAAGAACTCATATGTCTCAACAACAAAAAAACCCAACAACCCAATTTAAAAAAATGGGCAAAAGATCTGAACAGAGGTTTCTCCAAAGAAGATATACAAATGGCCGACAGGCACATGAAAAGATGTTCAACATCATTAACTATCAGGGAAATGCAAATCAAAACTATAATGAGGTATCACCTCACTCCGGTCAGAATGGCTATAATTAACAAGACAGGACAGAACAAGTGTTGGAGAGGATGTGGACAGAAGGGAAGCCTCGTACACTGCTGGTGGGAGTGCAGCCAATATGGAAAACAGTATACAGTTTCCTCTGAAAATGAAGAACAGATCTACCATATGATCCAGCCATTCCACTGCTGGGGTGTTTATCCAAAGAACTTGAAAACATAAATGCATAAAGATACATGCACCCTTATGTTCATCACAGCCTTGTTCACAATAGCTAAGACTTGGAAGCAACATAGGTGCCCATCAAGGGACGAATGGATAAAGAAGACGTGGTATATAGACACAATGGAATACTACTCAGCCATAAGAAATGATGAAATCTACCCATTTTTGAAGACATGGGTGGACCTTGAGGGTATTATGCTAAGTGAAATAAGTCAGAGGGAGAAAGTCAAATACCATATGATCTCACTCATAAGTATAAAATTAAAACAATGACAAACACATAGAAATAGAGATTGGGTTGGTGGTTACCAGAGGGGAAGTGTGGAGGGAGGAGGGCGAAAGTGGTAATTAAGCACAAATGTGTGGTGATGGGTTATAATTAGTTTTTGGGTGGTGAACATGATGTATTCTAAACAGAATTTGAAATATATTACAATGTACACCTGAAAGTTATATAATGTTATAATCCAATGTTACTCCAATAAAAAAAATAAAGTGATGTTCTCTTGAAACAATTTCTTCTGTGGTTAGGAAATCAACCTTCCCTTTTTTACCAAAGGCTGATGATATACTGCATTCCTAACTAGAGATTCCCTAAATCAGATTTAGAAAAAAAAAAAGTGATACTAGGGCCAGCCCAGTGGCATAGTGGTTAAGTTCACATGCTCTACTTCAGTGGCCCAGGGTTTGCGGGTTCGGATCCTAGGCATGGACCTACATGCTCATCAAGCCATGCTGTGGAGGCATGCCACATACAAAATAGAGAAGGATTTGCACAGAGGTTATCTCAGGGCCACTCTTCCTCAATCAAAAAAAGGAAGATTGGCAACAGGTGTTAGCTCAGGGCCAGTCTTCCTCACTAAAAAAAAAAAAAAGATACTACAAAGTAGGAGCCATCTTCTACCACAAGTTTACCCGAGATATGCAGATGGTTGGAGCAGCTCTTATTTCCATCCTGGCCCAAGAGAAATAAAAGGCACTGGATTACACTTCCACTGCTTCTCCTACCTTAGGAAAAATGTTCAAACTTTTCTCAGAGAAGAAACATAACTTCAGAGCATCTCACAATGAGAAAGAGGAAGGCACCTGACTTACATGAAAAATATCACAATTTTACTATTTCAAAGCACCACTCTTGAACTCTTTAGCTTTTTTTCAGAAAGGCCATACATATCCATGTAAAAGTGTATAACTTTGGAGATGGGGAGATCAGAGCATGGAGAGAGAGAAAACAAACATTAGCCTAAGCCAAAGTTGGCCGACTCAGGAGCAAGGGGAAGAAGTCAACTGGCAATCCTCGGGAAGGAAAAATGAAAACTATTTTAAACTTTAAAAGAAGATTTAATTTAGAATTCTCTTTGGAAATTTTAGGCTTAAGCCTCTAGTCATATTCAAGCTAAACTAGGTATCCATATCTGAGAGAAATGAGAGTTGGACAAATAGCTGGCAATGATCGGGCCAAGAGGATAAAACATTAATAATTATTAAATCTCTAGTCCAGAAACCTGTTATTCTAGAAAGTGGAATAAGATGGAAATTCACATAGTCACCCAATTTCAGTGGCCTTTAAAGATCCAAGAAGATAAAGCAGTCTGTCATATACCTGTGGCAATACCGCTGGGTCACGAGCATCTTAGGTGACAAAGTGAAGCCAAATATCTTTCTTAAAAAATGTTTACTACCTTGGATGATATGAGAGAAAATGACTTCTGCTCTTTTTTTACCTTCAGAAAGACCTGGAATGTTTAATAAGAGTACCTCACAACACCCATTACATCATTATACTGCTTCATCCAAAGGAGAGGAGAATGTTCGTAGCAGATCCTGAGAGGTGATGAAAAAAATCAACCCTTTGATAAAGCAATGGATTTTAAAAATTAAAATTACTTAACATGTAATATGTGTGTGTCTGTGTACATGTTCTAGTCTGATGCTACGAGAACAGGTTCTCTGCCTGAAATTATGTTTATACTGCACTAGGTATATTTTGTGTAGCCCTCCACATCCCTTCTCCTCCATTCCTCATGCTCCAAGGGAGAGCCCTGCCTCAAGGCGACCTTGCTGTCTCATTTGTGCATAGTTGTTTAGTATGGTGGTGATTTGTGACCTAACTCATGCTGTTCCACAGCTGCCCACTTTCCACTTTTAGGACCGAAATTATTCTGGTATGTCATACATTTTTTCTAAAAATGTGGTTCACAATATAGATGGTCTATGAAAATTTACGTTTTTACTAGCCTTCATAAATTCTTTTTATCTCATCTTTTTTCTTTTTACCAACTTCATCACCCAGTGACACTCGATACTTAATGAAATGATTAATAATTGCTTAATATATTAAGCATCTACTATGGGTTAGTTTTCATAATATGTACTTTATATGCAATATCATATTGATCATATGACCCTCTACTAATTGAGAAAGATTTTATCATCAACTTTTGTAAGATGTAGGAACTAAGGGTCATGGAGGTCAAGTCACTTGCCCAAGATGATAGAATCAGAATTAGAAATGAGGGTTGAGTGATTCCAAAGCCCAGGCTCTTTAAATATAAGGCAACAACCAGACAAGGGCATTGCTATTTTAATATTTCCCCTATTCCATTAATTATGTAGTTACAGAAAGTGGACGTGTATACATATAAGATAATGAGAAAAACATGAAAGAATTGATTTAGAATGCCGTAGGATGGAATGATGTGAATGTCTTTCCACTTCCTTTTTGCTCTTATACATCTTATCCTAAAAACACTGTTAGTTCTCATATCTCTTTTCCATACTGGACTACTGTTCTCATCTACCCCTACCAATACACACACACGGACAGACGCACACAATTCTTCCACTTTCATTTCATTTCTTTTGTCATCAAACTTCTAGAGTTCTCTACTCGTGCTGTTTCTTTTTCTCCACCTCCAAGTCACCTTTCAATCCCCTACAATATAGTATTCCCCTGGCACAATACCACACCACTTGATGGAAACTGTTCTTACAAAGGTCACTAACGTTTTCCACATTTCCAGATACAATGGACATTTTTTAATGCTTATTTTAATCAACAAATGGCAACTTTTAATTCTTTTTTTCCCCACCTAATTCAGCTATAATTGACATATAACACCGTGTAAATTTAAGGTGTACAGTATGTTGATTTGATACACTTATACATTGCAAAATGATGGCCACCATAGTCTTAGCTATTACCTGCATCACATCACATAATTAACATTTCTTTTTTTTGGTGATAACATTTAATGTTCTTCTCTTAGCAACTTCTAAGTATATAATATAGTGTTATTAACTATAATCACTATGCTGCACATGAGATCTCCAAGACTTATTCATCTTATAGCTGGAAGTTTGTACTCTTTGACCAACATTTCCCCTTCTCCCCCTCCTCCACCCTGGTAACCACCATTCTAGTCTGTTTGTATGCATTCAGCATTTTTAGATTCCACATATAAGTGAGATCATACAGTATTTGTCTTTGACTTATTTCACTTAGCATAATGTCCCCAAGATCCATCTATGTTGTCGCAAATGGCAAGGTGTCTGCCTTTCTCTTGAATGAACAATATTCCATTATATATATATACACACACACACACGCACACACAAACACACACTACATCTTCTGTATCCATTCCTCTGTTGATGGACACTTGGGTTGTTTCCATATCTTGGCTATTATGAATAATGCTGCAATGAACATAGGAGTGTAGATAACTCTTCGACATCATGTTTTCATTTCCTTTGGATATATCCCCAGAAGTGGGATTGCTGGATAATATGGTAGTTCTACTTAGTTTTTAATTTTTTGAGGAAACTCCATACTGTTTTCCATTACTTCATTCCTGAAATACTTTTCTCTCTTGAATCCCATGATATGACTGTGCTCTGCTTTTCCTCCTATGCCACCATACTTTCCTTCTCAGATTAGTCTACTGGGTTCTTTTCCTCTTTCCAACATCTAAAATTTGGTGTTCTCACATTATATCTCTTCTCTTCCTTTCCCTAGTTAGTAACATTCTTTCCCAGAAATTTAAGTACTAACTTTCTTTTGAACACTTTCAAATTTGTATCTCCAGACTTTTCAACTCTAGACACATCTCATAGATAACCCAACCCGAGCATGCTGAAAAAGTTTATGATAATAACAAACATTTTTATTGCATGTACTATGTGCCAGTCACTGTTGTAAGTGCTTTACATACTTTAATTCACATAATCCTCACGGTAAACTTCTTAGGTAGATATCATTATTATCTACATTTTACAAACAAGGATAATAAGTTAGAGAGTTTGTAATTTACCCAAGATCATAAAGTAAGTAAGAGGCAGAGAGTGTTTTTAACCCAGTTTGGTTCCAGAGAGCTTGCTCTTTAACTACCAGGCTCTGTATGATTTCTTTGCCTAAAATTGTCTATTCCTTACTCTTCACATGGTAAGTTAGGAAGCACTTTTCATCTTTTAGGAATGAGCCTAAATTTTACCTATTCAGAGAGGCTACCCTTGATCATCTTGTCTAGAGCAGCTTCTGCCTGCTTACCCTAGTCTTGGCCTACTATTTATTTCCTTGAAATTATTTATTAAAAGTTGTAAGTCAGAGGCCAGTCAGTGGCACAGCAGTTAAGTTGCACGTTCTGCTTCAGCAGCCCAGGGTTTGCCGGTTCGGATCCCGGGTGCGGACATGGCACCGCTTGGCAAATCGGGCTGTGGTAGGCGTCCCACATATAAAGTAGAGGAAGATGGGCACAGATGTTAGCTCAGGGCCAGTCTTCCTCAGCAAAAAGAGGAGGATTGGCTGCAGTTGTTAGCTCAAGGCTAATCTTCCTCAAAAAAAAAAAAGTTGTAAGTCATGCATTTTAGTCATCACTTGTGTCAGATACCATGGACTGTTTGCTCAATACCCACCCTAATCCCCTTTCTGGTGTGCCTTCCTGTACCGTGGAGGTGGGAGAGCTACAATCCACTTTTCCAAGGTTACCTTGCAGCTTGGTTTTTCCATGTGATTTAGTTTTCACCAATCAGAGGCTCTGACAGGAGAAACCAACTTGGAACTAAGTTATGCGGGGAGAGACACGGAACATAAGGGACAATGTTGCTCCAACAGACTACGGCAGAAAAGGCACAATTCTAGAGCTGGCAGATGTGGCAGAAGATTCTAGATCCCGACTGTTGCAGAAGCAGCACGTTTCTGGAGCAGTCAACAGTGGGAAAAGCTTCCTGATAATGTAGTATCTTGATTGTGGTGGAGGCTGCAGCTTCTTTGTCAGCTCAGTTTTGCAGTTTGGCTTAAGTGTGGAAACTCCATCTAGAGTCTGTTTCTTCCGTCTTCCATTCTGTGAACTACTTATATCCTTATTATATCTCTTTGTGCTTAAACCAGCTCCAATAGACTCTCTTACACGCAACTAAAAACCCTGATCAACACATCTAACAACTTTTGTGTTTGTCTTGTCTTCCGGAACATAAGCACTCCAGAGAAGTTAACCTTTACTGTCAATGGCTGAATTCCCAATGTCAGGTACAGCTTAGCTCACAGTAGGCGTTAATATCTAATTATTGAATTTCATGATAAAGTTTTAGAAAGGTTTAGTTTCTCCTGCAATGACAGAAACTGTTTGGGAATACCCTCTAAGAACGTCCTACCAGCCCACATAGCTCTTTCCCTATGTGTATTACATTTCATTTCAGCTTATCCTAGAATATGATACATCTAGGGGACTGAGGTTGCTCTCTGTCCTAAAGTTTGCCGTGTTTTCTCACGTTTCTGTTCAGATTTGGAATACCTTGTGCTCCACTTTTTTACTGGGCAGACTTCTACTCATTTTTCAACAACAAAGCGAATTATTTTCTTGCAGCAGCCTTTCCTGTAATTCCTCAAGTGATTTATTAGTCACACCTTAATTTGTGTTCTTGTAATACTTTTTAGATATTTTATTATAGCATCTGTAAAATAATAGATTACATCTTATTATTCTGAGTCATTGTGTTATAATTACTAGGGGAAATAAAATGTATGGGTGAAGAATGTTAAAATGACCAAATGTTTGTGAAAATGTGCTAAAAACTCACAAATGCAAGTTATTATCTTTATTACATACAGAAGCAGAGAAAAATTATTGCTTAATTTCACTTCCCAGGTAGGTGGGCTTACAATTTATTCCATTTGTCTTCTTTTTGTGGACTGACTTGCCTTACACATGACCTGACTCTTTCGAGCCCTGGAAAGAAGGGCCAGAAGGCCTGAGGAAGCCACTTGTTAATATGAGCAGCTAACCTGAAGAGTAGAAGTCTCCTTCAGAGCAGTTCCTCGGAAAATTTAGGAATAATTCAGTTTGGAACTGCTTCATTTCTGTATACAACATCACAATACTGTCCTCAAACAAACAAACATAGTCAATCATTTTTAATTCCTTTTTCCTTTCAAATGAAGAATACTCACTTTGAAAATCATACTGTATTACATGTATCCCAAAATAACTACTCCTCTTGTCATTTGGAGAATTTTTTTTTCATAGTATTTAATCTATTAGGTGACTCATATTCAAATGATATAAATGTTTACCATTTCCAATATTTTCAGTTTTCCTCTTCAGAGACTTTTGTCAGTACATGTTAGAGAGTAGGTAATATGTTGCATGTTGAATATTTTATTTGAAATATTCAGCATTTATCATATTAATACCACATGTTATCCTGATTTTTATTTTATTCTTGTTAATAAACCAAAATTTACATCAAAATTAAGATAAAAAATGAAAGGGGTAATATTTACAATATTAAACATAAGCCAGATGTGGAAGCATGCTTTTCCAGATTAAACATTTACTGAGTTGGCAGGAAAAGTCTTTCTTCCTCATTCATCCAAGTTAGTTTTGTTTGAACGGATTCTAATTTCTTATCCCTTTACCCTTTTCACCATCTTTCTGTTGCTTTGTTTACCTAATAGTGGTTCCTCCTTATTGCCGCCTTCCACAGTTCTGCACAGCTGCTTCCCAGATGAGCTAAATAGCTCATTTTCATCTTTAGACAAGTTCAAACTATACGCTAATCTTATATGGCTTTCTTAGAAACAGTGACTGAAATCTCTTTGTGACAGTTCTCATTGCTATACACTTTTTTTTAGGGAGTGTTCTAGGGAACTTGGCTATAGAAAAACACCAAACACCATTATCTGGTTCCGCATCCTTCAAATCATATGCATATTTTGAAAACTAGTGGGGACAAGGCCTAGATTTATGAAGAATATAAAGCATGCATTTGGAAAATAAAGAAAACAGACCTTTCCAGCAAATTGAGAGAGTTTCTAACTCTGTTCTTATATACTAAATGTTGATTAACCAACTTCTACAGAGTTTAAATGCCTTTAAAGTGGCTTCAATCAACATGAGTCGAAGAACCAAAGCAATAATTCTTGTTTAATGGACTCATTTCATGTATTCACACATGAAATGAAAAGCTTCAAGGAGAATATTTCCCAATTTAGAGACATTTCAATAAATGTCAAGCCATTCTTTTCTCTTTCTTCCTTCCTTCCTTCCTCTCCCCCTCCTTCTCTTTCTTTCTCCCTTCTTTCCTTTTAACTT